>NC_084990.1:838676-1453676 GCF_963691925.1 Scomber scombrus
CTACTTGGCAGCAACTGAATATGAAATATAAAAATCTAGCTCAAACAAGTCAGGTATCATTTCATTACAAGCAATTGTGATGTTGTTTAGCCTGCCCTCATTAAACAGCATCCAGTGGTACATTCAACATGTGATATATTTCAGTAGTTAGTGAAATCTTCTAAGCAAAAAAGAAAGTCAATTTTTCAGCCACCCCAACTCTGCCAGTATTTAATATTGTATATTTGAAAGCAACACCTAAATGCCTTTATACAAAAAACACTACCAAAGTGTAAACGTTTCTGTAAGAATCGTTTTCTTTTAGAAACCCTTAGATTCTACCTGTCTCCTCCCACCTGAAGCAAGCTGACAGACATGGGTTGTCTGTTTCTTCGCAATCCGATAGATATCGAAGCAGAATTAATTCGCAATGCCTTATGTCGGGAGATGTATTCAGGGCTCAATTGGATGTGCTTTCATTCCGAGATGAATATCTGTTAGAACGGTATCACTGTTCATTACACTCAGTCATTTCTTAACATTGTCCGGCCATATCTGCCTTCTGGTTCATCTTATTTTTAGGAAGTATTTTATTTAATATTCATGTACACATCGTCACATGTTAGTCTTAAAATCAATGACTCCAATATGTATTATATGTAAAATTGTGTTAAATAAAAGTGTTAAAATAGTGTAAAATGTTAATCTAGTAAGCAGGATATTAGATGAGAGGACATATGTGTTCAACAGCTTTCTGTTGGGGGTTTAAATTACTACATGTTGAAATAGCCACTGAATTAATATTTACTTTGTTTAATAACCTACGTCAACTATGAATAAAATCAAAGCGAGGTACAATCACAGCCAGCAAAATGTGCCTTACTTTTCTGAATTATGTTTTTTTATTTCATTTTTAGCTGCTTCCAAAATACGTTACACCACTTTTTCACCTGTATGCTACAATTTTAAGTGAGGTAAGTTAAGTCAGTGGAGTGGTGCATTAAAACTGAAGCATTGACTCGGGCAGCAGTTTTCTCCCATGCTGCTTCTCTCTCCTTAGCGTCTGCAGCGGTGTTACTTTTTGTGAAATATATGATCATATTCGCCACAGGCCTGCAGGGGGAGCTCCAGTTACAGTGAGGTGACGTAACTCGAGCTTTTTTCTCAGTAGTTGCCATGGTGAATCAAGGTATCGGGGCTCCATTGATGATGGCTTTTTATAGCGGTCGCGCACGCGCCAAACTCAAGGTTAACATACTCAGAGTTGATTGAACTAATTCAGATCAGCTGTTCTGGAACCGGATACTCAGAGTTTCCCATCTCAGAGTAAGTCAACTCAGAGTTCTGGGTTAGACTCAGAGTTTGTTGAACCTCCTACCTGGAATACCCCCCAGACTAGCTGTTGCATGTTGAGTTTTGCACTGAGTTGCATCAGGCCCTCTTACATGCATAAAAGATGCACAAAGATACACACACACACACACACACACACACACACACACACACACACACACAAACCTATAACTGCACCCACATGACCTGCACACAACTCTGATGTCTTCTGTCTTCTTCTTGTCTGGGTGTTTTATCACTTTTTATCTTAGCTGTGTCTGATTGATTGTCTCTGTCTCTCAGGTTGTCTGTCAGTTCTCTAAATGTCTTTTCTAGCTGAATGCCTGTAGCATTCTGACAGAGCCCACTCATCCCCTCCCCTCCACCCTGCTGCCCCCACCCCTCCTTAAACTCATGTTGTCTGAACCATAAAGGAGCAGTGCTACCTAATGTATGCAGTATATATTCACTGCCACGCTCTGATGGGCACTTACTGTGGGAGCGTTTACCCGTACGATAGCTGCTGCAAAATACTGTAATGCAGCCTCATCTCCCTTTTACACACACACACACACACACACACCATTCACACACATACATACAAAGAGACACACGTACACAAACGCGGGTGTGAATTCCATTAGCGTGATTTACAGTAGATCTTTAGCGGTACAATGCTGGAGGGAAGCCTTTTACTTTCTCATTTAGAGGAGCCAGCAGGCCTCCTCTATCAGTGGATAGATAGGAAGATGGATAGTGTGGTAGACCAGGAACAGCAAAGAACATCCTCCAAATACACAAACACTGAGGAACAATCAGTGACAGCATGCACGCCCCCCCACACACACACACACACACACACACACACACACACACACACACACACACACACACACACACACACACACACGCACACACACACACAGATGGGCATAGACACAAATAAAGTAATAAAGTAAGAGAGGGAGGATTCTTCTGATTCATTTGGCACATTGAATGTCTGATCATCTCCTATGGAAATGTTTCCAGGTGAAAATGGAAGATGGTCTTTGACATTATTAATCATTCAAGGTGTGAAATCAGCATATTCTAGACCTATTTATAACAAATAGAAAAATGAAATGTTGGCACAAGTACTGTACTTTCTCTGTTAATATTTTAAAGCAGCTGATATATCAGCTGATAATAACTTCAAGAACATATGTGTTTTAGGGCTGAGTCTACACCACAAAGTTTGTGTTCATATACTTTTTCTGGGGATTCTGGTACACAAGCTACAGTGAACATTTTATTATTAGAGTTAGTGGTTTTTAGACGGTGGATACCTAGGGTTTTTCCAGGGGAGCATGCCCCGGGAACCCCCTAGAGGGTTAAACTGAGGTCCAACCACCATAGAGAATACATTGAGTGGGAAATACAGTGACTGTAAAGGCCTCAGTAACTATTATATCAAATGTAATTAGGTTTATACAAATAAACCAGGTGGTTAAATTAGGGGATGATTGGCCATGGTTAAACAGACATAAACAAAACATGCTGGTTTGTGTGAGCAGTGATCTCACATATTACATTTAGATGTTTTTTGACCCATCCATCCACCCCAACCCCTGTTCACAGACTGTGTCACTCTGTACATTCACTCCCATCATAATTACTACATATATTAAAGGCTGTTGACCCTTGAATGTAAACATATGTGTTGGTTTCATTGCACATTTACAGTCATTTGATAACCAAATTGACTGGATCCTCATCAGAAATGGATGTTGTGTGTTCATGTTAAAGGGATAGTTCGGGTTTTTTGACATGAAGTTGTATGACATCCTCATCATCAGTGTCGTGCATCAGCAGTGGCTTTTCACCCACCCACAATCTGTGTGATTCCTTTTAAAAAATGTCAAGGATTTTTCAGGACAGGCAACAATGTGACTGCAGTAAGATGTCAAGACACAATAAGCAGAGGGTCGTGGTTATATAACACTTATATCCAAATGTGGCATAATTTAAAAAGTCATCATCATTTACACAATTGCTAATCTCAAGAATGGTATCTTACAATTCATTTAAATAATAATTGAATAGTGTCAAAGGGTAAACTTAATTTAAGGTACCTTAAGTTTGTGCAATGGTGTAAACTTGAACAGCCATTTTCTGGCAGTGTAATGAAGCATCATTGATAGCAGTACAGCAGCAGAGAGAAACAGTGATGTAGCCAACCTCCTCTCAGCTTATCATAGATGTGTTGCAGACAAAGAAAAGTGTCGTCTTGTAGCTGGTAGATACACTGATGCTCCATGACTTATGACAGCTGGAGAGGTTTTATCATATATCCAACACTCAGTGCAGCTCTGCACTAGGTCACTATGAAGTCTATCTACAAGAGAAATGCCTCATCCATCCAAGAGCTCAGAGCTTTACATACAAAACATCTGAAAGTTATTCATAACATCAGGGACTCTAGTCAATGTTTGTCATTCCACCAGACACACCAACCTGCACAGAGCAGATCAAGCTGGGCAGGAAGTCGGACACAACATAAAGCAGCCCCTCAATTTTCAAAAGTTAACACCTCATGTAGATTCTGGATCATACGTAAACAATAAACACAATTAAAACAGACAAATAAAGAAACCGTTTAACCCTGTACCCTGCTTATACACAGTAGAGGCTGAGGAAAATGACAAAGTCAACAAAATTGGGCCGTTCAGCTTTGACTATGCTGCTGTATTTACTGTAGTAGCAGTACAGAACTTAAAAGGTAGATGACTCTCCCATAGTCTGAAACGCTCACTCTAGGGGTAAGATGCTGTGTGGAGAACAGAAAAAGCTCCATTGTATTTCCTTTAGCTTTGGTATGTTTTATATTCATATGACATATTACAACGAGGAGTAAACACAAAGTCATTCACATTGACCAGTAACTCATTCATTTCACAGTTATCATCAGAATTACATATACCCACACAGCAAAATCAAAGCTTATTCTAGTACCTGAAAAGTCTTTCTGTGTTTTACTGCATGGGCTGATTTGTGTTGTCTGGTGTTACAAAGTTGGATCTCATAAGTCACAAATAATAGTTTGGAAAACAAGGTTGAAAGCGAAGCCCCTCGTGCTGTATATAGCATATTTTGGGGTAGATTAGGGTGGGGGAGGTATAGTTGTTATGTTACATTGACTCATTTTTAATAAGGGATGGATTCACACCACACAAAAAAAAAAATGCCCCAGAGATATTTTGGAAGCAAAGGAAGCGTGTGTGTGCGCAGACACACATGTGTGTAAGACAGAAGAAAATGTGTGACTAAAAGTCTAAAAACAAATAAAGCAGTATTTGTATGTATGCAGTACATATCTGAAACTCCCTTTGACACACACACACACACACACACACACACACACACACACACACACACACACACACACACACACACACACACACAAAGCTCAGGTCTCACAACTCTGACTCACAGTCCTCAAATTAATGGTGTTTGGTTCATTTGAGTGTTGTGACCTAAGGCTGTGTTCAATACAAGCATAGAGGTTTCATTCTCACTAATGAAGGAGAGGCTATTCATTTCAAGGTGAGTCAAATAATAAATAAAAAAAATCTAAAAAACATACTGGCTGTTGAAAAATAAATTACTTGGAGAGCTGTTAAATTGTCAAGGCCAGCGGCATTCTTACAGGATTTCTTTTAGTGCTGCTGCTGCGCCACATAGCACACCTTACAGGAAAAAGTTCATTATTTTATCTGAACATTATTGCTTGACCCGAAGTGAAACTTCATATTAAAAAGCAGGGCTAAAAGCAAACACTTCAATTGTTCTTAACAAAAGTGAACTTAGGAGAACCTTGTGTGGGCTGCTGTGGGGAAACCTCACCAAGGATGCTGAGCTGTTGGAGAAGAATCATTTTAACTAACCATCATCCAGCTGAAAAGACTTAACACAGCTCTGTGGCTTTCATTCAAAGTGATATTAGACAAATCATTTTTAAAACCACAAAGTGAGAGGCAGCATGTCATCTAAAGTGCCACCAGCTGAGTCACTGCTCATTGTTAAGAGGATTTCCTTCCTTTTAAACAAAAGAAACAAAACCTCCTCAGCCTATTCAAAACCCCGCTTTGTCATGACAGTTAAACGTCTCAGTAGCTCTGACTCAGCCTTACACTTTAACATCAACATTGTCACTATATCAGCCGAGGGAAAAAGACAAAGACAATTAAATCTGGAAGCATAAGCCCTCGCCCTTCAGTGCACCAGAGGAAGTGGCAGCTGTAGTATCGCTACATTTACTGGAGGTCACCTGACATGCAGATGTATCAATGTTGGATGTTACAGAAGAATGTTAAATATTACTATGTGTCCACTAGGTGGCACTAGAGCACATCCACTGATTTATGTTGTATACAGGCGGGGAGTTCCGGTCCTCTGAAATGAGGCCAACGCGGAAGTAACTTAAAACTGCATTCTATTAAAAGGCCACCAGGGGGCGACCGTTTTGGTGTCAAAAGGACTTCCATCTCTATACAAGTCAATGGAGAATTCACCAACTTCTCACTTGATTTCTAACCTCAGTAAACGTTTTCAAAATGTGTTTATGGTCTCAATCGCTAGTTTAAAGCCTTCTTCAATGCAGTATGATGTTCATTTGGGACATTTCGGCCTCCCTGATTTTATATTTGACAATAAAGCAGGGTATGTATTAGAGTGTGGCTACATCGTGATTGACAGGTTGATTGGTTCACAGGTTCAGGGCCAGTAAAAACTCTGATCTACTGTTAAAAAATGTTATGTTGAACCATGTGTGTGACTGGGGCCTCACTATAATGGAAACACAGAATGGAGACAGAGGGCAGCGTGATGCAGAACAGTGTGACAAGTGTCTGCTTACTGCTACGATGCTCTCAGCTCTGCTGCTGAATACAGCTAAAGTCAACTGAACTACTTTCAACCTCTACTGCTGTGTGACTGACTGTTGGCCTGACAGCGCTGTCAGCAGACAGGCAGGAGATATGGTCTGGGTGTGCTAGCTGTCATGCTGGTCAACATGTTTCAACACATAAAGACACCTACTGAGAAGCAGAAGCACTGTGTTGCTAGACTACAGTCTTATACCACAACTGTATCATAATTCATGTGATTAAATGACAAAAATATGATGTGAAAATTGCAACATAAACCTAACGACTTTAAAGCAAGGTAGCAGTCAGGAGCAGCTTCCATTTTTCACTCCAACTATTAGCCTGTAATTTAAATCCACACACTGCTGTAGCAGATGAAGGGGATAGGATAGAACAGTAACTGCTAAATGTCGCCTACTTACTTTAAGATGTCAGCAAGGTGGACGAGACTTGTGGATATGTCTTCAGTTGTATGTCACCCTGCAAAGAAACACAGACACACATTTGAACAGATAGTTTGATACAAAGATTAAAGACATAAAAACAGAGGACGGTGCATGAAAGCACTGGATGCTGTGCACATTTCTGCTGTGCTGGTGTGTCGATGTGCTTTCTGTGCACTTCTTTTTCCAACAGAGATGGAGAGAGGTTGTGTTTATTTCCTGTGTGTTTATGTGCATTGTGTGCAGCGTGTCTGTGTAGCTGTGCATTTATACGTAGGACATGACAGGTCCTTGGTTCATCAGCAGCAGCACTATCCCCTTTCTCCTCCATCTCCTTCTACCTTTCCTTCACTGACCATCCTCCTACCTCCTTGTGGTACAAATCTCCCATTAGCAGAAAGACAATGTGCTTTCATTATTTCATAATTACGCTGTAAGTCTGCCTATATGTGGGCAGCACTATACAGCAAATTAATGAGCAGCCATGGTCAAAACTTCTCATGCACAAACACATGTGCTGATGGTGCTGCTGATGCTGATGGTGCTGCTGATGATGATGGTGCTGCTGATGTTGCTGCTGATGGTGATGTTTTATTGATCCCCATAGGGGGAAATTTAAAAAAAATAATAGTAATAAACAATCTATGCTCAGGTAGTAAACATACAGACCTAAAACCCAACTTCCAGGTACTCTTAATGCAACAGCTGGTTTGCAACATGGAAGAGAACTGTATTTTCATGTTGTTTGGTCCAGTGTTGGGGAGTTGCTCCACTCTGTGGATTATGGATTTAAAAATACCAACTTTTAAAAGTAAGTAAAATTGATAGTGGTGTCTTTATCTGTTGCACAACTGGACTGCTCACCACACTCACCTACCAAGTGCGCTGCTTGAACAGGACGGCCACACACACACACACACACACACACACACACACACACACACACACACACACACACACATATATATATTTCTCGAAATATTACCCCGCCTCCAAGTCAGTATTTTAATTTTAAATTTTTTTTTTTACATATATGGCTCTAATATGCCTTCGTAGTGTTGGGCAAGTTACTTGAAAAAATGTATTTATTCACAGCTATTACTCATTAAAAAAGTAATTACATTACTCAACAGCAAAAGTAATCATCTATATTACTCATTACTTTATTTTAGATATTCAGCAACTTGTTGCCTCTTCTGTGTTTAACAATAGTAGAAGAAAATGTTGTGGTTTAACAAGCAGCCACACAACAGTTTGGTGATGTGTACTTATCATTAACAGCTTAGGGTTATCCACGGACTTTTGGAATTCATGACACATAAACACAATGCTACAAAATATCATCTAGCTCAAGCAAATAAACACCTCAGCTTGTCACTATAATTAAAACACTGTCAGGTCTTCTTAAGTTAACATCTCTGTGAAGCTTTAATGGCTGATGTTGAGTCTATAGATAGACAGATCAGTGTGGAGCCAGCCAGCCAGCCAGCAGGACAGACAGATGGTGTTTCATGGCAAAACAATTTCCACTAAACAGATACAGACAGCTACAGCAACGTCTGGCAGCTCACTCTCTACCCTGCTCTGCCTTAAACCTGGGCAATTAAAATATCCTCGCCTCACAGCAGGGGAGTGGAGAAAAACATAGTGGAGACGCAATTCTCTCTGGTTAAACATATCATGCCAAAGTGTGTTTCCATGGCAACTGTGGCCCACAAAGAGAAAAGGGAAGTTGTTTAGGAAAAACACACCACGTGCTGCAGGGACAGACCTTTGGGACTGTCCTGATTTCAACTCTAACCACTGCTGCATTCTAAAGTGTGCCTGTGTGTATTTCCATCAGTGAGATGTGTTGGAGTGTGTGGCCCTCAGGCATTACATTCAGAGAGGTCAATGACCTGAGTAGTAACACCACACCAACGATTAGAAACATGCAGATAATCAAGCAGACCACACCACACAACTCCAGATCCCATGGGCCTTTGTGTATGTATATATATGAGCATGTGTTTGCATTCCATACAGCAGGTCCCTGTGGACCATAGGCTGCTATTTATTTGTCCTTGACAGAATAAGTACAGTAAACAGACATGGTAGGGCTGCTTCAGCGCAGACTGCATCAGTGTAAACATCTTCACAGGCTCATGTTAGTATCTGATGGGCCTTTTGTTTGAGCAGTGCTGCATATTGCTTTCTGAACACTATCTGCTTTGGTCTTTGTTGTTAGTTATGCTTCTGATTGGTGCTGCAAATTGTAGCACTGGTAGTGCTAATGCAGCCCATTCAACAATGGTTATACTTTATTATATGTTGGCCATGGCCACTGATTCTATCTGTTAGGGAAACAAGACACTCACCAATCATAAACACCTCTCTTCAATTAACATGCATTCTATTAAATATGGTAAAGGTTACCTACAGATGTAGGTGTCCTCACATATCATACTGACATTTAATATGATGTGTTTTAAGCTTTGGAAAAATAAGAGTTATAAATCATAGGAACATATTTGGACCATGTAAAAATTGTCTTTGAAGGTTGTAGCCTGAAGTGTAGGTGTAAGCATTAAGCAGCAGCCACTGAGCACTGAGGCAAAGACATTGCAACAACTAAGTCTGATGGGACAACGGGTCATACATTTACTGTTTGCTTTTGTTTTTGCTTCCAAAAAGATAGACTATTCACACTCTCTCTGATCATTTGAATGCTCATGTTTCTTGACCCATGAGACTTTATTTTAATGAATTAACTGAGTTTCCAGATGTCAGCACTTAACCCTGTATACAATGTTACCATAACAGTGATGTCCAGACAGATGGTGGTTACCATTCGGTTCTCTGAAGAGTGAAAATCTGCTTGGAAACCTGCAGATAGGTAATCCATCAACAAGATAGTTGACGAAAGCAATGCTCTCTGGCAGCTCACTCTAATATCATGGAGTGATCTTAAAGTGAATCTATTCATTAAAATGAGCATGTCCAGTGGAAAAACACACAGATCATTTGCCTCATCGGCCTGTCACCAATATTACTGCTCTTCTAAATCTCTTCTCATCTCAGAATATTCACAAAAAAATAATAAAGACAAGAAGGTTGTTGAATTAATATTACAGCGCATGGCCGAGCTTATTGTAGGATACAAAATGATGTTGAATGGAAAAGTATTTAGAAAACGTTACCAGCAAACATTATCCACGGCAAATGACAAAACGTTGTATTCCTACAATTTTGTGGCGCTTGAAAACTACTTGGTAATAAGTGATAAACTAGACATCATATACATTCACTGAGCAGAGATTGTGAAAACAAAATGCATATTTCTCACTAGAAATTTCATCAAAACACATTTTAATGCTGAAACTACCTTAAAATATTACATTTTACACTGAGAATTAAATGAATGGCAGCCATTGTATTTGTTTTCCCAGACAAAAACTTGAATGTCACATGACATGAACGCAGTCCTATAGAAGAGAATAGGGCAGAAAAAACTGAGCCCAAATTGTGAGATGGCTACGTTTTGCACTGTGGACCAATGTAGCTGTGATACGTTGTGCTGTGAGACTGGGTTGCCTCACCACCCTCAGCAGGGATGGTGAACAGTAACTTTGTTCACTGTGATGGATTACCTTTCTCAAACAAGTCTCTGCATGTTGATTTTTATTTCACACTGAAACCAATGGAAACAAATGGCTGTCTGAAAGGAAGGAAATCCATCTATAAAGTCATAGTAAGCTTTAGGAAATGGCCAGCAGTAGTGTTCTATACATTATTTGTAGTTAATTGCCTAAAATGTTCAAAGCCACCAACCAAAGTAAATGCATGACTTCTCAGCAGGTAGGGATGAGATATTCCTGTCTGTTTGAGCCACACTCTGTGATTCAGTGTTATAGCACAGCAGCAGCTTTCTATTAAATGTTCTAAACTGCTGCTGTACTACTTTAATGCTTTTTGTAGACTGTGAGCAAACTGTGGGATCAAAGAGGTATTAGTTAAAGGGGCATCGGGCCTTTGAACACACAACCCAGTATAGAGAATCCATATTGGATGATTTGTCACCTTGTGATTTATCTCAAATTATCTTAACAAAACTGTCATTGCATTGCGTAGTTAAAAGTATTGAAAATCTTGAAAATACTGGCACTAGTTGATTCTGAAGAATATATATTGACATTATTTAATCATGTACCCATAGTATGTATGCCAGGCCACACTGATACTGTGTATGAGACCTGGCCTCAGTCATCTTTTTTTTAAACATATAATGCAACATAATCACTTATGAGTAACACCTCGAGTAAAGTGTTACCAAATCCCAACCCTCCTACCCAGACTTACAGTATACTCAACATTAGGGTTGTGAACGATAAACCGATGCGACCGGATATTCGGTTCGGTGACAGATACGGCTGCATCGGTAGCAGCCATGAATTCCTAGATGAATCGGTTGTAGAGTCATGGATCGGGTATCGCGAGACTTGGAATCGGTTGGCGGCATCACACACACGCGCCAGCGTCTCTAAAACAAAGCGAGAACTGAAGCTGCCCATGAAACTCCCTAGCTGCCTAGCTGGTATTAGCCTGAGTGATAAACAAGCAGACATCCCAACTCTCCCCGAAGTTCCGGGAGTCTCCCACATATTGATAGCAGCTCCCTGACGCCTGCAAATGAGACGTAATCTCCCGGAATCTGGAGTAAACGGCTTCTTTATTATATAAAATATCTACAACAAATATTAACCGTAGAATCAAATCGTATCGTTCTTACACTGAATCGAATCGATTCGTATCGAAACGGTCTGTAATAAAAGGATATTGTTTTTGAATGGAATCGTAACCTGTGTATCTAGATGCATATCGCTCGTTTATCACAGAGATATGTGCAACCCTACCGAACATGGCATCCAGAATAGTCTCTGCAGTGTCTATCAGTGCACATCGCCACATTCTCTTCACTGTTCTTTCCACCACTCACTGCTCACCAGTTGAAAATATCTTAGCAGGGGCAGGGACCCATAAAGCTGAGGAGACAGTCTGAGCCAGCCTGGGCTTCTTTCAAAACACTTTGAAGTGCAGCCAGGAGCAGCATGGAGACACACGGCCTCACGCTTGGCTTTGCAAAATTGCAAAATTAAAACACATTTTATAATTTACACTCATTGGCAGATGGTGGAACAGCAACATTTCTGACCAATTCAAATGAATCCAGTGCAATCTGCAAATCAACAACTGTCATCTACACGACATATAAGCATCAACTGAGCCTGTAGGCAGGTTGGACACTGCTACTATTTTCCTGCAGAGACTTGTTATATGAGTGGCACTTCATTTAATTTGCTGCCACTTGAAAGGAATGTGACATTTTTAATCAGCAATCAAAATTAAGGACCATTTTCCCATAATCAACCAATGAGATGTGATGTTATACTGAGCCTGTAGTCACCTCGATCTATCATATCTATGTACTGCCAGTCTTGTTTGGAACCACCAAAATAATCTTTAATATTAGCATTTCATTTGCACACAGTGAGTCTTCATATAGGTTTATAATATTGTAATGCTTAAAGTAAAAAAAATACAATTTGAAAAGCAACCAAGAAGTTGTATGTTATGAAGTAGCAATCTAATCTTACATCTGGCCTTGGTTTTATCCAAGTGATATACTGAAATACAAGGGAAACAAAAGTTTGTTTGCAACATGAATCGTTAACTGGTGAGGATGGTAAATGGACTGTGCTTATATGGAGCTTTTCTAGTCCTTCAACCACTCAAAGTGCTTTTACATTACATTCATTTTCACACACATTCATACACTATAGGGCTGTCAATCTTCCTCTTTAAACTCATTCAAATGTCACCCATTATTATTTTTAATATTCAAATTATATTTGAATTTAGTCTATTATAATATTTAAGATGTACTTATACACAGGCTTATGTGTTGCCAATGCCACTGTCAACGTGGTTATTTTACATACTGTCCACTAGAGGGCATCGCAACATTACCAAGAAACTGGCTAAAGCTTTCAGCTAGCTGCTAAGTAATAACTAAGCTATATTCAAATACCGAAATTCGTTCCAACAGCCCTAATACACTGAAGGCAATGGCTGCCACACAGGGTGCCACCTGGATGCTAACATTCATACACCATCATCAGTAGCAATACAGGGTAAACTGCCCAAGGACACCTTGACGCGTGGACTGGAGGAGCTGGGAATCGGACCTCTGATCTTCCGATTAGTGGTTCTACCTGCTGAGCCACAGCAGCACAACTCAGATTTTTCAGTCCTTCTAATGGAGTGGAGGCCTGTAGGCTAATGGTGAGTGGCAGCATGAAATTAATGATTTGCCTAAGGTGGAAAAAGAAGCAGGTAGCTTAACACCAAAGCGTGTTTAAAAAATGTTTAAATCCATTTTTATACCATCTCTCTTTTTAAAGATTTATTTTGGGCTTTTTTAGCCTTTATTTAGGCAGTACTTGGCATAGAGGCTGACAGGAAACAGAGAGGGGAATGACATGCAGCAAGGGTCCCCTGCTGAAATGGAACCAGGTAGCTGTGATTATGTGGCATGTGCTCTAACCACTTGACCACCAGGGCTCTCCCCATCAAAACTTTCATCATGAAAAATTTCACCTCTTTTCTTGTGGAATTGGTCCTCAGATTTTTAAATGCACAGATCTAACTTACATAAAAATATAAATATATGTATATATATATATATATATACTTTTTTTTTGTTTTCGACACATCTATGGCTATCTAAATTTGAGCATGTGCTGTAGAAGTGTATACAGACATGTCATTAGGCTTCAGATCCCTTCAACACTGAAGACTGTGCTGAAGAGTGCAGCTCATCAACATACAAAGCCATGCTGTGGTGTACAGTGCTTCCTGTGGGAACCGCGTGTTCACATCCACTTGTCCACTGTCACACTATGATTTATTGAAATATTACCCCGACCAAATTAACAAACGGTGCTGGTCCAGTCCCCAGTCTGCAGCTGTCTGTGAATAACAAACACACTGGGAGAATCCATGCAGACCACCACCCTGACACAACTCTTATGGATATTAATATTTTCTTTCCCTGTCATTGCTTATTTATTTACCACCGTTCCGATCTACTCTCCCCGTGGTATTGAGACAATCCATCCTGTCAGATTTACCCTGTTAACCAGGAACGGGAGGTGGGGGAGGGTGGGGGATACAAGGCTGTGTGTATTTGCTCTTGTATATTTTGTGTGCTTATGCATGTGTGTGTGTGTGTGTGTGTCAGCAGCAGGGGAGTGTTTTGAGAAGGTAATGAGAGCGTTGTGAGAATGTTATTAGGGGCTGTAAGAGGCCCACTGAGGCGTTTCAGGAGTGCTGCACTTTGAAAACCACTTCGACAGAAGCCACTCACAACCTGGAAGTGAAAGTAATCTCTCATCTATCTTATTCATCCTTCCATTGAGACTCTCCTCTCTTCTGCTGCCTGTCCTTCTCTTCCTCCCTTCCTCTGTTCTTCACCTCTTACTCCACAGATGTCTTTCCTTTTTTTCAACTTGATTTGCTACCACTCTCCTCTTTAACTCTCAATTTCTCTCTGTGCTGTTGACATTCATGGTCAAACATTGCTAAAACATGCTAAATTACTGTAATGGTCCTTTAAGGAAGAAGTTTCAGAAAGAGTGGAGAAAGAATGCCACAAGAAACAGGAGAACAATCACACACAGTCTTATCCATGTATTTCATCTCGTTGTGAATAAGACTGAGACGTGCTGTCATTCGAGTTGTCAGTGGTACTATATGATATGTTTGCAATTTGTGTAGTAACTGCCAGTTCTCTCTCTTTTTGTCTATATCACCTGTGTCCCCCTTCATGTAGATGTATTTTAAAATGCAGGAAAGGGGACTGGGAGAGTCATCGGGTAAAGGTGCTTTCACTTTTGCCTTCATCTACTGTGACAGGCAAAGAAAAGATGGGGATCAGGAGCGAGTGAAATGGAAAGAAATGGAAAGAAGGACAGGATGAGACAAGCAGAAAGATAGGCTATTACTTCACACCAGGGATGTATTTTTTTTAGAATTTCTGCTGGATCTCATGTAAATACTGGAACAAGACAGGAATGTAGATTACGCAGGTGTAGGATCACATTAGGAACAGAGCTGACAGAAAGAGGTAAGAGGGACAGTCTCGCCAGCCCTCTATCCAAATGAAAGATTCCCATCATAATACAATACTCACATGTACGCACGCTTCAGCAATTCTTCCTCCCGTCCTTACTGGCCTCAAAAAAATTCCTTCCTAAAGCAATATCAGTGTGTTCATGGACAGAATCTGCAGTCCTTTTCTGTGCAAGTAAGACTTGTTCAAGTTCAGCTGATGAGGCTCATTTTAAATTTGCACATAAAAACTATTTAAATGCAACAAAAAATTCTGAAAAATCTCAAAATATCACAAAAAGCATCTTATACTTCGGGAAGGTTTGAAAGTTGGATTCAGTGAATAAATGATGGCGTACACAAACTATGTGACTCAGGAAGCAGTAACAAAACACCACCATGTTTTCTACATTTGAGGTTAGAGTTGAGGTTGGCACCATGTTGCACCCTCTTCTTCCGCAGTGGTCCAATGACTGGAGAATTAGTGCAACCAACCTATCTCGATGAGCCAGCTCCTAATATTCACATAACAGTAGTGAATGGGAACACGCATATAAATCCACACATTTTTTGCAGCTTTTCTGAAAATCCATTTAAAATTGCATTTGGATGGAGGAATAGTAACACAAAAGAGAATTCCTGAGTTACTTGAGTTAATTATTGGCTTTCTTTCAACCAAACACTTTCTGCTTTTACACTTTACTGATGCCATCAGTTATGCCATGGGTTATATCAAGTATAGTGGAAGATTGTAAAGGGTTGAATATGTTATATTGATTAGTAGATCTATGTTCTAATGGTTATACAAGTATTTGCAGAATGGCAAGGAATGTTTAGTTGTACTACAGAGGCGGTTGTGGCTCAGAAAGTCAAGTGGTCGACCGCCAATCGGAAGATCAGTGGTTCGATTCCCGGTTCCTCCAGTCCACATGTCAATGTGTCCTTGGGCAAGATCCGTAACCCCAAATTGTTCCCAATGGCTGCAACCAACAGTGTGTGAATGTGTCTGAATGGTAAATCTCCCTCCTAATGATTCCTCTCTGTGTGGTAGCTCCTGTCATCAGTGTATGAATGTGTGTGAATGGGTGAATGTGTGAGTGTAAAAGTGCTTTGAGTGGTCAAAAAGACTAGAAAAGTGCTGGTTCTGCTTAGACTGAAGAGTTCATTCTAAATCTTGAGTTGCATCTTAGTTCCTCGCATCGTGGATGCAGGGAGAGACAAAAGGAAACAACTCGAAAATAGAGGAAATAAGGAAACATGTATTTAAAGACATGACATGACCTGTCCTCTAAGTGTCACGTGAAGTGACATCTGTTTCTAATGGTGCCATGTTTCAATATGCCATGCACATTCTCATTGAGAACATGTGTATCTGTTTCAGAAAGGGAAAAAAAAGATTTGAGGTCCTGGTTTAGGTTTGGGTTAGACTTAAAATGGTTATAGCTTCAGTTAGGGTTTGAGTAAGGCTGTCCACAATCAATGTAAGTCAATGCAATGTCCTAAGAAGGATAGATGGTCTGATGTGTGTGTGTGTGTGTGTGTGTGTACGCACACAGTCTGAGAGAGACAGTTCAACCTCAACTGGAAAACTTCCAGAGAGGGGAGGAGGAAGAGCAGAGGAGAGTGAAACAGAGGTGGACAGAAAAAAGACTTTTAATGGGGTCCTTCAAATTGAAAAGAATTCGCTCCTGGATGTGGGAATCCAATTCCCTCCAATCCAATGGGATTGGCATTGAGCAGGGTAAATAAGGATGGATTGTTTGTCCGTTAGCCCGCTGTGGCGTGAAACCACTGCTTAAATGTAAAGTGACAGATCCCCCCCACACACACACACACTCTTCTCCTTAAGTCAGCTTCTCGTGTTCACCTCCCTCTGTCGCTTTCCACAGTTTCGTTCTCTATCACACACAAGCTCGACAACTATTCCTAATGAGGAAGCTAAAGTCACCTACACACACTCCCCACCCACACCCACCTCTACATATACACACATTTATCCATCCAGCAACACACACACACACACACACACAAACTAAACCTTCACTGCAATATGTGTTGTGTAGCAGAAAGCTCCACTTTGTTTCTCAATACAAGAAAAAAAAAAAAACTTGAGTGAGAAAAGGAGTAACTTAGCTGCCATGATGCAACTGAGTGTAACCTCCCGGCCATTTCTCTGAGTGTCAAGAAACTAAAGGGCTATTTCAACAATGATGATGATGACAAAGAGGAGGCAGCATAAAAAGAGACAGATCACAAGATGGGGGAGGCATGAGAGCAGAGGACAAGAAAAGGTTACCAGAGGGCAGGGCAGGCAAAGTCAGGACTGTTCAAAATCTATGGAACTGAATTAAAAAGGTAAAAGATACACTCTCAGGAAGACTCAACATCACAATGACACCAGTGTATTTACAGAACAATGCAGCTGTGTCCATCAGCAGCCTCACCATTCTACCTGAGAATAAAACTTAAGATCATTAGAATCTACACACCATGCAGCTCATTTCAGGTTGTTTAGTCTTATCAGTCAGAATGGAACACCTCCTGAATGACTGTGGACAAAGTGTGTCCGGTGCTGAACTCCAAATTTGTGTTCTTGCATTTCTTAAAACATTTTCATTTCCAATTTAGAAAAAAGATATTTGAAACTGAGGAAAAATATCAAATGTGGATGAAATGCTAGACTGAGACGTGGATAACAAGAACAATGAACTCTGCAGAGAGCAGAAAGAGAGAATTTCCGAGTGAGGGGAACTTCTGAGCTGTGGCTGAAAACTATGGACCATAGACTGTATATAAAATGAACGTAACATCCGTGACGTCACCCATTGGTTTGTGGACTGCTGCTTGGAAGCCAATAGTTTCGGATCTGAGCAGCGCCATCTTGAAAATTTCAGGTGCATGCAGGGAAAAATAAAAACACGGATTCTACTTATATAGGCATCAGGAGGAGCATGAGGCGCCCTCCTGAACCTGTGAATCAATCAACCTGTCAATCTCGACGTAGCCACGCCCTAATGCATACCCTGCTTTATCGTCACGTATAAAATCAGGGAGGCCAAAATTTCACAAATGAACATCATACTGCATTGAAAACGGCTTTAAACTAGCGATTGAGACCATAAACACATTTTGAAAACGTTTACTGAGGTTAGAAATCAAGTGAGAAGTAAGTGAATTCTCCATTGACTTGTATAGAGACGGAAGTCCTTTTGACACCAAAACGGTCGCCCCCTGGTGGCCTTTTGATAGAATGCAGTTTTAAGTTATTTCCGCGTTAGCATCATTTCAGAGGACCGGAACTCCCCGCTTGGGATGGACCAATCCCAAACCAGCCCCTCTCCTTCTTCACCCTATCCACTCCCACTTTATTTGCATGTTCATGTGGAGGTTCACCATATTCAGGGCCATCCCAGTAAAATTAGTGTAGAGCAGGCATGTCCAAACTTTTCCACAATGCCATGTGGTTTCATCTCTAATGTTTGTTCTAAAGACATTTCTGGCGGGATAGTTGTATTATATTTTCATAATCTTTCCTCAGTGAATGCATACAAGCATCAGTTTGTCAGTTAGAAATAATTTGTCGCCAATATTTATCTTCCGTATTGGCAAACATATTGGGCTGTCACATCACTACGTAGGACCGGAGAGGTGGCTTAATGGGTAGCGTATCCGTCATTAGTGCAGGAGACATGGGTTGGAGTCTTTGCAGCAGCAATTATATATTGACAATGTTTTTAGCGTTTTTTTACTCTGCTGCATTTTCATAACTTTGTTAAGTAAATGCATACAACCCGAAAATATCTGAATTTACAACATTCAGTTTGTTATATGATGGAAATGAAATCTTGACAGACAAGTCTATAGTTGCCATGGATACCAAATACATTTCAGACCTCAAGTCTCAGGCATTGGCGGTGAGACACATGCATTTCAAGCTGCTCTCACGCTCACACGCCACACCTGAAATTTTTCACGCCGGGAAGTGATAGATCTCACCGGACAGAAATTATTATATGATATACAGAAGAGAACAGCGACTTATATTTATCCCGCTGTCCTGGTGGGATACGGGAGTCTTCCGCATATCTCCAGATGCTCCCCTCCGCCTGGTGTAGAGTGTAAGTGGACTGTGAAACCTTTGAATAGTGAGTCAGCATTGATGCAGGCTTACCATCGTCATAACCGGAAGTGCAACAGGAGAATAGAGGAAACAACATACAAGTGTTCCTTCTTTCTACCTTTATAGTATTTTAGATCAAGCACACACACCTGCATTTTCCTCACGCTAACCTCACATCTCAAACAATATATCAGAATGTGTGGTGTGAAAAAAGAGGAGAATATCACTTTATCTCTAAGGTCCCTTGACTTTTACCAAACTCACAAATGCCTGTATAAAGATAAAGATAAAGATAAGGATAAAGATACATTTATTGATCCCACAGTAGGGAAAATTAATTGCTAGAGCAGCTCAAAAAAATAGTGATATAGAAAAAAACAAAACAAACAAAGACAAATATATACAACAACAAAATTAAAAACTAAATAAAAATACCATAAAATGCAATTATAACATATATATATATATACAACAATAAAATTATAAACTAAGTAAAATGACTTTAAGTGCAATTATAACATAAATATACAACAATAAAAATTAAAAACTAAAAAAAGAACCTAAAAGTGCAACTATAGTGCAGCATTGTACAGTCTGACCGCAGTTGGAATGAAGGACCCGCGGAAGCGCTCCTTCTTACACTTGGGGTGTATTACTCTCTCGCTGAAGGAGCTACTTAAGTCCTTCACAGTCAGATGCAGAGGGTGAGAGGTGTTGTCTATGATGGAGGACAGTTTGGCTAAAACCCTCCTCTCTCCCACCACCAACATAGGGTCCAGGGGGCAGCCACAGACTGAGCTGGCTCTTTTAATCAGTCTGTTGATTCGGTTTTTGTCTCGCTCAGAACATCCCCCTACCCAACACACCACTGCATATGAGACCACAGATGCCACCACAGAGTCGAAGAAGGATCTCAGCAGTGGCCTGCACACACCAAACGATGGCAACCTCCTCAGCAGGTGCAAACGACACTGACCCTTCTTGTAGATGGAGTCAGTGTTGTCTGACCAGTCCAGATTACTATTGAAGTGGACACCCAGGTACTTGTAGGTCCTCACTCTCTCGATGTCAAGTCCCTGGATGTTCACCGGTGCAATTTTGGAGGGTTTTCGGTGGAAGTCAACCACCATCTCCCTTGTCTTGCTGGCGTTGACTTGTAGGTGGTTCTGCTCACACCAGTAGACAAAGTCCATGATGACCTTCCTGTACTCAGTCGTTCCCCTCTGACACACATCCCACAATGGCAGTGTCATCAGAGAACTTCTGGAGGTGACAACTGTCTGTGGAGTAACAGAAATCTGCTGTATACAGGGTGAAGAGGAAAGGTGAGAGTACTGTACCCTGAGGGGCCCCTGTGCTGCAGACCTCCACATCAGTCTTGCAACCTCACATACTGGGGTCTGTCTGTGAGGTAGTCAAGGGTCCATGCAGCCATCTGGTCACTGACCCCCACTCTCTCCAGCTTCGTCCTGAGCAGTGTAGGTTGAATAGTATTGAAAGCACTGGAGAAATGAAAAAAAGTGATCCTCACAGTACTTCCAGTGTCCTCCAGGTGAGACAGTGATCTCTGCAGCAGGTAGATGACAGCATCATCCACCCCAATGCCAGGCTGGTATGCAAACTTCAGGGGATCCATGTAAGGGCTCACCAGGGGGTGGAGATGGTTCAAAACGATCCTCTCAAGTGCTTTCATCAGGTGAGAGGTTAAAGCCACAGGTCTGAAGTGGCTGAGCTCAGGTTAAAGATGTAGCAGACCACCTGGCAGAGCTGGTCTGCACAGTCCCTGAGGAGTCTGGAGCTGATGCCATCAGGACCCGTGGCTTTCCTAGCCATGATCTTCTTTAGCCGCACTCTCACCTGATCCACAGTTGGTGTGAAGAGAGGAGGGGAAGGGGATGGGGGGAGAACCACAGAGATGATGGTGGTGGTGGTGGGGAGAGTGAGGGCCCCATAGATGATGGTGGTGGTGGTGGTGGTGAGGGGAAGGATGATGGTGGTGGAGGACGTGAGGGTGAGGGCCCCATAGATGGAGGTGGTGGTGGTGTTGGTGAGGGGGAGAGTGAGAGTGAGAGCCGCAGGGATGGTGGTGGTGGTGGTGAAGGGGAGAGTGAGAGCCCCAGAGATGATGGGGGAGGGGGAGAGCCGCAGTAATGGTGGTGGTGAGGGTGAGAGCCCCATAGATGGAGGTGGTGGTGGTGAGGGGGAGGGTGATGGTGGTGGTGGTGGTGAGGGGGAGGGTGAGAGCCCCAGAGATGAAGGCGGAGGTGAGGGAGAGAGCAGGCAAAGGGAGCTAGAGGTAGGCTGGACTGTGCTCAGGCTGGAGGGGATGGGACCAGAATCAAATCTATTGAAAAACTGGTTTAACTTGTTAGTCCGGTCTCTATCCCCAGGTTCAGGGTCCCTCTTCCTGCTTTTGCCATGGCCTGAAATAGTTTGGAGTCCTCTCCAGACCTCCCTTGAGTTGTTCTGCAGTTGGTCCTCTATTTTTCTCCTGTAGTTGGCCTTGCACTCTCTGATCTTTCTTTTAAGATCCCCCTGCACCCTCCTCAGTTCCTCTCTGTCACCAGATTTAAAAACCGTTCTTTTCTCCAGCAGCAAGGCTCTCAGCTCAGGAGTCACCCAGGGCTTGTTATTTGAGAAACATCTCACTCTCCTGGTTGGCACGGTGGTCTCTACACAGAAATGTATGTATTCTGTGATACAGTCCGTTAAACTGTCTATGTCCTGTCTGTCTCACAGAGCACCTCCCAGTCAGTGGTGGAGAAACAGTCCTTCAGTGCTTCACTGACCTCCTCAGACTAGTGTTTCACACACCTTTTTGTGGGGGCTGTCTCTTCACCATAGGTGTGTAGGCAGGGAGCAGATGGACCAGTTGTGATCTGAGCGGCCGAGCGGGGGGAGGGGGGAGAAGCTGTAGGCATCTGCTGTGTTTGCATACAGCAGGTCCAGAGTTTTACTGTCCCTGGTGTAGCAGTCCACGTACTAATGGAAGTTAGGGAGAGTGGCAGACAGGGAATCATGATTAAAATCTCTGGTGATGAGGAAAAAAAGGCTTGAGGATGCGCTGTCTGTTGCTGTGACACAACACTGTGGAGAAGCTCGCAGGCTGCATCGGCATTGGCCGAGGGAGGGATGTACACCATTATTGCGATGACGTGTGAAAACTCCCTCGGCAGGTAGTATGGTCGGATGCTAACCGCTAGCAGCTCAATGTCCCTAATACACCGTTGGTCCTAAACATAGATGTGGGCAGGGTTACACCACTTGTTGTTCACAAACATCGCAATTCCTCTGCCCTTCTTCTTACCACTCGCTCTCATGTCTCTGTCCGCTCTGACAAGATGAAATCCGTCCAGCTGCACCAGTGAGTTCGTTCAGCCAGGTGTCTGTGAAGTGGATCAGACTGCACTCCCGGTACTCCCACTGCAGCCTCATTAGCGCCACTAGCTCATCCATCTTGTTCGAGAGAGACCTCACATTCCCCGTAATAACAGCTGGAAGGCATGGTTTGTACCGACGTCTCCTTATTCGGCACTTAACTCCGGCTCTGCAGTTATTCAGTAGTAGTTCCGCCGGGATCTCCGGTCTCTCTTCGGGGGGTACCCTAGCTTGGCCTAGCCTAGCTTGGCCCAGCGCAATCAGCTGCTCTCGAGTGTAAACAACAACAGCTGGACCATGGCCGGTTGTCATGGATGAATGCATTTGGCACAGATGGTCTGACGATCATCTGTGCCAAGTTTCGATAAGATTGGACAACATTTGTGGGAAGAGATGCATTTTGAAGGTTTTTGATAAAATCCAAAATGGCGGAAAATCCATCATGGCGGAAAATGACGTCATATGGTGCGTTGAACTCGGCTCGGCCCAAGGATTCCAAATATACTTCGTTTTTGAAAATCGGATGAATGGGTCAAATTTGACAAACATGAATACATGTCCAACTTTGACCTGTTGGTGGCGCTAGAGCTCTTGAACTAGAGACCCCACAATTGCTGAGAGTGATCTTGGGAATGTCCTGAATCAGTGTGCCACATTTCACAACTTTTTACCAAGGGGTTCTATGGGCTGCCATAGAGTGTCTCAGGACCGTGGCCGACTGTCCCGGTACAGGCGGGTGACTGTCCCGACAGTACAGTACAGTTTTAGCTCTAACTGCTACTGGAGAAATCTAAATAAAGAAGGTCTATTTTCATTCCAGTTATAAAATGTACATTATCAACCACCAAAAATCAGAAATCCCATATTGGTCGGGCTCTAATACCTAATTGTCTATAAAATGCAAAAAGTACAAACTCCATGAATGTTCAAGTGAAATCAATTCATGCAAAGGAAATTATTTGCTGCTTACAAGCATTCCTATGAGTGTTATCTGAGAGAGAAATAAAATACCTTTATCACCTGCTTTCCAAACCTCCAGTCCACACTCAGCTCTTTCACCTATCTTTCTCTCACAGAGCAAATAACATCACTGGGGGTCAGTCGTCCTACCTTCACCTCACATTCAGCACACCAACTCATAACAGCTTTAGCTGTTGAGCAGAGGCACAAGATTGACTGAGCAGCTAACAAGATGGAGGCTGTGGGTGATGGCTGCCTGATGATTCATGATCATACAGTGTCTGAAGAGAGAGAGTAACTGACAAAGACAGAGAGAGAAACACAGAGGGCGAGAGGATGCCACATCCTGGCGACCACCATCGATTGGTCCTTCCCATAAGAGGCGAAGATGTCAAGTCAAGTTACACACGCTCTCTCTCCCTTCATCACCTTGTATTTTCCTCATCATCTCTCAGAGGGCATGCATCTACTTCCTCCTGGAATAATGCAGTATTCATAAATACTGGAATACTGTTGTGTCACAGCCCCAGCTGTGACCTCCTGAGTTTCCTTGTTTGTCTGTCTTGTCTCCTCCCCTGTTTGTCTGTGTTTCCTTTGGCAGAGGCAGGGCTCCGTGGTGGAGGTTTGGCACACCTGTAATCAATCTCAATCAACAACTGCAGCAATAAAGACCTGGTTCACCCTTCCATCCCCGGCCAGATAGTTCAGGTACTTATGTGGTAACGCTGGGCCGTACTTCTCGTGTGTTCTTGTGGTTTCGCTTGTTGAAGATTATTGTCGTTGTAACCCCTCTCTCCTGTCCCCTCCACAGTTTTTGCCTTCCCCACCTGCTGGTGCCCTGCCTCTGTCCCCTGGATCCCTCTCCTCGTGCACTGCCTTCCCCTCGTGGACATTCCCTCACCAACCTTCCCTGGAACCCTACCCCAGACCCAGCCACTGCTCCCTCACTACCCCCACTCTCCCTGTTATTAAAACCCTTACCTCCTGTTTGTTTGTTCGTTTCTGGTCTGCTCTGGGGTCCTATTGTTTCTGGCCGTGACATGTTGTCCAATAACCAATCCTAAACTCTGTCACTGTCCCTTAATATTCCAGCAAAAACTCAGATATCAGACAAAAGTCAAAAAATAATAGATGTCTCATCACTGTCCTCTCAGCTGTTTCTTCTAATGTCTGGATACATGGTTTATATTTAATTGATCTCTCACAGCTGTGTAAGTTATGACTTGGGAAACAGAAAACTAGCACAATTATAGAGCGGCTCATAACCTTGTAGGACACACATGGGCATTTTTTCAGTCCAGTGCCATTATAGAGGCATATGAGTTTGAACTGCTATACGATCTGATTGCAACAGAGGGCGCTATTTTAATTTGGAGTGGGTGAAAATGCGCTTCCTTGACTCTTGCATAGACAGTTTGATGATCATCAGGACGAGTGCTGTGAAAAAGAGAAAAGTTGATTCGGAATGTCGTGTTTTTAACACCGAGTGAACTTCTAAATATTTTGTTACTTGTGTGGGTTCAAAGGCTGTTTGCCTGATATGCCAAAATGCAATTTCTGTTTTCAAAGAATATAATATTAAGAGACATTTTTCGACCAAGCATACTAACTATGCCACCAACCTATCGTCACGGGAGAGAGAACAAAGGGCCCTGACATTGTCCTACGATTTAACCGCCCGTCAGAATATTTTTGTGAAGCAGACGGCCATACAAGAGACAGTCACAAAAGTAAGCTACATGCTGGCTCATAAGCTAGCCAAACACAGCAGGTCGTTCTCAGAGGGTGAATTTTTGAAAGACTGTATGGTTGAGACTGCTAGCATCCTGTGCCCTGACAATAAAAGTCAGTTTGAAAAAATCAGTCTGTCTCGTCGGACCGTTACCAGGCGTGTGGAAGTGATTGATGAAGACTTGTCTGAAAAACTGCTAAAGAGACCAGCCGACTTCACCTATTTTTCCATAGCTCTGGATGAGAGCACAGATATCAAAGACACCGCCCAGCTACTTATTTTAATAAAAGGGATCAATGATGACTTTGAAATCGTGGAGGAATTTCTTGCCATGGAATCGATGAGAGGGACAACGCGTGTGACCTCTACGAATGCGTGTCAGGATGTTTGGAGAAATTCAATCTGCCATGGACTAAATTACTGAACGTGACCACTGATGGATCTCCGAACCTCACTGGTAAAAATTTCGGGCTTTTGCAGAGGATACAGGACCGGGTGAAAGATGACAATCCCAACTCAGATTTGATATTCCTACACTGCATCATTCACCAAGAGTCCCTGTGTAAATCTGTGTTGCAACTGGATCATGTCACCAAAACGGTGGTAAAACTTGTAAACTCAATCCAGGCCCGAGGGCTCAACCACCGCCAGTTCATTCAGCTGCTGGAGGAAAGTGGAGCACAGCACACGGACGTGCTGTACCACTCCAATGTTCGCTGGCTGAGCCTGGGAAAGGTGCTTCATCGTGTGTGGGAGTTGAGAGGAGAGATCATGACGTTTCTGGGGAATGTCGGTAAAGCAGATGAGTTTACAGAGTTGCAAGACTTGGATTGGATGTGTGACTTTGCATTTGGGGTGGATGTACTGAGCCATCTAAACGACCTAAATGTAAAGTTACAGGGGAAGAACGCATTTGTGCATGAGCTGTATTCCCACATGACAGCTTCCAAAGCCAAGCTGATCCTGTTTTCCCGACATATGAGCAACAAGTGTTTAACACATTTCCCAACGCTGGCTACACTGAATGTGCCACCCCGCCACACTGACAGATACTCCACTACTCTGACACACGTCCACACTGAATTAAATCGCCGTTTCTCTGACTTTGAGAAGATTGAACCAGAACTGGAGCTGGTGTCCACTCCCTTCTCATTCCACAGCGAGAAAGTGCCCCCAGATGTGCAACTCGAACTGATTGACATCCAGTGCGAACTGACTCTGAAAGAGAAGTTCAGCACCTCCACATTGGACAGCTTCTATGGCTCACTGAACGAAACGCAGTTCCCGAACCTGCCCAGACATGCACGGAGGATGCTTGTTTTGTTTGGCTCCACCTATGTCTGCGGACAAACATTTTCCGTGATGAACTACAACAAGTCACGTTACAGATCACGGCTGATGGATGAACATCTGTCCTCTGTGTTGCGCATTGCAACATCACAAATGACGCCAGACTTTGATGATCTTGCAAAGTGAGGTGACCGTCTGCATTGATCCCATTAACTGACAACCCTTACTCGGCGTGTGCACAAAGCTGCGGACATGTACACAGACAGTGGACACATACACGGGTCCATTCAGACTTTTGAAGCTACGGATACAGAGAAAATGTGTGCATTATCAATCGGCAGCAAGGTAACTGCCAGAGTTGTTAAAACAGTGTGAGTATTAAAAAACACTGTCTATTTTTTTTCTGATGAGCATTTCAATGCAATAATTTAGTTACAACAGCTAGATGCAATGTTTTTCACGAGTCATTTCTCACAGGAATGAGAATTCAAAGGAGTTGTGTGTTTCTCCGTAAATAAAATTATACAAAAGCCTAATATTTTCTTCATTGAGTGTTGCAGGTCTGTTACACAAATAGAACAGTCTCACTGTATCATAGTAGTTAATTGAGTAGTTAATTGTAATATTCATGAGTATGATCATGTATTTGTTTAAAAAGGGCTAGTAAATAACACAATCAAGCCCACCAAATCTATGTACCGGTAGTTTCAAATAATTCTGCACCAAATATTTCATGTTTAAATTTTATTTCCAATTGTGTGGCCCTTCACTTACTTTAACGGAGTCAGTATGGCCCACTAGAAAGAAATATTGCCCACCCCTGTTGTAGGATGAAGTCAGGGTGGATGTATCAACGTATGCAACACTGAGACAGTTTCTTATTTCCTACTTAGAAGTAAAACTTGTTTTTTCATTATTATTTTTTTTAACCCAAACCATGATGTTCTCCTAACCGTATCAACTGTGATGAATATGTTTGGAGTTTGCACTCGGTTTCCCATGAGGTGAATTCTACCTTTCCATTAGTGAGAGGCTCAACCAGTGAGCTTATGTGTTGCTGTTGGGGCTGCTTAAGATGAATAAAGCAGAGTAAAAAAACATTATATCTATCCAGTCATTGCTGTGTCTCCTTCAAACCTTGAAGGGTAACTACACTTTTAGTTGTCTGTACACATAATCAAATAGGCTCATGTTGGCATATCATGTTGATACAGGTGATTTTTCTAATAATATGTATAGTGTATAGTGTGTGTAAAAACATTTTTCTCCGCAACATTAGCTTATTTGTGTCTGAATTTGAAAATTCAGTTCAGCTGAATTATCTGGCCCTGCCCCAGTCATGACTTAATAGTAAAGACTTACATCATCTGCAGCGTTGCACATAAATATCAGCACACAACAGTGCTTCCCAAACAGAGCTGCTGGTAGTGTTAGCAAGCCTGATAAGAGACATCAGAGCGGTAATGTCACTACTTAGAGTACCATGGTTATACAAGTAACCCAAAGATTTATTCCTTTTCTGTGGCTGTAAACACAACACATGGACAAGACAATAACTGTGTTATATTCAGAGTTTATAAGTTATTCAGGGCTGATGACAGTAACATTAAAATGATAAACAGTAGAGTTACAGCTATGTACTGGTACTGATACTGCCCCACACACACACTGGAGAGCCTCTTGTAGTAGAGCTGCTAGCTCAGCTACAGCACAGAAACCACACACAAGCTTGCAAAGGGCCATGAATATGTCTCTAGTGACTATCAAAGCTTCAGTGGACGCTGTGTTCCAGCATGGACAAGGTGTCTTTTCATAGCCAGTATGGAGAGGACAGAAATCTTTTAATATACATATGGTGTGCAAGTATTAACACAGACTCCAAACATCAGCACTTGTTTTTATATAGAACATAGTAGATGTCATTTCCTGTATTCTGTTGCCTTTTCACAGGTTTGATTTTATCTTGATTTACTAGCTTTAGATAACTGAGAACATTTTGTAATTTCATCCACATGAAGTGTTTGGCCCCAGATCACATATTTGAAGATATTAAAAAGTTAAAAGTACAGAAATGACTAATTCAAGAGCCATCTTTAATAATAATAATCTGTCATTCTTTATTTAAACCAGAGGATCTCTTTATGCTTGCATGCAACTGCAATTTATGTTAAAATAATTTCTTTAATGTTATTAGATCAATGAGTGAAGGTGAGAGGACAAGTGCAGTCAAAGTGCGTCCATGCATTAACCAATGAACTACATTTATCTTCCGATCATTTCTTCTACTATGAAGAATCAGCAGGACCTCAGGCCTGTGTCTCAAAACTAGATTATGTTGTTAGTCAGTTATCTTGGAGGTTTTGTTTGCACACATTTTTAAACACATAACACAGCTACAGAGAAGCACTCCACATGGATATTTAGGACAGCACTTCATGACAAGACACATCAACCATCTGGCACATCTCTCTTGGAATAGTCTTGAATTCATACTGTAAGCAGCAACGGTTTTAGGAGTGAGTGTGAGTTAGCTGGATAACATCATCATAGCTTTGTGGCACAGGTCCATCATATGTCATTTCTTGGCTAAAATACATATTTTCCAACATTTTAAATAGCAAATAACTTAAAATCCAACACATATGGGGCTTTTCCATTATACAGTTCTAGCACTACTCGGCTCGACTCCACTCTACTCTGTTTTTTTTAAATTTTCCATCAGGGATGGTACCTGGTACGTGGAACTTTTTTAGTACCTGCTCTGGCAAGGCTCCAAGCGACCCGAGCCGATACTAAAATGTGACTGCCGGCCACTGCTTGGTCAGAGAGTGACCCACACAAGAATCCAACCTGGCATTTTTAAATACCGGCAACAATAGTTACATCTAGTTTCACACGAGTTAGTTACAGGGAGTTTCACGCTGTAGTTAACAACATGGCTCCTATGCGCAAAACTACACCGTGGTCCTTCGACGAGGTGCAGACGTTCCTGTGTGTGGTGGTAGATGCGCAGCCATGCTATGGCGACCCCGCCCATGTTGAGGAGGTACTATGAAGTAATGGAAAACGACGTACCTGGTACCAAACTGAGTAGAGTCTATTCGAGTCAAGCCGAGTAGTGCTACAACTGTATAATGGAAAAGTGCCAATAGAGCCCAAAAATCTCATGATATAGCAAAATTAATGTGACAATAAAATCACTAACAATGACTTAAGGGAGTTGATACTTTTTGCTGTTTTTTTTTTATTGAATACATCAACTCATTACATAAACTCACACAGTTATCAGGCACCCAATGATCACTAATGTATTTGTAAAAATATTAAAAATTAACACTTTGTCCTGCCTGTACCTCCTACATTATTTTTTTCATGAGTCTTAGTGTTACCTTTTTGTTTCCGCACTTCACGTGTTCCTTTTTTACCTCTTCATCTCATCCCTTTATTTGTTTCCTTCTCTTTTAGTCACATTTGACATGTTATTTTGCTCTTTCCTGTCATGTCTCCATGTGTGTGCTGGGTATAAGGTAGCGGTGAAAACATGGAATGGAGTTTCATCGATTTTTATTCTCTCAATAAGCAAGTCGAATGGATTTGATAATGAAGCACTGACACAGCACTCTGAAAACAGTGCTGAGTGGATGGATAGATGCACTGTTTTTCACAATTGTTTAAAACATGGTTAAAGTGGAGGGGTCTAAACCAAAATCATATCATTGTTGCTATGCCTGTGCAAATGTTGACAGATAGTTGATAGTAACTAAAGGTAGGCAGGGCTTAGGGTCAGCTGGGATCATTTTACCATCTACTCTATAATGTGACTTGTTTTGAGTAGAAACACACAAGATTATATGACACTGAACTAGTCATACTTTATGAATACACCAGTTAAAGAAGACTGGTGAGCTAAGATGTTTTTGTAGCTGTGTTAAAGGAGGAAGATCTACAGATGATGATGTTTGGGAATCTTTAGTCCCAAAACTCAGCAAATCCACACCATGGAAATCCAGTTGTTGGCTACTGTAATGAGCCAGCCAGTAACCGGTGCAGGTGTTAACCACAATGTGATCTGCTGTCTTGAGAACTGGTGTAAACAGCAAAATGAGCTGTTTTTCTTCACTAGGTTTTCTAATAGTTATCAACATTTACTTTCACTCAGATTTTTGAGGATGCTTAATGAGATATTAAACTTTGCTATGATATATGCATTTTTACTATTTCAAGTAAAAATGAACTTCCAGAGGCCTTCCAACAAGAAACATGACAGCATGAGTTGTTTCAGTAAATTTCCTAATACAGCTTTTGTTTAACATTCAAGTGACAAAACCTTCAAGCTTCCATAGTAATTATGACTCTTCTCCATTAGTTGGTCATTATTGCATTGTGGAGGAGGTTGGGATGGCACAATTAAACATGGGACTTTAACACAAGACACAATATTTGGTTCCCTCTTTCTAACTGACATTCAATGTGTTTTGTTTAGATTTTTGAACCATAATCAGGGTCTGTCAGTGACCTTAACCAACTTGTTAGTATCATAACCACGACAGTGTCAGGTAATGACTTGGGTTCAAGATTGACACAAATCTTGCACTTCATCCATGATTTACAGTGTGTTTCACCCTGGCTGGGAAATGAAAGTAGCAACCTTCCTCTCAACAAAGCCAAGCCAAGGACACCTATTCCTGAGGCTGCTTTTATCCATCTTATAGTGAAAAGGCCTTTAGATGAAGGTTAAAATAAATAATAATAAGTCTCAAGAGTCCAAATGGAATGAGCAGAAAGAGCCTGAAGACCTATTTCCCCTCTTTCCTGGCTTGTAACAGAAAAAGAAAACCCTGGTTGTGCTGTCCTCTTTGCCTCATCCACATAATACCACAATAACACATTCATCTCAGCAAGTGGCCAGTATCACACTTTAAAATTTAATTGGACTCCTTCCCTGCATTTCCTCACTTTGTGACTGTGGAGCGTGAGACTCTATCACTGTCAGTGTAGCAGAGGTAGAGGTAAGGAAGGCCGGCTGAGCTGCTGTTGTTTTAGCCAGAAACCGCTGCTGAAGGATTACCCACCGAGGTTCATCTCATATGGGCACAGTGTCAAGCTTAGCCTGCGATTAGTATCAGCACAGGTGGGTGGTCATGCACGCTCCGAAGGCAAAATACACACTTGGTTACAAGCTGCACAGAGTCATCAATTATGGGGCCATCGCATGCGAATGTGGAGCAAAGCTGCACACACGATCGCACATATATACTCTCAGTTATTGCATTGGTTCCGTCTGCCATCATCATTCATGCTTTTAAAGAATGGCTACACACACATTCACACACATCTGTCCCTGTCTGTGTGTGTGTGTGGCTTCTATTTTCCTGGCCAGGCATCCAGTCACTTTATTTTGCAGCAGGTAATCACAGGATGACAAGGTACGGGCTGCTCTGATTTACTGCGCCACCATGCCCGGGGGTTAAAAATGGAAAAGTGATAAACAAGAGAGAGGGAACACACCCCGAGACCCACCACAGGAGAGGAGATATGTGGCTCTATACAAGTCAGTTTAAGGAGTACAGTGTACAAAACATGTTTGCCATAAGTCTTAGAAAGAGACAGAGGAGAAGATGATATTTTCTCCTCCTCTATTCTGGTTTGTAAAGTGTGACATAGTAATGTGATCACACAGGAGTTTAGGATTAGACAACTATTCCACAGCTTTCTAGTGTGTGTTCTGCAGGACAAGACTCGAAAAAGACAAGATTTAAATATTTTTTACAGCCAATCTTGAGCCACTAAAATGTTGACATATGATCAATAATGAAAAAAAAGTAATGAAATTACTGAATAACATGTTTACAAGTGAATGGTTTCAAATGAATACATGTATCATTAGACACTTTCATTACCAAAACATTTCTTATCAATAAAAAGCGAATTTTCTTCCATCAGTATTCAGTGTTAAAGCAACTCTAAAACACACAGGCTGAACTTCACATCTAGATACATGTTTTCAACGTACTGTAAATATCACATGCAACTATAATAGGGTATAACTGGTCTGAACAAAGATCTGATCTCCAGTCTGAGTTACAGCACTGACATTAGTGTAACCCTAACCCTCCCTGGAAGATGGTTGCTTTGAAAGGAAATGTTGTGCACACTGCCAATGTAAGAACAAACTAGAGGAGAGGACATGTCATGCACTTCAGAGCTTTTTAATGACAAGAACATCAACTTCTGGATTTTATTTGTATGTTTCTTTCTTCTCTTAAAACCTTTTTGACCTAGTTTTAGCCTGGCTTTTATCAAACTTAATCTTTTATTTTACTTTTTTTTGTCTTATTAATCTATTTTAACCTACTTTTTAACTCTTTTAATAAAACCTCTCTTTTTTCTCTTATACTACTTATTTATTTAATAATTTTACTATTTATATTAACATTTGTATCATTCTTATTTTCCTTTGCGGGCATTTGTTTTTTTAAATTCCTTTTCTTTATGTTGTCACTTGTTCTGTCTCATTATCAGCTTTTCAATCAACTCATTGTAAAGCACTTTGAACTACACTAGCCTGTATGAAAGGTGCTATATAAATAAAGTTTGATTGATTGATTGATTGATTTATTGGTCTCACATATGTGTTCACTGACAGAATGCGTGGGAAGGTAAAGGGACATGTCGGGCTGATGAGGAAGAGGAAAGATTCCCAACACTTTGTGTCAAACTGCATTATTTACCACCCTGCATTATCTGTATGCTCATTTCTATCTGCCTTTTGCAATCATCTGGCATGAAGTCTTAATTTGCTTTGCTTTGTACTAATATTGGCAGCTACCATCTAAAAATATCTGCATCAATCTTTAGAAACCTTTAAAATCAGTCCAAGCCTTGTAGAGATGTGCCAGAATATGGAGAGAGTGAGTAAAAAGCCTTCTGGTCAGTTTAAAGTGAGACATCACACTCTGTGTTTTTCCTGAGCAAAACCAAAAGACAAATGAATCAACTCTCTACTTGGATTGTTTTATTATCCAGTGCATTTAACAAAAAATGATCATTTTAAGTAATCTAAAGTAAAATGAATAGAGTGTTTAACTGTCCTTGGTAATCAACAGTGGATAACCAATCTGATCCAACACTGTTATATGAAGCGGGCTACACCAGTGTACTCATTATCACTTTACCCATCATGAGGAATACTACTCAACCTGTGACATTTGTTGTATTTATATTTATTAATAGATTCATTGATGCGTTATTTGTTGCAGAGTGTTGGTTTCATCAGCCAGTATTCCAGGTTCAGTGCAGGCTTCAAATTCAAGATGGATGAAAAAAAAGGGCCAGAGAATGGTCTGAGCATCAACCACGTCTTTCATTTAAGAATGTCCTGCAGTGGAACAGCCATTATTTTAGTGTAACACACATTAACCACATCACCACAACACATCATTGCATCATTTGTGTGGACAAAAACTTAACACACAAACTGGATGCACCATGAAGACAGAAGATGTAGTCAAAGTGACAATTCTGTGTGTTACACACCAGCAGAGAGCGCTGGATGTGACTAAAGAAATAAAAGCTGCAGGTGTTTTGATAAACATACACCATGAGCTGCCATGTGTTGACTAGCAAATTGCTTGTACCACATAAAAAATGAATAGGGATGAAGTTCACTCTGCATTGAACAGCTGTCACTGGTCTGAAAAAAGGGTATGAATGAAAGGTGGAAAGATTGCATGTCAGTCAGCAGGATAGAGCTTCTACTTTGTTTGTGTGCTTTATGGACATGTGCAAAACAAATATATATATATATATATATATATATTCTGTAAATGTAAATGAGATTACTGGCCAATATGTGGATATCGGAAGTTTTGACTTTCTTATGTCGGAATCGGTCCCAAAACTCCAGTATGGGTCGGGCTCTTATTGAGATCATTAGTCATTAACTTTAATCCTACCAACCAAGGTACCTGCAGACCCCAGAGGTACACTTTTTTAACATATTTCACATATAGTTTATTTTATCACAGTGTTTCCCATTGATGATATAGACTGTGGCGGCCCACCAAAGTCTAATTTGTGCCACCACAGTTTCATAGTGAGCCAAACATGTCTGTACACTCTCCAGAACGTTCAGCAAAGCATCTCACCTGCACCAGAGCTACTTTGCCCTGTTGAACTAATTGAACTTTATAATCACTTCTACTCGGAGCTGAAATATGGACATTAGTCTTTTGTTGATGGTTTGTTTGGAACATTTATTAACTGGTAACATTTCTTTCCTGTACTTTGTGGGTGTGACCTTTTTGCTGATTCATCACCATTCATACCTATACAACCAGTAGTTAAATTACTAAAGCACTAAGTTGTTTAGAACACAATTTTCTTATTTTTTATGGATATAACCTCTTAATTTTTCTCTCAGAGTGCAACCAGAATGATGCATTTGACTTAAAAATGTGCCCCCGGACCCTCCTAGAGGGTCAGACTGATGTCCAACCACCATTGTCTCTCAAAGGTTTGTGGGAAACACTGTATCATTTTCATTATCATTATCATTACTTTGTCAATGAATTTGTTGAAATGACTTAATATCATTGTTTTCTGTTTGAATTAGTGCTATTTGAAAATACAAATATATTAGGGTTCTGTGGGACTATTTATAGAGTTCATGTTTGCCATGCATCATAAATTAAAGTATTACACACCATCAGGGGGGCAGGGGTACACACTCAGTCATTTTGAAAGCTCTGTGGAAAGATTGTACTTGGATAAAATGTGCAATTTGTACTGAAGAAAAGTTTTTTTGTTTTTTTTTTCCAGATGACATTAATCATGTAACTAATAATGTTTTGAGAGGAAATAAGTTAACATATTGTTATGATGTTACTTTCTTACAGTAGCCTATTCTTGTATGTAGAATATGTTGGTAGGATGAGGGTTAAATAAAGGCTAAAAAAAGAACAAACACTGTGCACTGCGGGTCCATCCTACTCACAGTGCTATCTCCACTGGACCACATGGCTGTCCCTCCTACCACTGTACTCATTGTACTGTACTTCAGACCTCCCACTAGTGCCAGCCTCCTCCTTCTCCAGCTCCTACTGTATAGCTACATCTATAGAAATAGCACACAGGGGTTTTGGAGTTTTTGTTTACAATACTAATCCTCAAGGAAACAAGGCAGTGAAGAAAACATGATGGTTTGTTTTGGTTGAAAATAGCCAGTGTGTGGGTGTGTAGGCGGCAAAATTCAGTGCTGGGATCAATAAGAGAAGCAATCACTCAAGGCTGGTGGACTTCATAACAGCAGGAGGGTATTTCTGACAAAGGAAGGGAGGTGATACAAGAGGAATGATGGAGATGGGAAGGGATGAGGAGAAGATCGGAAGAGAGGAAATAGACAGTGAGAGAAAGATAGAAGGATGTGAGGTCAGGTAAAAGATGGAGGGATAAGGGATGAAGAGAAAAGAACATGGGAAGTAAGTAGGACCTGCTCAGTTGGTGGCTTGCGGTGCTACATCTGGCCCGGAGACAACTGCTGACTGGCCCAGAGAATTTAAATTAAACAGTTAAATATTCATATTTTATTTTAAATATATATTTTATTATAGAAATGTTATTTTGTAGCCTAAATAGTTACAGCACTACAGTCATGTTTAAATAATAAGCAGTCAGGAAACAAAACCAGCAGAGAAATATTCCACCTGTTACTACAGAATGTGAATCCTGCAGGTGCGAGCTAGACCACCACGTAGACAGCTAGGTACGGCAACACCACTTGGACAAACCTCCTACACCTGCCTGACTCCATGCAGTTGAGTGGTTGTAGACCAGAGGGGAGTGTTTTAATCCATAAATAATTATCTTGAATTTTTGTAACTGGCATTGTATGGAAATGAAAATCCACTAAAAAAAGTTACCAAAAAAAAAAAAAAGAAGTGTTATTACCAAAAGCAAAAAAAGCCCAAATGGTTTTAAAAAGTCTGATGCAAATGTGTGCAGCTACATTTCCTGGTTTTAAAATCTGGCCCAATTACATTTGATAGTGAATAGCCCTGAAGAAGAGATGTAGAAACAAAAAAACATGAAGGGAAAATAGGCTGAGAGCAAATGATGACAGTCCCTGAGTACCTGAGATGTAAAGTTGAATAAAGAGTCTTAATTTCAGACAACACTAGAACGTTTGTTTTGCTCGAGGAAACAGAACACAAAAAGCTGAACTATTCTTTTGTCTTTTGGCAGACATTTCCTTCTGTTTTATTGCAGTGTTGACTAATGTGGGCATTCTTCATTGTTTGCCTTCACATGATTTATAAAGACAGAAAACCAGCTAAACAACATTGTTGATGTGTATGCTGTGGTCTCTTAATTTCATCTATTCATCTTACTGCAGTAGAAACATAGCAGACCTCAATAAATTCAACCCACAGTTGAAAATATAATTGAGGATAAGAGATTATGCAGTATGCTTTGCTGTTTCCAAAGAAGTCAGTTTAACAAGTTCAATGACAAGTCATTCTCTGCAGAAGATGAAAGAATACAGCTGAGAGAAACTTCTGGGAGGTAATAGATGGATTTTTCAGATTTCAAAGGGAAATAGTGTAAGAGGTCTGGTTACCATCAGCAGTGATACATGCTGCTGTTTCTCTCTGTTAGACAATGATCACACCTGAACACACATAGTACTGACTAATGTGCTCATCAGCAGTTCATACAGTAAGTAACAATATTCATGTTTCACTGTGTAGCAAAGGCAAATATATAACTAATATAATGTTGTTATTGAACCATAAAACTTGAAGAAGAGGAGGTGGAGGTGGATGGATGGGTCAACAAAACCTAAAGGATAGTCATGTTGGTAGTGATGGCAGATGAGGAAATGTGTGAATATTTCTATAACAGTAATAAACTGTCATCCACTGTTGTTGACAAACAATGTATTTTTTGTAGTGTTGAAACTATTAGACAATTCAGATAAAAGATTGTTTATTATATTATTATAATATGATTGAATATCTTTGGGTTTTGGACTCTTGGTTGGATGTCACCTTGTCCTTTAAGAAGTTGGTGTGGGATATTTTGCACCATTTCCAATTATAGCCCACATAATTAATTATTTATAACGTTATCAACAGATGAAAAAATAATGAAATGAATCACAGCTGCAGCCCTACAGTTATGTAGTTTGGATGAGTCAGTCACTTCTGAGGAACCAAATAGAATGTATATTGTCACCTGTTTTAAGATCATTTAAAATCACCATCATCACCCGTTGAATTAATAAACAGTTTGAGATGGACACCTATTTAAATGATTGAAGAAATCTGCTTGTTATTACAGCTTGACATGTTATTGATGTTTTAAATACTACAGCTGCTGCAATATCTCACACTACAAAGGCATTAAAATGAAAACTAAACAAAACAATTAAGCAGGAAGTCAGAGAGAACAGAAAGAGATATTGCAGGGAGATGAGAGAAGAGGAGAGCTGACCTGAGGTCAGTGATCCCACTGTAATGCCTGCAGCTTATATGAACTTTGACATTACGGCATCCTCCATCTTACCCACACACAAGTGCACCTCACTTCTCCAAAATGTATTTCACACTTATGGGATTTCTGGTTGACCGTCAGGTTATTGTATAAGCAACACAATCTGCAACAGTGCGGAGCAGAGGAAGAAAACAAGCTATTGATTTGTTCATTCTTTCAGTTGTGCTGCTGTGTTGGAAAGTTAATTATTTAGAAGTAGGTATCGCCTGGAGAGAGAGAGAGAGAGGGAAGAAGTGTGCACAAACAGAGAGAAGGAGAGGAAGTTGTATTCAATCTGCTGCTGCAGATCATATCACCCTTACTCCTGCTAACAGTTGTCCCTGACAACTATTACCAACACATCCTCATAAAAAACCATAGTGCAGATCTAAAATTCAGGCTGGCATGACCTATAGTTCCATTTGCATCTAGCAGCTGAAGTAATGCATTCACTCCACAGCTGTTAGAAATGTTTTATGATGTGATAACCCTGTGGTTAGGGTCTGGTAAGATTTAGGCACAAAAACCACTCGGTTAGCATCGGGGTAAAGTCATGGTTTGGGTTAATATGACTTGAAACATGGCTTATACTTAAATAAAGTTACAACAGCAAACACCACGTTACAGTTTTGGAAACAAGACGCTCACAGTTAGAGACAGGAAGTGAACAGTGGTCTCTTGTAACAAAGCCCTCCACCGAACCCGTCTCCTCCTGACCAGGTCAAATCATCTCATCAAGTCATCTTAAACTGACATATTCTAAACTGCTAAATGACTGCAGCCACTAGATGGCATGAAGGTAACTAGAAGTGGTTTCAGTCAGCCCGAATTTTAGACACTAGTGCAGTGCCCGTTTTTGCGTGTGTTTTTACTACAAAGTCAGACCTCCCAACTCTCCAGCATATTGATAGCGGCTCCCTGACGCCAGCAAATGAGATCCAATCTCATCCATTTCATCCATTTTTTTGAGGGTCTGGAAGTGTATTTCTCATTTTAGCTGCCAAAGCTCTGCTGCCTTATACTCTCTCTAAAGCCCAATTTCCACCAGTCGGCTGCGGCACGTCAGGAGGCTCTCTGCGCCACAGCGCTATCAATACGCAGCATTTTTATTTTTTAATGTGACGTCTCGTCAATAAAACCCTTCTCATACCACAGAACATTTTAGCGGTTTTGAAACCGTGACTTTTTGGTATACCTTGAAACCGGTAACCAGCCCATGCCTACTACACAGTTGAAACACACTACATACTTCAAATGACGTCAGAGTTAGTACGAGTAGTAGGAAAGTATGCGGTTTCGAACAGACCCATACTCAAATTACCCAAGATGCAACGTAACTTCTGAAAAAGACCCAAAATACAAACGTCACAGATCACCACCTCAGTGGTTTCAAGCAACGGAGGGTATGTCGCTTCCTGTTTTCAAAATAAACGCACAAATTCTATCGTTATGGTTTTCTTAATAATAAAAGGCAACGGGTGTTTTATTTTGTGAAAATGACCGGAAGTGAGTTAGTCTCTACGGCTAACTTGAGTGGCTTTAAACAGGTGTTATTTGGACAAATTAGCGTCACATTGTGGATCTAAAGGGTTACTTTACTTTCTCGCCTAAAACGGTTATAAATGTCGTTAAAGTGGTATATTTACAGAGTTAGAGCTAAAATGAAATCAGCTTCAGCCTGCTGATTTCAGCTCGGGTAGGAAGGAAATGCATTGTGGGTTATCGTGTAGTTTACTACAGTGTAAACGGTCTGCTTACTATCTGGTCGTTTAGTGTATAGTGTGTAGGATGGAAGTATGTAGTATAGAAGTATGTAGTATAGAAGTATTTAGTATAGAAGTATGTAGTATGTAGTATGTGGTTTCGAACACAGCCTATGAGTAGTCAGCTCTTGATGCATACTCCGCATTTCTGGCGAATCTAGTAAAACCATCTGGGAACTTCTCGCATACTCTAAATCGCATACTATGCAGTTGAAACACACTACATACTTCAAATGACGTCAGAGTTAGTAGGGTTGGGCGATGTCCAGTATTTGGACGATCGACGATCTTCAAAGCAAAACATTGTGATGGCCGATGGCATCGGCGGCAGGGGGGGGGGGGTCGGCGCATCGCCGATCTAATAAGCAGCAACACAGAGCTTTGTTCCCGCACGCGCTGCATTTATAGTCACTGTACGGTTTTTAGTGACCTAACTGTGTTAAACTAACAAATCCCACTGCACGGGGTGTGTTTGACCGGAGAAACAGTGTCACACTCAGCTCCGACACTCAATCTCTGTCTTTTTCACATGTTTATTTCTCTTCATTAGCAACTCCACACATGCTTTTCTTTTAGTACTTAAACAGTGATCGTGCCATCAGCAGGTAATCAACTGAAAAACATAACATATAAACATAACTACGTTAATGGCACGGACATATTTATGATATTTAACACAAGTTACAATCACATTGTATATCAACTCACCAGCTCAACTTCACCGGTCAAAAACCGAGTCACAATAAGCATAACCACCGAAGAAGAAATACAAAGTGTACTGCTGCTGCTAAAGCGCGCTATGAACACCCAATGATATAAACAGTAGGAAACAATAACATGTTTGAAAAATAGGAAAACTTCACACAGTCACACAAACACACACGCACTGTCACTCTAGTGCGCGCTCTTGCTCGTTCACTCCAGATTCCGGGAGAATACGTCTAATTTGCGGGCGTCATGGAGACGCTATCAATATGCGGGACACTGCTGCGCACGCGGGGGGGCACATCGGCACATATCGGCGATGCCTGACAGCCATCGTCGATGCATCGGACCAACCCTAAGAGTTAGTACGAGTAGTAGGAAAGTATGCGGTTTCAAACAGACTCATAGACTGTATATAAAATGGACGTAACATCCGTGACGTCACCCATTGGTTTGTGGACTGCTGCTTGGAAGCCAATAGTTTCGGATCTGGGCAGCGCCATCTTGAAAATTTCCGGTGCATGCCAGGAAAAATAAAAACGCTTATTCTACTTATATGGGCATCAGGAGGAAGGGGCATGAATTCTCCATTGACTTGATAAGAGACGGAAGTCCATTTGACACTGAAACTTTTGATAGAATGCAGTTTTAAGTTACTTCCGCGTTGGCATCATTACAGAGGACCGGAACTCCCCACCTGGTGAGAGGGGGAGTGGCCAGTGGCTAGAGCGGCAGCAGCAAATGTGTGCTTCTTTTACATATATTTATCTATTTCTTTTACATTTCTTATCCAAACAACGTCAAACTTGGCACTGCACTTACTTGTGCCCGTAGCAAGACACCTGTCACGTTTGAAATCAATCGGATAAACGGTTTGAGAGATATGTGAATAACAGACAGACAGACAGACGTTCCTGTCATTTATAGACAGATATACTGAAGTTTGTTTTCTTTTTCTTCAGCTGCACAACAGTACACGCTGGACTAAAGACAGTCTGTAAGGATTAGATATGAAACTATAACTTTTAATAAATCAAAGTGTCAAATATTTAACACTATTGAATTGATTTAATCATTTCAAATGTCAGGAAATAGCGAAAATTGTGAATCATGACACCCTCGAGTCTGAGGTCTTGTTTTATCTGACCAACAGTCCAAAGCCCCAAAATATTCAACTCTCAGTGATGGAACACAAAAGAGGTCAATTCTTCTATTTGAGAAGATGGAGTCTGCAAATATTTTGCATAAAAAAAAAAAAAAAGTGACTTCCTTTCTCCTTTTCATTATAAACAAAATGAACTCATTTTTAGCCTTTTCCATACGCTGTTATGTATCTAATATAGATTTTAACAACCCTAAAAACCATTGGAGCATAGTCAGGACTTTACCCTCATTTGATTAGTGCATATGATACACTATACACACGAGACTGAACTGTGAAGAACTGATGAAATTCAAAGAAAGAAGAAAGAGTGAAAAAAGCACATGAGAAATAAAAGCCAATGACAAAACTGTGGGCAGAATTAAAGCAACGAATGAGAAAGGAGGAGGAGGAGGAGGAAGAGAGGTTCTATCTTTGGGCTAAATGGGTCTAACTGGGTCACTGGTTGGGTGTGATTACAGTAGTCAGTGGCTGGAGGCCTCTTCTCTCTCTCTCTGTGATGCTGAGGTGTATCTAAGGAATCCTGTTAGCAGCAATGCTTCAAAGCTGTCCACACACTCCTGCATTCTTCCTCCTTCATTCTCTTCACTTCAAGTCTGCATGATAGGCAACATTGATCAGTCTGTGTGTCATATGACTCCTGTGTTCTACAAGAAATACATACAAAAATATGTGTTCTAAACAAAGTCCAGTGAAAAGAATAATGTTAAAAGTTACAGTATAAATCAGTGTATATACAGTACAACTCTGAGTTGGCAGACCATGTAATGCATTTGATTGACAGCTGAACCTGCAGGGGAACCAACACACTGTAAGAGATGTGCACTGGTAACTACAGCTTACAAGCCAAGGACAACGCTCTAATGTAGAAGAGAAAGCACATTATTTAGCATCTAAACTGATAGAAATTGCTGGGGAAGTTTGGAAGGTTTTCAGTGTGCTACAGATGATTAGCTAATTAGCTTCACCTGCAAATTGTCATTAGCGGTGTGGTTTTCCCTGGTGATATCTGTATCAAAGGCTGGACAATTTCTTGAAACTGACATTGTGAATTAAGCTAATTTGGGTCACATCATTATGTATGATAATTCATTGTTTCCTCTTTATTTCCCCTGAAAGAACAACATTAAACTGCATTTAATCCTACATACAAACAAAAAGATCACCATCAGTCAGCTTGTGTGTGTGTGTGTGTGTGTGTGTGTGTGTGTGTGTGTGTGTGTGTGTGTGTGTGTGTGTGTGTGTGTGTGTGTGTGTGTGTGTGTGTGTGTGTGTACCCTTTGTGGGAATTATAACAAAGACACTGTTAAACCTGGCACTTGATTTTCTATGTGCTTCTCTCTCTCTCCTCTCCTTCCTCTCTCTCCCCTCTACCCCAACCGGTGGAGGCAGATGTTCTCCCACTTTGAGTCTGGTTCTGAGGTTTCTTCCTGTTAAAATTGAGTTTGTTTTTCTTGCTACAAGTGCTGCTCATGTGGGAATGTTTAAAATTTAAAATTAAAACCTGAAGAGTACGGTTTAGAACCTGCTCTATGTGTAAAGTGCCTTGAGATAACTTTGTTGTGATTTGGCGCTATACAAATAAAGATTGATTGATTGATGTCAATGATGTCATGAAACATGGTTTTTCTTGATGGAGGGTTAGGGTGCATGAACAAATGAAGGTAGAAGAAAGCACCTAAACCTAACCTATGAAATGATCTTACTGCTGTCCTATAATTCTCTCCAACTGAAATATTCCAGAGCTTAAAACACACTGACTCATCAACCTTTAACTGTGCTTAACTGACCTTCACCTGTAGCCTCTGTATGTGTTTTGTCCTTATGTGCCTTAATCATTAGTAGCCTACTATTGATATTATTAAGACTCAGTTCCCCCCCCCCCCCTCTTTTAGTTTCTCCCTTTTTCTTACATCTTATTTGTCTTGTTCCGTATCGTATTGTTCAGTTTTCTTCTCTTTATGCTGCCAAGCACTTTGGATTAACTGTGTTGTGTGTAGCACAATCAAAAGCTCTCTGTGATGCACTTTATTTGAACTTTATTTGATATAAGAAAAGAAAATGTATTTATTTTATTATTGATTTGAATCCCACAAGTTGAGTGTAAATACTAATAAATGTAACTGTATTCATGTGACAGTCTATCATATGGAATCAGTTAATAGAAGCTGTTTGTGTCGCTATCTGCCAATGATATCAGAGACATTACCTTTTTATGCAAATGATTTCATCAAAGGAGAACATAGAACATACAGTTTAGAAAAACAGACAAAAATAACATGCAGTCCAAGTTGAGTTGGAGTGGAAAATGTTTCCATGTCAACATGCAGCAGTTGAATGAAAGCAGCAGGGTAAATGTGTGTTTGCTCTATCAAACAGCAGAACCATCTTTAGCAGGTAGCAGAAGACAGACAGGAGCAGCAAGAACAAACAAGCAAATGAGCAGACAGCTGCAGTTGGAGCAGGGTTCTGGCAGCTGGAGGTTGGAAGTTCAGGTCTGGCTACTGAATGATTGGAGTGATTATTGGAGTGGGCGAGGTGGGCTGGCTCCGTTTTGAAGAATGACCATCCAGCTCCCCTATTGAGGTGTCAGGGTGATTGATTGGCTGTGAGACCGAGCCCTAATGGCTTCATCAGCCCCAGGCCGTAGTTCTCAAAAGCACACACACACACACACGCAATCAAAAACACATGAACAAGCGCACGCACACACACACACACACACACACACCGATGACCTGCTTATCTCAATCTCATTCTGCAAGCTCAACCCAGAAACATTCACCTCCACCACGACATCCAGCAATCAGTCTCTGTGAAACACACACTAATTAAACAAAGTTATCTCAACTTGGTTGTTTCTTTCCCATATTTTAACTGACTGCTCTCTCTCTCTCTCTCTCTCTCTCTCTCTCTCTCTCTCTCTCTCTCTCTCTCTCTCTCTCTCTCTCTCTCTCTCTCTCTCTCTCTCTCTCTCTCTCTCTCTCTCTCTCTCTCTCTCTCTCTCTCTCTCTCTCTCTCTCTCTCTCTCTCTCTCTCTCTCTCTCTCTCTCTCTCTCTCTCTCTCTCTCTCTCTCTCCCCATTAACCCTCCTTCTTGTGGATTTGTTTCTTTTTTAGTTCATTCTCTCTGCTCTCATTCTTTTTCTCCCTCTGGTTAAACTCCTAACTCAATGCCACCCCTCTTCCAGCTCACACTTTCAAGTCTTAACAAGCCAATTAAGAGCCTTGATTTCCTTCTACCCCCATCCCTCCTCCCAACAATAACCCCCCCTCCCCTAATCTTCTTTTTTTTGGAAGCTTGGCCTATTTTCCAAACGGTTTCTGAAAATTCCCCCAGCTCCTCAACACTAATGCTCCAATCTTCTTTCCTTATTTTCTTTTACCTTCACTCAATCGTCATCCATTTGCTTTCTATATTTTCTGTTGAGCATACAGGATCAGGACCACTCCCTCTCCTTTCTTATTTAGTTATTCATTTTTTAATAACAGGCCTGGAAGCATATCCTTGTGTTGGTGACACCAGCAGGTGGGAGTGCAGTGGGGAGGGAACAGTGTCTCCTGCAGGCAGAGGTAGAAGTAGTTTACAAGGCCCATTTGAAGTCATATTATTAACAAGTGTTGTGGCTTACTGTTACAAAAAATATTCAAATCTTTTCTTGATTAGTCACTGCTGGCCAGCCGAAGGTTTATGCACATACGGTTGAGATTATTGAAGAGTGGTGTTCAACAGGAAACAATAGTGGTCTCCTTGTCAATAGCAACCCATCCATCTTAATCTTGTACTGCTCCCTGAGAGGTGTTGTGGCTCTACATCAATACCACACTACTTCCACCTTTGCTCCTGTCATAACTCACTGCTGCCAGAGGTCTTAGTAAAGGAAAGCTTAACAGACGTATTTGAATAAAGTGATGGGAGCACGATGTGTACACTGTATTACAAGTAAGTCATATGTAAAAGTTGAAAGTTGTGTAACGAATGAGAAAAGAGCTAGAGAGAGAAATCCTTCTTGCTTTCTCGACTTCACACACCTGGCAGATCACTGCAAGTTACACCAACTGTTGGATGCAGCTCCCCTGATTCCAATATTAGAGAGGTGTGTGTGTGTGTGTGTGTGTGTGTGTGTGTGTGTGTGTGTGTGTGTGTGTGTGTGTGTGTGTGTGTGTGTGTGTGTGTGTGCGTGCGTGCGTGCGTGTGTGCGTGCGTGTGTGTTTTGTTGTTTATTTTGGGCAAGGGGGCTGTTACACTATCCAAGGCAGACTTGCTCAGCTGCAGCTTTGTAAGTCATATAGACATGTCACAAATGAACGCTGTGTTAACTGCAGTGTGAGGTCACACCTTAAAACACCTGAACCTGAATGACTTATTAGTTAGAGATTTAGAATTTCCCTTTAAAGTGACTTTAGCATCAGTGGTTTGAACTATAACCTACAAGTAGGGGTGTGGCGATGCACTCAGTTCATGAGACGAGACGATACACACTATTGGATTCATGAGAACGAGACAAGATGAGATTTTAAAGCTATTTTTAAGAAAACTTCAATGACAAAATATACGACTGGAAAAGTAGTTTTTATTTGCACAAAATGCAAAATAATGCAGTTTGCATGTTTTGCATGTCACATGCAATGTTTTCACTAATCATCTTGTAATGAATGTCGCTTCAGTTCTACTTTCTAGGTAACAATTATCATATGCAGTATGCAATATGCAAGCACTGTAAAAGGTTTTGCCCACTCCATCCTCATAGATAGATAGATAGATAGATAGATAGATAGATAGATAGATAGATAGATAGATAGATAGATAGATAGATAGATAGATAGATAGATAGATAGATAGATAGATAGATAGATGGATGGATGGATGGATGGATGGATGGATGGATGGATGGATGGATGGATGGATGGATGGATGGATGGATGGATGGATGGATGGATGGATGGATGGATGGATGGATGGATGGATGGATGGATGGATGGATGGATGGATGGATGGATGGATGGATGGATGGATAGATAGATAGATAGATAGATAGATAGATAGATAGATAGATAGATAGATAGATAGATAGAAATAACAACAATACATATCAAAATGATATACAATCACAAATTATACCAAAAATGTATGAAGTATGAAGAATAGAAACAATTTAAGTATATAAATGTAAATGAGATAAAGAGTCAGATTATCACAAATTAACATACAACATATAAATTGTGTAATAATTTGGTAGTGTGACTCATTTGACTTTTTGCATCATTAGGCTTCCATAGCTGCACTAGATTCCTCCGCTCCTCCTACTTCAGGCTTTCAGTGTAGAGACCTGAGGTCAACCTAACCCTGCTCCTTTCCTCTTCTCCTACTTCTGACTGAGATCTTCTCAGCAGGTAGAAGCTGCAACAAGGTTAATGATCCACACGCTGACATTATAAAAAGAAGACATGACGTGCAAATGAGCGATAGAAAACCAACCGCCTTCTTTTTTTTTTAAATTCTTCTTTTGGTGTGCCCGGCCCGTGCCGTCCCTGATGCTGGCTGCAGCTGAATACTGCTTCGCAAGACAACTTTCACTTCGAAATATCACGATTTTATATTGCAAGATCCCGTGGCACGAGATCTCGTCACACCCTTACCTACATGTCACTGACAGTGTTGGCTTGTGCATTGCTGTTATTGTTTGTCACATTTTCTGCAAAACAGCAGCTACGTGTTTATGAGCTTTCTTTACTTAACATTAAATAATCAACAGTGCTGGCCAGCTGAAGAGCTCATGTTTCACTGAGTTTAAAGACTAACATTAACATTTTCTTGTTGTTACTGCCATTAAAAATGAAATGACTTTACTGTAGCATTAATCTGTGTTATTCAACTATAGCTGAATAGATAGTTTCTGATAGACGGCGTTTTGATCATAAGCAGATCATTACTGGTTACTTGGTTTGATTTTAACATTAACAACTCACTATGAAAGTGTGAAACCTCATAACGGCTGACTACATGACACTCCTGGATCTGACTATCTTTTTTAAAAGACACCTTTCGTATGATGTGTTTTTTTTTTTAAATGTGTCCACTTTTAAAATGCTTTGTATAACCACAAGGGGAAATGATGTTTATTTTGAGCAAATGCAGTAACTTAAGAACTACTGTGAACAGTCAAGTTATTCATTCATTTCTACTAGCTGCATTATTTTGTATCAGACCAACCCTCTAGAGAAATACCTCCTCACAGAGACTCTCAGCTGATTTCACACAGAGCAGTGATATTCTGTTACTGCAGTATGTCAGCATCTCTCTCCCTCTCCCTTTGACCTATTATTGAGCACAGCTTTCCTCTGAGCAGTGGCTCTATCTTCTCTCCAACCAGGAATCAGGATTTACTGGAGAATTTATGGATCCCAGCTTTCACATTTTTTTCTACCGCCCCACTCTGTTTTCTAATTTGGAGGCTTCACCTTGTGCCACTCAGCCTGGTGTAGCAATCAGACCCATACATATGGTTTGAATAATTCATATCAATATTTATTAGCAATCTGTCTGGGGGTATAATTAACTAAATAATGATCTAGAAGTCAATTAAAAGCCTACGAGCTGTGGCTGGATGGACGGCTGTGTGAGAGAGCAGCTCCAGTGAGGAGAAGTAGAGCAGGCTTTGAAATGAGGAGAATTAAGGGGCTTGATCCTCAAATCAACAAAAGACAGAGAAAAAGAAAAGCAAAAGGATGAGACTTAAACAGAGATAATGAAAAAACAAAGGCAGAATTAAAGGAGATGCAAAAATATAAACTAAGCTGCTCAGCCAGGAAGAGGTGAGGTGAACAAGTGGAAAAAGAGATGAGAGGACAAAAAAAAAAAGATCACACAGAGTTAATTCATTTAACATAGTTCAATTCTGTCTCCCTCTCATCAATGCAACTTGGCCTCTGTAAATCTAAGCTGACCTCAAAGTGTAGCAGAGGGGTTTAAAAATACCCTTCTCAGAGAAATGGGTTGGTAAGAGCAAAGAGATAATTGGCTCAACTCTAAACTCGTTATCTGGGAACACACAATTAGAGAAATGAAACCGTCCGTTAATTAATCTATCTTTAAAGTACAAGCCTCGGAGGGTCTGGTGCCTCGCCTCTACCTCTGTGACAGATTTCCTTCCAATTAAATGACATTATCGGTACACCGAGGATCCCGGACTCCACATACTGTGATCCCAATTAGAAGCAGTTCAGCATTGCCCCACACAGTCAGACAGAAGGCTTAGCTAACCTCATCTCAACATCCCATTAATTAAAGACCATTTTTACTCCTCATATTAAAGTTGAGTCATGGTGGATCCTGCTCACTCTTTCACATCTTCTGCACAGTTTGATTGACTGTGCATTTTTGACCGCTTGTCTTATTTAGCCTGCAGGGTTTCTCTTTTCTGGGTCTACCTGGTGGTTACATCACTACAACGCCCCAGGGTTATTCATCTTCCTGCCTAGGTAATTAGGTTGCTCTGTCTGTATGTACTGAACTGATATGTATTTTAAAAAGTCAACTTGTTTCAAAGCCTGTTGAATTGTGATAACAGTCTGATAACTGAGTAATTAGGCAATTATTAACCGATTCATTATAAAGAGCAAGAGTACACTTCCTGTACAAGCAACAGCACCTGCAAAAACGTTTTTAAACATCAATTATTAAAGCACAGCAATTTTAAAATGGTATAATTCACTCTAAACATGTATAACTTTTATTAAGATTTTATTGATTTGCATAAGTATGCAACTGTTGAAAGTAAAGAGGGACAACACTAAGGAACATGAAATGCAGCAACGGTCATGAATCCACCAATAGCCCATCAGTCCTAAACCTGAACTCTTTTTTCTCTCACACACACACACACACACACACACACACACACACACACACACACACACACACATTAAAAAAAATTTAAAAACTGTTTTACAATAAAAAATAAATAGGCTACATGCACATGCTTAACTTGTTTTAAATAAGACATCCATAGTGCTTATACTGGCCAAAACATTAAAGTGTGCTCCATCATTGGTTGCCTGCATCTTTAGTAATCAACGTTATAAGTCTGTAAAATGCAATATAGCCTCTGACCTGTGGGGGGGGGGGTTCATAATGTAAATGAAGGTAGCAGACTTTGAACAGAACTACACTGTCGCCCATAAAGTTGGAATAAAATATTTTTTACCTCTTTCCATGAAATGATTGTGACAATGTGATTTATTCTTGATAGATAGAGTGTATATATTCTCAAAATTGTATTGATCAATCTCATTGCATCTGGTCAAAGGTGATTACTGATGTGTATAAATAGAAAATAAAAAGAGGAATGTGTCTGAAAACTAAATTATTCCAACTTTATGGGCGGCCGTGTATAATAGCAGCAGGCCTATAGCCATGTTTAGTTATATTAATGTAGATAAAATGTGGTGTAGGAAGGGATGATTCAGCAGGGATGACATTCTGTTATATATCCTCTGAATACACACCAAGAAGCATGTAAGGTGAACAATACCTTTTGTACAGCCAACGCATTGTTAACAGTTTGCAAACTGGCAGTTCACTGAATAATAAGAGTGTGTGGGGCATCAGTTAGGTTCAGACATTTTTAACTAATTGATAAACACTGACTACGACAGCCAGTCAGATAAGAGGTTTCAAAATGCAATCTTTACAAACCTCACAGGGATGATTGTTTGTGATGTGGGAACATGTCGAATCAACATTGTCGAAATCAAATTTAAAAGGGCTGGCTAAGGATAAGCATAAATATGGTACAATTGTTATTCACGTCTGCGGTAATGACTCCCGTTTATGCCAGTTAGAGATCACTAAAATGTATGTTAAGACAGTGTGTATGTCGGACTCTGTAGATGTATATCCACAAGTCATCAATTAATCAGACTGTGGAGGTAGTGTCCAGCAAACAACATAGGTTATATGTATATATTTAAATCAATTAAATCTAAAGAAAAGGAGTTATACATAAAAACCTAATAAAAATCAACAGCACTGCAATAGTACAACAAAATAGAATTAAATGTGGACTCTTAAGTATTATGTCTGTCGTCTAAAGCCATATGAATAAATGATCTAATATCAGAAGATCATATTGATTTATTTTGTCTCACTGAAACTTGGCTGTGTCAGCAAGAATATGTCAGTCTAGATGACCCCCCCCCCCCCCCCCCCCCCCCCCCCCCCCCCCGTCATATTAATACTCACATTCCTCGAGGCACCGGCGGAGGAGGTGGAGTTGTAACCATTTTCAACTTAGGTCTAATAATCAACCATAGACCTAAACATAGCTAGAACTCTTTTGAAAGTCTTGATATTAATCTTTCACACCCAACATGGAAAACTTTATGACCAATTCTTTATGTTATAGTGTACCGTCCTCTCCTGGTTTATACCTCAAATTTTCATTTGAGTTTTTATCAAAGTACAGATTAAAGCTGCCCTTACCTTTGTTACATTTTTACACATTTTTTGTTTAGGTTGCTATTAATAAAGTAATGGCACTCTAAAATGTCAGAGAGATCCACCAGGCATAGAAACTAATTATTATTCCATTCTCATAATAATCAGTGAAAACTCCGACCAATCATATCATTTGGTCAGAATGATATGATTGGCCGAGCGACCTGCCTGTTTTCCCCTTCCGCATTACGTAATTGTGCGCACCCCCCACCCGGAAGAGAGTCTGTTGTGGGTAATTTTATTGTGAGGCCCCACTGGATGCATACATATATGCAACATGGCTTTCCACATGTAAACACTGTCTGTGCAAAATAAGACAACAACTTCAACTTAAGTTATGGAAAAAAGTGCCAACATGGCACTGCCATATTTATTATGCTGCTTTGCAGTCATTGCAAATTACACATTTACTATCCGTAGGGAACATTTGGAAATAGTTCCAAACCACAGACATAAGCCCTGTTTCTGGAGGCGGGACCTTTTATAGGAACGTCCTCTCACTCGCTCCTCTCAGCTGTTGTGTCAAAACAACTATTCATTCAGTCCAGAATGCAGCTGCAGCTGCACATATACTGACAAAAACTAGGAAAATTATATATATTACTCCATTTTAGCTTCGCTGCATTGGCTTTCTGTAAAATCCAGAATAGAATTTAAAATCCTTCTCCGCACCTACAAAGCTCTTTGTGGTCAGGCTCCATCATATTTTAAAGAGCCTTCCTCCTGAACACTGTGCTCTCAGAATGCAGCTTACTTGTGGTTCCTAAAATCTCTAAAGGTAGAATGGGAGGGAGAGCCTTCAGTTATCAGGCTCCTCTCCTGTGGAACCTAACCCTAACCCTAACCCTTTCATCCTCTTTTCACCCTCTCTACATTTAAGAGTAGGCTTAAAACCTTTCTTTTTTTTTATAAAACTTAAACTTAGGGCTGGCCAGGCTTGCCTTGGACAAGCCACTAGTTAAGCTGCTATAGGCCTACACTGCTGGGGGTCTTCATATGATGCACTGAGCTCTCCTCGTTCCCCTCTTCATCTGTATGCATTCATGTACCATTAATACATGTTACAAACTTTGTTTCTTCCGTGTTTTTATGCTTTCTCGTCACAGGTTCCTATGAATCATGGTCCGTGGCGGCCTTGTTATGGCTCATGAACTTCCGTGTGTCATGGTTGTGGACCCCATGCTGCCCAGATAGTTAATGGAAATGTAACAGGTGTTGACTTACTGCATGCGCTGACCTAATTTTTAGAACCAGTCACTGTTTGACTTCCAGTACAACATTTTCACAATGTGTTCTGCCTACATGACAGAGGGAGGCTCAGTCCGTTATGAGAATGAAAAGACAATCATTTCTCATCTCACAGTGCTGGTGGGACTGACTAAAAACAAATAACACACACAGACAGCCAGTTTACACACACGTTCACACATACACATTATACAAAGCACAGACAGCCTCAACATTTCAACATACTAATTAGAGGCCGGTTAATGCCAGAGCAGCAGCGGGCAGAATACAAGACAAATCACCACAATGTTGCCACCATTGTCTCTGTATGTGATTCATTACAACTGACCACCATGCACCATGTGTGTGCATGCACACAAAAGCACAGTCTCAGTTAATGATGCCTGTGGAGATGACACAGTGGTGCACTGGCCTGAAGCCACCTTTCCAGTGATCCAGGTGTGTGTACACTATGGGACACATAGGAGGTTGAATCTGTGTCAGAGTGACACCACACTGTCTACACATCATCCAGTCAGAAGTAATCATTACATTCCTAAATATTATCACAACTCACTTATTCAGCTATTACTGTAATTGATACCAACATTATTACTGCTCCCATTCATATCACTACAATGCAGCTGCTGCATGTGCCACTACAGAATACCCAGCCATAGCATCATGTTTGGCACTAAATCAGTCACAAGAGGGTCACTGTTGCACAAGGAAATTCTCAACATATTTTTATAAATGGAAATATAAAGTCCACAATACTAAAGTGTGCTGTGTGGGGAACCTTTTAACTCTTGAATGTATAGACCAGCTAAAGTCACCAACTCAAAATACAATTCACTACAATCTACTTTTAAAAAGAAAAAAATTAAGAAAAAGTATATATTGTAACTCTAATAAAATTATTAAAAAAATGGGGAAATCTAAAAGACAGATAAAAATTTGGAAGACATTAAAAAGTAGCAGGACTAATCCATCACAAGTAACACACAATTTGAAAAAAAAGTCAGTGTGTGTGTGTGTGTGTGTGTGTGTGTGTGTGTGTGTGTGTGTGTGTGTGTGTGTGTGTGTGTGTGTGTGTGTGCGTGAGAGAGAGAGTGTGCAGACATATGTGTATGGATTAGAACAAGGTCTGTGGTTTTTGAATGTGGCCTGTGTCAGAAAGGGTTTGGTAAATAGGGTCTACAGGGCTATTCCATACTCTGTGACTTTATGAGCTCTCTTAAGTTGGAGACATAATTCCGTTCAAGGTAGTTTAAAAGTCAGGGAGACGCCACAGGGGAAACGAGGAGAGAGACAACAACCCCAACCCCACACACATAAAAGAGAGAGAGAGAGAAGAGGAAAAAGTACCACAGAGAGGGGATGTGTGTGTGTGTGAACAGTTAGCAGTCAGAGTCAAGTCCAACGACAGCATCCAGCTCTGCCTCTCTCCTCTTTTCTTCTCTAAGCAGGGACTTTACTGTGGTAAGCTTTACAATGCACTTGCCATCTCATCCCAGTCCTCCCACAAACATTCTCCACTCGGCCTCTTTTTGCTCAAACCCAAGACATTAAAGACAGGGAGCTCAGAGTGATGAAATAAAGAGCACATCCACACATCTGATACTGGAGACACTGTGCTCCAAAAATAAGGGCTGAAATAATTTTGCAGCTAAAGATATTCTGTAAAATGAAGAATACATGTGCACTCAAAAGAATTTCACTGTTTTCAGTCAAACTTTCATCCTCCGCAGATCAAAACCTTGATGTGCTGCTTCCCTGCTGGATGCCGCCATTCACACACTGACACTTTTTGTCTTGTGGGCATCTGTGTTTGATCTCTGGATATGAGAACATACAGGAGTAAGAATTGGAAAAGCTGCTGGGCCCTACATGCATCTTGCATTAGCAACACTTTGGGATTCCACCAACACTTCAAAGTTTAATGAGCAGAACTAAAGCAGCAGAAGATAGAAATATTCAATGTTTGTTTTTGATCTGTTTACAGGGACATACTGACGTCTCCCTGTTGGTTTCTGCAGTGAAGATTAAACACACTTTACTTGCCATTGTACTTGTAGAAGAGTTCATGAACCTTTCAGGTTTTTACAGAGAAATGATCTATTGCACTTTTTTAAGGATTAACATCAGAAGATAATGTTTTTGTACCTCTGTGTGATTCTGTCATTCAACCACAAATAACACTTCATTCTTAATCTGAGAAAGTTCAAATGGGACAGGTGTGCTGTAAAACAGATAATTATACTCTCCTTCACTACACACACATTTCATATACTCAAGATCAAAATCCATTTCAAATAAATAGGCCTTTCAGTTCATAAATGAGGGCCGCCCCTAATTGTTCATGTTGAGGACAATCGAGGAGCCTGTAATTCATATCTCATACTGTGAGTCAAAGCATCAGACACACAGATGGGCCCAGACTGGCATGCTGAAACCTTTAAGAGCAAGTTAACAGCAGGCTGAAGAGCAGTGTTTGTCAGCGGATATTATCAGTCCATATTGACCATCACAGATATATCAGTATCAGTGAATATGTTGTCTGATATGTGCAGATATATATTTTTTTATTTTTTTATTTAATGTTATACAAGCAGCATTGTATGTATATTTGGTCCTTTTTCTTAATTCAAGTTTGATATGTGTATGCTTTTTTGTTCTGTGTGTTATTTATTCATAGCAATTTATAATGATTACATTCCCAGCTTTGTTTTAACTGTTTCAGAGCACTGATGTCATTTTATACACTAAAGTTTATTGTTAAACTGGAAAATATCCCGACTTCCATTACATATCTTTGTTTGATAACCACATTTGAGGAAACATTTCAAAAAAATGTGTGTTTATGTCTATATTTTGTACATATAATATTATTGGCAAATATATCTATCGGAATATTTTTGCTTCCTAATATCGGTATCGGCCCCTAAAATCCAGTATTGGTCGGGCCCTAGTGAACACCTTCAAATATTCAAAGCATCAGCCCGAACAAGCAAACTCAAAACAGCCCTATAGAAAATACTAAATATATTGTCAAAATAATTAATATTGACACCATGAGTACTGATTTGTATGTGGCTTTGCAGTCTGTCATCATCAACACTCTGAGATGTCTGACAAAAAACTGTCATACACTGAATCGAACTGTTACATTCAGGCTTGCTTTATCCATTGTTCCATCTACAGCCCCATGATGACACCATGGAAGAGCAATACTCCACTATGTATGTTCCATTTCTTCTTGGATACTTCCTACTTCATACCATCAGCTACCACATGATGTGCTGTTGGTTAAAACGTGCTTCATTCCATTATTGCAAAGGAAAAGCAGTCGTACACTGAAGCAGCTTTGTCTCCACAGTCCTCGGCACATTGTGAAGGCTGGAGTGTAACTACAAGTACACCAGATGAAAATGTCGGCTTTTAAATCACCGCCCAGCGATCATCCTAACTGGTCATAAATCAGACCAGTGGGCCCCATTTCACACTAATTAGAGCCCGATTATGTCCTATCATAAAACATAACTGCACCCGCCATTAATTAGGCCTTGATAGCCCTCTCTGGAGCTCCAGAGGGCTTACTGGGGCCATATGTAGTGTGCGTGTGTGTATGTGTGTGTTAGTGTGTGTGTATATACCATGAGCAAGTGAGAAAAGAGAGAGTGGGGGACATAGAAAACTGTGATCCTACAAGATGATGCCACACAAGCCTTCTTATCTTCACCTTCGACTCTGTTCCCAGCAGACGGTTGTGGTGTTGCTCAAGGGAATAAAAGTGTGTGTGTGTGTGTGTGTGTGTGTGTGTGTGTGTGTGTGTGTGTGTGTGTGTGTGTGTGTGTGTGTGTGTGTGTGTGTGTGTGTGTGTGTGAGAGAGAGGATTGGGGGGGTGGGGGTGCTGCATAATACCTCTGAGACCAGGGTTAAGAGCTTTAGCCTGCCTGCCACACCTCACACCTGAGGCGTGTTCTCTCCCACACTGCTCAGAGATAAGCTTCAGCCCCTCAGCCCGGTGTTTGCCTCTAACGTATCCAGACATGGGACAGCAGCATTGTCCAGTGCAGCCCAGGTTTGTTTGGACTGTAAATAAGCAGCACTAACCCAACCTCTTGCTTAGATTCACAGTTTTATCTCATAGAAACAAAAACCTTCAAAAAATCTTCAAACAGACGACCGTGTGGCTGAAAACCATCGTTGCTTAGTAACTAAGACACTATTTAGTTGTTTCATGTATCTTGGTCAGATTGGTTAGCTATCTGATATTAAAGAAGTTAAGGTTAAATGCATCCAAGAGGGATTCAAGCCAGACTTAACAATGATGCTGAAAGGGTGTATAAGCATCCATCCATCTGAACCCCTAAATACAGGGTCCTCTGTGATCATTATTATTTTTATTAAATAAGTTATTCTTGTATTTTTTCCAGACATAGAAGTAAGAGAATGTTAAAAAAAGAGCATAATTTGTTATGTGTGTTTTTTCTTTCTTTTTTTTTTTTACCCATTTTGACATGTGACAGCTGTAAAAACAACCAAATGTCTTTTACCCTGAAAAGTGATGACTTTTCTTGAAGTGATCCAAAATGCACAAAAATGAAAATATATTAAAATGTTATAATTTAACCCGTATCTATTGACATGTGCTTTAGTGAAATGAATAGTTAATAGTTTTATAAGATAGTAGTTATGAGGATTTCTTTTTATGATGTAGCAGTGAAGACTGATGGCTCTAATGGTTATACAATAAACCCCACACTTCCATTAAGTTCTTGTTATTTTCACTTTACATAAAATACATTTCCATCATTATTACTATGTTATATTTTCATGTCTTAGGTAAAATAGGACATGATATTGTGTGATAGGAGCCGTTTCTTCTCCTAAAATGAGATAAAAAGTACACTCTCTCTGCTCTCTGAAACATGAATCAAGGTTTAATCACATTTATTGATCAGTCAGATCAACTATTGATGCTTTCTAAACACATCTGTGCTTCAACATTTGGTAGAGACACTTTTTATGAGGAGATTTTTAGACAGGATCAAAATTGATCCAGACAATACTGAGAGGATGTAGAATATGAACAGTATGTGAGGGTTAAGTGTTTGAACAAATCACACCTTGTAGACAATCTACTTTATTCTGTTTTGTTTCAAGATAATAAAACAAGGGAACTGCTACTGAAAAAAGTGTAATCATTTTACAGAAGTGGCAGAATTCTTCCTTGTTTTAAGCAGAATGTCTTCTAAGTGTTTGCAACAGAATGAGACTGATCAGTACATAAACAGAAAGACCTTATTGGGTGATTTAATGACAGTCTAACCAGAGACAAACAATTAGACATCAACGTGTTGATATCAGCTTTTCAGCATAAATACAGGCAGAGTATATCACACATGCATCTTCCTCACACTCTGTCTCTCTGCAGCAGAGCTTGGTATGTCTCCCAGAGTGTCTCCCCTGCAGCTACCTTCTTAATTAATCTCTCATTAAGCTAATTATCAGAAGAGCTACAGACCCCGCCCCCCCCCCTTCTCTGAGGACCAGCCGCACTTGATGCAAACAACACCTTTAGAGGGGTTGCAAAGGGGGGAGGTAGGGTTAGAGGGAAATGCTGCCTCCATTTTGTATTACTGCTTACACACACACACACACACACACACACACACACACACACACACACACACACACACACACACACACACACACACACACACACACACACACACACACACACACACACACACACACACTATAACTGAACATGTGCTTTGATTTAAGAACCGCAGATGACAGACACAATGTGAATGCAGCTGAAGATGAGCAGACTGTGACATAAAAGCACAGCTGAACAGAGCTTGTTATTAGATAGATGTAAATGAAGGATAATGATACTTTCAATAACTACATTTTTTTAAATTTATAGATATAAATAACTAACTCTAATATATTGTTAGGGATTTCTCAGTTTAAAAAAATCATAATATCAAAAACCAGCAGCCACCATGTTTCTGCGCTGCATCCATGGATACTGTGTATCCTGTGCGAACTTAAGTGGATGATGGATGTGTCATTTGTGTTTGTATTAATACTCCTGATCCACTGAGCTGGGCTGATGGCCTCCTCAGCTTCTTTCTTGTCCCAGTACAATGATGTCTGCACTCTTGTATATACCACACTTTAGATGGCTGTAATTGAAAAAAGTTTTTACTGTGACTCAAGGCCTGTTACACAGCAGGAGGGCATTAAAGGGTGAAAAGTGTCTAGACGGCCATGGCAGTGTGTGTGTGTGTGTCAGTGTGTGTGTCAGTGTGTGTGTCAGTGTGTGTGTGTGTGTGTGTGTGTGTGTGTGTGTGTGTGTGTGTGTGTGTGTGCCTGTGCCTGCGTGCGTGCGTGTGTTAGTATGCTGGATGAGGGCAGATATATGCGAGTGTGTCTAGGAAGTTCCCATCTGCTGAGTGGCTCTTACATGTCTAAAAGACGTGTTAGTGATGAAAAAGGAGCAATTACAGTTTTAATATGACTTCAGCAACTTTTGTTAAGCCACTAAAGAGCATTTATCGACCAGTCATTTAAAGCACATTCTGTCCTCTATAGAGTGAAATTGCAGCATTAAGGAGAGCTCCTCTCTGCCTTCAGAGAGGAAGAGACAGACAGCCAGCAAAGAAACACATTTCTTTGGAAGACTGCTCATTTCTCGATTCTCATTATCCTATTATTATTAATTATATTATTTCAGTAATGTATGTAATCACTTAACATTTTACCAGTACTACCTGTGCCTTTACAACATGTATACGGTCCTGTATCACATTTGGTTGTTATGAAGAAAAAAAAAGAATACTGATTGCAAATAAAAGAATCTGATGTTTTGTTCTGATGGTTGGAATCTCTTAAAGGATTTTACAACTAAACTGTCAAAAATATGGGGACAGAAAGTAATAACAGTGCATCCAGATGGCTGAACCATCATTGATGTTAATTGGTCTAAGCACAAAAAGTTCAGTTGAGGATGTAAACTGTGACTGACTGAAGCAGTTCTCATCCCTACAAAGCCTAGTTGAAACCAGGCTGTGTTCTGGTCCTAGAGTAAGAACATCTCAAATCATATTGTACATTAAATGTACATCATTTAAGTTGCATTCACCTGCTGATGCTTATAAAACATAAAAGAATAACGTTTTATGACTAGTGCCTGACCAATTTATCAGTCAAGCCTTTCACAGATATATCGATATCGGAATATGTTTTCCAATATGTGCTGATACAAAAACTTTTGTATATAACATATAATGCAGAAATGCAGTCATTTCCCCCATTTTCTATATAAGTAATATAACATTAAGTCCATCCCTGACACTTTTCACATGTTAGCTATGTTAGCAGCTGTCAGTAATGTAGCAGACTCAAAGGTTAGCATCTCTAGCTCAGCACAGTGATGGACTGAGTCTGTTCACTGTTGATTTCAGGCTATGTTGTGACCAAGCTGATGAGACGCAATGCTGGAAAGTAAATAAACAACGTCCCTGACAAGAATTATTCATACTCGTTAGCCACATTAGCCGTTAGCCACATTGGCTAGCCAGCTAACCATGTAGCTACTTTCATACCTTGTCAGCTAAGTGGAAGCTAATGTGTGAACATGTATTCACACCAAACGAGGTTGTTCAGGACTCACAGTTCAGTTTGTCTCCACCTGAATAATTACAGTCGTTACATTTACAGAAGTTAAAATTTCAACGTTTTCCAGTGTTGAAAGTTTCCCCTGAACATGTGTAACATTACTGCCATTCTACATCTCTTCACTCTGCTGTTTGTGAGTTATAGTTATACGTGAACTATGAAATATTGGTAATGACATTTATTGATGAACAAGAAAAAAAATATTTCTGATTGGAGCTCAATCAACTGAGATAATGACTAGTTACTTGTTTAATAAAGCAGCCTCATATCACTGCAACATCTGTTAACAATCCACATACAGTAGAGAATGTCTACTTTTCATTCCAGTTCAAAAATTCATTATACTGGCCATCATATCGGTTATCAGGGAATATTTCCACTCTAAAATCGGTATGGGTTTCAAAAATCCCATATTGGTTGGGCTCTGTTATAACACTGAGAAATGTGGTGAGAATTAGCCTATAAACCTTCCAACTGTAAATGAAGTCTTCTTTATGCTCACTGAGGTCAGACACAAAAATAACAGCATGAAAAACAGCAGCAGATGTTTCCCTAGGCTGCACCTCCCAGACATGTATCACTCTATTAGTTTTTCAACACAGGCATTTTGATGGTGTTCTCCCTGCACGCCTCTCTGCCAGACAACAGCCTAATTGACCCTACATCTGACAGCCTGCTCAAAGCACTAGAGACACGAGACCGCCCCTAACACACCACCACCCACACACACATACACACACACTCCAAGACCTACCCATTACTATCTATTCCTCCTCAATCCGGGTTATGGGTTCAAAAATCCCCAAAGCTTTACTAATGTGACCCATATTCAAATTTCCTCCATGGTGTCTTCTTCACAGAGTAAGGGGTTTATTGGGTTTAATCATCTGCTGTGTGAAGGGGGCTTCCAGGCTTCAGTGTTCAAACATGTTAGCAGATGACAGACAGTAGGTTTGAATGGAAATATCAATGTGGAGACGGGAGCTAATGGGAGCCATATTGATCTGACATGACAAGGGCAATGTAGCAGAGGAGAAATACACACATAATCAGCCATTTTCATCAAGCAAACTGAAAAACTCGATGCACTGTGTGTGTGTGTGTGTGTGTGTGTGTGTGTGTGTGTGTGTGTGTGTGTGTGTGTGTGTGTGTGTGTGTGTGTGTGTGTGTGTGTGTGTGTGTGTGTGTGTGTGTGTGTGTGTGTGTGTGTGTGTGTGTCTGACTCCTCCACACACGGAGGAGACTGAATAGTGTTGACAACAAAACCTCACCTGAATGTCGGCCTATCTGCTGATTCATCCTCACATGGGCCAGATGCAAGAAATACTCGTACGCACAGATTCGTTCTTAAATCATGCGTCATTTACGAGGATTTGCCGCATTCACCAATTTTCTCATATTTTGGATTTTCTCTTAGGTACAAACAAAATGTACGTGTGGTGCAGACCTGTCGTACCTGTCACACACAACCAACCTGTCATTCTCAAAAGCAGTAAAACATGAGTTGTTGCTGTTTAATTGTCCAATGGCACTCAAATTTTTCCGGGGGGGGGGGGTCTGACATCGTAGACATAGGCAAGATATGATAGGAATAATAGGATGGCTAGGAATAATACGATACCCATGAGCCCCAGCTGCTGTGGCTATGCAGAACAACTCATTTGCATAAGTGAGACCATAATGAATACAAAACGCTTCGTGACTTAAATTGAGAACAAATATGTAAACATAGTAGTTGAAGAACTAAAGGTGAACTGGGTTAGGGTCACACTGCAGATTGTAAAACCAGTTCTCTCAACATGGGAATCTTAAGCTTCTACCTGCTATTAGTAGTGCAGGGGATCAAATTAAAGCTCTGTGATTGGCTGTTTCCTGCTGAAATGCAACATGTGAGTCGCAGGTTATTTGCTCCCATGAGTATTCTACGTTTGACTGTTAACTAAAGAATCACATATTTTCTAATACAGATGTTCATCTTTTGTGCTGATGATTTAACCCAGTTTGCAGAAGTGCTTGAAATGTGAGTCCTGCAATGTCGTCTATGGGAATTAATGGAATTTTTACTTCTGGAAGCAGGTGTGCCTAAAATACCCCACTCACTTCCTCTATTTTTCAATGCTAATAAAACTAATAAAGTTTAAATTAACCAAAACTGCCATTCAACTTCCTAAAGCAGAGGTATTCAATTAAAACTCACTGAGGTCCAATTAGTGAAAATGTCCTCAAGTGAAGGTCCAGAACATCATAATGTCTGTGTTATTTTTCAGTAGCTTGAAGTAGCATTGTAGTTCCATTAGCATCTGTGTCTAGTGGCTAGATTGTAGACTGTCACATAAATACAGTAGAATTCATTTATTAGTATTTACACTCAACTTGTGGGATTCAAATAATCAAATAGATCAAATAAGAATAAAAAATAATAAGATAAATCAATGTTCTTTTCTTCATGAAATAAAGATGACATTTTAAAATAAAGTGCATTACTGAAAGCTTCTGATTGTGCTTCTATAAAGAATCCCTTGTTTACTTTTAATCTTAACTTGAACAATAAACTTAATTTCAAATCTTATAACTTTATAACAAAACATCTCAACACATATTAACTGCATTTAAACTTTGTTTTCTCTTTCTCTTGTTTAATGAGAGAAGTGAGCTCATGTCCTGCCAGGATTTTAAATCTGAGCCGGAATGGTGAAAAATGGTGAAACTTTGTAGCCTAGAGTAGGCTTAAAACTTTCCTTTTTGATAGAGCTTATAGTTAGCCAGCTCCTAGTTTATGCTGCTATAGGCTTAGACTGCCGGGGGACTCCTACCTCCATGATGCACTGAGTTCCTCTCTCCTCCTCTCTCTCTCTATCCATCCATCTATATCCATTAACATTCATGTACTATTAATGCATTCAATAACCTAAACTTCTTCCCCAGAGTTGTCTGTGCTTTCTCGTCTCACAGGTAATCTGGGCCTGTAGACGTCCGGATGACAGATTCCAGTCCCGGACCTTCTAGCTTCAATGTTTATTTTCTATGTGCTTCTCTCTCTCTCCTATTCTTCCTCTCTCTCCTCTCTACCCCAACCGGTCGAGGCAGATGTTCTCCCACTTTGAGCCTGGTTCTGCCTGAGGTTTCTTCCTGTTAAAAGGGAGTTTTTTCTTGCCATTGTCGTTAAGTGCTGCTCATGTGGGAATGTTGGGTCTCTTTAAAATTAAACCTGAAGAGTTCGGTTTAGAACCTGCTCTATGTGTAAAGTGCCTTGAGATAACTTTGTTGTGATTTGGCGCTATACAAATTAAGATTGATTGATTGATTGATTGACTTTTTGGGGGGGGTTTTTTGGACTTCTCTGTGTGTATCTCACCGACAGTCAAGTCTCTCTGCAAGTCCCAATGCACAGATCTGATTGGCTGATTAGCGTCACGTGAGAAGATTGGCTATGCACAGTGGTCTCTGAGTTTCCGAAAGCTGGAGAAGCTGCGCACGTTAAAACAAAAACGCTTAAACAAAATTTAACAATCCTCAATATTTCATCAGTTACAGGTCCGGGTCTGGATCAGATGGCGTCTGGGTCTGGATCCAGACCGTGGTCTACCTATTAGTGATCTCTGTCCTAAAGCTTAGTATCTTACTGGGGGATTTAATAATACACAGTTTCTACTAACAGGAAAAAAAACAACACTAAAATAATTTAAGTTTAAAGAAAGGTTATTCAAACATATTTGAGCTAAAAGCACCCACAGCTGATTCACCCACCTGTGTACTGTAATTAAAATCCACATATAGATGCAATTCAAAATAACTAACTGTTTAAGGTTTAAATCATCTGACTTGCATATTGTGCTTTCTGAAAAGTGGGTTAGACATCAAACTTGTTTTTATAAAAACATGATGGGAGTTTTTTCTCCATTCAGCTGTGTTAGTGGCAAAGGATATCAATAATGCCTCGACAACCTGACATTATGTGACGCCCTATGAAATGACTGTGAACCTGATGCGCTGTGACATCTGCCAGCACTAACCCAACCTCTTGCTTAGATTCACAGTTTTATCTCATAGAAACAAAAACCTTCAAAAAATCTTCAAACAGACGACCGTGTGGCTGAAAACCATCGTTGCTTAGTAACTAAGACACTATTTAGTTGTTTCATGTATCTTGGTCAGATTGGTTAGCTATCTGATATTAAAGAAGTTAAGGTTAAATGCATCCAAGAGGGATTCAAGCCAGACTTAACAATGATGCTGAAAGGGTGTATAAGCATCCATCCATCTGAACCCCTAAATACAGGGTCCTCTGTGATCATTATTATTTTTATTAAATAAGTTATTCTTGTATTTTTTCCAGACATAGAAGTAAGAGAATGTTAAAAAAAGAGCATAATTTGTTATGTGTGTTTTTTCTTTCTTTTTTTTTTTTACCCATTTTGACATGTGACAGCTGTAAAAACAACCAAATGTCTTTTACCCTGAAAAGTGATGACTTTTCTTGAAGTGATCCAAAATGCACAAAAATGAAAATATATTAAAATGTTATAATTTAACCCGTATCTATTGACATGTGCTTTAGTGAAATGAATAGTTAATAGTTTTATAAGATAGTAGTTATGAGGATTTCTTTTTATGATGTAGCAGTGAAGACTGATGGCTCTAATGGTTATACAATAAACCCCACACTTCCATTAAGTTCTTGTTATTTTCACTTTACATAAAATACATTTCCATCATTATTACTATGTTATATTTTCATGTCTTAGGTAAAATAGGACATGATATTGTGTGATAGGAGCCGTTTCTTCTCCTAAAATGAGATAAAAAGTACACTCTCTCTGCTCTCTGAAACATGAATCAAGGTTTAATCACATTTATTGATCAGTCAGATCAACTATTGATGCTTTCTAAACACATCTGTGCTTCAACATTTGGTAGAGACACTTTTTATGAGGAGATTTTTAGACAGGATCAAAATTGATCCAGACAATACTGAGAGGATGTAGAATATGAACAGTATGTGAGGGTTAAGTGTTTGAACAAATCACACCTTGTAGACAATCTACTTTATTCTGTTTTGTTTCAAGATAATAAAACAAGGGAACTGCTACTGAAAAAAGTGTAATCATTTTACAGAAGTGGCAGAATTCTTCCTTGTTTTAAGCAGAATGTCTTCTAAGTGTTTGCAACAGAATGAGACTGATCAGTACATAAACAGAAAGACCTTATTGGGTGATTTAATGACAGTCTAACCAGAGACAAACAATTAGACATCAACGTGTTGATATCAGCTTTTCAGCATAAATACAGGCAGAGTATATCACACATGCATCTTCCTCACACTCTGTCTCTCTGCAGCAGAGCTTGGTATGTCTCCCAGAGTGTCTCCCCTGCAGCTACCTTCTTAATTAATCTCTCATTAAGCTAATTATCAGAAGAGCTACAGACCCCGCCCCCCCCCCTTCTCTGAGGACCAGCCGCACTTGATGCAAACAACACCTTTAGAGGGGTTGCAAAGGGGGGAGGTAGGGTTAGAGGGAAATGCTGCCTCCATTTTGTATTACTGCTTACACACACACACACACACACACACACACACACACACACACACACACACACACACACACACACACACACACACACACACACACACACACACACACACACACACACACACACACACTATAACTGAACATGTGCTTTGATTTAAGAACCGCAGATGACAGACACAATGTGAATGCAGCTGAAGATGAGCAGACTGTGACATAAAAGCACAGCTGAACAGAGCTTGTTATTAGATAGATGTAAATGAAGGATAATGATACTTTCAATAACTACATTTTTTTAAATTTATAGATATAAATAACTAACTCTAATATATTGTTAGGGATTTCTCAGTTTAAAAAAATCATAATATCAAAAACCAGCAGCCACCATGTTTCTGCGCTGCATCCATGGATACTGTGTATCCTGTGCGAACTTAAGTGGATGATGGATGTGTCATTTGTGTTTGTATTAATACTCCTGATCCACTGAGCTGGGCTGATGGCCTCCTCAGCTTCTTTCTTGTCCCAGTACAATGATGTCTGCACTCTTGTATATACCACACTTTAGATGGCTGTAATTGAAAAAAGTTTTTACTGTGACTCAAGGCCTGTTACACAGCAGGAGGGCATTAAAGGGTGAAAAGTGTCTAGACGGCCATGGCAGTGTGTGTGTGTGTGTCAGTGTGTGTGTCAGTGTGTGTGTCAGTGTGTGTGTGTGTGTGTGTGTGTGTGTGTGTGTGTGTGTGTGTGTGTGTGTGCCTGTGCCTGCGTGCGTGCGTGTGTTAGTATGCTGGATGAGGGCAGATATATGCGAGTGTGTCTAGGAAGTTCCCATCTGCTGAGTGGCTCTTACATGTCTAAAAGACGTGTTAGTGATGAAAAAGGAGCAATTACAGTTTTAATATGACTTCAGCAACTTTTGTTAAGCCACTAAAGAGCATTTATCGACCAGTCATTTAAAGCACATTCTGTCCTCTATAGAGTGAAATTGCAGCATTAAGGAGAGCTCCTCTCTGCCTTCAGAGAGGAAGAGACAGACAGCCAGCAAAGAAACACATTTCTTTGGAAGACTGCTCATTTCTCGATTCTCATTATCCTATTATTATTAATTATATTATTTCAGTAATGTATGTAATCACTTAACATTTTACCAGTACTACCTGTGCCTTTACAACATGTATACGGTCCTGTATCACATTTGGTTGTTATGAAGAAAAAAAAAGAATACTGATTGCAAATAAAAGAATCTGATGTTTTGTTCTGATGGTTGGAATCTCTTAAAGGATTTTACAACTAAACTGTCAAAAATATGGGGACAGAAAGTAATAACAGTGCATCCAGATGGCTGAACCATCATTGATGTTAATTGGTCTAAGCACAAAAAGTTCAGTTGAGGATGTAAACTGTGACTGACTGAAGCAGTTCTCATCCCTACAAAGCCTAGTTGAAACCAGGCTGTGTTCTGGTCCTAGAGTAAGAACATCTCAAATCATATTGTACATTAAATGTACATCATTTAAGTTGCATTCACCTGCTGATGCTTATAAAACATAAAAGAATAACGTTTTATGACTAGTGCCTGACCAATTTATCAGTCAAGCCTTTCACAGATATATCGATATCGGAATATGTTTTCCAATATGTGCTGATACAAAAACTTTTGTATATAACATATAATGCAGAAATGCAGTCATTTCCCCCATTTTCTATATAAGTAATATAACATTAAGTCCATCCCTGACACTTTTCACATGTTAGCTATGTTAGCAGCTGTCAGTAATGTAGCAGACTCAAAGGTTAGCATCTCTAGCTCAGCACAGTGATGGACTGAGTCTGTTCACTGTTGATTTCAGGCTATGTTGTGACCAAGCTGATGAGACGCAATGCTGGAAAGTAAATAAACAACGTCCCTGACAAGAATTATTCATACTCGTTAGCCACATTAGCCGTTAGCCACATTGGCTAGCCAGCTAACCATGTAGCTACTTTCATACCTTGTCAGCTAAGTGGAAGCTAATGTGTGAACATGTATTCACACCAAACGAGGTTGTTCAGGACTCACAGTTCAGTTTGTCTCCACCTGAATAATTACAGTCGTTACATTTACAGAAGTTAAAATTTCAACGTTTTCCAGTGTTGAAAGTTTCCCCTGAACATGTGTAACATTACTGCCATTCTACATCTCTTCACTCTGCTGTTTGTGAGTTATAGTTATACGTGAACTATGAAATATTGGTAATGACATTTATTGATGAACAAGAAAAAAAATATTTCTGATTGGAGCTCAATCAACTGAGATAATGACTAGTTACTTGTTTAATAAAGCAGCCTCATATCACTGCAACATCTGTTAACAATCCACATACAGTAGAGAATGTCTACTTTTCATTCCAGTTCAAAAATTCATTATACTGGCCATCATATCGGTTATCAGGGAATATTTCCACTCTAAAATCGGTATGGGTTTCAAAAATCCCATATTGGTTGGGCTCTGTTATAACACTGAGAAATGTGGTGAGAATTAGCCTATAAACCTTCCAACTGTAAATGAAGTCTTCTTTATGCTCACTGAGGTCAGACACAAAAATAACAGCATGAAAAACAGCAGCAGATGTTTCCCTAGGCTGCACCTCCCAGACATGTATCACTCTATTAGTTTTTCAACACAGGCATTTTGATGGTGTTCTCCCTGCACGCCTCTCTGCCAGACAACAGCCTAATTGACCCTACATCTGACAGCCTGCTCAAAGCACTAGAGACACGAGACCGCCCCTAACACACCACCACCCACACACACATACACACACACTCCAAGACCTACCCATTACTATCTATTCCTCCTCAATCCGGGTTATGGGTTCAAAAATCCCCAAAGCTTTACTAATGTGACCCATATTCAAATTTCCTCCATGGTGTCTTCTTCACAGAGTAAGGGGTTTATTGGGTTTAATCATCTGCTGTGTGAAGGGGGCTTCCAGGCTTCAGTGTTCAAACATGTTAGCAGATGACAGACAGTAGGTTTGAATGGAAATATCAATGTGGAGACGGGAGCTAATGGGAGCCATATTGATCTGACATGACAAGGGCAATGTAGCAGAGGAGAAATACACACATAATCAGCCATTTTCATCAAGCAAACTGAAAAACTCGATGCACTGTGTGTGTGTGTGTGTGTGTGTGTGTGTGTGTGTGTGTGTGTGTGTGTGTGTGTGTGTGTGTGTGTGTGTGTGTGTGTGTGTGTGTGTGTGTGTGTGTGTGTGTGTGTGTGTGTGTGTGTGTGTGTGTCTGACTCCTCCACACACGGAGGAGACTGAATAGTGTTGACAACAAAACCTCACCTGAATGTCGGCCTATCTGCTGATTCATCCTCACATGGGCCAGATGCAAGAAATACTCGTACGCACAGATTCGTTCTTAAATCATGCGTCATTTACGAGGATTTGCCGCATTCACCAATTTTCTCATATTTTGGATTTTCTCTTAGGTACAAACAAAATGTACGTGTGGTGCAGACCTGTCGTACCTGTCACACACAACCAACCTGTCATTCTCAAAAGCAGTAAAACATGAGTTGTTGCTGTTTAATTGTCCAATGGCACTCAAATTTTTCCGGGGGGGGGGGGTCTGACATCGTAGACATAGGCAAGATATGATAGGAATAATAGGATGGCTAGGAATAATACGATACCCATGAGCCCCAGCTGCTGTGGCTATGCAGAACAACTCATTTGCATAAGTGAGACCATAATGAATACAAAACGCTTCGTGACTTAAATTGAGAACAAATATGTAAACATAGTAGTTGAAGAACTAAAGGTGAACTGGGTTAGGGTCACACTGCAGATTGTAAAACCAGTTCTCTCAACATGGGAATCTTAAGCTTCTACCTGCTATTAGTAGTGCAGGGGATCAAATTAAAGCTCTGTGATTGGCTGTTTCCTGCTGAAATGCAACATGTGAGTCGCAGGTTATTTGCTCCCATGAGTATTCTACGTTTGACTGTTAACTAAAGAATCACATATTTTCTAATACAGATGTTCATCTTTTGTGCTGATGATTTAACCCAGTTTGCAGAAGTGCTTGAAATGTGAGTCCTGCAATGTCGTCTATGGGAATTAATGGAATTTTTACTTCTGGAAGCAGGTGTGCCTAAAATACCCCACTCACTTCCTCTATTTTTCAATGCTAATAAAACTAATAAAGTTTAAATTAACCAAAACTGCCATTCAACTTCCTAAAGCAGAGGTATTCAATTAAAACTCACTGAGGTCCAATTAGTGAAAATGTCCTCAAGTGAAGGTCCAGAACATCATAATGTCTGTGTTATTTTTCAGTAGCTTGAAGTAGCATTGTAGTTCCATTAGCATCTGTGTCTAGTGGCTAGATTGTAGACTGTCACATAAATACAGTAGAATTCATTTATTAGTATTTACACTCAACTTGTGGGATTCAAATAATCAAATAGATCAAATAAGAATAAAAAATAATAAGATAAATCAATGTTCTTTTCTTCATGAAATAAAGATGACATTTTAAAATAAAGTGCATTACTGAAAGCTTCTGATTGTGCTTCTATAAAGAATCCCTTGTTTACTTTTAATCTTAACTTGAACAATAAACTTAATTTCAAATCTTATAACTTTATAACAAAACATCTCAACACATATTAACTGCATTTAAACTTTGTTTTCTCTTTCTCTTGTTTAATGAGAGAAGTGAGCTCATGTCCTGCCAGGATTTTAAATCTGAGCCGGAATGGTGAAAAATGGTGAAACTTTGTAGCCTAGAGTAGGCTTAAAACTTTCCTTTTTGATAGAGCTTATAGTTAGCCAGCTCCTAGTTTATGCTGCTATAGGCTTAGACTGCCGGGGGACTCCTACCTCCATGATGCACTGAGTTCCTCTCTCCTCCTCTCTCTCTCTATCCATCCATCTATATCCATTAACATTCATGTACTATTAATGCATTCAATAACCTAAACTTCTTCCCCAGAGTTGTCTGTGCTTTCTCGTCTCACAGGTAATCTGGGCCTGTAGACGTCCGGATGACAGATTCCAGTCCCGGACCTTCTAGCTTCAATGTTTATTTTCTATGTGCTTCTCTCTCTCTCCTATTCTTCCTCTCTCTCCTCTCTACCCCAACCGGTCGAGGCAGATGTTCTCCCACTTTGAGCCTGGTTCTGCCTGAGGTTTCTTCCTGTTAAAAGGGAGTTTTTTCTTGCCATTGTCGTTAAGTGCTGCTCATGTGGGAATGTTGGGTCTCTTTAAAATTAAACCTGAAGAGTTCGGTTTAGAACCTGCTCTATGTGTAAAGTGCCTTGAGATAACTTTGTTGTGATTTGGCGCTATACAAATTAAGATTGATTGATTGATTGATTGACTTTTTGGGGGGGGTTTTTTGGACTTCTCTGTGTGTATCTCACCGACAGTCAAGTCTCTCTGCAAGTCCCAATGCACAGATCTGATTGGCTGATTAGCGTCACGTGAGAAGATTGGCTATGCACAGTGGTCTCTGAGTTTCCGAAAGCTGGAGAAGCTGCGCACGTTAAAACAAAAACGCTTAAACAAAATTTAACAATCCTCAATATTTCATCAGTTACAGGTCCGGGTCTGGATCAGATGGCGTCTGGGTCTGGATCCAGACCGTGGTCTACCTATTAGTGATCTCTGTCCTAAAGCTTAGTATCTTACTGGGGGATTTAATAATACACAGTTTCTACTAACAGGAAAAAAAACAACACTAAAATAATTTAAGTTTAAAGAAAGGTTATTCAAACATATTTGAGCTAAAAGCACCCACAGCTGATTCACCCACCTGTGTACTGTAATTAAAATCCACATATAGATGCAATTCAAAATAACTAACTGTTTAAGGTTTAAATCATCTGACTTGCATATTGTGCTTTCTGAAAAGTGGGTTAGACATCAAACTTGTTTTTATAAAAACATGATGGGAGTTTTTTCTCCATTCAGCTGTGTTAGTGGCAAAGGATATCAATAATGCCTCGACAACCTGACATTATGTGACGCCCTATGAAATGACTGTGAACCTGATGCGCTGTGACATCTGCCGAGAGCTGCTCTGACACCAGCTATCACAAGCACCAACGCATGATTTATGTCTGGGACTTAAAGTTCACTTAGGGAGACATAAACAGCATGCAAATAAATGTCACATAGCAATGCTGTTGTCAAAACAATACAACAAAATAAACGCCCATGCCAATCACCAATTAGGATCAATGTCCTTTGTGACAGATCAGGATTGATCAGGTCAGGACTGTCTACAGGCATGTCTGCAGGGGGCTTACAGCCTTTGTTTGGAAGTGACATTTGCAAGCCGTGAGTCACGACTGAAGACGGACCATGAAAAATGGATACATTGATTTTATTTTGTGAGAGGGGCGATGATGCTTGACACTCACTGTGTTTAACATGTCAGAGCAGCATCAATCAGCAATTAGCTCAGTGCCATTACAACGATCAGGGATGTTTGTGTTGCAGGAGCCACTTTCATCAAAGTTGTGACATGTGAGCAGAGATTTGCAAATTGAGATCATTTCTCTTGGTCTTGCTGATTTTGACACATTTCACGAGCATGTAACAAACACACCCCACAGTGTGTGTTCAGGCAGGCTGGAACACTCTAATCATTTATCCTACCCTGCTACAGTATGTTGTGTTTGCCATAAAAAAACACAGAAATCAAACATGACACAGAATATCATGAGTTAGTGTATTTTGGAGCATTGTGTGTCTCTATGAGATTTGACAGTGCAGAGAACAGACACAGATAGGGAATGACTTGCAACAAGGGCCCAGGGCAGGACATGTAGGATCAAGACTCCCCATACATTACAACTACAAGTACCCAACTGATCTGTTTGTATCTGGGCTTACAGGTACAAGAAGCAAATGATGAGAAACTCCTCTGAAGAGCAAATGGACATTGTTGAATCAACACGGAGCACCAAGCCAATCCCAATTAAACTCCCTTATGAAGCTGCACTGTCAGAACATCTGGACAGAATCTTTAAATCAGTACTTATCACATTCTATTTCATCCCTTCAGATCTATGCTGGTATGTTTGATATATGATGGGAATAATAAATAAATATCTGTGTAATATGTAATGTCATGATGGAAAATCTCCCCTTGAGCTGGTGGGAATCCAGTGTCTCACTAAAGGACATTTGAACGAGTCAAAGGCTCCAGGCTGAACTGAATGATGGTCTTTCCTCACTAAACCACCCTGCCGCCCCAAGAGAGGTCTAACATCAGATGACAGAGTAGTTCTGTGCGTGCGAGCATGTGTGTTTGTGTGTGTGTGCGTGTGTGTGTCTGTCTATGTGCCTGAATTAAATCACAGATTTCTACCTTTAAGGTCACTCAGTAAATCCATGGATTGAATTGTAACACACACACACACACACACACTGAAGCTGAGCTGTCACATTAAAGTAAAAAGTGATGTGTGAGAAGCTCAGACACCTCCACAGACACAGAGGATCCTTCAGTGCCGTCTGAACAATAACACACGATGCATCTAACTGGCACATGCCCATACCAACACTGAAACTGTTTTCATTTGCTGTAGCCATTCCTCCTTATGATACTGGCCATTAGGAGATCCCTTCCTAACATGCTTCCAATAAAAAAAACAACAGTCCTCATATCATGACAAATACATTCCAAACTTTATCTGACTTAATGGGAGGCTTTAGCAGCTTTAGCATTAGTCAAATCAAATTGATATCTTCCTTTGATTGTCCCTCAGTGTTTCCTTGCTCAGCTGTGGTAGAAGGATAGTAATGCAAAGGAGTCAAGAATGTGAGTAAAGTCAAAAATGTCATTGTGGAACAGACTTGTCAAACGAAAATAATGATAATCAGTCAACACCTGTTAGGAAGAGATCTCCTAATGACCAATGTAAACAGGAGGAATTCATGTTTCAGTGTTCATTTGTGTACCTGACAGGCTTAAAAATGTGTGAACCTTAAAACACACTGTCCACATCAAACATCATCACAGGCCCTGGATGTTGGGATGGATGGTTGCTGGAATAAAACACAGACCCCTCAGTGAGAGTTACACAAGCTGTTGTTGAAGTGTGGAGGAAAGTCAAAGTGTAGGAGGAGGAGGAACGAAATACAAGACAGAGGGAGAGACTGAAAATACATGACATGCTGTGGCTCACTGCACCACTCCTTTTATGGTTCTTATGAAACATACTGTGCAAGTCATGTCATTGTCCCAGCTATTAACACAAGATGTACACATCAAATAATACCATAGTATCGGTAGTGGACTAAATAACAGAAGCCACTCAGAGTGAAAACTGTTAAGTTTTGAAAGTGATTTAAATGTATAAAATGTGTTGGATTGGAATGTAGTTTCACATTGACTGTTACTGTAAGTAACACATTAACAGCTGCAACAAAATCTCAAATTAGCTGACCTTCAGTCTCAGCTTTCTGCAATGATATACAAGTGTTCCCCAGGGTGTAATCACAACACTTTGATATAACTTTTCTTTTTAGTTATAGGTGCAACAGAGCACACAGCTGACCACATCCAACCACACCCAGCAACACTTTCAGCTAGAGAGGGCAGTAAAAAGTTCATCATCATGCTGAAGGTACTGTACCCTGTGGAGTGTCTGACCTATCACAGCACTATGAAGTTCCATACCAGGCAGGGACAAAGAAGACTGCAAGCTAGTAAATATGGATGTAAATGCAGGATTTAAAATATTTTAAAAAGCTCTGCAAATGTTGTATGAAGAAGGAGGAACACTCAACATGTTTGTTAAACTCAAAGTGGGTAACACTGAATGCAAAGTTTACAACAAAACGCTTAAAAAGGGCACCTTTAACTTAAGTTCCCTCTCAGAGCATTTCATCTTTTCACAATTCAGTAATCCCTTCAGTTTCCTACATTGTCGATGTCTGGTGCTTCATTGTGACCTGGAAAAGCAAACCCCTGCTTCCCAAGCAAAGCTGTCACTGCTGCTATATGTCTGAGATACTCCCTACGATCCACAATGTGACTGATGTTTGCAGCTTGTAGCTGGTCTGTGAGCTCCCTGTGGACCTGTGTGCCTTTAAACCTCTTCCAACATATGACTGAGGCCTTGTGCATATTGGATTTTTCATGCTCCCTAAAATATTCTAATGCTCTCTTCCAGTGTATGTAACCTACAGTATGGTGGTGAGTGTATTCTTTTGATCCCTTGTCTGTTTTGGTTTGCCATATAATCCGCACATGAAGCAGAAAGCTGCATTGGCAGTTATACAGTATTCCAGCCACTCAAATGTATTAAACCAAGTTGGTTGGAATAATATTTCTGAAGGCCAAACATGCAGATTGAAAAGCAGTGGTGTTTTACTTGCCTGAGATTTGTATCTGCAGTCCTCAAATCAATAAGTTCAGTTGGATTGTTTCCTATTGCCTCTTGGGATATTCACTGCCCTCTGTTCTGGTTTCTCTCATCTTTGCTGTCTATTTTATCTCCCTCTTCTATCTACGTCAATTTCCCAACTCATCATATAAACATACATTAACATACATAAATGTGTCCAATACAATGAGAATCACAGCAGCAAAATACACTAACTCGTGATATTCTGTGTCATGTTTGATTTCTGTATGCATAAGTTGTATCCATTGCACACTTGTTTTTTTTATGGCAAACACAACATAGCAGGGTAGGGTAAATGATTGCACTGTTCTAATCTGCCTGAACACACACTGTGGGGTGTGTTTGTTACATGCTCGTGAAATGTGTCAAAATCAGCAAGACCAAGAGAAATGATCTCAATGAGAGTCACAGCAGATACCTATTATCATTATTACTACATGACAGAAAATCCACAATACATAATACAATGGCTGTTCTGTGTTTTGTCTCCCCCAAATGGCCAAATTTTAGTTAGGCTAGTTTGGTGTTGCTAGCTAAGAGGTGGCACAACTAAGCTATCACTGCTAATGGTTTAGCCAGCTAAAATGCAGTGCGAAGTAGCGTCATATAACTTGCTCTGTTCATATCATGTCCACATAACTTGGAACTCATACAGACATTTACACACCTTGTTTTCCTGACTCAGCATTAGAGGATGTTTGTGCCTCAGTTTCAATTATACCACTAACAAACATTCACATGTCCTCCAAGACCTCCAAGCCTGTGTCGGTTTTCAACAGGGTATCAGGAACTGTAATGTCCTTTGTTTCACCAAAACGTGTCTAAATCCTGGAATACCAGACAGCACCATTCAACCAGGTGACTCTTTTACAGTACAGCAACCTCACAGAAAAGAGCTTCAGCTTTATGGTCTATAAGGATTGGTGTGACAGTGGGAATATTAAAGTGCTACCCTGTTAGTGATTGCCAATCAAATACAGACTGCACTTTCTACCAAGGGAATTTACATATATGTAATTATCACAGCAGTCTACATCCCACCACAGGCAGGTACATACACTGTCCTGTCAGATCTTTGCAAAGATGAACTGCTCACCTACCACTAATCCTGATGCTACGCTCATTGTTGCTGGATGCTTCAATCAGGATAACCTTACGAGGGTTGTGCCTGCCTCCATTAACATACTGACTGCACCACCATAACTCCCTGGATGAGTGCTACACACTATCCAAAAACTGCTTCAGAACAAAATCGCTACATGTGTCTATGAACAGCGACCATGTGGCCATCTTACTGAAGTCAAAGTATGTCAACAAACTATGATGCATGCTCCCAGTGACAGGACAGGTGAATAAATGGCCAGTTCCATCACAGGCTGCCCTTAAGTTTGCACTACATCATGCAGTGTGGGGCTGAGTATGTGGTGGATTTAATTTATGAAACAACAGGAGCAACTGTACCCCAAAACAGTTCAAACATTTCACAACCTGAAACCATGGATGACCAGAGCCATCTCTTCCAGCATAAACACACACTGCAGCCTACAACTTAGGGCTACAGTCTGGACACATGGACATACAATTTCAAGAGGGTAATTCCAGAAACATTTGACAAGGATCTACTAACAACTATGACAAGAGCAAAGCTCAAAGACCTGCGATTAAACACCTCAGTGTGCTTGTAGATCCTTGTAGAAGGGGTGGACCGCTTCAAGTACCTTGGTGTCTATATCAGTGAGGGCATTGACCTGTACAAGATGTACTGACTCATTGGTGAGAAAGAAAAGGCAGAGATCATTTTACTTCAGATGCTTTTAGTGATGCCTCAAATACTAAGGACCTTCTCCTGCACCATTTGTAGTATCCTGACGGAACATCACTGCCTGGTACAGAACAGGACTGCAAGGCCTTACAAAGAGTGCTTTGTTCTGCTAAACATCCAATAAGTTCTCTACCCTGACTAAAAGATATCTACATCAGACATTGCAAGAATAAGGCAGAGGATTCCAACCATCCAAATAACAGCTTTTTATCCCTGCTGTTTATACATTAAGTTTTAGTTGACATTGTCAGAAAGGTGATGTTTATTTTATGTTTATCATTGAGGTTGTAGTGGATGGTGGAGCCTTACTGGAGCACATTCTGAAAAGTGTTCCTAATATTTTGTTAACTCCATTAACATACATGAGGGGAGCAAAATATTACATCCTTTTATCATCTGAACTGTGCCTCTACTCCAGGTCATAATTGCTATGGCCACTAGATGGCATATGTCACTTAAACGTACTGTCATTCTTGGGTGACATTACAACCTGCCATGTTGTTTTTTTCTTGGAAGGACAGTCTCTGTATAATGTCTGTGAATGGTATCAGACTAAACTGTTAACAAAAACTGTCCTTTAGAAAAAAAATGACAGTCTACTCATTGTTTAGTTTAAGTAGAAGGATACATTCAGCCCTGCTGCTGAATCACACACACACACACACACACACACACACACACACACACACACACACACACACACACACACACACACACACACACACACACACACACACACACACACACACAAACTTGTGTCAGAGAGTAATTAATGGGATGTGTAGTGGGATGTGCTACGCCCCGTCGTTTAATCAGAGACAAGACTGTCTGACCGTTTGCCTCTCATCATCCCACAGGCCTAATGAAACAGCAAGAAAGACAGCATGTGAACAAGGTAAAACACTCCCGCCCCACACCCACCCACCCCCCGCACACACACACACACGCACACGCACACGCACACGCACACGCACACACACACACACACACACACACACACACACACACACACACACACACACACACACACACAATGTAATCTACCTACCATTTTGTGTGACAAAACATTTTAATTTAATTTAATAAAATAACGACTGTGTGTGTGTTGAGAGAGAGAGAGGTGGAGTGAATTACAAATGAAAATTTGTGTGAACATAATGCAACATTAACACAACATACACACACAGCATATCCTGTTGCGTGTCTAGATCATCCACTGTCCCTCATGTTGATACACATTGGGCAGCTAGATATGCACTGTCTCCTTCTTCCAGCACTGTTCATTTTAGACATTTTTAATTAAGCTCTTTAAAATCTAAAATTACAAGGTTGAACTTAATTCAACTAAAGTGAATGTTCCTTTTTGCATTGAATGCTTTTTGCAAGAGGAAGTGCATCTCTTACTCAACCTCACCTATTGAACTGTGACTACATTTTTTTCTTCCTCTTCTTCTAGATTGTTTCAGTTGCCAATTTGTGGCCATGAGCCTGTACTTGATTTAGGGCAGATAACATTCTAATCTCATTTTGCTTTTAGTTTCTACTTTTTAATGCTCCAATTAGGTTTATTAACATTGTGTTATAATTTGGTTTACTCTGATTGGTTTTTGGAAAGTAATGTTGGTGTGAGACTGGTCAGTATCTCTGGGAAGGGTGAGTTAATCCTAGTACCAACTGCTACAAACAATCCATAACATTACTGTTAAATGGGGATTCATTTCATTATGACTACTGTTTCCTTTCATCCTTCATCAGCACACACATATAGTAGATATAAATACATACATGTACTGTATGTATTAATATATACACATATTTGGACAAATTGTACTTTGATGCTTTGGTAATATTGTTATTTTTTTGTTCCTGAAACTTTTAAGTCAATAAAGCCCTTGAATTGGAAAAAAGGTGTGTGTGTGTGTGTGTGTGTGTGTGTGTGTGTGTGTGTGTGTGTGTGTGTGTGTGTGTGTGTGTGTGTGTGTGTGTGTGTGTGTGTATGTCTCTTTCTAGCCTTCCGCAGGTTGTATGTGTGTCTCATTACATGCTATCAGTAACAGCATGATGGCTAAACACCTGCTAAGGCCTGACCTCCATGTACCTGCCACTGCAAAACAAGCTGTTCTCTCCCTCTACTCCATCCTCCACTCCTCCTACTTGTTACCTCACTTGCTCTCTTTCCTCCACTCCAGCCCTCCTCCTCTCCTCTACCTCCTCTCATAACTGGCCTGCCAGTTGTCCTCTCCTCCTCTTTTTGATCCCTTGTTCCCTCCCTGATGTCCTTCTTTGCTCCATCTGTTCTTTGCGGTTTATCTGGGGTGTCATCCTCTTCCTGTTTTCCTCCCCCCAATCTTTTCCCTTTCTCTGTACTTGCCCTCTTTTCTTTCCAGACAGGTCATGTTAAGAGTGAATTATTTCATCTTGACTCATTAGTTTGACTGCAAATGGTTCTTGAAGATGGACGTTTGGAATGTAAATAGACTGTAACTTCTCAAATAATGTTCTCAAAATACTCGAATACAGGCTGGGTCTCAGTAAAGACCAAGACAAATGATATCATACTATGTACAATAATCACTCATATGCAGTGGTGGAAAGAGTATTGACATATTCTACTCAAGTAAAAGTTGATGAAATTTTACCTACGTACTTGTATTTCTGGTCTAAAAATCTACTCAAGTAAAATTAAAAAGTAGCTTGTTTAAAATGTACTCAAAGTAAAAGTTACAAGGGGATAGCCTATAGAATACATAGGCTATAATACTATAGCCTCAAATTAGTTGTTTTAATTAAAGGTATACCTTTACAAATTAAAGTGCAATGACAAAATAAAATATGTGGACACACAACATTAAAAACATTTACGGACGGAAAAAAAAAATTATCTTTTTGTGCGGATCATCCCATAAAACATTTTCAAACATAAACATTATCTGTAACCCATCCTTTTCTTCACCAACAGTCAAATCTATAAATCAAAACGGGTCAAGGTCACAAGAGTTATAACTTTTCTTTAAATGACCCAAAGAAAACCAATATCTAAGTTCCCCTCTTAAAAAGGCTGTGCCCCTGTGCACCATTCTCTCAAATCTCTCATATCCGACACTGCCCTGTGCACATCAACGCATCATGCTCACTGCGTGCACCTGCAGAGTGAGACAGACAGCTGCAGAGTGAGACAGATGCAGAGTGAGACAGACAGATACAGAGTGAGACAGATGCAGAGTGAGACAGACAGATACAGAGTGAAACAGCTGCAGAGTGAGACAGACAGATGCAGAGTGAGACAGACAGATGCAGAGTGAGACAGATGCAGAGTGAGACAGACAGATGCAGAGTGAGACAGACAGATGCAGAGTGAGACAGACAGATGCAGAGTGAGACAGACAGATGCAGAGTGAGACAGATGCAGAGTGAGACAGACAGATGCAGAGTGAGACAGACAGATACAGAGTGAGACAGATGCAGAGTGAGACAGATACAGAGTGAGACAGATGCAGAGTGAGACAGACAGATGCAGAGTGAGACAGACAGATACAGAGTGAGACAGATGCAGAGTGTAAAGCTGAATGAATCTGAACTCCTCCTGAAGATGAGTTACAGGAAAACAGCACAAGTATGATCAGATAGAAGAGGGAGGATTACAGAAAAGGCCCTTTAATAATAGTGCTCTGATAAAAGTAGGGTTCTCTTTTGCTGTTGGGGTAGATTTCATAACTCGCATATTCAGTTAAATGATATGTTTATTCCACAAATGATATGGAACAGAGGTGAAACATTTTGTCCTGACAGTGGTAATAGGAAGATCAACAAAAGTCATCTCATGTTTGTTTGTTATCTTGTGACCATGAATATTCATAACTTGTAATTCTTACAGTAATTGTCATTGACACTGGCCTGTTAGTTATAAAGCTGTAACTACCACTGTAGTGTATTTATATCTCTAAAATACATTATTTTGGACAAAGTGCTGGTCAAGCAGAAATGTTGGCAGAACAAAAGGTCAAAGGTTAACTAAAAAGCTTTTGGCATTTCACTTTTCAACCACTGTTTATGTCAGATTGAATAGCAACAGATTGAAAATGCTGTTTACTGCTTCTTTAATGATGACTGACAGATAACACAGCTGCAGACACAACTGCATTAGCTTTCATTGTCATTTACTTGTGCTCATGTCTTTTTCTAGTGTTCTTCTGCTAACCTAATTACCTAGAAGAATTTGAGAGAAAATGGAAACCAATTAGTGATATCAGAGCTCTAAAAACCTCTTTTGTTTTTAAAATTGTATTTATTTTATGTTCACATTGTTTATTATTTTCTTTTATATTTATTTTCTTACTAGAATCCTGTTGGATTTGTAAGTACACCGGTCTGTACCATTGGAGTATCTAGGGAGAAGTCAGATAATTCAAATGAATGTTGTTTGTATCTATGTAAAAAAGACTTGAAAGGAAAGGTGGTATTGTATGTGTGGGGGGGGGGGGGGGGGGGTTTAATATGGAGTAGATTAGAGTGTACTGTAAATTGAGGCAGGTGTGACTTTATGTACATCTTCATGTATGTTTTATCTGTGTGGAATAAATAAAAGAACAAAAACACAGCCGCCAAAATGAAAGAGAGGAAAATCACAAAATGTGAAGAAATATACAACAGCACATTCATTTCTAAGAAAAGTTCACACAAACTTGAACTAAAGACGCACACAACTGCATTCTGCTTCTCTTAGTATTACCACAGAAGTGTGTGCTCAGGATTTATTATCTCACTGTTTATTGTAAATAATAGACACACACATGCACTCATGTCTGTGTATTGGATTAAAATCTGCTTTATTTGCAATAAAAAGTTAAAGAAAATATAGAACATAAAACACTTTCTAGGAATCTTTCAGTAAAGAAAAGGATGATGATGCAGCTCTGTAGTGATGAAGGCCTGCTTTCTTGTCTGATGCCTGTGTGATCCAGTAGGATTGTCATCTTATCACCACAACACACTCTTGTCTTGTCAGTGATGTAAAGCAGAAAAATGATGCATCTCTGTTTCTCTTTTTTCCCCCTTATCTAACTCAACAGAGAGTCTTCGATGCTGACCTGATATATGTTTCCCCCACAACACCTCAGCATATTCTGACATCTGATAATTGCATAACTAACAAAACAGGTGATAAGTGTCCTCACTTTTCTAGCTCTTTTTTACTGGCTCTTTACAAACACACAAAAACACACAGCTCTTGAGCATGAGTGTATGACAAAGGGTGGGGGGGATGTAGCACCCACAGAGGTCTATTTCAATTTATCTGGGTTTTCCCCAACACATACACACACACACACACACACACAAAAGTATGGCACAAAACTCAGAGAGAGAAGGGGGCTTCTAGAAATGAAACCGTGGTGGGAGTTATTTAAACTATTGTAAATTCCCTACATGATGTTGTATTAAATCATAAAACATGTTGCATTGATAATATAGCAAATATCTATTAATAATAACCGCAGGATTTAAAACACTACACCTCTTGTCCTCTCTTGTCTCTCAAGCATCTCCTGCTGGACTGGCACCCATCCTGGAACCGCTGTGCTTCTCTGGCTGTCTGTGCCATTTCCTTAGGTTTTGGATCTGGTTCCTCATCCTGCAGGAGTTCAGCCTCACCTCTCTGAATGTCTTTATCCTTCTCTCTCTCTCATGTGTAAATTATGTATTTCCTTATATTTTCTCCCATGAATGTGAATGGTATGATATATATTCTCAAATTTGACGCATTTCAAATTCTATATTATGTCAGATCTCATTTGGTTGAAATGTTAGCTGTATACTTACTCCATCACCATTAAAATATCCATTCAAGCATTCACAAATGCCACTCTATATAGACACAGTCCTGCTATGTTTGTATTTATAGATGGATATACATTAAGGCTACACACAAATCCACACTAGCTATATTATCTTTTTTTCCCTCCTTCCCTCTTTCATTTCTTTATTCCATCTTTGGATCTTCCATGTGCACTTTCTCTTTCTAAAATTGGATTTCTAATAAACGTAATGGCAACATGTTGGCCAACCGAGACCTGCCCACTTACAGGAACCACAGGGGAGGGATGTGTTTGTTTGGAGGACTGTGTGTCTTTGTTTCTCTGTGTGCTCACGCATAAACTCACATACACTATCTACTGTGTGTGTGTGTGTGTGTGTGTGTGTGTGTGTGTGTGTGTGTGTGTGTGTGTGTGTGTGTGTTCTAATGATACTTCTATCTGAAACTGCACAGTGTGACAGTCAGGTGGGCAAACTTTCTGGAATACCTCAGTGTTTATGTTGGTTTTTATGTGAGCATAAATAAAATGTGATGGAGACAGTGAGAAAGTCCAGCGCAGTATTTTAATGTTTACGCAAATTTGTTTTCTCCTCTCAGTGGTTTAGAAAACAGCAGATAAATCAGCAGCAGTGACTGGACCAGAGCCCTGAGCTGCATCCTGATCACATCCTGCTCACACACACACACTCCCACGGTACAGATTATTTATGCATGCCAAAATGACTAGTATGCACACACTAAATAGGCTTCCTCTCTCTTTCTTTCTCTAACACACAGGAATACATACACATATTTACGTACAGCATACTGACAAACACCTGATAGATAAAAGACACAGTGTACAAGTTATACATATACAATATTTATGCACACCAACCTCACTGATGCGTCTATACCTTTCTGAAACACACACACACACACACACACACACACACACACACACACACACACACACACACACACACACACACACACACACACACACACACACACACAAACACAAACACAAACACAAACACACACACACACACACACACTCTGTAATCTCAAGCAAATACATGTAAATTGCTTTTAGGGTGTGGCCCACTCCTGACCCGATGCTTTCCCATCATTCCCTGCTCTTTTTTTAAATATCTCTCTCTCTCTCTCTTTTATTACCTCACTTGACTCTTCAGAGGCTGCCCTCATTTTTAAATATAGTGTTCAAACGTGCAAGAATGCATATATGTGCAATCACTCTCACTCTGAATAGAAGTAAATCAGGAGCTTATAAACTGCTGCTTAGAGTAGATTCACTGTGGCAAGCAACACATAATTACAACCACTGCATTGACACCACCAACAACTATTTATAGCAGATAATTAAATGCCAGTATTTTAATTAGCCTTGTTTCAATAATATTATGATGTTGAGTGACACAGTCTTGTCAGTTTATGGAAACATTGTTACTACTAGCAATACATTCACAAGGTACATTACATTAACACAATTCCACTGCTTCCCTGTAAAACGTGATGACAGAACTATTGGTGGACTGTCTGTGTGTGTGTGTGTGTGTGTGTGTGTGTGTGTGTGTGTGTGTGTGTGTGTGTGTGTGTGTGTGTGTGTGTGTGTGTGTGTGTGTGTGTGTGTCTCATTTGAAATATGTCTTGCAGTAGCATTGTCTCAAAGGCTGTTAAAGGCCAGTAATGAAGCACATTAATTTAATCATCACATCTAATTAATCTTCACACTGTGATTCATTGTCTGATGTCTCTGGAGGGGTGAAGGAGAGAGGAACAGAAGGAGAGAGCGAGGTTGAGAGGGTGGATGAAGGTGAGGGAGAGGGAGTGCGAAATCTTAAGTAATCCCACTTTCGACCTGGTATTAACCTGCATTCTGGGTGATAATCACATGCTGCAGAAATGCTGAGAACCCAGGGGAAAATACAATGGATATGTTGTGAGGGTGCAGTCAATCAAAGCAGCTGCAGGACACTCAAGTGAAGAATCAAAATGCAGCCACTGGGTAAAAGAGTAAAACTTTAAAGAAACACTATGTAACTTAATTTGCATAAAAAAAATAATTTGCATTTGTTTTAAAAAAATCTGTAACAAAATCACATAGCATACATACACACAAGGATCTTATATTTAGATATGAAAGTGTTTCTTACCAATATGTACTGAGCAGGTGACTTTGGAGATCTAAATTGCCAATGATTATTTAATTTGCATGCAATAATCCGTGTAGTTTTTCTATTGATAAGTACTCTAATTGTATCTATGTGATGTGAAAAGCATCTTCTAGTTAGTTTGTGTAGAGGTGAACACAGAAATCATACTCAGGTGCAGACCAAAAAAACACAAGGGGGTACAAAGAGTACTGGAGCTAAGAGGCTCCTGTAACCAGGAGTACCTTCCATGTTAGGATGCAGTTAACTAGAGACGGCCGACCTAGACTAAGTACTGAGTACAATGCCTTGATTGCTATTTAGGCTGAGACAGGAACTTCTCAGGACCTTATCTGACCAGTGAGTTTAATGGGCGTTTCTATTTTGTGTCTATCTACCATATATGGTCCATGAGTTATTAAGCAAAGCTAGTTAGACCTCTGACTTGTCTGCCGAGTTAGGTTGCTCCAGATCCAACACTACACAACACTGAATTACATCATGGTACATAATTGTATGGCCGCTTGTGCTTCTGTTTTACCTTTGAAGCTATATGTGTTCATTTCAATGAGAAGATAGAGTGTGGTTTGGTCACTGCAAACCTTCAACAGGATGGTAATTACATGGACTGTACTTTTCTAGTCATTACGAACACTCAAAGCGCACTTACATTACATCTCATTCACCCATTCATACACTGATGGGGCTGATAGGGGCTACCACGCAGGGCCAACCTGCTCATCAGATGGAAGCTAACCATTCATTCTCATTCACACACCGTTGGTGCAGCAACGGGAGACACTTAACGGGGTTAAGGACACATGGACATCGAACTGCCAATCTTCTAATTGGAGGACGACTGCTCTACCTTCTGAGCCACAGCGGCCAGGACAGAAATACAACAAACATGAGCTGCTTTATGCACTATAAGAAATATAGTTGAGGTACATGCATGTTCTGACCATCATCATCACAGTACTTTTCAAATATAAGTGTTATTAAGTTTACTTAAGAGGTCCTGTGACATTACAATTTTATTTTTCAACATGTGGAATAAAGACAGATGTCAGCAGTAAGTGTAACCAGCAGAATCATATCTGGACACATTTACAAACCACATGTTAGTGTTAAGTTTAAAGAGGTATGACTGCGTAGTGCTGGTCTGTAACTGCTGGCTATTACAGACAAATACAATGGACACATTAAGTGGCAGCTCCTACCTTAGTTTCTGATAGATGAGAAAAGTGATTGTGGTGGAAGAAAGAGGCTAAATGGTTGTAGGGCGAGCAATGAAATGAACAGATGCTAACTAGAGAGAAAAGAATGATCGATAAAGTCTCTTGGAGGCTTTCAGACTGTCACAGAGACAACACTGCATGTGAACAAAACAATAAAATTCAACAATAACTGATGATCAAAAACGGAATCACACATTTTTGGGCCTCTTTACACATTAATGTATAGATCAATATCCATCCAATGTTTCTGATTGAAAGTCATATCTGACCTCTGACCTTTAAAGAGTCTTTCAGGTCATTGTTTTGGTTATCTGTCCCACAACTTTTCTGTGTGGTGCTGTCTCTGTGCTCTCATCGTCTCATAGTGTAGGCTGCAGATGGCAGCTATTTTTAGTGAAAAAGATCAGAAGCACCAACCAGAAGACCAGAGCTAAAAAGAGATGCTGGACATAGATAGACAGGCAGGAGCTTAAGTCACAAAGACTGTTCAACTGGCTAGTGTTTCAATAGGAACAGTGACTAAAGTGACATCTGCATTTAGGGTTAGGGTAAAGAGATCAGTAAACACCAAGGGGAGATTTTGGACCAACATGTTCAAGACATCATCAAGACACCAAATGAGGGAATCTCTTTTAGAAGAATGGTGTTCATTCCTCCAGTAGAGTTCCAGAGACTTGTAGAGTCTCTGAAGCTGTTCTGGCAGCACATGGTGGTCCAACATGTCGGTTTGTCCTGTGATGTATCACCGATCTATCAATAGATACAGTTGAGTCAATACTCAACTGTCAATACATTACAAACCAAGCCTAGAACCAAAAACCAACTGATTTGTTGGGTCTAAACCCAGCTGTGCCACCATCAGGCATTTATAAAGAACATGATGCAATTTAATGAGCACCTAATGAGCATTGAAATACTTGAATCTTTAGTTTTTTCCATGATCAAGTACACTAAAGTGCAGACCCCACATGTGGACAGAGACCCAGCTGATGTATGAATCCTAGGAGCCCATTCATTGTGAGTTTGAACATAAGATAGGGAGGGATACACTGGAAAAGTCCCATATTTGGTGTAATTGTTAATCTTATAATTTAGAATATCAGTATCAACCTCACCAGATCCAGAAATGAAATGTTAAACAAAAACAAGAGAGTGAGACAAAGGGAAACAGTGTCTATGTGTCTAATGGTGATGAATGGTGTCTCCTTGTCATCCCAGCGGATGTTGTTGCCTCTCCTCACCCCCACCTCCTCCCCTCTGGGCTCACACACTCATTAATTAACAGGAATTAATGGTTTTATCTGCAGCCAGTAAATAAAAGATTGTCAGTGCGGCTGCAGATCTACTCCGCCTCTTATCAAATGGTGTGAAAATGTCAAGCCGACTGAAGCCGAATTAGCCAGGACAAACACATCACACTCCATCCCTGTCAGAAATAATCTGCAGGCCACCAGATTAACACACATACAACTAATAACCACACACACACACACACACACACACACACACACAAACTGAAACACACCACAAACACATTTTAACATGGCTGGACTGCTGCAAACACACAAGATTTCACACATGTGCACTCATACGATGCCCACACACTTTACACATCGAGTAATACACATTAGCAAGTCACATATGAGCTCACACACAAACACACACACACACACACACAGAGCTTGTGTCCCATCAGGGCTGCTGTGTTGAGTCCTCCTGGCTGTAATTTAGAGATTAGCTAAGATTGGTTGTTTGTAACCTGGCCTGTGAGAAGATTCCCTCTGGTTACAGCTGGCTATTCGGAGAATTCTCCCCAGCGGACACACACACACACACACACACGCACGCACGCACGCACGCACACACGCACACACACAAAGAGACAGGCAGAGGGACATTCCAAATTGTCTGGCAGCTGTAGAGAGACAGAGCATCGACACATGAAGCCCGGCTGGAGAGTGTTCCTTAAATGAGGCTGCTGGCGTGCGAGGCTGCTTGCTGCTGTAACAGAAAGCCTGAGCAGAGTGAACAGGGCTGCTGGGACCCACAACAACAGATGAGGAGCTAATCGGTGTCCTCGACTCTCCATCGAGACACTCAGCGGGCCCTCCAAGCTTGATCGCCCTCTCAAAGTCAATCAACTCTCTGACTAAGACTCAGAAAAGAAAGGAAGGGATGAAGGGTGGAGGGTGGATTAGAGAAAGTGGGAGTAGGGAAAAGTCACGAGTAAACAGAAATACATCAGGAGAAGGCACAGTAGTTTCCACTGTCTGAACACACCAAGCTCAAGATTCTAGGCTGTGAGGATCCACTTATCTTCTATGAACTCTGTACAGAAAGGAATGCTGCACATGATTTCAAGGACCGACAGGATGTAGTGGCATCTAACAGAACGGACTTGGAAGAAATGGAATATGATATTCATAAGTACATTTTAAGTGTAAAATAATCTGAAAATAAGTAGCCTTTTGTGTTTCTGTAACCTTAGAATGAACCCTTTATATCAAAATGGGGAGCATGTCCTCTTCAACGAACGATGCCATGTTTCACCAGCATGTTTCTACAGTAGCTCAGAAAGGATAAACCAAACACTGGCTCTAAAGAGGGCTTTCATATGTAACTGTAACATTTGAAAAATAGCAAATGTGACCACAAGTGGCAATGATGAGAATATCCGAAAAATGTATTTCCTTTTTTTGAATCTTTATTTATTTGTGTCACACACACTCCCATATGGTATTTCAAAAATGTACTACCAAATGTATTATGTGTGCCAGTCATGAGCTGTGTGAAGCCAGCATGTTGTTAAAAGGACTCTAAAGGTGCTTTCAGACAGTGAGTGTTGCTGCTGCTGGCTTCATTGTCTCCAATGTAAATACAATGGCCGCCACCAAGGTCAGCAGCAAATACCTGTACACATTCATGAGGACAGCAGCCGCCCTTCTGTCCTTGCTGCTGCTGCTGCTGCTGTTCAACCTTGGTAAAGTTAATCTTGGTTCAACTTCTTCAATTTGCTGTCACAGCTCACAGTGTGTCCATGGCAACCAAAGAAAGCAAACAGAAGAAAAAGATAAGGAGCATTTTTTGTTCTGATATTTGAGTAACTGAACTGATTGCTAAGCTCTTTACCAGCAGCCTGTTCAGGTGCATCGAAGAGGAGAAACAGTCCTACAGCACCATGAGATAACAGTTAGTAGCATCGACTTCTGGGCTAACTAAGTGGACAGGTTAGTTAGTAGTGAAGGAACTGCACTATGCTGCCACTCATTCAATATGCAGCAGTGACTGCTTGCTGTCTGAAAGTACCTTCATGCTCTAGATCAGAGGTCACTAATAGGTAGACCACTGTCTGGATCCAGACCCAGACGCCATCCTATCCAGACCCGGACGTGTAACTGATTAAATGTTGAGGTTTGTTAAATTTTGTCTGAGCGTTTCTGTTTTAACGGGCACAGCTTCTCCAGCTATTACGGTAAAAGTGTAGCGGCCCTCAGAAACTCACAGACCACTGTGCATAGTGAATCTTCTCACATGACGCTAATCAGCCAATCAGATCTGTGCATTCAGACACGCGGAGAGACTCGACTGTCAGAGGAGAGACAGCGAGGGTTAGGGTTAGGTGGCAGATAAGAGCCAAGGAGACAGAAGCTTTCTGTAATGCACTTTATTTTAAAATGCCATCTTTATTTGATATAAGAAAAGAACATCTATTAATCTTATTCTTGTTTTAATCTTATTTTATTTTTGGTGTAAATACTAATAAATGTTTTGCCATATTCTAGAATTCTGCTGTATTTATGTGACAGTCTACAATCTAGCCACTAGACACAGATGCTGATGAACTACAATGCTACTTCAAGCTACTGAAAAAGAACAGACATTATGATGTTCTGGACCTTCACTTGAGGACATTTTCACTAAATGGACTTCAGTGAATTTGAATTGAATACCCTTGTTCTATGAGCCCAAACACACTGAAGCTTGAAGTGAACTTATGAACACTGTATCCAGTCTTAATAAATCAATGAAACAGTAGCACAAGTAATGTCACAGCTTTACGTATCATCACTTTGCTAACTTTAACCACCATAAGCTACTGGCCATACCATTGTAAAGCAACACAACTTAAACACAGAACTGAGCAGTGGTGACTTTTACTAGCCTACTTATCAATCTAACTTCATCTGTGAGGAAAATTGTGTCTCCTTCAAAAGTTAATAGTGTCAGTTTAGAATACAAAACAGCAATGGTTGGCTGTGTAGAGTCCACTGTGTGAATATTCAAAAGCCTGTCTCAATCTGACCCAACTAGTTATTAGCATCAATGACAAGCAGGGGAGGTGTTGGGTGTGATGATCCTAGAGCTGTTTGCACAGTCGAACTGAGACTCAACGGGGAGCGAGTTGAAATATGCAAACCGGGCTGAATGAGAAGTAGTGAGAAGGAGAACAAGCTCTTTGAAGTGGGACTCCGATACTTTGGATTGGGTTTGCTGGGTAAACGGGAAAGGCAAACAAAAGCCTCTTGGTAAATGACAAACAGACATATCAGCAGTCGAGGGAGCCCGGCGACTCAGCGATTTACGCTTGTGTACACTGTAGTGGCCATGCTGTCTTACATTGAAATCTCCTTCAGCAGACAGCAGAGCTCAGCGTTAAAACATTCAGCAGCTGAGTGTCATGTGATACAGGCCAAGAGATAAAGGAGTTTGAAGTGCTATTTTTCTGAAATGCATTATCAAATAAATCCCCTTATACAAAGTAATTATCAAAGTAATAATTAGCAGTTGAATAATATGGAAATATGGAGATGATATACAGCAGAGTATGACTATATATTATTCAGCCTCTAAATATGGAGAAAAATGCCAAAAACGTGTCGCTTTAAAAGCAGAAGTTTGTAATTAAGCGGCCAGAGTCAGTCAGTCGGCTCACTATCTACTGTACTCTACATACCTGACTGTGGATGAGCACAGAAGTGCTGATTCAAACCAGCAAAGTTTGACCAAGGACAAAGCTCTTTACAGGATCATTAAAAGGACACACTCAAACTTTAGAGAGACAGAGAGGAGGGAGACTTCATCCGACTGTTTGTGTGCATGTGTGTGTTGCATAATCACTGGCATTAAAGCAGAAGCTAGAAAAAAATAAGATAACAAATATTTGGCTTTCATCAATATTGAGTAGTAGTATAGATAATGTCAGCAGTTATAAATAAAATGAGTTTGGTAGGAAGCTCCTTAACAAAAAAAATACAGCATCATTTTGTTTTGTTTTTTTAATATGTAAATCCATGTGTGTATCTATATCTGTATATATATGAAATACATCTGCATATTTTTGTCATAGAGAGGGGGGCTTCATTCATCTTGGGCACACAGAGGTATCTGTAGAAAGCACAAGGTCGAATTACTTTGCTATGATCTGAGCTGAAGATATGAGAGATACAGGAAGTTGATCATGGTCATAGATTATTTTGGTGTTTAGGTATTAGGACTAGTGCTCTAGCAGTAGTCGTGTAGCATTTGTAACAGTATACTTGTAGTTGTTGAAGTAGTACTAATAGTTGTATCTTGTAGTATAATAGTGCGGTCAGACTTGCACCATTCTTTACATATATTCATATACTACATCCATACATTTCCTGTCTCTGTTCAATCTCAGAGTTAAGGTCAAAGGTCTCCTTTATTCAAATAAGACTAATGATTGACCACAGTCCACCAGTAGAAACTGTTGTCCTCTATCTTGTGTTGAAGATGGATAAGTCAGTATTGACCTCTCTACTGAACACACACAGATGAAATCAATATTAATAATATGAAGGACAACTGCCTGTAAACAGTGAAAGTGTATTACATAGTTTTTTTTCATAGTGCAGGATGAAATAGATTCCAATAATTCCTCATCAGTGAACTTGAAAAATAGTGTGTTTTTTTTTGGTTTCACATTTCCCAGTACTAATGTTTGTATTTACACCTTATCATAGCAGCCATCATTAATACATCCACCCAGCCATCTTTCATGCAGGGATGTCCTTTGGGTGGGGCGGAGAAGCTTGACCTTTCCCCAGGATGACAGACACCGAGCTGGGCTCTGGGTGGAGGAGGGCACAGCAGACAGACTAGACAGACTTATCTACTGTGGGCCGAGAAGGAAGATTAGAGTATTGATTCTCAGGAGTCGGAGGGGTCAGGATCGGCAACTAGCAATATGAGCAAGTGTTTGGAGGAAAAATGGTTGAAGAGAGAAAGGAAGGGGAAGTTGCACTAAGCTGCACTTTTGACACTCATTTGAGAAACTTGTTGATCTACTCAACTGTTAATCCAGGATGTTTTCTCTTATCTTGGCAGTATAGTTTTAAAGGATTTAATCAGTGGAACTTTTTTCTGTGTTGCAATTCAAACCTAATTGTTTACAATGTGTTATATCATAGCTGTGATACTATCATATTTCAGCAGGTAGGATACAAATCCACTAACTTTACTGTTTTGTGCAGAAAATGATGCATGTTTACTTTACATCAAACTGGTACTTTGGAATTATACTATCAATTAAACATCACTGAGAACTCAAAATGTTTTTCTAAAGACTCTATGCTTATATTTTTGTAGGTGAAAGTAGCTCCTCCATTTGCTTTATGGATTGTATTGTGGAACACTAGTGTTCATCGACAACAGGAATACACAAAAAAAACAAAAACAAAAAAAACTGGAGAAGGCTTCTCAAGTGTGCCAGTGAAAATACTGAGAAATGGTAGGGAGCCATCAGGAATGTGCTCAATATGTGTACGGTAGGTGCAGGCATTCACTTTTTTGTACAGAGACATTTAGGAGCACAGTGGAGAATATTCAAGTATGAGAAAAATATATGAACAACCGACTGATTTCATACATATTTATACTGCACATGTGCATGTACGCTCCATGTCCTTGTGTGCAGTCATGATGTGAAAACCTGTGGGTAACTATGGAAGTGGAACTCTAGTATCTAGACATGGGCCTGGCATGGACCTTTACATTTGGGAAAAAAACTTTTTAAAATGATGAAACATTAAAAACGAATGTATTCATTTATTTATTTATTTTAAATCACTATGCCCCCTGTAACAGCCATTATACAACATGGTATTTTAAATTATTTAAATTATTTTCATATTGTTTTGTAATATTTCTAGCTCCTGCACTGATTGCATTTTTAACTTTGCTCAGGTCCCTTTAACTGCTGCTTTTATGTTTGTCTTAGTTTAGGATTTTTTTAAATGAAGTGTGTATATATATGTTGTTGTTTTATTTAACTTTGGCACAAGGTAGGGATACACATCAAAATCACACAGTATCCCACGCCTACTGACGCAAAGGCAGCTGTTTCATTATAAATGCTTTCCAGTGGTGAACCATCAGGAGGCTTTTATTGTGAAGCAGCTACAGGAAATTCTATGTGTTTGCATGTCATTAAACATGGGTAGATATTTGTCCGAAATCACGTTCCCTCCACACACCTGTGTTGATCCTGAACAGTATCTGACAGTAGGCATTCTTTGTGTGTCTACCATAACTAAACTTTATTTTCTTTAACACACAAGATGTGAATAAGGATGTGAATAAACTTTTGCAAAGTATTAGAAGCTGCACTAAGTCCCTAAAGTCCAAACATTATAATGTTAAATTTAAAGATTTACCAGAGGAGAGTTAACAGGAGAGTCAGAGAAATGTCCATCAAGTAAGCCTGCACAGGTTTAAACAAAGCCCAGCGGAGGAGGTGAAAACAGCTGTGGGGGTGTATCACAGCTATGTATGGTCTTTAAGTCAGCTCTTTACCTGCAATACCCCAACGTCTTTTCAGTTCACCATGACAGCTGAACGGGCGAGGAGAAACAGAAACAACAAACACCAACAGTGCACATTTTTCTCCAACTCAAGGTTCAGTTATGATTCTGTCGATGCCCCCACATAACATGCCAGTAGGAATAATGAACATTGCTGAGTTGCATGGTTCTTGTGCAACAGCCTCTGAACCATGAGGGACTATTGAACCAGATTTTTGCTTGTTTGCAAGAGTATCAATATGGCCATGTACAGTCTGACCTGCATTGACTGGCTCATTTCTGACCATCGATCCCAGTCAGCCTACACAAATCAAACTCAATGTGCAGCAGCTTGCTGAAAAATACTAATTTGCTCCCCACAGCAGTGCACTAACACGACTCCCGATCCCCCCCTCACTTTAATAAAAAAATTGAATACTGGCCACACATACACACACACACACATGCAGATAGACACTAATGAGCACAGGAAAGACATGCAACAATATAGATCTCGTTCTCTCTGTTCCTGTTGTCTTCATTATTCATCACAGGGTTTTTTCCATCAGAGGAGGAGAGAGAGGACATCATTTTGGGTTTAGGTAATGAGGGGAAAAACTCTGCCTTTGGCTTTTCTCTCTGTCTCTTACACTCTTAAAACACACACAGCCACACACAGCGCACACACGACAGTATGAACCCTGCTGATCAATGCACAGAGGTGCTGTCTTGATTGATGGCAATTAGCATGCCGTAATGGTAACAGCTGTTTGGGGTGTCAGGAGGCTGCTACTGTACCTGATGCCCACCACATCTGCTGCCTGTGGGAGTGTGATGATGATGATGTGTGTGTGTGTGTGTGTGTGTGTGTGTGTGTGTGTGTGTGTGTGTGTGTGTGTGTGTGTGTGTGTGTGTGTGTGTTAGAGAGTTTAATGTAAGACATTTTGGGAAAGAAAAAAAACCCTGACGTCTAAATCCCACGTGGAGTTGTGTCAGCTAAAGTGACGTTGAGAATGTGTGGTGAGTCAGTGTGTGTGTGTGTGTGTGTGTGTGTGTGTGTGTGTGTGTGTGTGTGTGTGTGTAAGCCTGGCAGCTTGTTAATGTTGAACCCAGGCCCTTGGAGCAGGCTGTTGGCTGTATTATTAATGATGCCATGTCCTCCCATGTCTCCTAATGGCACAGCAAGTCCATCTGTAAAGGACCTGCACACACACACACACACACACACACACACTTTGACCCTAAACAACCTACTTAGTGAATGAATGTGTGTAACTGTGTGTAGGCTTGTGTGTAGTGTGTGAGTGTGTGAGTACATGTTTGTGAATGGGCCATCAGTTTGTCCTTGGAGACTGTTGGTCATTGAAGACCTGTCCATGTGTCCATGTGTCCATCTGTCCACTGCAGGGTGAGCAAGTTCAAGTGTGTGTCTGTGTGTTTTGCCTCCACATGTCTCAGTGTAGCAGCCAAAGCTCAGTATGAGAGACCCTGTTACCCCAGAGAGAGGGCGCTGACTAAGCTGACATCAAATGTGTGTGTGGGCTGTAAGTGTGTGAGTATGTGCACATTTGTTCTAGAGAATTAAATGGCAAGCGAGGAACAGGGTGAGTCAGAGAGACAGATAAAACATGACAGAGGGGGCACAGACAGTGACAGAGTGAGACAGAGTTCACTCCTATCCTATTATGATACAGAGGATACAGTGAACTGTACATCCAGGTCACACTCAACCATCAGCCTACGAGTTTTCACTATTCTTCAAAGTGGACTCAATAGCATCATGTATAAAACATCATATTTTCTATCATGTCTACCTAATGGCATCATAGATTTATTACTTCAATAGAAGCTGCTACACTAAAACTAGAGTTCTTACATAATGAGCCTTATTCACTAATACTTGTGTAGAAATGTTCTTACTTTGCAGAAAAAGTAACACATAATTACCATCACATCCATGACATGGGCGCACTGGCCAATTTTGTTCTAACCACTGTGCAAGTGTTAAGGCCAATTTCCACTGGGTCCGTCAGCGGCACGTTACGGCTGCGCCGCGGTCACCGGAGCTGATAGGTACCACTATAATCAATGAGAGTATTTACACAGGGAGCGTGTCAGCAACGTCCCAGCAGCGGCTCTCCGCGCCGCAGCGCTATCAATCCGCAGCATTTCTATTTTTTACGGACACGTTTCTAACTCGCGACAAGCTCAACAGAGCAGATTGCACCAGACAGGAAGTCAGACACAGAATCGGCATAATAAAACTTCAATCCCCTTTCAAAATAAAACACAATGCGCAGATCACAACCTCACATCCACATTACGTCATAACCGGTGGCCCCAGGTCAGCAGTCAATCGATCAAAGGGTCTTGGAGAATTGGTCCAAGAAGCAAAGTAACCTGTTGTTTTTTTTTTGTTGACTTTATACACCCAGTTCGTGGGGTATCGCGATTATCGCGTGATCTCGTGCGAATACTGCTGGCTTGCAAGGCACCGCTCCGCTGCTGTAACGCTCCCAGTGTGAGTTGACACTGGGTAGAGGACGGAGCTAAACTGTGGCGCAGCCATAACGTGCCGCTGACGGACCCAGTGGAAATCCTGCTTTAGCAAATCAGAATCATTCTCAATCAACAGGCACATGTCCACTATCTGTAATTAGCATACTACCACTCCCAAATTGGAGAGAGCTGTCACTCACTGAAAATATGGCTGTGGTGGTATAAATGTGAAAGAACTTTTCAAATGGTGAGATGCAAACAATAGTTTCAGAAGTAAAATCCAGAAAAGGTTATGGCCTGCTAAGTGCATTATGCTATTCCTTCAAATGTTTGGTAATGAATAACATCTAAATAAGGTGTGATAATAAAGAGCTGTGTTCTAGCTCTCACACTAATAAAGGGGGTTGAGGATAACATAATAATAATATTCAGCCAATCAATCGCACTTCAACTTAGACTGAAGACTCTACATGATCCAGTCCACAGAAGTATGTTCATCGCAGCCTTTGACAAGTCATGTCTGATTATAAAATGAGAACAAACGCAATAATTTACCTTCACATTTCAGACACTGTATCAGAACTAGTTTTGAGGTTCCCTCATGTAAATCATTTTTAAAAAGAGAGCTAGGTACACCTGTCACACAACATCTAGGAACAGAATAGCTCATTTTCACCACTTTCAGTACACTCATTTAATAGTTGCACCTCTAATTTTCATGACACGTGCTTATTAAAATCCTTTTTAACTTTGACATTAATAGTTTTACAACAGAGAAGAACACTGAGATCAAAGCTGTCTTGAACCCAACATGTCTCAGACTGTTCTCTGTTTGGTATCCCACTGAAGACAATGTGCATTCTATTCTACTTTTTACCAGCGATTCCACTCTTCTGAATTTCACTAAACCACAGATTTTGTTGTCACTTTCTAAATAATAGTCTGTTTTTAACTTGATTTGTGTCTGAATGAGGCTACTGTGTGACAGCATGTGTTAAAAATAGATTATCTGGGTTTGCCCGAACATGTGGTAGTGCCCCACCATTCCAAACACCTCAGGGTTGATGTTTGGAAACTCCACTGAAACATGTTGAGTTTTATTACATCAACAATAAGCTGGGATGAAATAAAACTACATCACTGTGTGTAAAGGCCACAGCTGTACAGTATTTAAGAATGACTGAGAGGAAGCAGTGTCCTACCACAGCAGGTGCAGGTGTGGAGGCATTGAGGGATCATGTTCATCACTACTCTAGTGACTCCTACCTGTTTAGTTGGGACATCTGTGTGGAGGGCAGTGGGTAAGAGGAGTATCGTTCACCTCCTAATGCACTACACTATGCTAGGTCATGAGTTGTGGTTTCTACAGTCTACAGCATCTATATAGGCTAGAGCTGGACATTTATTCAGTTACTTCATATAAATACAAAATATAAATTCATTTTCAATCTAAATGCACATACAACTGACTGAATACACAAAAAACTATTGCTTCTAATCAGACCATTCAGCCAACAGCTCATTACTTTTCTTCTAATTTATCACATTTGATGGATATTTGTACTTATACTTTTTGTGCTTTTATCTTTGTAACTTTGTTAATGTTCATGTTATTATTATTATTTTGACATGATATAAGGGGTGTGGCACTCAGACACCGACTATCATGGGTGTTCCTCCCACCCTTGGATTCATTATCCAATAGATAGGAAACCCTGTTCAACCAACTCTGGGGCAGTGGTGGCCTAAAGGTTAGAAATCAGAGTGACCGGAGGGTCGCTGGTTCAATCCTCTGGACTAGTAGGATAAATCTGGATGAGGAAAATGAAGAAGCAGTGCCTTCCCCTCCCTCATTACCACCACTGAGGTGAACTTGAGCAAGGTCCTTAACCCCAACTGCTCTAGTGGCTTGAAGGTGCCCAGTACAACCACAGTCTGATCTTCCAAATATGAATTTGTAACTGAATTTGATTACTGAAAAAGAGAGAATTGCATTTTGTGAAATTCCCATGACTAAATAAAGGTTAAAAAAATGTATCTAATGACAACTGCACACCTGGTCTAGGTTGATTACACATGATTACCATTGAGAGGAATGCAGCATGGGTGAAAGCTACAAAATCTGAGGATGCTTCTGACTGGATGTTGTTCAGGAAGCGACAAAACAGATGATCTGAAAACCACTATGATGGAAAACTAAACCTGCCTATTACCTCATCGCCATACCAACAAGTGCTGGTAACTCAGCTACATTTTGGAAAACGATGGTGACACCAGTGCAAACCATTGCATTTGAATTTGTTTGTGTTCACGTTAGATGTATTTTCTCACAATATTTGCGATTTTTTATTTATATTATTGTATGTTGTAACCTGGGCACTATCGAAAATTAGACCTCAGTCTCAATGGGCCTTCTTTAGCTAAATTAAGGTTAAATAGAATAAATAAATACATAGAAACAAAGTGCTGCATTAAGCTTGTTGGGTGCATTGTATCTGATAAGATGCTTGTGCCAACTTGGATTGTGACTGTTCCCTTTGAAGGAGCCCAGACTGAAAAGAAAACTAGTCAAGCATCCTTGCTTAGTGAGTGAGGTGCTGTTCAGGCCATCTCCACCTCCCCCTGATATTCCCATCTGTCCAGGGAAAGCTGCCACCTTTATTCATGAGTCCACCAAGACATATGGCAGGAAGTGTAGCCGTGGGAGTGTGTGTTCTTGTACTTGTGTTTGTGTACTCGTGCATATGCTGGAAAGTGATTCCTGCTAAGGCATGATTTTAGATTTTTTTATTTGATTTGTTAAACAACAGTCAAAAGGGTAGTCCTCTCTCACCAGGTTAACATTAAAGTATCTGAATAGAATGATTCTATACTTTTCATTGTCAACAAATGTAATGAAAAGATCCAAACCAACAATGCAATAGTCCATCTCTCAATACTTCATTGGTTCCTCATGAAGTCCCAATTCTAACGCCAAAGATAACTTCATTGATTTAATGTCCAGTGCCAACATTGTTCAAATGATTTCTTCCTAGATTAAAGGTGCATTACCATGCCAGTGTTTAATGTTAAGGATAAATTATATCCGAAGTATTTGGGCAGATTTTTATCAAATGTTACTCAAACAAGGTTGAATAGTGCATTTGTGGGATTATTTGGACTATTTTCAGTGGTGGACCAATTCATTTGCCAGGATAGTGGACATGTTGCCAACCTGGATGTTTTTATAAAGGCAAACAGCAGATTATTACACGTTATCAGTTGCTGATCTCTTGTGTCATGCTTCCACATCTGTTCTTTCACTACAACTTTTTTGTTAAAAAGTTTTCTTCTCTTAGTTTTGAATTACACAAACAAGCAATTTCCAACAACATTTGTAATCTTCTGCATTGACAAAATCTGTATTTTTTGAAAATATTCAAATATTGGTTTCAGGGCCATTTTTAGAGGGGACAGTGCTTGTTAATAGAAGTTGGGAGCCGTGTGAATTAAAATGCACATGCAGTTTAAAAGCCTGTAGGTGCAATTTCATTTTTAATGTGTTTACAAGCTATTGCACAAGTACCAAATGTTGTGGATGCAGTTCCTGTTAATGAGGTTTGGGATGGGGCTGTTTAGAGACATCCCTACAAAGCTTGAGATACAATAACATGCTCATGTGAAAGTGTCTGTGTGCAGTACAAGTGTACTAGGGTTGCACATCTCTCTGTGATAAACGAGCGATATGCATCTAGATACACAGGTTACGATTCCATTCAAAAACGATATCCTTTTATTACAGACCGATTCCATACGAATCGATTCAGTGTAAGAACGATACGATTTGATTCTACGGTTAATATTTGTTGTAGATATTTTATAAAATAAAGAAGCCAATTATCTCAACAGTGCTTAACACACAGTGACAAGTGCTTTATGTAAAAAAATAGAGAAAATAAATACATATGTATAAAATAAATCAAACTGCTGCTTTTTGACCTGGGAAAGGTAATCTGATCCTACATTTATATTCTCATATGGCCGTTAACAATCATTATTGCTTTTACCTCACACACAGTAAAGTAGTTCACTTACAGTATGCCTGTGCATTTTCCCTGTTGTCACTTGGTCAGACATCCCAACCTGCAGTTGTGGGGGTGGGTGGTGGTTTACACTAGGTGTTGGTGGTCCGGGGGCGGGGGTGCGATCGTTGTCTGTCCTGGGGGGGGGCAATCGTGCTAATAAGCGGTAACACAGAGCTATAAGGACACTCACAAGGGCTCACACACACGCTGCATTTATAGTCACACAAACACGCGCGCAGTCACTCTCTAGTGCGCGCTCTTGCTCGTTTACTCCAGATTCCGGGAGATTACGTCTCATTTGCAGGCGTCAGGGAGCTGCTATCAATATGCGGGAGACTCCCGGAATTTCCGAGAGAGTTGGGATGTGTGCTTGTTTATCACTCATGCTAATACCAGCTAGGCAGCTAGGGAGTTTCACGGGCAGCTTCAGTTCTTGCGTTGTTTTAGAGACGCTGGCGCGTGTGTGTGATGCCGCCAACCGATTCCAAGTCTCGCGATACCCGATCCATGACTCTACAACCGATTCATCTAGGAATTCATGGCTGCTACCGATGCAGCCGTATCTCTCACTTGTTGAACCGAATATCCGGTCGCATCGGTTTATCGTTCACAACCCTAAAGTGTACTGATATATCTATGCAAGATTTCAGTCAGGGAAAGTTAACACAGGCTTCCGCTGTTCTACCATCCAATACATCCACAAGCCACAAGCCACAATGTTTCAATTGAATCTACTGATCAAAAGTATGAAAGGCAAAGAATCATGCTAAAGATGAATAATAACCAAATCACTTTCATTTTACTTTTTAATGATTATTTTAAAATCCTGGGCTCACCATTGATGACCAACACAGATCACTGAAGAAAGTGTAAGCAGCTTCTTACCTGCATCTGAATTGGTCTTAGTCCTAATTAGTCCCTTGTCCCAATTATCACACAGTGTGTGTGTGGACACAAAAAATGAAAAAAAAGACACAAGCTGAGAAATATTAAATTGGTGCAACAACAAACCCATGTTAAATAAGACGGTGGTTCCCAACTGATCTTGCCTCAGGGTTAAATTCTCCCTTACACATCAGGTCACCGTCCACTCATTGATCAACTTAAAACCAACTCGGTATATTTCCATCCATCTACAGTTCCAAAAAATAACTGATTAGTAGCCAGTTATTAATTTAATCCTCCACTATTTTGATAATCAGTTAATCGTTTGAAATCTTTCTATAAAGACAAAAAGCGCAAATATCTGGTTCAAGCTTCTAAAGTGTGAATACTTTGTGTCTATGACAGAAACTGAATATGTTTGGGTTGTGGACCGTTGGTCTGGACAAAAAATAACATAAAATAAAAAATGTGTCACCATTTTCTGACATTGTATGGACCAACCAACAAACAACAAAGTTAATTTACTGCATGGGTTGGTTAAAGGCACTGAAGCAAAGGACTGATATTCTGGTTTGCAGTGTGTGTGTGTGTGTGTGTGTGTGTGTGTGTGTGTGTGTAGCTTGCTGTGAAACACATGTTTTTGTAAGTACATGGTGACATCCCTGTATAGTGCAGTCTGCCTCTCAATTCAGCCTTTTTAGTTTACAATGAACCTGTTTCCCTTTGAATTGCTGTTTTCAGTTATTTGTCTTGAATTAGCTAAATAAAATTCACTCACTAATAGTGAACTTATGGTGGACGTATCTGGTAGTACATATTTCTAGGTCATACAGTTTGTTTTTTAAAAAAAGCAACCATTTCATATCTAACTGAACATACCCTCACCCTCCATGTCATCTGTAGAAGCTTGCATAAAGAGTCAAACTAAACTTAAAAAAAAAAGAAGTAATGGTGAAATGACCAAGAATGTACTCTTTCATATGGTTAAAATGAAGAGCTGTTTTTGGTTTACTGTCTGAAGTACTGATGGGGGATTTTAGTAGGTTCAAGGCCTCAGCAGGGGTCTCAAATGTCAAAAGTTGGAGGATCATCAGTTATACCACCACTTTATTTTAGCATTTTTCCAGAATAAAAGTTGAGCTGCCTTGGCCGATATTGATAGAATAGTTAAAATAAGTTGACGGTTGTTGTTTGGGGAATGTCTTGCTGACTTCACCGCTGCGGTGCAAAACACAAAATCTAATTTTATTGAAGTACGCCTAAAACTGTGTTTGAATGAGCTATAGGCTGGTGTATGTTTGTGTGTGTGCAGACATGTGTGTGAGTGTGAGTGGAAAAACAAGTAGGTGTTACTTTGAAGATAACAGGAAGCAATAGCTCCCCAGTAGAAATGACTCCCATTGGCCATTAGTGTGTTTGTGAGTGTGTGTGAGAGAATGAGTTGTCACAGCATTGTCACATTCTTTCACCTGGCTGATACAGAGCTGTCATCTCTGTGTCACAATTTGAAATATTGTGCATTTAGACTTTGGCAAAATATAGATTATATACACAATATGACATATACACCTGTACAGAGACCTGCACATGCATGTGTCTAAAAACACATGAAGCGCCCCTCACACACCTTTTTCCCCACCCCCCATCTTCCTCCTTATTTCTGTTCTCATTTCTTTGTGTGCCACACCTTTCACCCAGCACTCATCGCCTCTCCACCCCTCCCACCACCTCCTGTTCCCTCTGCCTTTCATCTTTGCCCTGTCAGGTAAACCTTTGAAGGTGTGTGTGTGTGTGTGTGTGTGTGTGTGTGTGTGTGTGTGTGTGTGTGTGTGTGTGTGTGTGTGTCGGGCAAAAGGACACAATCCATCCCAGAGTCATTATCAGTAAGGTAACGGTGAGGAGATGTTTCTGTGACCGCCAGACCTGACAAGACCAGTGCAAGATTCAAGAAGGACGCCCCCTGCTGCTAGATACTACTTTTTTATAACTTTTTCCTATGAAACAAAAAGGAAACCCTCCAACACTCCAATCCCTCTCTCACAACTCAGCTCGTCTCCGCTGCTGAAGAAAACAAAGATGTGAAAGAAAGTCGACCCCACGACCCCTGTTAACACTGAATTCCGTGGTGGGGACACGCAATGTGTCAAATGTACGTGTCCCCATCACGGAAACAATACCAATGTAAAATCAATGAGAATCCTCTTTTGTGGTGGACACACGGATTCCCCGGTTCATTCTAATAACAGCCTATAAAACTATTGATTATATTATTATTCATGTGGTAAAATGCTAAAAGAGAACAGTATTTCTTAAAGGTAAAGTCCAGCAGTAATAAATATAATAACTACCTCATTACACCAAAATGAAAGTTATATCATACACAACCTGTTTTTTAGACAACAAAAAATCATATTTAATGCACTATAATAAATTCAGTTAAATGACTATTAAAATTAACGATTAAATAAAAGATTTATAGATTAGAAAACAGACGTACGTGATGTTTTTGAACCGGGGAACCCGTGTGTCCACCACGAAAGAGGATTCCGTGATGGGGACACGTAAATTTGACACATTACGTGTCCCCATCACGAAATTCAGTGTTAAGAAGTCGTGCCCCCATCACGTATTTCTGAGAGATCAGGCTCACTGAAAGGCACAGACGATGGACTCAAGCAATGCACTCCTCTATTGTGACGAGAAAATAACCCCCTGGCTATTCTAACACCATTTGGTCCAGAAGTATGACATTGGGGAGAATTTTGTTCAGGATTTCTTCAGATCAAATCCTATTCAAACAGATTTAGATCTGTCCTCATTAACACCAGACCTGAGCAATATCACTATTAAAATAATGCTGCCTACCTACAAGATCATTTCCACATCCAACCTAACAACATCTATCCCTTCAAATAAATGGGAACAAGAACTACAGATCATCCACGGTGCCACCTATTGAACCCAAATCTGCAAAATCTTCTTATCTATATCCACCAACACAAACATCCAGCTCATACAAGATGATTCATGAAGTACACTACACTGTAAAATGGATGTTTAAAATGGGCTCAATAGACTGAAATTGGGGGAAATTGCTTCTCCTGTTCTGTCCCATGTCACTTATCTTACACTCAATTTGTGTTAATCACATATCTTACATTAAATAAAGTAAGAAACAGCGTAAGGTAACAGCACTGCCTCAGTTTCTCCTTTAATGAGACATTCCTGCTTGCTTAAATACAGTGCATTAAAGTGAAGGGCAGGTGTATAGTGTATGAGGTTATACAATTCTACAAGTTGTTTTTTAACTCTCTAAAGGAGACTTTTATGGATGTTAAAAGACCCTCAGATGTAGTTTGTAGAGGGTCAAATGGAGTGTAAGCTTGACGCACTTTGCCTGGGTAATCAGTTTGATGGAGTAGGTACTCAACTCCTCAGGTCTGAAAAAGAACACGGTAAAAGCACCTTTATGACAACCTCTCAGAATTATTCCTACCATTCACCTTTTCAGAAGTTACAACAAGTGAGACAGAGGGAGGGGGAGAGGTGGAAGGAAGAGGCAAGAAAATACAGCAACACAAGCAACAATCTAAAAGAGTGATAGTGTTCCCGTCCTTTTAAAAAACAAGCATCAATTTCCAAAATGAAGCACGTCACTGAATAAATCAGTCTCAGGTTAATAAAGTTGTCATCTGTTTGATTTTCCTGAGGAAGAAGGAAGGCGAGAAAGGGAGAAAACAATGGCAGAAATATGACCCCATCAGCATTATCTCTTTATTTTATTGTTTCCACAGAGGTCACTGTGAACACAGCTGCTTTCCTCATTTTTCCTCCACCCTTTCCAACTGTATTTTTGCCTTTCTTATATTTTATATAAGATGAGATATTTTAGTCCCTGTAAATCAAAAACCATGAGTCTTTGGCAATAAGTTTCTCACACAACAACTATTGTACAGAGAGCCTCCACAGTGAGTCAGGTGTTACACAGAAACACACATTTTACATTCCACCAAGCACCATACACCAACTATAGATGCAAGTCACTGCCATTAAGAGTTTTCACTACTTTGTTCCTCCAGTCCTTTGCTATTTAATTGTTATTCTTTCTCTTTTACTCCTCAATCTGTTTTTTTCAGTCTCACTTTCACCAATTAAAGTCAACTAGCCGTCCGATTAGACCTGAGATTGAGGGAGACTGCTAAAAGCAGCTAATGTGAAACGCTGTGCAGACAAAGCGGTGGCCGCCAGTGATGGCATCACTATTCATGGAGCTGATCTCAGCTGTCCCTCACAACAATGAGAGGAGAGACCAACCCTGCATACAGTTTAGCAGAGTCTAAGACTTGACCTCAAAAACCGAGGGTTTGCAAAAACGTTGAAAGGATGAAAATGGATGCACCTGAACCAGAGAGTTTTTTTAAATTTCACACATTCTTCTGCCTTGTCAAAACCTGGTGCCTACATTACCCACAATGCATTCTAATTGGGTTTGAGATTCAAATGTGTTACAGTTGTAGTAATATCAGGACCTGATGCGTTCCCCATTGAATTTTCTTTTTTTTCCGGCCCCTGTCCTAAATGAAGTGTTCACAGAAACATTTGAGAAGAAGTCATTACTGCCAACTATGACAAAAGCTGTAATTCCATTTCTACAAAAAATAGCAGAAGATCCTCCTGAGGTGTGAATCATAAAGACCTGGAAGTTTGTTCTCAAGTGACTGTAAGATTCTATCTTAAGTCCTTTCAGTTATGGCGCTTTTCCACTACACCGTTCCAGCACGACTCGACTCGCCTCGGTTCTTTTTGCGTTTCCACTAGGGATAGTACCTGGTACCTGGTCCTTTTTTAGTACCTGCTCTGGTGAGGTTCCAAGCAAGCCAAGCCGGTAATAAAATGTGACGTCGACACACTGCTGGCCGCTGATTGGTAGTTGTCGCTGGAAGAGTCATGAGCCGTCCCACACAAGAATCAAACAGCATCGTTACAACCATAGTTACAGCTATACGGCTCAATTTTCTTGCTTTGTGTGTGACAGAAAGCCTCATACAGCAGCAAGTACACCATCGCCTCAATGTCCTCCATTGTTTATGTGTTTTGTGTCGCGTATAAAACGAAGTCACGTCAGTTTCGCGGAGCCGTGCTATGACGACCCCGCCCACGTTGAGTAGGTACTTTTTTGTAATGGAAAAGGAACCGTGCTGAAACTGTGTAGTGGAAAAGCGCCATTAGTCTCGATAAGGCCATGAACTATAAAACATTCTGATCAAATGGGATTCATCTCAGGGTGACAACTTTATGGTAATGTATGTGATTATTTAACATTCAATATATATGTCTTATAGATCATTGTCTCTGGAAGTGATTATCTCTTTTCAGTCCCACAAAGCATATGACTGAATAGAATTGAACTATTTATCCACAGCTGTAAATGAGTTTGGCTTTAGTCTGACTTTTTGTTGTCAGATTGAGATCCTATATGCAACAACAGAGGCTCGTGTTAGAACAAACTAAAATGTTTCAAATTATTTTGCCCTTTACTTTAGTATCACTCAGGGGTGTCCTTTGTCCCCATTTCTTTTTTGATATAGCTATTGAGCTGTAGTAATGAGGAGTCAGCAGAGGAGGCCAAACCCACAAGTTTGTACTCAGATTAATTCATTTAATAGGTCTCAGTAACACGTTCATTTAAAAGATTTATTTAAATACCTGAAACTTGTGCTGGGGAATCTAAATCAATGGGCCCTTCTCCCTGTTTCTTGAGCTGGTATATTAAACTGTCAAAATAAGAAAACAAGATGTTCATGTAATTATTATTGGTGATGTTGACATTGAACGTGCTGATTTCCCGGACATCTTGAAATCTGATTACACTGTAAGACTATTCATTTGTACTCCCCAATACCTGTACACACATTTTGATGTGTAAATTGGTGATAGCTGTTTTTGCAATGTTGGCATCATGACCATAATTTATTTGATTTGTTATACTGATTCAAATCAAATAAAAAAATATTCATGCAAATGTTCCTGATCAGGAAAACTTAGATGAATATTTTTGGTAACAGGGATTTGTGAGAACTAAACTATGAGCACCTGAACATGTGTTTTTATCAGGCTGTTTGGAATGCCGTGTCTTGACTCTCTGTAATGTTTACTGGAAAAAGTTGTTATGGTTTACATTTTAATCCTTCTGAAAATCAAGGTCATATACTGCTTATTGATAACACAGTGAGGGGACTTGCTGTTAATGTACATAATGTACTGGCTTACAAATAGAGTCATTTAGCCTTTACCCTGAAGATTAAGGGTGATTTGAGGCCTGCTCGTATTCCAATGACACATCATGCTAGACTGCGCACGCACACACACACACACACACACACACACACACACACACACACACACACACACACACACACACACACACACACACACACACACACACACACACACACACACACACACACACACACACACACACAAAGAGACAGAGTAACCCTGAGCATACTGCTGTTACTCTGACCGTGGCCATTCCAGAGGGACTGTAGGTTATCAGTGGTCAGAATGTGACACGCAGGGGACTGCCCACACCATGACATTTACACCTGGAAAATACTATGTGTGTGTGTGTGTGTGTGTGTGTGCATGCATGCGTTTGTGTGTGTGAGTGTGTGTGTGTGCACTTGCAGAGAGGCTGACAAGGAGAGAAAGGCAAATATATAGGCTCCAGGAAGTGTAAAACACACATGGACAGTGACTGGAAAAACCCCACCAAAAAAACAATAAAGGCACACACAATGCTATTATCTCGATTGATCAGCAGAGGTATGAGACACTAAATGAAGGTTGATATCAGCTGTATTCTATCAGGTTCCATGCTGTTAGACAGCTGGAACACTGCCTGTCCTCTTTCTTTTTCTTACAGGGCTGACTTTGCTATTCTGTGCTTGTGTTCTTGCTACTCCTCATGCTGCGGCTGAGAAATTACATGTGTGCGTGTTTGAATGTGTTTGATGTATGCCTACAATTTGTGTTTGTGTGTGTGTGAAATGAGCCTCCCTGCTTCAATTTACCCCAATAAATGCACATTTACCACCGTATCATGGACATGGACTGTGGCAAGGCTACCTCCAATGTCCAAGGAAAGGGCCTCATCATTTCCAGAGGGGGTAAGTGGATACATTTGAGTAAGGAGGTTGGATGTAGTGTCTCCCACTGGGTTCAGGATAGACCCTCGGTTGGATTTTTAGCCTCACAGCCCCAAGACAAAATGGCTGTGTCAGTAACCTGCAGTGACAGCCACTCAGCCATGGCAGCAGACAAACATCCCAAAATTCTAATGGTGCTGACAGGTGAGATAGTCAAGTCAATGTTATTTATATAGCAACAAATCACAACAGAACTTATCTCAGTATCTCAGAGTACTTTTCATATAGAGCAGGTCTACTCTTTCATTTACACAGACCCAACATTCCCACATGAGCAGCACTTGACATTGGAAAGGAAAAGCTCCTCTTTAACTTGAAGAAACCTGAGCAGAAGCAGATAGATAGATAGATAGATAGATAGATAGATAGATAGATAGATAGATAGATAGATAGATAGATAGATAGATAGATAGATAGATAGATAGATAGATAGATAGATCCTAAATTAGACTTGTCTTTATTTTGGCCACTGATCTATTGTCATCACAGGTCTTGACCCAGCCTAGAGAGGTACAGTATGTTCTTAAGACATTAATCCACAGCTTACAACCTCCTCTCATAACTTTGCCTTCAGAGTAACAGGAACTATACAACAAGCAGGAAATGTCCTTTCCCACAAATGTCCTTTTATGATGTCATCATATTCCCAGATCCCACCAATTACTTTTGTGAGTGAGGTTTGACATCTTTCAACTGTTTTGCTTTAAATTTAGCACTTTAAATTTTCATTTGCACTGTATGTCCTTTTAATGATTTTAAAGCAAATCATCATTTTATGCTGCGACCTTATATTTAATGCTCTATTGTAGTATTTTATTTCTCTCTCTTTCTATTTTTCTGTACTTTGTTTTGATTTGATTTTTTATTATTATTTTAATGTTTCCATGTTTTTACTATTATTGGGTTTTATTTTTATTTCTCAAATTGCATGTTTTTATGTTTTTTATTTCCAATTCTTACTGTTAAATGTTTGTTTTATATAAAACACATTGAGTTGCCATTGTGTATGAAATGCGCTATATAAATAAAACTGCCTTGCCTTGCCTTCCCTCCAATCCTGCAAATTCCCAGTTATGTGTGTCTTCTGGCGGCTGTGGCTCAGGAGGTAGAGCGGTCGCCCACCAATTGGAAGATTAGTTGTTCGATTCCCGGCTCCTCCAGTCCACATGTCCATGTGTCCTTGGGTAAGTTACTTAACTCTAAATTGCTCCCGTTGCTGTGCCAACGGTGTATGAATGTGTATGAATGGGTGTCAATGGTTAACTTCCTCCTGATGAGCAGGTTGGTACCCTGTGTGGTAGCTCCTGTCATCAGTGTGTGAATGGGTGGTCAAAACGACTAGAAAAGCGCTATATAAGTATAGTCCATTTACCATTTCTGGAATATATTTGCATCATTTACAGTTCAAAAAAGTTCCACTATTTATTTTATACTGGCACTTGCAGCCCGTCAGTTCAGCCTCTGTCTGAAACAGGCCGTTTTAGTTCTTGTCTTTTTAAGGCTTTCCTCCCAATTAACTCACTCTGTCCTGATTCCTGATTGGTCAGTTCCTGAGAGCTGCCTCTCAATAGACCACCAGAGGTTTCGGAGGCTACGTTGACAACAGTAATAGCAGTAGGATTTCCACTTCCACTCCACTTTCTTTACTCAAAATCTATTCTCTAATACATCTGTACACGTTCGAGCTGGAGTCTGATGTGAACAATGCAAATGGACAACATGAACAACACATGGAACTACTGTGCTTTAGCAACAAAAGCTAAGGAATGGATGGCCACTTGTGGGCATGTGTGAACAATCTGACATCACGAGTAGTCAGTAGAGGTAACTTTAAAAATGAACCATTCAAAGCAGGTTGATATCCTGGCTTTTGACTCACAGGAAGCATTTTTACATACGTTCAGCTAGAGTTGAACTTTGACTATCATTAACAGACTTCTGTTCAACAGTATATAAATGACAAAAAATCACAAAAAAAACACGGTATGTCCCTTTGAGTTATACTGCAATACACCAACATGCCTCACATTTGGAAAACCATTAGTGGCATACTTAATGAAAAATTCCGGTTTACTTGAACATGATGTATTTCCTATAAATGAGGCCATTGTGGCTCTATGTGACATGCTAAGTTTGGTTTATCCTGCTCCTTTATCGAGATTCTGGTGATTCACAAAAAGATGTTTATTGCACAGAATGTCGAAAATTGAGACGAGTCCTACATCTATCCAAATACACGATTTTTACATGAATCCCTTCAAATGTTTGTTTCTAAGTCTGAATGAAAGTAAGCACTCAAAGTAGCTGACTGTAAACAGTGTTACAGCTACAGTAACTGCATCAGGAAACACATCCGGGGCAGCAGCTTTTAAAAGTGCACGTGCCTGTTCATTGCAGGACAGCGTGGGTGTTACATGTAGATGAAGTTAATTACTCCTGTAAAAACATGAAAGCCATGTGGTGTAGGTTGTCAACACACAAACAATATGAGACACGGTACAAAGGTAACAGAGACATTTCAGAACCACAGTCCATATACTATCTGACTGAGATGAGCCCCAGAGCTGAAAAATTAGAAAAAAATCCCACCGAAAGCTGAGCTCCACATAATTCCAACAAGCACTGTTGCATCATTTTTCTTCGTCACTTGAAATTAACTCTGCAAGTTTTATGGTGCAAAAATGGTCAAATACACAGTACCAGTCAAAAGTTTGAACACATCTTCCTTTTTCCCTTCAATGAGAAAAAATGTGTCCAAACTTTTGACTGGTGGTGTAAATGTTTCACCAGAAAGAGTCCTGCTTCGTCACCTCCTCCCCCTCCTCTGCATTTTTTAAAATAAACATATAGCACTACAATTCAAATGAACTGAACAATCTGATCTGCCTTTAAACTGATATCTTTAATTAATTGCACACTTTATGAGTCACTTTAATTAGACATAGACAGCTCATTAAAATCATAGTACTTGAGATTTGAAACTGCAACAGTTATATCAATAGAAACCAACTTCAACAGAATTCAGCCCTACTTGAAGATGCAATCAGTGAAGTGTCTCACCCTGACTTATTCACCTGCATGTGTCTCAAGGACTATAGATATATTGATGCATACAAAGTGGGGTGGAATAATATGAAGTAAATTATGCATATTATTAAACCACAAATTCACTTGGAAGTTTGTGCTGTGTTATTTTATGTTCCATACTGGCTAAACTATATTTGTTTTGAAAAGTACGGTATGATTTCCTACTGGAGGTCACCTGCACTAAAGGTAAAATGTTGGCAGATATGCTCCATTAACTCCACAATACAGTAGATAAACTGCTGCGTTTATCCTTTCAGCTCGTCTCTGTGCCTGTGGCCTGGATCTGAGGGCTGCCGTGCTGCCTCGTCTCCCCACACAATAGAGCACCTGGCCAGACACGTAATCCTCTCAGACCCCCTGTAGAGCCTGGGGCTCTGGATCTCCCTCTGGAGACTGCAGCTAACCACTAACAACTTCTAGCATCTGGACAGTCGTCACTAAATGCTAATGACACACACAATACGTGGAGAGATTTCAATTGTACAGCTATCCAGGGGTCTAGACAATGGTGTTATTTTTGAATAGTGTATTAATATATTCTGCACACATTTTCAGTGATGTTCAGGGATTTTTCTGGGGAGTGAACGATGAGGCAGAGAAGAGAAGGTTAGAAAGTGAATAAGTGGCGGGGGTGTTCAAATCCTTCCAAGAATCTCCCCCCAAAGCTACAGAATCTGTGCTGCTTTTTAATACACATTGTGAGCGTACACACACGCGTGCTCGTGAAGACGCACACAAAAACAACTTCAGTCTAAAAAGTCTTACAGACCCCCCTGATGCCTCTAGCCCAGTTTTTCTTGTTTCCTCTACTTTCTGTAAGAGCTGAGAATGGAAACAAGCCTCCAGAGAACCACTGAGGCGCTGAACTCCTATTAACATCACACACAAATTAACTGTGAAGCAACTAGAGGTTACATCTCGGTTTCTAATGTTAATACATTTCTGATAACAACAATGTGCTATTTAATTAACCATAACTATAAAGTACAGAATAACCCTGATCATATGTCCTCTTTATGCTATCATTCCACTTCCGAACAATAAAGTAATTAAACTTATATATTAGAAATGATTAGCTGTGACTTTATTGTTCCAAGCCATTGCTACAGTAATACAAGATATAGAAAAGATTTTTCTAATCCTGTTCTTATATGTTAGCTTCCACTGTTGACATATACTATTTTTATGGTTGAGAGGTGTCATTGAACTGATGGACACACTTTGAAACTGAAGTTTGAAATGAAAAGCTAAGCTAGAAAACAGAATGTAGAGATTTAAAGGTGGAACAACTGAATATTATGGCACATAATCTTAAGAGCTAAATAATTCAGATATAGGTCTGTTGTTTGTTCACTTGATCCTGACCAAAAGGAAAATAAGTTCCTTCTGGGTAAAATTTAGGAGGTGGGAATTCTACAGGAACGTCCTCTCACTCTGTCCTCTCAGCCGTTGTGTCTCTATTGCAGAGTAGGACCTTGATAGGACAGAAAGGACTCTGGAGGTGACTTAATCATTCTGCAGCAGTTTATATTCCGGTTTGAGTATACCCAATCAGCATGAGCACCAAGTCAACCTCAAGCCCCATCCAGGAATTTTTCGGGCTGTACATACCCCGAGGCAGGGACTTGTTTTGCCCCCCGTAAAAGTTCCAGGAGATTGTCCTTCAGGGGTTCCTGCTATGGAGACATGTGCAAACAGTCACAGCCTCATACGATTACCCTGAAGTTCCTGCAGTGGAAACGGCCCTACTGTTGCCCTTTACTTCTGAGCTGGTTCACATTCACACAGGCTTTAAAACTGATGGAGGGATCGAAATGTGTAAAAACATGGACTGACAAATAACTCATTCATTGGGTTTTAGTGATTCAATTCTACTCTACTACTACATGGATCCCTCCACAAAAGCAAATCAAATAATGGAGACTGACAGCAAAAAGTCACGCAGCTCCTAACTGGTGTCACAAAGCGCTCAGGAAGAAATAACTTATTCTTCTTCTCAAGAAATCAACTGCAGCTGATATGTCATAAATAAACCCAAACATGAAGTAGTTATTTTACATGGGGATAGTTACTGTGTGGTTGCTATATTTTTTTCAAATAAGAAACTGCCAAAAACACAAATATCAACATCATTCTGTTCTAACCTAGTTCACCTACTGGGTTCTCTGGGAGAATTCCAACACCCAGTGATGCATATGATCTTGCATAAATACATGTATAATTGCTTCATTGTAGTTTATTATTTGAATTATGTACAAAGTCATATCAACTATCACACAATCCTGCTTTTTACTGTCACACACTCCAGAAACTGCATTTGTCCAATTAGAAACTGACTTCCAAAGCAAACAATGAACTGCTGTGCAGTGTGTATGGACCGATTATTGGGCATCATTATTGACAAAGAAGCACCATGCAGTTTGAGTTTAGACTGAGAGTTTAACATTGCTGGAATTCCATTCTGTGTTTGTCAGATAAAAGCATAGAAACACATGTGGAAACAGTTCCTACCTGTTAGAACAGCTGAGGTCTTCTGTGGCTGAGATGTAGAAGAAATATGATGAATTTCTGTTAGGCGGTCAGCATATCTCTGTCTGCCTACCTGTATAAAGAGAGACACACACACACAGAGATGGTTCAGTGGCTTTCCTTCAACCATTTATTTATCATGGTCAACACACACACACACAACCATGATCTTTGAAATAACACCCACATATTAAAAAGCGGGAGCTTCCAGGATAACAAGCTGTCAGTCACTAAACAGACAGGGGGAAAGCTGCCATGTCAGTGCCTTGCTTAAGGGAAGCTTGGCAGAAGAAGATATCCCATACAGTTTAACAAGCTAAAACCTTAATGAAGTTTAATAAATAATAAAATGACATGATAAAATGTGATCACCACAAAGATTTTTATTAAACTTTTATTAACTTTTACTGATAATTCATTCAAATTACGCAAGAAAAATGTAAAGGCTTAAGTCAGGCTTATTCATAAAATAGACCAATATTTAGATTTTACTTTTAACAAAAAAAGAGGGACTCAGAATAAAAATCATAATGTCAATCAATAAAAAAGGTGGTGATAAAATAAATACATTCAAAATAATATATGTTTTAAATTAACCTCTTCCTCCTTAGGCCTCTGGCTCAGGGTCCTGCTCGAAAATTATATACCCAACATCATTATAGTATATCTCTGCAACTACAAGGTCTATATGAATAATATTGGTATAATAATTGGCATAATAAAGGTAACACTTGTGAGATACATGTAGAAGTGAAAGCATCAGCTGTCTGGCCAAGTTACTGGGTCAGACTAAATGAAGATTGAACACAGCATAAATTAAATATTTAATTTTCACCTGACAAAAATGTACATTTTTAGAGTGAATAACACCTTTTGAATTATGCTGCTGTAGCCAAAAAACACTTGAAACTGTAGCATAACATCTGAACATTATCTGTGCCAAGTCTCATGCTAATATAGTGAAGCACTGCAAAGTTAAGAGATTTTAGTAGAGCTACGGTGGCCCTGAAGTGCAAAACACAACAGCAAATCACAAAACACAACAGGTGTTTTGTGATATATGTTTAGGCGCTCAACTCTGCTCTGCGCACGTCTGCGCATGCGTTGCGTATTGATATCAGCTAATCCAAGCAATATTTTCATGAAGACCATCAATATCTCGGGAACTTATTGGTCAATTTGAAAGATTGACCACTCTAATGAAAGTTCTCGCCCTCTAGAAAGTAGTGCAGTTTGCTAAATCTGTCACAATAGGGCTTAAGAGGATTAATAAATAAACTGTTAACCTCCCTACCTCCGTTTACAAAGCCGTACTTGATGAAGTCAGGATTGTAATTGCTCAACATTTTAGTCTTTTTCGTGGGGGTCGGCACCACTTAATTTTTTCGTTTTAAAAATTTCTCCATCACTTTTACTACAGGTGAGCAACTAGCTGAATGTCTTTTTCTGTTCTTCTGTGAGCTTGTTAAACAACTGACTGACTCATTACCGCCACCATGTGGTCGGAAGCTGCATTGTAACTGAGCGTCTCATTGAAAACATAGCCTATCTCTGGCGTCTTCAGTTGATAACCCATGCAGTCCCGTGGCCCTCGCGGCCCACAGGTGCAAAACTGAAAGTCTTCTGCGGCCCTCTAGGTGGCGCTTGCGGCCCAAGTTTGCAGATGTGGCTGTCAATTTTCAATTTTCATGTCCATCAATTCAGCCAGCAACTTAATACTAGACACTCATTCTCTATCTCTGTCTGTCCCTCTCTCTTCAATTCAATTCAATTCATTTCACAGGGCATAGGTAACAGACATTTACACTGTTAAAGCAAATGTGAGATTAAAAACTACAAAAATGTACATAAACTGCGGAATTGTGGTTTTGCTGTTAGAAAAATATGTAAATATATACACTGATCAGATAGGAATGTTTCATCATAGGATAAAGGTGATCACTCACAACTACTTTGTACTGATTTGCAGTGACCCTTCCCTCAACCATGACAGCAAATGCAGAGCCCCTTACTGTAGGGGTCAAACATTCTGTACCATTTTTAAAAACTAAATTGTGATGTAGATGTGGACAATTCTGCATCGATTCGCAAATGCCAAAAAACAATATTCTAAATGTTAAATAATGTGACGGAACGAAAAAGGTAGAACTCAACTACAAGGGCAGAGCAGCACCAGGACAGTCTACAGCACACACGCACTACAGTTCATCTTCTTCAGGTGGCAGATATAAGAGTATTTTGATTTAAAGACTAAATAATTACCCCTGCAAGACAAACATGACATATATTGTGAACTTGCTATGCTATCACTCAGAGACTGATGTTAGCGGAGCAGAGTAGTAACAAATGAGGCCAGCTGACCAATCACACTGCAGCATTAAACAACTTCAAGGCACTCCGAGCAATGAATTATTTTCTTCATCTATTCACCTGCTTAGCCTGTTAGACAGCGATGGCTTTCCCCAGCAGAGAGGCTGCTCTCCACTACTGGAGACATGATGTTAATAACACAGCGGAGCACTGAGCCTCCCCCTCATTTTGTTATTCTCGTACATTCAGCATGTATGGACCCATTATACAGACTCCAATGTGACCATGGGACTGGAATAGGTAAATGTCCTCTTCCAGGATGGAGAACATGTTTTTCTTAAAATATTGGGATCATATTGTTGGAATGTAGGCGGCAAAAAAGAGGATGCTTTTTTTCTCAGATGAGCTAAGTCCCTTATTTATTTCTAACCAAATGTGAAACGCTCCTGTTTTGATTAGCTTAATGAAGTGTGTTAGCTCTGATTTGTATCATATTAACTTGCCTCCTGAGTCTCTTCCCTCTCTGATCCCTGTTAGCTTTGTGGGTGGTAGTACCTGCTCTCTGTAGCTTATAAGAAAGCCAATTGGGACTATCTTCTCTGTACCACATCTCCTGTAGGACAATGTTAGTGTTTGGTGAAGTCTGGGTTTCTACCAAAGGCAGTGGACCGCACACCTTGTATATTCCAGGATGAAATAGTGAAAAATGTGTATTCCATGGTCTATGGTATTATTATTCCAGGGGTTTAGGCCTTGACCAAGATTGCATAGCGCATGCTGAAGATGTGGTGTATTCTCTCTCTCTCTCTCTCTCTTTCTCTCTCTCTCTCTCGCACATGTGTGAACATTTGCTGAGTGAATGTAGAGTGCGTTGGAGACTTGATGTGTGCTTTCCCTAAAGGTTTGACTCTCTGTATATTTTTCACTGGTGACTCTCAGAGTGTCTCACTGTTCACACAAGTTTTCTTTAGCACTGTCAGGGTTTGTGGGGTGGCTGATAGGTGCTCTATGTGACAGCAGCCAGCGCTTGGCTAGGTGTTAAGGATGAACAGTTCAGTTGTAATGTCTCTGGATTCAGTTGGCTAAATCAGTATTGTGGTTGAGTGTGGAATTGTTCTGAGTAACACTCATGTAACAGTTTCCACCCTTGTTAATCCGGCAAAAAACATTGTCAAGTTTACCACCATTTATCAGTGTTGAGGTGTTGGAGAAGGAGTTGTCACGCCATGGTCTCATTATGTCAGCAATCAAAATGCTTTCATCAGGTTGTAAATCAAGCAAATTGAAGTATGTTGCGTTAAATGTGGTAATGAAATTTAAAGTTGATGGTTTTGACGACACCATTTTTGCATTGACTAGTTTGGTTTGGGAGTGGGCAAAAGAACACCTAGTGTGTTGGTTCCAGAGGCAGAGTCTGCTCAGAACACAGGGGAGAGTGGGAGTCAGGCAGACAGTTCTAGGGAGCAGAGGGAGGCAGCAACTCAAAAGCCTGGCACAGACATATGCAGTAGGACAGGGAGAGTGCCACTATCTCTGCTCCAGTGTTTAGTGAGCCGAGTCAGACCAATGTAGATGGAAAAGAGAAAATAAGGGACGATGAAATGTTTTTCAAGCTCAAAAGAGAAAAACTAAGCGAGATATAAAAGGCGTAAAGTCAATACAGTGATTTGAAGAGTACGGTTTAGACCTGCTCTATGTGTAAAGTGCCATGAGATGACTTTGTTGTGATTTGGCGCTATATAAATAAAGATTGATTGATTGATTGATTGATTGATTGATAGTGACTGTGTGAACTGATAGTGAATGAGAGTTTTCTGATTCATTCATCCCTGATGGCCATAATAGCTACAGTCTTGAGCAAATCTACTTTAAAAAAAAAAAAAGTAATTTACGGGAAAAAGTATGTAATTGTAGATCATTTTTTACCCCAGAATCAATCATTTGTTGATTTCGTTAAGTGGTCGATGGGACAGGGAGGTGCTGATGGACAGGTTTATTACCTTAAGAAATTCCAGAAGGTCACCTTATAGTTCAGAATTGCATCTCTCTTAATGGAGCAATGTTAAGAAAAACAACTGTGTATTATGAACTTTAAAAAATTAAGTCTTTTGATATTACTCTCGCTCAAAAATGTCATAATAATACTGATCATGTAGTTGATTGGATGAGAGAGTGGGATGGGGATATTGTGTACAGTGAGTGCAGGAGTGCCAATTCTATTTTCAAAGAACTTTTTCCAGTGTGTTTTGAGTTTGAAGAGGCTGCACAAAGGAGGTTACTTTAAGTGACTGCCAAATATGAAAAATCTACTTAAATGATATGTTCCAGTGAATCCAGGTGAATGATGTATTTATCTAAAGAAAATTAGCAAGCACACATTCAAGTTGTGCTTCAGATTTTTCTAATTGTAGAGAGGGATTTTAATAGTACAGTTTGTGTAAAGTAAGAATAAATATGTGTTCTGAGTTTGACATACCACAATATATGAAATTAGGCTTCAGACTGTAGTAGTAGTAGTAGTGTTAGATGTAGTAACAATAACTGGCCACTAGGCAGGTTAACCACTGAGGAGAGCGGACTATATAGCGGTCTTATATAGTAAGGGAGGGACCATGGTCACACGGGTACGCGGGTATGCCACTACGTCACGGTGTAGCCGTTTTTTGCAGGCTCAGAAAATCAGGAAACATGAGAGGTTGAGAAACAGTTTAAGGCTCTATCTCCACAATTCAGTACTGCATAGTTATCAGCCTTTTCACATGTTTTCTGTAACCATTTTCCAACATGTATAATATGTTTAGAAGTAAATCAATGAATTGACTTTACACAGACTTTAATAGTAGTGTTGATTTATTTAATTTAGAACCTACCGTAAAACTGGTGTAAAAGTCGCACTAGTGTATAAGTCTCAGTCTATTTTGGGGGGGTGTCATGCTGGGAAAAACACTTTTCTATTAAAGACTGGTTTATTTGAATGCATCAGTAAATATTCATTTATAAACATATGTTTATATTCCAAAACTTTCATTTTACTTATAACTGACACACAATCAGAACACTCATATAACACCTGAAACAGTGTGATGGGTTAATGGTTAATGGTCTGGTAACTGAACTGGACCAGTATATTAAGTCTATATTAAGGTTATGAGTTTCAATTAAAACCTTTTAACACAAGAACACAGTAACTTTACATATTTAATACAGTGTGTACCTGTGTGTTCTTACTCTTCATCAGAGCTGTAGCTGTGTGTTCTTACTCTTCATCAGAGCTGTACCTGTGCGCAAATATTGCACCCAAGTCGCTGTAAATCTCTCCAAGCACACTGGCTGTGTCAGTCGAAGAGTCAAACAAAGCATCATCCTCTGTTCCATCCAGTGGAAAAACAACAAAGTTAATGAATCTTTTATTCTTCAGATCTGTGCTCATACTGTGTCTATCTGCCACAGCTCAATAAAAGCTGCTCATCTGTGTGCTTTTGCATATCGCGCTTCAACATCAGTTTGGTCTGTACATACTGAAACATCACAACAACTTGTGTCTGAAATACTTGTGATCAACACACAATCATTTCTCTGTACAACATACAGCATTAACGGGTCATTGATATCTTTTTTCATTAGCTGCAGACATAGCTGGAGCTTTCAGCGCGTGTTTGACACTGCTGTTTATAGGATGTTATAGTTCATAACTGTGGATGCTCACATCATTATTTGTAAAATTATAATTATTGTTATAGTTATCATTCTTAGTGTGGAAAGCCTTTCATATACCTGTAATCATATGCAGATCCAACCTGGCTCTGTATTGTACTGGTATATAGGACACACTGGTGTATAAGACACACCTCACTTTTAAATTGAAAGAAATCGTGTTTAAGTTGTGTCTTATACACCTTTTTTCCCTGGAAATTTTCCCAACATTCCCACACGAGCAGCACTTGGCAACAGTGGTAAGGAAAATCTATGAGTTGACTAATGTGTGATGCTCCAAATATGGTAACATTTATGGGACCACAATTAAGATAATTACATCTGTACTATATTGTAAATGGACTGCATTTTTCTAGTCTTTTTGACCACCCAAAGTGCTTTTACACTACATGTCACATTCACCCATTCACACACATTCATACACTGATGACAGAAGCTACCACACTGTAGGGCTGGGCAATTAATCGAAAAATAATCGAAACCGACATTTAGAAACTCTAATCGACTTAATCTTGCTCATGTCAATTAATGGTGGTGTTCACTGTTGCCATGACAGTAAAGGTTGCATATCTTTAAGGAATGTGAAAACTTGTCTCCAGTGATCATTTGAACCCAAACCATGATCTGTTCATAGTTCTAATCAACTAGACATTAACCACAGCGTCACATCTTAAAACATCATTATTTTCACTCCCTAAAGATACTCATGTGCAAAAATGTCACAAAATATCATGTGAGGGCAGCAGTGTAAAATACAAAACAAAAGAAACTGAAAACACTTCATCGTTCATTAATCGTAATCGAGGTTAAAAGTTCAATTAATCGTGATTTTGATTTTTGCCATAATTGCCCAGCCCTACCACACAGGGTGCCAACCTGCTCATCAGAGGGACACTAACCATTCATACACATTTACACACCGTCAGGAGCAATTTGGGGTTTAGTATCTTGCTCAAGGACACCTCAACATGCGGACTGGAGGAGTCAGGGAATCTTCCGAATGGTGGACAACTGCCTGTACCTACTGAGGCACAGCGTCCCTATATGCACATACACACAAAGACAAACTGATACATGGGGCTGAAATTGAAATGATTTGATTAATTCAAACTTTTGTTCGTTTGCATTACATTTTCCTGTTACCCATTTATAGTACAACAGACTAGGAAACTCTGGTTAATAATATGTACATAGCAAAACACCACAAATGGCAATTATGCACAGGATTAATAACTAAATAAATCAAAGATTCATGTTAGACTCCAGTTGGGAAAACAAATAAATGGAAAAAAAATAAATGAGAAATCCACTGATCACATTAATCTTTCATTAAACCTGCATCCTTTGAGGTTTTATTTAAGCCTTCATTTATGGAACTGTATCAACTTGGTGGGAAAAAGGGGAAAATATGTCCACATAATGACAAAGATAGATATGCAATGATTAAATCATGTCTCACAATGACAATATGAGTTACATTGATTTAAAAAATAATTTTGGCAAAGGTATCATTTCCACTGGAGACAAGGAGGGACATGTCACCTTCACTTTCCAAAAACATCTTTTGCTTCTTGATTTAGTTTAGTGTTATAAAATACAATGTTTCCCCTGCTCTGTGCACTGTGAATTCAGTTAACTTTATGCATTGTTAAGAGCCATATCAGTTGAATCCAAACAATTCTGTATTTATAGTACACAGAGGCTATACTGTCAATGATGTACACCTCCTAAAAATGTATTTACGCATCAGGGTCTCAGCATTTAAGGAGGGGTCTGTAAGAACTGTGAGTGGTCAGCATGTGTTTTCTCCTACACGTTAGTGGTGCCAGAGAAAAGACTCCATGTTCCTCCTGCTGCTGCCTCCACTGCCTGCCAAACAAATGGCTGTGATACTGCTGATGGTTGTTGAGGGAGTGTGTTGGGCGTGTGTTTGTGGGGTAGCTTGTATGAAGCATTTGGCAGTGCTGGAGATGCTGCATTATTGGACTGTGGCTGTGGGCAGCGCAACTGCACACAAATGTATAATTTAACTGCAGCAATCATGAAAGATGTTTCCTCCTCTCCTTATGGAGGATCTGGGTTTTGTGTTCTTGTCTGCCTCTCCCCCTGTTATCTCCCATGGTGACTACAGCTCCTGATAAACTGAGCTATTCTTCAATGATCTGGAAAAATGATCTGGAACTGCAAAACCATAAAGTAATATGTTCTGTTCCTGTATCATAACATGCATAAAGAATACTACAAGAAAATATAACATAAAGCTGAAAACAATTAGTCAATGAATCATCAACTCTCATTGTTAGAAAGACTGAGGGCGGAACTTCAGTTTTTTGTTGTTGTTTCCTTCCTGTTTGATTAATATGTTACACTATGAACCTGACTATTATTATTTTTTCCGATGTTCATCATTGAATGACAAGTTATATCAAGCACTGTTGTACTGCCTGTTTATTGATTGATATAAATTTGACTGTATTTGGAGAAGTTAAACAGCAGTCATAGCAGTCACTCGTTAGCATTATGCTAGTGCATTTTCCCATTCATAACGGTTTTCTGTTATCAGTGCTATTCAGCAACAGACGTTCTCTATCATTACATGTTAAATATCATCATGAGAGACACTGGAATGTTCATTGAAGTCAGATTTGTATGTTTATTGAATGTTTATGATTTACAAGATAGCCTTCAGTTAAATTGTTTACAAAATGTTGCCATGGTGATTAATGTTGACCGTTTGTTATATTGTTTCCAGAACACATGGTCACACATATCCACTCATCTGTACCATCACCTGTACCATCTGCTGATGAAGCATTGGAATGAAATGTTGACTAAATGAAGACCTCCAGTCCCTGTCTCTTTAATGGGAGGCTCCTGTCCATGTTGTTAAGTATAGAGTGGAAGAGCTGCTACACTCATTATTCTTGAAGATGAAATATATTGGGGATTTGGACTGTTGGTCAGAGAAAACATTTGAAGATAGATATGGTGCTGCATATACTTCACTATTTTAGAGAGTTTTATAGAATTATTTGTATTGGTTATTCAAACAAAACAGTTCAGTCATAAAAATAAACATTAGTTGCAGCTCCAATGCAATGTATGTCCTGGGAGCAGCCTCTCATCTAGTCTTTATGTTAACTTTGCTAAAAGAAGTGGTTCTAACAGGATCTGCAACAGCATTAAGACATTATTCACATGTTTCATGTCTATTGTTTTATTAAGACCTGGTTGTGGGATAATATTCCTGGACTAAACTGAACATTTAACTTTATAACATTATTGTACCTTGTTTATTTTGAAAACAGAACTATATGTTGATATTATCAGCTTTATTTATTTTGGTTCATTTGATCAATCATTTGAAGTTCAGTTTTAGGAGGCATTTAAAGAATTATTTTGGTTTTCTTAAGCTAACAGATCCCTCTCGTCTTCTCCTACTCTCATTCCTCCTCCTCGGACTGGTTTACTCATCCACCATCCCCACATTTCTCTTTTTCTTTTCACTTCTGCCTCCCACCTCAGATCTCCCCATTGCTGTTCACTTCCTTCCTCCTCTCTCCCTCTGAGCTCTAACTACTCAGCCCTGACTGTCTCTTTACTTCTGTAAGCCTCCTCTTCCTTCATGCCAGCTTCCTGTCCACTCCTCCTATTTAACTCGTCCTCCTCCATTCCTTTTCCTGCTCTGCACTTCATATTTGAAGAGGATGGAGGGATGAGATCAGTGATACAAAGAGAAACAGAGGGTTTCATTCCCTTTAACTGATACATCACAGGCTTTAATCACATTTGTGACGTGCTCCATAATTTCGAGTCACTTGTACCCACAAACACATTTTGAGTTTTCTGCTTTTGTGTAAAGAAGGAAAGTAAAAGTCAGCTCCAGATATTCTATGCAATTGTTTTTGAGAAAAAGGGCACTAAAGATAACGATCAATGCTCAGCCATTATCCAAATAAATTGAAAGACATTTATTAAGATCCAAGTAAAAATTCAAAGATGTCTTGATCATACCCCACATTTGAAAATATACACATGTGTGCATGCACATATTGTCCTTGATTTGTAAGCGAGAGCTGTTGACAAAATGAATTAATCTTCCATTTAAATATGCATACATTGTTTGTTTGTTTGAACATGTCTTGTATTTTCACTGCTTTTACCAATTCAGACATTTGTTTTTTCAATCTCAGCTTTTATTAGAAGGCAATAGGTTCTGTTGATATTAAGTTAGGACAGCTGATGTGAAAGTCTGACCATGCAGAAGAACGTATGATACAAACTATAGTCTGGTGTTATTTAAAGTCATATTTAAGACAATTTAAACACAGTCAAAATTGCACATGAGTACCACATGCCCACATCATAACCTGACTGATGACACTTTCATAGATGAGCCTGTTTTCATGAACAGCTAGTTTTGAACAAATCAGATCTTTTGCCTCCTCAGTTTAGAAGTCCCTGATGCTGTCGCACAGATATCACTGATGTATAGCACAAAAACCAGTGGACGAGGTTTCAGGATCAAAGATTCCTTCAAGAACCTGTTGGTGAACTCGTTGGAAAAGACGACTCCAGAGACTGTGCAGGTGAAGAGGAAGTGATGGTACTTCTTCACACTTGGCAGAGGCTTGAAGTTGGGAGTTTGGAAGCTGTGCCAGTCTTGTGTCTGCATGAAGACTTGCCCAGTCTTTTCACTGACCAGTTCAGGGATGTTCACTTTGCTGTCCCATGTGCTGGAGCTCAAAGCTTGGCAGAGGATTTCCAGGCTGGAAACTGGTGTGTGACCAAACCTTTTCTCTAACACCAGGTTATTGCTGGTGTGGCCGGCAATTCAAAAATTGAGAGACACTATGTCTTGAATACCGACCGTGCAAAACCAAACCAGGTACCACACCATGAACTTGTTCTTATTCTGGCAGAGTGGTTGTTTCTTGTCTGAGTTCCTCTCTCCTCCTCTCTCTCTCTATCCATCCATCTATATCCATTAACATTCATGTACTATTAATGCATTCAATAACCTACACTTCTTCCCCAGAGTTGTCTGTGCTTTCTCATCTCACAGGTAATCTGGGCCTGTAGACGTCCGGATGACAGATTCCAGTCCTGGACCTTCTAGCTTCAATGTTTATTTTCTATGTGCTTCTCTCTCTCTCCTCTCTACCCCAACCGGCCGAGGCAGATGTTCTCCCACTTTGAGCCTGGTTCTGCCTGAGGTTTCTTCCTGTTAAAAGGGAGTTTTTTCTTGCCATTGTCGCTAAGTGCTGCTCATGTGGGAATTTTGGGTCTCTTTAAAATTAAAACCTGAAGAGTTCGGTTTAGAACCTGCTCTATGTGTAAAGTGCCTTGAGATAACTTTGTTGTGATTTGGCGCTATACAAATAAAGATTGATTGATTGATTGATTGATTAACTGGCTTTTAAATGCTGAAACATGGAAGACAGGTACATGATACCATCGCCACCACCACAGAGCAAAATGAACTCACTGCCACTGCTCTGAATGTATATGCATCAAATAAAACACCAGGAAACAGCTTAATGTTGTTCATCCCTCCAGAGTTCCACACTTTTGGAGAATCTATGACAAGGAGCACTGAAGTTGTTCTCAAGGCTTTTTTGGGTTTTCCACCTCTATGAGTGCAGCTCCACTACTCAACTCACAAACTGCTTTGAACACAAAGATGTTAAAAGGAGGCAGACTGGGACTTCCTGTATTGGCAGGGGATGAGGAGAGGGGAGGGAGATGGAATAGCAACAGAGTTGAAGTCTCACTGTTATGCTTGTTATGCCTCCAGGCCTTTAAAATGTACGCTCACTGCATGGAGGCTGCTAACTGTTTGGTCTAAAGAGACAAAATGATGAGAAAGACAAACGTGTCCAGCACTCCTACTCAGACAGGTGGACCACATGGAAAATACACAGCATGAGTCAACGTCTGATCATTTCTTTGCTTTTTTCCCAATCACACAGCTACACACAAATATATTACAATTATCATCATCATGTGTGACTGTGGAGCTGTCCTGATCGAAAGTCTAAACTCTGTTTTAGAGCATGACTTCAATGATATGTAAATAATGGAAACACACAATAGTTGGTTTTGACTATGGCTTAAAAATACCTTTTAAAAGATATTAAACTTTGTCTAAAAGTATCTGTAAGTGTAGTTCCATACTTAAAATCTCTCATTACACACTCTGCACAAATATTAGCTATTTGCTTTCAGTGGACATGAAAGTCTTACCTGTTCGGCCTGGCTTTTGATTAAGTACTAATTTGTTTTATAGTCTTTTTGATGTTTACATTTTTAAAATCTATTTATGTTTTCTAAATTGTATTATTATTCTATAGTTTTCTGAATTTATTTGTATGTTTCTTTTGTCTCTTAACCTCTGTTTTAACCTAGTTTTAGTCCAGCTTTATTCAACTTAATCTTTTACTTTTCTTTGGCTTTTTTAATTTCGATTTTAACCTAGTTTTTTACTGCTTTAATAAACCCTGTCTCTTTTTTCTCTCTTATTCTACTTATACTTTTTAAATTTTCAATAGTTTTATCATTCTTCTTATTCTACTTATTCTTATTTTCTCCTGCGTGCATTGGTTTCAATTTTTGTTTTTATTCATCTTTTATGTTGTCACTTCTGTTCTGTTTTATTATCAGCTTGTCAATCAACTAATTGTAAAGTACTTTGAGTAGTTCAAAGTGCTTTACAATTACTTTATTTATATAGCACCTTTCATACAGTGTAGTGTGAACTAAATAAAGTTTGATTGGGTTAGATTGATTGATTGATTGATTGATTGATTGATTGATTGATTGATTGATGAGTCACTGTTATATTTGCCTAAATCCATAATGATTGATAAAGCAGTGAATTGACTGTGAATGTTAAGACATGAACAGTGGTAAAGTAGCTATTACCAAGTACAGTCAACTATCACAGCTACAACAGCACAGACTCAGTCTTTATACTTCTCCCCAATGATAAAACTCCTGCTCACTTCACCCATCATCAGCTGCCTATCATAATCAACCACCACACAACTTGAGGCAGCCTTTATGTGGAAAGAAGATGATGGCAATATACAAGTTGACACGCTTTACAGACACTTCATCAAGCAGCTGAATCCTAAAACAATCTCAATATTTCTTCCAACTAGCTAAAACCTCCTAGAATTAAAACTTATTATTAAAAATGATTGTGTTGGTCCCTGTTTATATTCTTCATGGAAAACCATCAAACCAAAACCTGTTGGCTAGATGTCACTCTGCTGCAGGTGTGAGTGGGAGTATGACAGTTCAAAGAATGTACATTAGTTACTTCTTGTCAGTAAGAACACAGACTAATCCAACAAATTCTATACCTAGACACTTAAAATAAGCTCAACATCCAGTATCCTCCTTGACTATTCTAAACATTATGTATGGAAGACTTTTGTAACTTTATATTGTGATTGGTCAGGCGTGTGGATCAGGTGTGTGAATGAGTAAAGGGAGCTGCAACTCATGATTATTTTGTTTTGTATTTTGAATGTTCAATTGATGACTTTGCTTGATTAACTCTATGGATTGTTAAAACAGTGGAGAAATTGGAGTTACCATATTTCTGAGCCCATGGTGATGTCATCAATTTGCTTGTTTTTAGCTACAGTCCAAAACCAGAATATATTTCATTTTCATATATGACAAAGAAAAGCGTATCTCCACATTTGAAACTAGCTGAAAATGTAATATATTTGGGATTTCTGCTTGAAAAACAACTGAAATGATTAATTTATTATCTAAATAGTATGATGATCAACTCATCAATTACATCAACTCAATTACAGCTCTAGTTTCAACTTGAATGTCTTGGTAAATGGTAAATAGACTGTTCTTATACAGCACTTTTCGTGTCTTTTTGACCACTCAAAGTGCTTTTACACTACATGTTACATTCACCCATTCACACACATCCATACACTGATGACAGGAGCTACCACACAGTGTGCCAACCTGCTCATCAGGAGGAAACTAACATTCACACACATTCACACTGAGCTGGTGCAGCCATCGGGAGCAATTTGGGGTTAAGTATCTTGCCCAAGGAAACATCGATATGTGGACTGGAGGAGTCAGGAATCAAACCTCCAATCTTCTGATTGGTGGATGACCGGTCTACCTCCTGAGCCACAGCTGTCTTTGTAGTTTTGATGAGTTAAATTACAAGGTACACATTCAGTCGTTATCTCTTCAAAGACTCTCGTCAAGAGTCAGAGTGAGGAGAGACTAGGAGGTGATGGGAGTTTAGTTTAGAACCACTCTGATTTAATACACTGTCAGACTACAAGTAGTGTAAACTAGCTTGTTTCTGTACCCTTAAAACTACACTGGAATTGAATAAAAATCTAAAACAAAAGATGAAGTGTCACAGCATTTCCACTAATTACTGTGTTAAGTAATTAACACAGTAAGTTGCAGCTCCAATGCAATGTAGTGAGTATAGATTTATATGATTGATCATATTTTCATTATTTTAGTCAGCCAGTCAGGTAGGAAGACTCTACCTGACTGGTAGGGTAGGGTTAAACTGAGGAGTCAGTGTAACAGCTGGAGAAAACTTTTCAGATCTTTGTGGTGCTTGCTCCTCTCTTCTCAGTGTTGTGCTAATACTCCTGCTGAATGATGATAAACACAAACAAATACATCCACAGTTTGCACACATACAACTTATGGGGCATTTCTCTAATGCAGACACCATAAACTACAGTTTAAACAGCTGCCACGAGCTCCAGTGAATGAAATGTCCATCACTCACATCTAAGCCTGAGTCAGCACACACAGTCACATGTGCTTCTTTTGTTGGCTTCTTCTCAGTTATCCTTTGTCAAATACCAAACTAAAAGAAGAAGCAGTGGTTCTCCTTCACTGATAAATGTCACATTACTGGTTTGAGGTACCAGTGGGTTCCATCCATTCAGCCATTAAAACAGCTAAACTGTGTCTCCTTTGGTGGAATTTGAAGTTGATGTCAAATGGTTTAATCTGAAAGAGACACAACTGAAGTCTTTATCACTGGCTGAGCAGAATAAATAACCTGTGTAGTGTTGCATTTTTGGGTTACGTGTGTACTTAGAGAGAGAGAATCTTCAAACACAAGACAAACTGTCAAACTCAACAAGCTCAACAATTACCTTGCCAGATCCTCCACTAGCTGAATTAGCATATTTAAAGGAGTGTTCCACTTGAAGACAAAGATAATGATGGTGGGCTCAAAATAACTTTGTTAAATTAAACATCCATGCTTGTGAACACACATGTGTGCATACACATCCATGACAGGCACACAGATGTGAAGAGTTCATAACATAACCAACCAATGTGTTACCGTCACTTAGCACAGTAAAATATATGAACTGTGCTTTTCATTGGAAGGGTTAGAAGCCAGTGACAACATCATAGTTGTAAGCTAATTCTAAGATGCAATCAAAATTAGTTTTTCATAGTTTATGCTGCGGTAATGGAGAATTCAAGCATTCTTAGGTCCTACTTAAACCGGAATGTTATAAATCCTACCACTTTAATGATTCTGATTGGAAAATATAAAAGAATACAACGTGTCTCATTGTCTAGATGTGTTAAATAATAAGCAACAACACTGGTTACCTCTGATGAAGCACCTCCAGATCTACTGTAACTATGTAACTATGACAAATAACATAATCCATATTAACATATACAATTTCCTGTCAATCCCCCGTGAATTGTCACCTTATCGTGGTAGAAGGGTTTGCGTGTCCCAGTGACCCTGGGAGCTGTGTTGTCGGGGGCATTAGCATTGCACCGGACTGTCCTGGTGAAGAAGGAGCTGAGCCTGAAGGCGAAGCTCTCGATTTATCGGTCGATCTACGATCCAATCCTCACCTATGGTCACCAGCTTTGGGTAGGGATAGAAAGAATAAGATCGCGGATACAAGCGGCTGAATTGAGTTTCCTCCAGAGAGTGTCTGGGCTCAGCCTTAGAGATAGGGTCAGGAGTTCAGACACCCGGGGGGATGCTAGGAGTAGAGCCGCATTGAAAGGAGCCGGCTGAGGTGGTTTGGGCATCTGGTCAGGATGCCTCCTGGTTGCCTCCCTGTGGAGGTGTTCCAGGCACGTCAGACTGGGAGGAGACCCCGGGGTAGACCCAGAATATGCTGGAGGGATTATATATCCCTGAATGAACTACAGTTTCATTCAGTTTACAACTACAGTTTAGGCCTCATTCCACAACCTACATGCACCTGGGTAGAAATATGTCATCATAGGATAAAAGTGATCAGTCAGAACTACTTTGTATTAATTTGCAATGACTCTTCCCTCTAAGAGGACAAGTGGACCAAACCAAGCCAGCAAAATGCCCCCCACAGTATAACAGAGTCACCAGATCCCCTCACTGTAAGGGTCAAAGTATTCACACCGTTACTGTTTTTTCTTTTGTCACTTGTCTGTAAGTTACTTTGGTGGCGCAGTGCATCGTGGGAAAGGTCTGATAAAAAGCAGCAGTATGTAGAAACACAGAGAAAATACATTAAATATATTATTCACACAGTATATCTCCCACCATGACACCATGTTTGGAGAACGACAACCACCACTGTGTGCTGGGCTTGACAGAAAAAAGGATGGAATTGAAAAGTGTGTGTGTGTGTGTGTGTGTGTGTGTGTGTGTGTGTGTGTGTGTGTGTGTGTGACCATGTGAGTCTGTGGTGATGTCTCCAAGCCCGGATGGTAATTGTCAGGGTTTGGCAGGGCAATCAGTTCCATGCCACTGAGCGCCATGTCTCCACATGTTCTATAGCAACTCTCAGTACACACACACACACACACACACACACACACACACACACACACACACACACACACACACACACACACACACACACACACACACACACACACACAGACACACACACTGACACACACACTCCAGCGCCTGACCCGCACACCTGTTCACTGGTGTGAGACGGAAGTAAGAATCCTGTTCCCTACTGCCTTGGCTCAGAGGAACAAAGGAACAACCTCCTACACACACACACACACACACACACACACACACACACACACACACACACACACACACACACACACACACACACACACACACACACACACACACACACACACACACACACACACAAGCATGTCAAGGCTGAAAATGCTCTATCCTCAAATAACTTGTGCATTCAAGTTCCATCTGAACACAACCTCGAGCTAAACACAATGTAGAATCCCATAATGTGACAGGATGAACACTGCAAACTTGTAGTACATTTCTCACAAGATCCAAATCATTTTATTTACACAGACTGCTGACTGATGCAGTAACACTAAGGAAGAGCAACAATCATGTATCGTGAAGTGATGGATACTCATATGATCTATAAAAGCTGATCTCAGAGTAGAGTCCACAAGCCGTGATCTTAAAAAGCAACATAAAGTGAAATTGGATAAAAAATATTTCCCCTTCTTCTAATCCATGTGTCCTTGTGTTAATTGTTCAGTTCTATCTCTTGGTATATGCCTTTATTTCCTTCACTGCCTGTAAAATACTCTCATATGTGTTATAGCTCATGTTGAGCTCAGGGGGCATATACTGGAATGTATCCAATCAAATGTGAGTTTGTGCAATGACTAACCCACCCATTGTAGCAGCTAGAAGAGCAGCATCTTAGACGGAGGCATGTGAGGTCTTATTTATTTCACCTTTGTCCTGATCTGAGCGTTAGGGTTAGGGTTATGAGTGAGGGAGGACTGTGTGAAGTCCTCTACAGCTTTTCACTCTCCTGCTCAGTATCACACTGCTTCCAATAAGCCATGCCCATCCCTTCATGCTCCAGTCAAATCTGAAGGACTTGATTTAAATCCCTCTTGTAATTGTTCCCTGCCCACGTGCTCCATCACAGAAGCTAACGACTCTAACTTTTGCTTCACTGACGTTTTTCCCTTCAGAAGTTCGGTCGGCTGTGGCTCAGGAGGTAGAGCGGCTGTCCTTCAATTGGAAGATTGGCGGCTCGATTCCACAAGTCCACATGTCAATGTGTCCTTGGGCAAGACACTTAACCCAACATAAACAGGCTAGAAAATCAACCTGAGAGATAAAGACTTCTGTCTGGTGTTCACTTACTCTTAAATGTCATGGTCTACATTTCTGTCTGTGTCTGGATTAATAAGGTGCGATGTGTTAATTAATGAGGTTTTGGGAAATGGATTTTTTGACTTTGAACAGTAAAGCTAGCTTTTCCTCCTGCTTCTTGTTTTTTTTCTTGGCCCAGCTAACCAGACCCTGACTCTAGTTTTTTCATTTATCTCTTGACAAGAAACACTGCTTTCCTTCATGCCCTGACTCATGTCTCATTGACTCTTTGGAAGGATCCCCCCTTTTGTCCTGATCTGTGATTAAACAACTAGTACATTCAGTTCAGAAAGTAAGCTGTAAGTTAATACTTCAAAAATGCCCTAATCATGCAGGGTCAGTGACCCCCACCCCCCGCCTATACATGACCAGTAACTGTAATTCAGAGGACAGACAGAGTCTGAGCTGCAGTGACAGTGTTGTGAATCAGACAGGAATCATCTTTCACTGTGAAATTCATGTGCTGTTGACAGCAAATCAACTGCTCTGAGCTGAATTGTCACTGACCTTTTGTGAGAGAGGCGGCCATCGTTAAACTAATGACTAAACACAAGAGCTTTGACAGCAAAACATTGTCCCGACAGTCAACTCCATCAAAATGTGTTCATGAGAGCATACCCAGTGTCTGACTACTGTGTGTATAGAAATGTGTGTGTTTGTAAGTAGGAGGCATAGTATTCACATGCAAACATGTGTTTGTATATTGGTCCACACACACACACACACACACACACACACACACACACACACACACACACACACACACACACACACACACACACACACACACACACACACACACACACACACACACACACACACAATCTGACAGCAGATATATATGCTGCAACCTCAGAAAAAAACATAATGGTCTACACATTGCCAACATCCTGCGGTCAAAATGTTTTTTTGAGTAGTGTGTGTGTGTGTGTGTGTGTGTGTGTGTGTAAGCAAGAGAGAGAGGAGTGTGTGTGTTGTGCTTTAGTCTCAAAGGACTAGCGATCTCAGTGACAGCATGTAAGCAGTCAGAACAGTAAGCCTGCCTCCAAAGCTGTGAGCACACACACATATTTCTACATATGTTCTTAACTCACACACGTTAAAATCTCATATATGAGTCAGAGATATGCTACACTGATAGACAATGATCTGATCTTTACATGCAACTGTCTGTTTTTGTGCTCATCTTCTAGTGTGTGTGTGGATGTGTGTGTGTGCGTGTCTGTTCAACCCACCCCCCCACTGCCAGCTAGCTTTCTTACACACATCACTTTGTGAAAAACCTCCCACCCTGACAGAAATGTTGGACTACTGCTGGCTGAAAACATTGTCATGTTGACTATTGTTGGTGTGTCAGTAGACATGAGGTCTTCTGTAGCTCAGCACCTTGCATGCCAGCTCACTGCCATGTTAGAGTGAAGGAGACACTCTAACTTTGTACACTAGACGCCATGCACAACACATGTGGAGACAGTTTGACAGACCTGTTGGGCCAGGTAACAGTTGCTATGATTGACTATGATATGCGAGTATCATGATATGTATGATATGAAGTGCTAACTGCAGTGCATGTATGGCTGCCACACTGCCGGCAAACACCCAACAGTATTCAAATTCAAATTCAAATTCAATTAGTCTTTTAGCTCTTCTGTAAATTATTGAAGAATTAGACAGCCTGATGGCTGTAGGAGCGAAGGATCTTTTAAATCTCTCCGTCCTGCAACGGAGAGAGAGGAGCCGTTCACTGCTGTTTTTTTGGTCCATAAAGGTGTTGTGTAGCAGATGATCCAGGTATTTCAAGATGGCCTCGAACATCTTAACAGTGCATCTCTCCACCACCTCCTCCATTGTGTCCAACCTGGCTCCAATCACAGAGCCAGCTCTTTTGATTAGTTTGGCCTTACATTTTCTTATTAGTATAGTTAACATACAAACATTCAAGACATTTTATTTTCAATTATTGTTTTGTGACAGTTTGTTTTTTCTAATTTGAGTGCGAACATTTTGGTTAACATTCTGTCATTATCATTTCTTGTTTGTTTTAAATCATGTTCAACTTTGGCAGACAGGAAGTGGAGGAGCCCAACTGGGTCTGCCTTTTGGGATCACGTTAATTCAGATGTTTTTGGGACATAACATTTTGTTCTAATTTGGTTTTACAGTTAGCTTTAAATTTTTTTATTTATTTATTTATAAAGTTAATTTATAATATAAGTTTAATTGTTTATTCCTGTTTTTTAGTATGTCTGCTTTTCACACCTGGTGTTCTTGAGCCTCACTGCTTGGTCCTTGACAGTATCCCATTGTTATAAATTTGGCTGTATTGTTTTTTTTTCCTCATCGGACTATATATCTAGACACCTTAAATCCTCTGAGAGCTTAGAACTGACCAACCATACATTTTCTATGTGTTTTCATCACAGTTGCTGAGTATCATTAGGTAATGCATACATGTTTTCTAGCATCTGGCTCTCTTAATTAACGCACCTATTAATCAATTATTTTCAACTGCACAAACAGTGGTGACTAATGCAAGCCATACAGGTGACACGTAATTTACTCTCCCTCTTCACCCCCGCACCACCAGCTCATTTTGTAACGTCTCAACCTATTTCCACACCTCCACTTCTCTTCCCGTCCCCCAAATGTGTTGTTCTTCTCCGCGGTGTTGTGTTAAGCCTCTTTTGTATGAAGGAGGACAGCCATCCATAAAGAAACAATAATTAGGGGACAGGCACTGGCAACTACCTGCTAAAAGAAAGAAAGAAAAAAACAGATAAAGGGGAAAATGGAAGGAAGGCAGCAAAACAGAAGAAAAACTAAGCTGGGAGAGGGTAGAAACATAAATAATAAAACATAATCCCCTGTGTCCGGTGAAAAGAGGCGGTATCCCTCCTTTTCATCTTTCTATAAATATCCCACTCTATTTTCTGCTTTGGCTGTACGAACAGTTTAGACAGCAAAGGAAAGGCAAGGGAAAAGAAGAAAGAGGGAGGGAGAAGAGAGGAGGAGTGTAGAGAAGCGAGATTGTTCCAAGTGAAGGGATGCCAGCCTGTGCATGTCAGCATTTCCAGCCTAGCAGGAAAGCGGCGCCCAACCCTCCTCCTCTGGGTGAGCTGATGAGGCAGGGAGCAGAGGGTGGTGGGAGGGGGTCTGTGGTGGAGGGATGGAGGGGTAAAAGGATGGAGAGGTAGGAACAACAGAGGTCTAGTTACACACAGTCTGCTGGACTCCACCCAAAGGGAGCATCTCAGGCCGATTCAGAACACAACCCTGGCACCATGGAGACGACCGGGCTGTCACACATACAGTGTCCATCCCAATTCCTGCTTGGTGGACCCGGCATGTCAGGCACAGCATGACGGAATATTTATCAGCAGGGAAAACAGCTTGTCCTTGTTGCTGCTGTCATGTATGCCAGAGGGGAGTGAGAGAGAGCAGCGTACAGACAGACAGACAGACAACACTATGCATCTGTGTGTATGCTACTTGTTGACTGGTTGTTGTAAAGGGGGACGTGATCAAATGAATAAAAGTCAGATGTGATATCTACGATAGGGCTGGATTATCACTACCGAAACAATCAACTTTGAGAGATCAATGGTCTTTTATCCAGCTCATTTTCCCTGCACCAGTTGACTGATTTCTCTACCTCCAGCCTGTAGGAATCTTCATTGTCTTTTGAGTTCAGTCCTATAATTATGGTGTCATCCCACATTTCAGAATCGTGATGGAGTTTGAGGTTGATCTGAAATCAATGTTGAGGAGGGACAAGAGCAATGTGGACAGAAAGCAGCCCTGTAGTGTTCTCATGCTGGTGGCAGTGGCCTTGTGTTTGAAGTGGGCCTTTATGTTCCTAAGGATGCTTTTGCATCTTGGTCCAAGATCTGACTCTCTGACCACTGTAGTTAATTTGTTGTTTATAATTTAAGATTTCTGTAGGTAAGTCAGTCTAGTTGAAATCTCCTAACAGTGTGATGTTAATGATGTTATTTCTGGTTGGATGCATGTTGTGCCAGCTCAGTAATGACCCAGTCACTGATCTATGTTACCTGTGTAGCTGGTAACTCCTGTTAGGATCACCAAACTCTCACTGCCGAATGAAGGATACATTCTTCCAGCCATGTCACTGCATGTCTCTGCATATCACAGAGCAGTTATTTAAGTTATTTAATTGGTCCAGATCAACAGCAGGCGTTCATCTTATTCCTGAGTAACTGGACGTACGTGAGACGCAGAGCCGGTGGCGGAGGTTTGAAAGGGCATCTCCTGTGTTTGGATAGGATCCCTTATCGCCTGCTGCCATGTTGTTTGCGCTGCCAGTTGCGTTGCCCTCTTGCAGGCAAGGAGTGCTGTTTGTTCATATCTACTCATAAGGGGTGGTTGTCCAAGTATAATTCACGAATAGTTCTTATAATTTCCAGTAGTGTATTTTAGTTATAGATTCACACTGAGGATTGACTTAAACAGTGAATTGTCAGAGCACACAGCACTCTCCTGTTTACCTGCAGAAGGAAGTGAATGATTTGTTCATGAAGACATGGATAACTTCTATGCCCCGCTGACTTCTGACCAAGTCGACACTCCTGTGTATTCTGCCTGCCTATTGAGCAACCAGCCCCCATTAACCCTAAGGAAATGGCAAAAACAGCACCACCAGGACCAGCACATCAGAGACACATGCTGACCTGTTTTGGTAGATATTATTAATTACTAATGCTTTTAATTCAAAACAATGACTCTCTTCACAACCTTCAGTTCTCTCTCCCACCTACTGCCTGCAAATAACTAGCCCAGACAAAGTGATCAAACACTTGTAAACTCTGCACCTTGTATGTCGCTAACCGTGAAGTCAATGATGCGACTGTCCCATTAAATTGCTGCATTGCATAATTGATAAGGCTCTATAAGTCATGTGTGAGGGCCGTGTGTCACTGAGCTCAAAATGATTCCAAATAAGCCACAAAGTAAAATTATGAAATCCACTTCACTGTGTGAGAGCGCTTCATGAAAATCACACTGTGATGACGTAGGCGTGTTCGTACCCGGATCGTTGCATGCAATGTGAGCGCGGGCCAGCAGGGAAGTGGAGAGTGGGGACTTGTTAGAAAGCCTAATAAGACAGCAATATCTAAAAATTAAGAGACAAAACATTTTTTACAATTAAATGTTCTGCAAATGCATAATTCTCCACTTGGATATCTGAGGTTTGTGAAGAGATGTTTTGCTCTTTTGTAATTGTACAATAGACATAACGATCACTTAAGCTGATGCACAGGACTTTCCATATATTTTAAGATGCTGCCGTACATTCTGTATCAAACGGGAAATCACACTCGACAGGTTACATCAATAGCAGAGTGGGGACAGAGTGACTCATTCTAGTTTGAATTCCTCAGCCCCCAGACTGAGCAACACACACACACACACACACACGATGCAGTCGTAACAATATTTGGCTATTTTGGTTGATTGCCTTTCATGTGAGCTTCCAGTCCCGGCATGGTGCCTCGTCTGCCTGCAGCTTGCCGGCTTCAAAAGCTGAGCTGACCTCATTTCCCCGTCCTCCTGCTGAGCCCGGCCCGCTGCAGATGGTCAGGCACGGGGAGCTGATCGTCACGCTCACAACAACACATCTTTGTTCCATTCACCTCCGCTCTTTGACGGCCAGTTAGGCAGCCGGTGCTGGTGTGCGGGTATATGTGCGTGTGTGTGTGTGTGTGTGTGTGTGTGTGTGTGTGTGTGTGTGTGTGTGTGCAACTTCAACAGACAGATCCTAACAAAGGTTATGTTATTTCTTAAAATGTGGTTCATTGCCATAACTAACTGCGTAGCTGTAAAGGGAAGTGGAAGAAATCAAGTTTATGGTACGTTGTGTTCAACAGAAAAAAAACACACCACTTGTGTGTAAAGGTGAAGAACAAGTGGAATCTGGATTTTTAGTTTTCAATGTCTTTGAGATGACACTATAACATCCAGCCCGTTCACTTTCCTCATCAGTATTTGTGGTCTACCTACCTCATGTCTGTCACAAAACAGAGATTGACTGATTAATTACACACACATGTGCACACACACACACACACACACACACACACACACACACACACACACACACACACACACACACACACACACACACACACACACACATACACACACACACACTAGTACACACACAGAGGCTTGCACTAGTCAATCTTGTCAGGGGGAGTGATTGAATCTTTAATTAAAGTGAGAGACCATGGGAATACACACATATCCCCGGTCACATATCCTCACATAAATAACTCCAGAGTCAGATCAGAAGAGTCTCTGTGTCAGAACACTGTGAGGGTCAGGCCAACGCTGCTTCTGCTCTCTCTCTCTCTCTCTCTCTCTCTCTCTCTCTCTCTCTCTCTCTCTCACACACACCACAGTTTAAATGTTCATCTATAATTTCAACATGTGAAAACTGTATTTCACACCTGAGGCTTTGACGTACAGATGGTCTCTGAGGGGTCATTGTGATTGGCTATGGGCAAGTTTAGTGTTGACTTGGAACAACCTCCAGTGAAGAGTTGGCCCTGGCAGCCAGTGACAGAGGGTAAACGGCCCTGTTACTGAGTCATCCTCCATCTGGGTCTGTTTAGCAGTGCACAGTATCATAACCAGCTATGGTATACTATCACTAAATGAATCAAACACACAGGACAGACTTCTGTAGATGAACATTACTGTGCAAAGAAACACATACAAACAGGGTAGATTAAAAACAGTTGGTTACTGAACCCATACTTGAGAGCTATTATGATGTATTTACATAAGCGCATTAGTGAAGTAATTCCATTTCCGTTCATTGATTTGGATGATTAGTGAAGATTGTGTGCCATAGCGCCAAATTCAATTCAGCAATGGCTGGATCAGTCAGTGATGAGCAAACAAAAGCCAGCGATCAGCATCTGACAAACTGTGAGGAAGAGTGAAGAAGAGTGGGCACCAGTCTAGACGGGCCTCATTCACAAGGTCAATCACTACACCAGTCCAATCTCTCTCTCTCCACAGAGTCAGTATCTTTGGATATTTAACAGCGTGGCCTGCCAGCTTGTCAGTGCCAATGCGCATGTACATACAATGAAGCCCCCAGCATGCCAACCCCCCCACCCTCTCTCAGAAGCATTGCTTTAATGTCTATTCAATGACTCTATAAAACAGTCGCATGGAAGAAAAGCCATCACTTGGTTGTGGTGCTTAAAACTACAGGATCATTTCACTGTGATGGAGTATATAGGAGCAGTAGATGGAACATTTCTATGTTAAAATGACTGCATGGACTATGTTCTGTCTGCAAACCCTATTGTCTCTTTGTGCTTTGTAATGTGAAGAATAACTTGTCCTTTGAGTGTGATAACAATGTAGACGCACTTAGCAAAGGAGAAGGAGCGGAATGTCAACGTGTGCGTTGGGGATTCTTTTTGACAACTGACTGTTTTAGAATTGATTTATGATTCTTTTGACCTTGTTCACGACTATAGCAAAATCACTGAAGAAAATAGTCAGAAGTGCTGAAAAGCAGTGAAGGCGCAGATTGTCTCTCAATCATGTTCTATAAAGAAAAGTGTGACAAAAGTACAGCACAGAGGCAGGGAGATGGTGCAATGATGCCTGGCCTCTCAGTGAACTGTCATTCAGGATTTGGTAAATGCGTGGGTGTAGACCTGAATAGGGTAAAGAGGATAAACACTTTAAGATGGGAACAGACTTGAAGATTACTGAAACTTAATGTACACACACACACACACACACACACACACACACACACACACACACACACACACACACACACACACACACACACACACACACACACACACACACACACACACACACACACACACACACACACACCTTGCATTTCCAATACATTTTAGCTAGAAGTACTTATTGAACTACAGAAACACACAAGTATACTATGATGAAAGTTTGTTGCTAGATAAACCCCCAAATCCCTCAAGTATACAAATTCTCCGGTGTAACCGATATACAAGACAGAGATCCAATTAAACATCAATTTGCTGCACTCATTTATGCTGCAGTTTGTGCAAAAAACAGTGAAGAAAATGATAAAAAAACATCAAATATGAATGAAACAGTTGGACAGACAAGAAGAAATATAAACTCAGTAACCGGCTCAGACTGTAACAGACTCAGCCCAACATGGTCTGATCTGTAGCAGAAATCAGAACAAGAAGCAATCCAATACTCACAATGTGTGTGTAGCTCTTTAGTTTACCCATCATCTATAAAATGTGCACAAATAATGGCTGAATATACATAGTAACAACTGTCAAGGTATGTTCCTGGTTAGGATTATGGTCCCTCCAGGTCAACAATAACTTCATATTTGATCAATGACCTCGATACTGGTGTGTACTCCTATCAGCAGACTCCATGGCAACCGAGGCGTCGATCACAAGACAGATAAATCAGCCAGCAGTGGTCTCAGGGTCATAGTCATAGTGTCAATGTTTCTGGGTGAAAAGTGGTATGTCTGGGGTAAGGGGAGTGTATGTTTAAAATAAGGTTGACCAATAATTTTATTTCCATATAGGCAAGAGAAGTAGAAATGACTGTTGTACAAGTTCAAATGATCACATGTATTAAACAGTGTGGAAAATGTGAAACAGCACAACGGGGACCAATCAGCAGACTCTGAATGCAGGAATATTCAGATGCATTTGACACTATGACACAGCATTTCTCAGGTGGAATGGAGGTTTTCACTGAGTGACCATCTGAACACTGCAAAACTGCTTTACCTGCTGTTGCCACCATTTGTCCCGTTATTCCCAGCATCTGAGCTTTTCTGTACTGTCAAACTATGTCCTGTAGGAAACAAGGATAAGTTCAAGTCTGAGCTGACCACTCTGTACCGCCACACTGAGTCCTGAGTTTGACACAAAATGTCTTAAAACAATGCTGGACTAAGTTTAGGGAGGACACTGACATTACGATTTTGTGCTATGTCACAATCGCAGAATGTACTTTGTGGTTTTATTGGTTGGTTCCTCTAGTGCAGGGGTCAAACTCATTTTAGTTCAGGGGCCACATACAGCCCAATTTGATCTCAATGGGGCCAGCCCAGTAAAACCATTGCATAATAACCTATAAATAATATATCATTTATACAATACATATTATAACTTAACTCTAAAGTGGGTTTGTCCAAACCCACTGAGGAAAAATTTGTCCTTCAAATCAGTTATTTCAAGTTGGACATCCATGTGCAGACCAGAAGCCTCAACCGTGAAAATAGGTGAGAATAGCATTAAAGGTGCACTTTATTGAAAATTTGGAATTAGGCCTACTTATCTGCAATTTTCATACTTTGCAAAGTTATCCAGTGGGTTGGATTAGACCCTGTGGTGGGCTGGTTCTGTCAGGCGAACAATATGTTTAACCCCCCTTGCTCTAGAGGGTGTGTCATGTCCAACATGACAAACTAATATACCCACTCTAATGAGCACCTCAGTACCAACATACATAAACTAAGGCTACTGGGACTGTTACAACGAATAAATAAATAAGCAGAGTGTGATCAGCATCAGAGCTCACTGTTCTGACATGCCTCCTCACAATTTACTCCTCTTTTCATACAGTTAGGTTAACACTGATGGCACAATGAACAAACACAATACCAGTCTCCTCATTCCACTCATCTGCATCACATACAGGAATTAAACTACTTGTACTGGATACAAGGAACAAATACGAACTATTTCTTCTATTGTTTAGAAAATGGCAAAAGCTGCACACATAAGTCAATATCATTTTTGAGCAGTATCCTCACTGTGCAGTAAATAAGACTTGTTCTGCTGCAGTCAGTGCAGTAAACGTGGACATAAAGCTGACTGCAGGCTTTACTGTCCAGCTAACTACAACAGACTACATTAATACAGCAATCAATGATACTGTTAACATTTAGCAACAAGTTACAGCATTTAATACAGGTACAATAATTACTCAACAATTCAAAGTGATCAGTTGACCCGATACTGTGGTTTACTTGATATTATATAAACTAAGTTGGCATTTTATCAATCTGTTCAATCAATTTAGTAAGGCCAGCTTCCATTCAATGATCACCTGTTTCACCTTAAGTTCCCCAGAAGCAGAGGGATACAATTATTAGATGATGGAATTATCTGTGTATGACCGTATACTTGCTAAAAGTGAACCTGAGCTCTAAGTGCTGCTGACTGCATTATAACAAACTCATCAGAGCTTATTTTCTCTGAGCTGGTCCCTGTCTGACACCATAATTGCAATGATATATCATATGAAAGTTCCCCAGGCTTGCCTTTAGCTTATCTTTAAATCAGATGACTTTTAAAACCACAAGGAAACACTAAGCAGAGCAATTGTGTATAACCTGATCACAACATCAGGTTGCAGTGTACCCCCAGGGTTTGGAAGAGTATACCACCACAGTACTCGACTGTCCTGTTAGGGACAGACAGAGCATGTGCATTAGTGTGTGTGTGTGTGTGTGTATGTGTGTTTGTGTGTATGTGTGTCTCCCTGTGAGTGTTCTTTTAGGCGTGCAGCCAGGCGTGGGCTGTGCGTGTGTATGCCAGTGGCCAAACAGTAACATGCTGACCATATCAACATAATTCATCCTCAGAGATATTATCTGCCGCCATATTCCACAGGCAGTGCAGCAAGCCTCAGTGCACACAGTGAGAGCATGATGGAGAGATACAGAGAGAAATCACCCCACACTGCAAGAAACCACAGAATTTCTCCTGGCTTTCCCCTGCTTTAAAATGAACACAAGCAAAGCTAATTCATCAATACACCGCATGGTACAAATAAACAGCAACTCTGATGAATGCAACTCGGTGCAAAGAAATCATCTGCAGGACAGTAAAGGAGGAGGAGAGGAGAGGAGAGGAGAGGAGAGGAGAGGAGAGGAGAGGAGAGGAGAGGAGAGGAGAGGAGAGGAGAGGGGAGAGGAGAGGGGAGAGGAGAGGAGAGGAGAGGAGAGGAGAGGACAGGAGAGGAGAGGAGAGGAGAGGAGAGGAGAGGAGAGGGGAGAGGAGAGGAGAGCAGAGGAGAGGAGAGGAGAGGAGAGGAGAGGGGAGAGGAGAGGGGAGAGGAGAGGGGAGAGGAGAGGAGAGGAGAGCAGAGGAGAGCAGAGGAGTTCTGCCAGAGCTGCAAAAAACAATTACTGTAGAAGGCAGGACCAGGCCTGGGGTTCATTAACCCCTCAGGCAAGGCCCAGTCTCCTGGGTTGGTGCTGGCCCCAAAGACCCCTGAATGCCAAGTGGCTTGATGCTAATACAGCACAGCACCCGGGGCTTAGCAAGAAGACCCAGAGTGTGTGTCTAACTATCAGGGATATCACATTGTTAGACACACACTCATGCCTTTTATAAATACATAGTAAGTGGTGCATACTGTAGAGGCAGTTGAAGAGACACAATCTAATAATAGATCTAAATTGCTCTTGCAAAATCAAACTACAATTCCACAGGCGTTTTAATTTCACCTGGTCTCAATGTGACATGATGGCTTTTACATGCTTATATTAATTAATTATTATTAATTATTGTTAAATATGCATTAAAAATCTGCAATAAGTTCAGTGAGTTTGAAGTGAGAATATACATTTATATATTCTCACTTTAAACCTGTGCAGTAACAATCTGAACTCAGGTATATTATCACTCAACATCAAAATGATATATTAACTATTATAAACAAGGTTATTATTATTCACTAAATGTTTTCCTACTATTGTTTTTTTATTGTCTTTGTACTTATTTGTTGTTCTTTATTCTTTTTATTGACACTTTTTTACTGACTAGTTTGCTGCTGCAATGTTGTAAATGTCCCTATTGTGGGACTAATAGAGGAATATATCTTAACTTAAGCAGATTTTTGGTATGAAGATGGATCTACACAACATAGTTTATATTATTGACAGCTTCCATCCCAAATATAAATTACTGCCAGAAATCATCCAAAGGCTGTTCAAACATTTCAGAAACAACTGAAGTAATGTAAATAATAGTCAGATCAGTATACAGACTGTGCAAGGTTTTTAACAAATGCTAATTTAGTTCATAAAACAATGTAAGATCAAAAATAGTATTTTTACAGTAGTATTAAAAGGATAGTCTACCTGTTGGTTTGCTTTATGTGTGTAATTTTAGTTTTCTCTAATTTTTTTAAGTTTTGAAGGCTTGCATAATGTTTTAACAGGCTGAAAAAGTAAAATCTCTTCAAACATTCTATATTTGGGTTTTCCTTCTTTACAGCTGCAGCACACTTTTTACAGTGTTTCTGCAACACATTTTCACTGTTTAAATTTGTCACTGTTCTCCTAGTGTATCAATTTGTTTTCCAGGTTTGAAACATTATGGATGGTGATCTTAAACTGGTGCGCATATGTTATGAAAATAAACATTTTGAAAGGGCAAATCTTTATTTTGAATCTGCTACATTTGCACTTATATTGCCGTTGCAAGAGTTCACCTGCAGAGTAACAGGTCAACTCAGCAGGGTTTTAATTGCTGAAAGTATGGAAACCTGATCAATGTAATCTCAAATGTGGAAGAGTATTTGTTAAATATTGTTGAAAATGGTTTTAATCATTTAATAACCCTTCATACAGCTGTCAGGACTGTTTGCATGGCGCTCTCCAAGGTGCTGGTCCTGCTGCTAGGAGCTGTCTAGATTCCCCCGCAAAACTTTAAAGGTTTTTCTTTTTTTTTTTTGGAAATATGATATGATCATTTTCATTTGTTATTATTTGTCATTATTCACATAGTTAACAGAATTTTGATTTCAATGTCAGTTTCAATTTGAAGTTAGTCACATGAATATCAGTATTCAAAGCTCATACCAGAAACCTTTTATTTCTAGATTTTGAGCCATTCCAGTTTTAAGGGAATAAATAATCCAACACATTGAATTGTAATTAAAAAATCCCTAATAACCAGACTGCACATGAGGTAAGTGTAAGTAGGGTGTGTATCATGTATATAAACCCTCCTCCTGCATGTACATCACATAAATTATTAGATTATTCATACAATATTTATCCAGTATTCATTACATTCTTACACACCGTTGTACTATGTATAACCCAGTAATGTTCTGACAGTATGTACACATTGTACTGTGTGTCATGTATGTGTTGTCATATACAATACAGAGTTAACCTTGTAGTTTCAGTTCATGGAAACTTAATTTGACTCCAAATTAAACTTCAGCAAACATAAAAGACTGCATGTGTGTGTTTGTGTGCGTGTGTGTGCGTGTGTGTGTGTGTGTGTGTGTGTGTGTGTGTGTGTGTGTGTGTGTGTGTGTGTGTGTGTGTGTGTGTGTGTGTCTTGGTCTGAGCCAAGGCAGTAGGGAACAGGATTCTTACACGTGTGTGTATGGAAGTACAGGCGTTGCCTCTTGAAAAGTTCTCATTTGCATTGATGGAGCAATGGCTGGGCTTGTAATTAGCAACAGTGATTAACTGGTGAGTGGAAAAGAGCGTTGACTGGAGCAACAAGAGGGTGTAGGGTTGTAGACAAGGGAAAACCAAAGAATGGTCAAATACGAAGGCATGAGAGGAGAAAGAAAGAAAGAAAGAAAGAAAGAAAGAAAGAAAGAAAGAAAGAAAGAAAGAAAGAAAGAAAGAAAGAAAGAAAGAAAGAAAGAAAGAAAGAAAGAAAGAAAGAAAGAAAGAAAGAAAGAAAGAAAGAAAAAAGACAACTGAACAGAGGACAGTGAAAGTTAGCAACAGGAGGCATAAAGGTGAGAGTGTGCCTATGTGTATTTACTTGTGTGTACTTGTGGCTGGCCTGGTGGCCGGCTCTGGTGGAGTGTGTTGTAAATGTTAAGCAGAGCGGTGTTGGGCGGTGGCATCCAGGCCTGGTGATTAATGTTGACACAGGAAGAAGAGGCCAGCCTGTTGACATCCATTACTGCTCTCTGCTTAATGAGGCCGGGGCCGCAGAGACACCCACATCACCAGGCCAGACACACACACACACACACACACACACACACACACACACACACACACACACACACACACACACACACACACACACACACACACACACACACACACACACAAACACACCGCCACTGTATTGCTGGGAATAATGCTTGTATTGGATGAATCAGCTGCACATGATTTACATCCAGAGCCAACATTCAGTGTCACAGCAGGAGTTAGTGAGACAGAAAGTGCAGGTGTGGAGGTCAAGGTGGTCTGACTAGAGTTCATGCTCCTTGTCAGACTTTCAATTATTGTAATTATTAATGTGAAGCGAGGTTTTTCTGCCTAAACATGAAGGAAAATTCAACTTTATCCTAACTAAGGTCTTATTTTTGGAGTTTGACTAAATTCTATCAGTTATAACAACACTGTACTCAACAGGTTAAGTGCTGAAATCTTTCAACACAGTGAGAACACTCAAAAGAGGTCAGAAAATCCACAGGTAACAGGTACGCTATGTCTGTGTACAAAGTCATAGCAGGAAGTGAGTGCGAACTACAAAAAACTGTCAGCAGCACAAACAACAAACTCAGGATCTCAAGCTGAAGCACCTGGTTGAATGAGAGGAGATCCAGAAATCATGTTAGCAAAATGCCCCCCCCCCCCACTGAACCACTGTTCTATAGGTTTGCTATTCAGGCATGTTGTTTCTCTTGATTATATTTCCTTTAACATTGAGACACTTTCCTATATCCATCTTCAGCGTATAACACAGCCAGTGTTTGCTACTAACTAATCTTACTGCACTCTAAATCAAAAATCACTTAAAAGCATTAGCTATGCTTAAATTCCTCACCCAACAGAAATGAACCAGACATCAGCTGAAAACTGAGGTAGTTACATTGTGCGGATTTTTATGAATGGAACTGGAATGCTTCATCCAGGGTATCTGCACATTTTTTAAGTACAAATTTGGTTACTAGTTTTACCGAAATTGAAAAAGACATAACAACAAACATTTCTTGTATTAAAAGTGGTGGAGGAAGTATTAAGATCTTTTACTAGTGTAAAAATACTAATATCATTTCATTAATAGTATTTATTACCACATGTGACTGTTGTACTCACATATATATGTGTCACATATAATAATGCTAATAGTTTGTAGTGGGTTAAATGGGGCTCATTTTGAAATCATTTATATAGGACTGTAACTAATGATTAGTTTCATTATAGTTCCAACTGCTGATTAGTTTTTACCTTAATGAATAAGTTGATTGGTTGGTTTATGTAAAATAATCAGAAAATAATGATAATAATGATAACATAACATAAACTTAACAATTATAATTAGACTCAAATGTAATGCCTTAACTCCTACAATTCCAGATGTTTTAACACATTTTTAGACCCTGAATATCAAAAACTAAATTGAAGACATTTTAAGACTTTTTAAGGATCTGCAGGGACCCTGGCCTTATCTGCAGGGAGGAGCTAGCAAATGATTCAATGGTACCCAGTAGATTGAAGCTCCACTTGACCACAAGGAGAAAATCCCCCTCTCAAACAGAACCATCAAATGAAGAATTGATGACATGTCGGCAGATAGAGGATGTTAAGAACAAACTGAGTCAGCAGCAAGTTTTCTCTTCAGATCAACAAGTCTACAGATATCAGCACACTCTGCCAGCTAATAGCAAACACTACGTGTAGAGAGACTCAATAGACAAGACCTTCTTCTTCTGTAAGCAGCTATCCAATCACAACGGGGGATGAGATTTTTCAGCGAAAGATGCATACTTGTAAGAATGTAACCTCACCTGGCCTCTGTGTGACAGCACCTGCCACATCACCACAAATGCTCTCATGGTCAAAACAATGTGACCCGAATTGACTGGAGTGTTGAATCAAGCTGTGAAGATCATGAACTTCATCAAATGACGTCCCCTGAAATGTCGACTCTTCTCAGCTCTGTGCTCAGAGACTGAGGCTGAGCACCAGGCTTTGCTACTTCAAACAGAGGTGAGGTCGCTCTCACAGGCAAAGGTCCCGGCCCGTCTGTATGAATTGCAGGATGAAGTGAGATGATTCGCCAGGCAACATGAACTGCATTACATGAATTTAATCGGGGATGACGCATGGCCTATCTCACAGGCATATTCAACCAATTAAATGACCTGAACACCAGAATGAAGAGGAAGAACCAAACCATATTCAGCAAAACAGACAAACTCCAAGGCTTACATTAAAAGCTGACTCTCTGGAGGGAGACTGTGATGAGTGGGTCAATTGAGAAGTTCCCCCTGACATCAGCACACACTGGAGATAAAACAGGATTGCCAAATCTCATTGGAAAAGACCTGGACACACTGGAAGAGAAGGTTACCAGGTACTTTCCTTCTGCCAGCATGGAATACTGGTTCAACTGGTTCATGTACCATTGCATCTTCTTTCCTCCACATCAACATCATGAGACAAAAAAACAGAACTGACTGAAATCAAAGAGGGTCACTCACTGAATATGGAACTTGGATTCTTGCCCTTTGATAACTTCTGGTTATAGGGTTGCAAAGTAATATCCCAATCTATCAAAGTGTGTGGTTCCTATTTTATTATCATTCCTGATGACGTACTTATGAGAGCTGGACTTCTTATAGATGACTAACATGAAAAATAACAGAAGTAGCATAGCATAGTACTGTAATTATAACTGATTTTATTTATTGTGATATTGATATTTATTTATTTATTGTGACAGTATTATCTATATTATCTATGATGATGACACATAGAGAAACATGTTCAGCAAAACAGTTGCTGTGCCTTAGAAATGTCATCATCACAACTTTCTCCTCAGGGACAATAAAATGCTGTATATCTTATCCAATGGTTTATCTTACCATGAGGCCCTTAAAAAATCCATGCACCTAAATAGTTTTTGCATAGCTGCAATTAATAATACATCTTTTTTTTTTGTATCATACTTTAACAAATATTGTTATTGCAAATTTACCCTGCAATTTGACGGTCCTTACTTCCCAGATCTAAGTACTTACTTCAATGTAAATACATACTGATAAATGATGGTTAAAATTAAAATAAAATAGGTTGAAACCAGGAATTCCCATTTTCATATGTTGTAGCTGTTATGTGCAGTAAATGTTAGGAGTGGAACTGCACATAAAAGCCTCAGGTCAGGATGAACGTCGGTTTTGGTACGATTCTGGTACAAAAGAAAAAAAACATAGGAAATAACATGTTGGTCTTTTATTTTGGAAAATATTAACATCCAACAATTGCTCATTGGCCAAAACTAATACTGATATAATATCAGTGAGAGGAACCAAACCACTATCAGCAATTTGACTGTTTTTCACTACATCTCTCACTTCTCTCTCAGAGCTGGCTGACATGCTGTCTGACCATGTCATAAATCAAATGTTTTTATAGTTGTTCCAAACAGCCTCACTCAAAGGCAAAGAGTGAAAAGAGAGAAGAGGGGGGCAAGGACACGCTGTATTGTTTTATTACAGTGATGATGCATATTGTTGCACTCTGGTAGTGTTTTGGGTCTCTTGTCTATCTTTCTGATGGCAACAACACTACAGGATAACAGTCTATCTTAGCTAAGCTGGTTAGCATACATCATGCTAAAGCCCGACCGATTATGTTTTTTTGTGGCTGATACTGAAACCGATATTAGGAAGTAAAAAAACTTGATTTATTGGCCGCTATATACTTATAGAATACACACACTAATACACATTTTTTAAATGATCCATCAAATGTAGTTATCACTTGTGACAAAGATATGTAATAAAGACATATTTTACAGTTTAGGAACAAACATTGTATTAACATCAGTAAACAGAGAATAAACTTCATTGAGAATTAAATAATTATCAATAACAATAAAAAATGTGCATATATATATATATCAAACTTGAATTAAAAAAAAATCAAATATAGATAAAATGCTGCCTATATAACTTTAAATTGTAAAAATATCGTCACATATCGGACAACACATCATGTTCTTTAAATTGATCCACCAGTCTAGACAGACCAATGCCGATATATCTGTGATAGGGCATATATCACCAATAAGATATCGGTTGCGCTCAACATCATACATGCTACAGCTAAGTGAGGCACTGCCAAAACATTCCAGGTGGAACTCGCACCCAGAATGATTGTTCTGAAGGTCAGAGTAAGTGGACTATTTAACTATATTGACAGTAAATGTTTGAGTAATGAAACATACTGAACTGAGGAAGGGCATGTACCAAACAGTTCAGGACTAACACACATGCTGTTACACTTGTAATAAATCTATGAATAAAGACACTGAAAGTGAAGCTTCAAAATAATGTCACTGAAGCAAAAAATATAAATGTTCCTTCTTACAACAGTGTTGGCTCACACATATGCGGGTAAGCATACATATTTCATGTACTTTTCTTCCTTACTACTGACAAGGAGATGAGAGGATTCAAAGCTATGGATTGAATGCTGAGCATACACACAAAGTTCTTACACATTTACACACACACTGATACATATACCCCTCCTACCGTTCATCCACACTACCATCCACTCCATCTGTCACCATGGACTCAGCATGGGGTCCAATAGGTCTTTGATTGCTCTAAGTATATCTGGCTCTCTCTTTCTTTTTCTCTGCCTTCAGCCCCTTTGTGTGTCACCTCAGACAGAGAGAATGTGCTCGAAAATTACTGTCTGCTGGATAGCGTCGCTGACAAGTGCCGAGTCCCTGAACCTCGGGAGCGAAGGCAACTGCTTCTTTCACAATTACACTGGCCCATGACAGTTCTAGTTCTTCTCTTTTTTCCCTCCATGCCACCCTCTCATTATCACAAAACCCTATCTGCTCTTTGAAGGAGGCCCAGTGATAAAGGCAGCTCCCAATGCAACTGCCGCCTCCACCTCCCACTCCGACTCTGACATAAGCTGACTCTCAATCAGCCACGCAGAAGCCGAGGGCTTTTAAAACCCAACCTAACCCACTTCAAAGGGCCCCAGACCCCTTCTTTAGAAAAGGAACTATAGCAGTGTTTACACTGAAGCAAATGTGACTTGAAGTCAATTACCTGCTGGAGAGTGGTAATGGAGATGATTGTGGAAATGTGAGCAGGTTCAGTCCTGTGATGGGTTACACTATTATAAAAGCTGGGTGCTTTGTCCTTGTCTGTTCAGACTGAGGGCCTAAATAAGAAGGAGAGTGAAAGAGTGTTTGACAGGCCTCAGAGTTTATGGAAAATGCTTGAATGAAATTGAGAGCAATCAGCAGCACAAGAACCTTTTTTTCCATCTCTTTTCCGAGGAAGAAAGGGAAGAGCGGGCTAGTCGTGTTGTTCAAATTGATCCACCAGTCCAGACAGATGCGTAAGGTTTCAAAACCTTTGCATTTGAAAATACGTGTTCCCAAGCAGTCAGCTTAGTCCACAACACTTTCATCTTTCAGAGATGTTCCCTTTTATTACAGGACATACATAAGGAATTATTACTAATAAGCCCAACAGGCTACATGATTACAATCACAGCCACACATACAGTCCACATCAAGGACATGTCAAGAGCAGAGCTCAGTCTCATCAAGTGAGCTTAAGCGTTAAACATCAAGATGTAAACAATCAAAATGTGAAATAAAATAATTTGAGAATCCTCTTAGTTTCCTTGGAGCACTCGACTGACTCAAAGCGATTCTCAAGTTCACTTAAAAGATGAGTGAGAAGCCAGACTTTTTTTGGGGAACAGTCATTTAGCCAGCTGGTGAGGAAACAGGTTTATGTGAGTGAATTAGTGTTTGTGTGCATGAATGTGTGTGTAGACTCTTACTTTGCAGTGATTAAACAGGCCTGTGAGTATGAGTATGACCACTCCAACCAACACAGTCCTATCAATAGGATGCCTCTGCATGATTGATCCATCTCTCTCCCTTTCCCTCTCCCTCTCTCTTTCCCCCTACTCCATCTCTGTCTCTAGTGGAGCGCCCCCCCCCACATACACACAAACCTCTACCATTTACCATTGACCACTCAGGCCCAGCCAGACAGCAAAGCAGTAGGACATGACCACTACCGTGAGTGTTCTTGAATATTTTCCTCCCATTGTGTCATATTGACACTATAATCATTTCCTTCTGACCCTGTGGGGATGACATGAAGCACCACGAGTCTGACCGATCTGTCACTGTTTGCAGCTACAGACCCACTGGCCCCACACAGACACACTATGTTGACCCCTTGTAATATGATGGGAGTCTGAAGTAAAAGTCCTCAAGGGCCCACACAGCTCCTGACCCTGGACCCGATCCAAGTCAGGTCTGAGAAGGCTCCCATTTTATTCCTGCTGACCTCTGGTCTGTGTGTCATTATGTCCAATACCTGAGTGGATCCAACCGGACTATCAGCTCAGATCAAGTGGTGTATAATAATCATCAGCAGAATGCATTTTGAACAAGATCTAATTTTCTCTGTCTATTTTAAACTTGATTTCTCCTCAGGCTCCTTTGAAATGCAGTCTTCTTGTGATCTACATTGAGTTTACAGTCTGTCTTGGATCAGGTCCAAACCTTGACCAACAAAGGATTAAGGCATAATTATACATTATGTTTTAATATGTGCCAAGGAACAACTGTGCTCTAATTTTGAAGGAAACATTATAAAAAGTCCTGTTTTCCAGTTTTTCAAGGAATGATACTTGTTTTTTAGGCCCGCTTATGTTGCAGTGAGGATGTTCTGAAAGGGTTTCATGGGACCAAAACACATCAAACCAACCCAGAACATAAAGGACCATGAGAACTTTTCATTCAAATAAATAAACTAAAGTAACCCCAAATTTAGAGCTGCAAGTGTTTGACAAGACAGCAGCGCAGTGTGTTTCTCCTGGGTGCTGTGTGGGTGTTAGGTAAAGTTAATCAAGTCTCTTTCTCCAAAAATATCCCAACCAAAGCAGACATTTTACACTGCAACTCTGATATGATTCAGTCCCAGAGCTCTTGCTATCTGTAGTCCAGAGCCACTAACTTCCATAGACCCAAAATCTGGTCTGGGGACCCACATCTCTGCCTTCAACTCCTCCTCCTTGTCTGTGGTCTGATAGTATCGATTGGCCATTTGGAGCCAGGGAACTCCAAAGAGACAGGCATAATTACAAGGAGATAAGGCAATCTACTGCAATTAACCACTCCTCCCCTGGCAGCCTCAGCCGTAGACCATCTCTCATTCTAAGCAGGAAATAAATTACCTCAGCCAAGCCGCTGCCATTACAGCCACTGAAATATAGGAACAATTAAACAGGAATTAATTCTAATTCATGCAGCCCCTATCACTAAAGGGACATATTTTAACCACGGTATTAAAGAACTATTACACAAAATTAATTGTAAACCACAGTTTCTTTGATCCATGTAATAAATCACTGCTTCTTTCATAAAGAGCTCGGAAGAGATAAGTTTAACACTGTTGTCAGACATTTTGTAAGGTTGGAGGGTTGTTCTGAGAGGCGCTTTGTGGAGAAGGGTTTTCATTAGGATAAATAAATCTTGTAATGGAGTTTAGTGTGTGGCCCACACAGAGAAGGACGGGAATATTCTTTAAATGTCATTTGCAGTTTTATGTTGCAGGAAGCATTTTAGCCAGCATAGAACATATATGACTTACAATGGAAACAGCTAATGAGTCTGAAAGAGCATTCCTGTGAGGCTTTAAATAGCAGAAATGTTACTTGCCATAGGTCTGGAGACTAGGTCAGAATTACAACTGTCAGTAATGAGGACGGGGAGCATCTCCTGCTGATCCAGTGAACAGAATGAGAAACAGACTGTGGAATTATTCATTAGAGCCGACTGCAGCATCATCATTTTTCACACTTGCCTTGTTTATTTCTGAATTTACAATTTCAGCCAATTTTACACCAGTTTACCGCAATGTCAGGCCTCCACTTTTATCCCTGCGGACCGTTTTCATAATTTTCCTTTCCCTCTAAAATGTTAAAAAAGGGGAACTTTCAAGGCAGTTTGTTTCTCTGCTTTGAGCTCCCTTGGTTCCTTGTTGCCTTGTAAGGGTTGAAAACAACTTTTTTTTTTTTTTTGGGGGGGGGGGGGGGGGGGGGGGGTGTTTAATAAGCATACGGTGACCCTGCAGGTAATTAGCTGTGGGATGAGGAGGAGCTGCCGGCTTGGATTCAGATCCCATTTGAACTGCTATTGTGTTGTACGGCTTGAGAGGGCTGTGATGAAAGTGAGAGCCCCTAGCCAGCCTTTGGGGATAAAAGCCAGGCACATTGAAAACCTCCATGCTCTCAGTCTCCACGAAAAAAATCTCATAGCATCAAATAGCATTTCAAATCCATTTGTTTCATTCCTCTTATGTGGGGGACTGCCCCCCTTTTTCTCAGTACCCTTACCTTGCTCTCCTTTCGTTGTGGTTCTACAGAAATCAGGGCTATTCCCAAACTGTCCTGCTCATTTTTCTTCCACCAAAGTTGCAGCTTAATACGGTGTGTTTGTGCAATCATGATTGTGTAAAATGGTTTGACAACAACAAGCAGCACAATACTCAGAGCTGGCTCTTACATTTCATGGCATGACAAATGAAAGTGTACACAGTCTTATTTTGTGTTTCCTTTGTTCTTTTCATTTGGAGTACACAGTAAACAGTCATAATAAATGCATGATCCACTTCTGACCTTTTATTACTCATTATATGTGTATTGAATGCATTGGAACCTGTGTATACCAGCTGTTAAAACCCTTCACTTTGTTATGCTTAAACAGTCAGGCCCAGTCGCTTGATGTTTGTGTTGAAGAATTGAATTTTATTTAATATTCATTTTGTTTGGTGTTAATATTATAGTCACTGTTTGAATTCTACATTTGGGTTTATATTTGAGTATTTTTTTTATTTCCTTTTTGTGTTTGTTTGTTTATTGTTCCCATAGTTGTCTGTGTTATGATCTCATATCTGGATCAACACACCCCATGCAGCAGTGTTTCTATGACTTCAGGCAAAGACATCCCAATAATAATATTACAATAACTATGTTCTTGTATGTGTGATTTCTGATAAAAGGGTCAATTTATGCAGACACACACACATCCCTATTGTGAAATTGGTCAATTACACAATAAATGTATAATCAGTGATCACATTCATCATATCAGAGGTGTACCATATATCTAATGTTTAAAAAAGCCAATATTGGCCTGATAGTGAAACTCCTCTCTCAAGGCACCAAGTCGATGGATCAGTCTAAGACTTTTTTTAGTATGAGCCCACCATGGCAGGTCTAGTGGTGTCTGAATCAGATGCCACCCCACTGTGATCCCTGGATCATTTACTGCTGACAGGACCAACCTGACACCCTGCGTCTGGTCTGGGGAGTACCTCCGGCGCCGACCACCCCCAGTACCTACCTGCCCCTTTGGCCTGGCCTTCAGCCTGCATGTATATACAATAGTGTTCCTGGTGTGCCATATAAATCACTCATCATCAAAACCCTACGCTCATATTATTTGCCAAGTCTTTCATGGGGAAACATTATACTAAGCCTGACTGATCTGCTAAGGCTGTCCATCAGAGGTGGACACTCAAGTTGGCAACTTGAGTCTTGAGTAAATTGATTGTAAACTTGAACATTTCACTTTGACTTGTTAATCATGACAGATTGACATTTCTGCAGAGGCAAAGTTATGATTTTTACAATTGTCCTTTATCCTGTAATGCATCACAATGTGCAGGTGCCAGCCTCGGGTGTGTGACGCTGTGCTGGTCTCAGGACTGTTACAGGACCTGGACAATAAATGATAGCCTTTAGATTCACTTCAGACACCTTGGGCTAACCTGAAAAACTGCATCGTGCCCCTGAAATCATCTCAAAGAGGTAACTGTTTCAAGCTGTTGATTATTACTGAGCCTGTATATTAGAACTATATATCTCATGTCATTTGTTGAGAAGATGTAAAACAGAAGACAGACATGCAATAAGCCCCTAAAACATTGGTTTGAATTCTTACATTTTTCAGACAAAAAACTTTGGACAGTTTTAAAAAAAAATCTCTACTCATTTATTAAGAACAGACAAAAACACAAATTCCCAAGTCACCAACAAGAAATAAACAAATCAGTTCGAACTTTGGGACATTGGGCCTCATTCACTAATATGTGCACAGAAATGTTCTTACTCTCCACACAAAATAAGTGCATGTGCAAAATGACAGCTGGATTCATGACACGTGCGCACTGGCCTAGTTTGATCTCAGAACCATGCTTATGTTAGTGAATCAGAATCACTCTAAAGAGACTGGTGCGTGTTCACTATCTGCCATCAGCATACTGCCACGCCTCCATTTCTCTATATAAGGACATGCGTTTGGTGTATCATGAAGAGAGCAGTGGAATTTGTTTAAGGAATGAGGGAGAAGAGAGATTGAGTCTCCATTTGCCCAAACAAGAAGGTGATTTAGAAAATAGATTTTCAGGGCCCTTAACGAGTGAAAATGCAGTTTGAAAACATTAAGGTTGCAGATTGTGGTTTCCACTTGGAATTCACAGAGCATTGGGCTTTAAAGATTTGTCATGTCTATATATGCTCAGTGCTACTACACAGGATTTTATCTAGAAAAGCTACTGGAAGAAATACAGACAAGGCAATATTTTGTTTCATCTGCACACAAAAAACTGTATAGAGTTGGTTGGTCTGTGTTCTTTAGAGGTTTTCTAGTTTTGGATATGACCAGTGATGTAGAGGCAGGTAGAAAAGATGAGTAAATTCTGACCACTGTTTTTTTTTTCTTGGTCATGGTGAATACTCTGAGCATAGTGTGTGTCATATTAACTAGTGTTTTCTATTGTTTTCATAATGTGGGCGAACACAGCAGAGAATGATGAAAGTGGACTGGGACTAATACTGGGACACAGATGACATATTTACTCTTAGACAAGTAGAAGGGTGAAGGAAAAATATTTCTCCAGCACATATTTTCCCCCTTCAAACACATACTTGCTAACTGGACATGCGCACACACACGTACATACAGTACAGCCTTGTTACAGCATCCTGGGAACTTGTGTAACTATCTGAGGGTTAGAGACGGGGGACAAGACATAGGGGAGATGGCAAGACAGAGAAGAGGAGCTGAGGATGGAGGGAGGAGGAGGGAGAGTGAGCTGTCAGCTGGTTCTGCATGGCTGCTCTTAAGTCACACTGAGGCGAGACCAGGCTGAGCAGACACACACACAGGTCCATACAAATACACATTTATGTGCAACTCAGAGTGCAGACAGACATATTTCTAGCCACGTTGGGCACGTCACTTATAAATCTCCAGTGGTGACGTCTGAGTGACAGGAGCAGTGACCAAATACAGCATGTTGGAGGACACACAGACTGACCCCTGGCCTGCCCTTACACACACACACACACACACACAGACAAAACACACACCTCAGGCCCACTTAACATGCTCAGCTGGAGGTTGACTGGTAACTCTGTGTCCAAATTGCTTTCTGTGTGTGTGTGTGTGTGTGTGTCTGTGTGTGTGTGGAGATCAACATCTCTGCTTTGCTGTTCAGCATATGTGAGTATTATCAGCATTAAGGTTAAAAGCAATTCAAAAAGAAGCTTAATACAAGCAGAGTGTGTATGATGAGAGAAAGAGGTTTGAGGACGGGATTGCGGTGCTTGTAAGAGGAGCAAAAAAAGAGTCCAAGAGAGGGTGATAAAAGAGGCCCTGCTGGGTGTCATCCCTCCATCTTAAAGCACAGAGTGATGGAGCAGGAGGGAGAGATGGAGTTGGAGAAAGGAGACTGATGGATGACCCAGAGGTCAGAGCAGATCTGGACTCATTTTCTTGACCCAGTGTGAGAGCTCACACAGGGGGGCTGACCAATCCCTGGAACTGCTGAGGAGCAGCTGAGGGGCAGCGTGCAAGTACACACACACAATCAGGCCTGCACACATGCACACAGTCACACACACAGGGAGGGGGTTGGAAATTAACTTTTTGGCTCACCAGTTCAACCAAGCTAATGGATTTTACAGTAAAGCCACTCTCTATTTTCACTTGCCAAAACCATTTTTATAGAAATAAGATCAAAGGATTGTAGAGAATGTAGCTGAAAGCATTTCATCAGCTTCCTTAATTACTTTGGAGGTCAATAATAGAATATAACAATGAACGTTTCTCAAATGTTCTAAGTTGAACATGTAATAGTTGTTTAAATCTGTAGATGTTTTTACACACACACACAAACACAATCACACGCACACGCACGCACACACACACACACACACACACACACACACACACACACACACACACACACACACACACACACACACACACACACGATAACTCCAAATTTTTTAAACATTCTAAAAATATTCCACCATGGAACAAAAAAAAGTAGTGCTCATGACATGTACACTACTGTCTGCTAACAATCCCACAATGCAATGCTCCACATTTTAAAGATGTGAAAACTACCATTGCACAATTCTCCAGCTGATGGTGATGACACTAAATGTTGATGACTAGTTAGTGTTTATTTAGTGTTTATTATATAGAGAGCAGTAAATGAGTGGATTTCTGACAGTCCTTGTCTCTTCATGGCTCAGTGACAAATAAGAGTTGGCAAGATGAGCAATTCAAAAGTATATTAAAACTACTTTTAAAAGCAGCATCAGGTTTGTTAAAATGTACATTTAGTATTTTTGTTGGTTTTATATCATTTGAAATGATATTTGCACCATTGTTTACCAAAAGTAAGACTGAATGCTCCTGAAAATGTCAAATGGTGTAACCACAAAAGAATGATGAATATTACATATTTTATCACCTACAGTGTATTTAAGTGGACTGATACTAATAATGACTTCATTTAAAAACATCAAATGAAAAGAAAGTAGTATTTATACATTTAAATTTTAAAGCATTGTGTCATATAGAGCAGGACATATCTTAAAAACAGATTTTTCTAAATATGGTTTGACAAATGATGTAAACATTGTTTACAAAGTTGCATTGTAAAAGTGGATTATATTTATTAGTTCACATTTATTTTCCTGTATATAATCAGATTTTTATGAAAAAATACTGCTTACACCGGTTGACACTGGGTTACATCACGTCATTGACCCTCATACATCCATGTCTTACTGCCTCTGTACGTTTTCGGGTTTTTTCCCCCCATGTGCGCTCATGCTTCTCTCAGGCAGTTATCTGAGCACATGCCTTTGTCCTGCTCAGCCAGTCAGAGCCCTAAAGCCCCGCACCGCTGCGATGGAACTGTATTAATATTAAACATTCCAGCTGCACTCACACACAGAGCTGAGCGACTCACTGTTCATTTTAATATTAAGCATGACTGTCCAAAATTGACACTGTACGTCCTTGAGTCCCCAGCAGCACACCTGCCTTGTGTGAAGTTGATCAGATGGGCAGTTGTTGAAATATGCAGACACACAGACTCCTTCCTTAATAGTCTATGGAGGTAGATACAAAACCTGTGGAGACATGCAGTGCTCTGTATATGTTAAATGTAGTGTGGTGTCCAAGTAGGCTTTGATCAGAACAGAGAAACCAATAAACAACGTGAGAATACACACAGGGCCTGATTTACTAAAGGTTTGCGTGTGTAGAAACGTGTGCAAACTTCACATCACCCGCAAAAAATGTGCAAGCACTGAGGTTTGCGTCTTTCAACTGTGCAAGATAGTACGCGCTGTTCATTTAATACGTTTACCGTAATGAATGTAATATGAGACGTTTTAACCCCAGTGTGTAAAATACAGGGAGGAGAAAATGTAAATATGTTATTTAGTACACGTATTGTGATTTACCAAACCTGAAGGTATTTTTTCTGAAGCTAACTGTGTCTATAAATAATACCTTTGAAGGACAGGTATTAACCAGCTGCTCACTGCACACAGATGACTTCTGTCACTGTGGAAACTCTCCATAAAGACACAAAACCCTCATTTAAATACTGCTGTCTCCACCCTGTTGCACCTGTTTACATTTACTCAGTTATTCTTAGTAGATCACCTGCAAAACGCACGCAAACGGCACGCGCAATCTATTGCACCGTTCACGCAATTTAGTACCCACTATTTGGGATCTTAGTAAATCAGGCCCATAGTCAGTGTGTTTGAGGTACTGGCTGATGGCTTCAGAAACCCTCCTCCTCAGTTACCTGTCTGTAGTCACATTCAGCGGTCTGGCTGGAGTCATTTGAAGCCGTCCACATACCTGACAACCATCTACACCCCCTCTACTCCCTATATCTGTGCCCCACTAATCTTCCAATTCCACTTTAAATCCATTCACACCGTCAACATCATCTTTTTTAGCACATCTTGTTTAGTCTTTTCTCTGTAAGGAAAGTGCTTTATTACACATAAAAGCTGAATATTGATTTCTTACGCTGCATTTTCCCCACATGCAGTATCTGTTAGTCGGCTAAAAAAGGAAAGCTGGGCTGGAGATGTTTACCTGCTGGGGAAAAACATTTGATCACTAATTGCTAGTAAACCTGAAGTCACGAATCCCCTCGATGGAAACAACAACAAACCTGACTTCACTGCTGCCTGTAGCCATAATACTGAATACTTAACAGCAAAGCAGCTGAGATGTTGCTCTACACCAACACACACACACCAACACACACACACACACACACACACACACACACACACACACACACACACACACACACACACACACACACACACACACACACACACACACACACACACACACACACACACACTTTAAGCCAAAACAAATGAATAATACATCTATAGGTTCAAGGAAGGTTCTCACACATATTTAAGGAGGCTTTTAAACAGGTGGCGACACACACACATAGACTGTATAGCTGTAATGGAGCTGACAATGTTTTAGGTTCCGTTTGGTTAATGACCAGATGAAGTCACATCTATCAGAGACAACTGTTTGATTAACTGGTTCATGTCTTTCAAATACAGAGGACATTTTAATCACTATATCACATCTTCAGGCTCAGACAACAGGAGTTTTAACTATGGCCTGATGATCCATACATTTTAGGGACCGATGCCAATATTAGGGAGCAAAAAAATTCCAAAATCGGCCGATAATATATGTACAGAATATATACATGAACACACTTTTTTTTTTTTTACAATGATCCCTCAAATGTGGTAATCAAACACTGATATTATACAGTTTGAGAATAAACAATAAACACGTCTGGGAATTTATGTTTATAATTTTAATTATTTATAATTATAATTAGCTGTGTATTTTTTTAAAAACAGAACAAAAACATGCATTTATTAACCTTGCATTAAGAAAAATGATCAACTGTATATAAATTGCTGCCTATATAAGTTTAAAAACAAAAAAATCAGCACATATGGGACAACATATTCATCAACACTGATACAATACAGATATCAACCGATATTATCAGCTGGTAATATATAGTTGACTGATATATAGGTCGGGCTCCAGTTGTAATCCATTTTCAAATCTGGTTCCATCATACACACAAGAACAAACTTCACAGATGATCTTCTCTATTTTCAAATATACACGTGCAAGATTTGAAAATAATGGTGCATCACATGATATTATTAAGATTACGCACGTCCTCATGGTGAAGCAGTAAACAGGAAGACTGGCGAGGTGCATCAACTTGCTCTGGTAAAGCTCTTCTATTGGAAGACACGTTATATAGGCAGTCATGTTCTTACCACATATCCACAAGCCTTTCCTCTATATCAGCTGTCCAACACACCTGTACTGTACTAATGAGACCACTTCATCTCCTGTCCCACACTGCTTCAAATATTACACATATACTCCCTCTCAGCCACACCTCTTTAGCACCTTCATATTTGTTTGTGCTCTCAGTTCCAACAGTAAGACGGAGCTCCTTCCTGGTTCACTACATCTAATCAAGATACGTCTCCTCTCATTTGCCAACAGCAAAACGAATTTTCAATCTCTATTCCCTTCATCAACTGAATTATCTGCACCTATCAAGTTAATTCATTATTGGAGCGTACTGTCACATACATCGTCTCAATGGGCAGCAGCTACAGTTCCTGAACTAGACACAATTCTCTATGGTCACTGTCACAGCTGGAGTCTGGTTCAGTTCATTCAGCAAAACATTAAGCAACCAAAAACTATTGTTGGCTGGTTCATTTAACTTATTACAAATTAACCAAGAGGAGTAAACACACATGTTCATGTGACCTGTCAACCCGGTCGCCTAGAAACTACATTTATGTTCTACAACAGCAAATATGACAGTTTCATTTGTTTTATCATTTCCCATCTTGAAGTTGAATATTTTCTCACAGCAACTAAAGAATCATTTATGTTTTTTAATGATTATGTTTAGGCACTGTTACGACCCTGGCCTAGGGAACCTGGGCCCAACATGATCAAGAGTCCCCGCTCTTCCCATCCCCAAGAATGTGCAGCCAAACCATGGTTGAAGTTCCAGAAAATAGCCGTTTTATTCCTTAATTCGGACAGGAGAAACAAATGCCCAAAACAATAAACATAAACTTCTAAACCTGGCCCTGGTCTTAACTTGCACAGAAAACAAGAGAAAACTAAAGACAAAACTTAAACCTAACTCCTCACCGTATAAACAGGAGATAAATGTTTCAAACTAAAAGAGAGGGCTTCTCCTCCCTACTTTTGGCTATCTGGATGACAAACAGGCACACATGTTAAGTACTTCAGATAACAGACATCACAGAACAACCAGCAGCATGGCCTCCATTGTTAGGAATGGGAAGGAGAGAGGGACAGAGGTCCAGCAGCAGCCAGTTTAAAAAACCAGGCCCAACCAATCAGCCAGCAGCAATCCATCAGCAGACCAGCCGGAACACCTGCAGTCAATCACCCACACACACACACCCTGATTTGCAGTCACTGAGAGCTGGGAGAGAGAGCTGTCACAACACAGGCAAAACAAAACATGGCCCAGAACCACAGATCATAACAGCACTTAAAGTGATATGTTAATGTTAGATAAAGATGGCAGACTGGGTTACAAAATGAGAACATTCTAAAGTGATGTGAAGTATGAAACAGCACACCTTTACTGTATACCTCAACCACAAACTTTCAAACCTTACACCTGCAGTAAATGAACATCTGTCACATTGTACCCCCTGTCATGATGCTGATTAAGCCTGTCATTACCAGATTCATCTCTGCATTTCACTGTATAAAGAGTTTTTAAATCAGGTGTCTGGAGTTAATGCATACTGTACACGCTCTATGGGCAGAGCACTTAACAATATCAAAAAGGAGATTGTCATATTTTGTCTTCTTGAAGCTAAACATAAAATTGCTCTGTCATGGAAATCAGTTCATAGACCAAGCAAGCAAAGTTGTGTTGAGGGATTACTGCAGTGTCTTGCTAGGGGAAAACTTACTTACTTACTTACTTACTTTATAGTAAAGGGGAAATATAACTTTTGAACAGATTTGGGGCTTATTTATGGAATTTCTGGAGAGGCAAAATTATACTGTGGCCCTATAGTGTACTGCTATTATTATGTTTACTATGATCATAGATGGTGCAAGCATTTTATATGTATGTAGATTTACAAAATGTATATCCACATGTGTATGTACATACATGTTTGACTCTTTATCATCATTTCTTTTTTTGTTTCATTTTTTATTGTTATGCGTTCCATCTTCCCTGTCCGCCACGATGAGGAACTTCTATTGCAAGCCTGCTCAAAAGCAAAACGTGCCTTAAATTCTAAATGTGATTGTTGATGTGCCTTGTTCTGTTTAGTGTTTCTGTATTGTAATTGTAAAAGACGATGAAAACATGTGTTTCTTAGAAAAGAAATAGTGGACATCACCAACATGCGTCCATATACAGGAAATCACATAATATCAAAGGCCAGGAGTGTTCTGCTTGTTTCACATTGAGGCTTATTTCTAATGGGTTTAATTGTTTAATGATGTATTTATGACAGTCAGTTTGATTAGTTAGTTACACTGATGTTAAACGTTGTCCAGTTTGTGATGTTTAAAGATCATACACCTCTTTACTGCTGAACAATTCATTGAAACATTTTTGAATTGCAACATAGCCTACTGCCATTTTCATATCGCAGGAGGCACATTTGTTAAAGGTGAAACGTGTCAAAATACCATTTGACATGAAGTACTGTGGAGCTGCAGAGATGTCCAGGCCTACACATTATATTATTCAGACAGGAAAACATCTGTTTGCTACTGATCATTTCATTTGCAGGACTTTTGTACAACTTTGAGAAAAAATAGAGACAAACTCCTAAAACAGCTGAGTGTAGTTAGTTTTGTTGAGTTTGTAATCACTTGCTTGTGTCAGGAGGGATTTCTTTAAAAAGAACTGCTCCATTTCAAGCCAAGTAAGGATTCATTCATTATTCATTTATTCTCTTAACTGTATTGTTGCCTGTGGCCACATCTTTACATTTTCAGCTGACCTGCTATACGCTGACTAAAGTACTTTTATTTACCCTAGCAAATACAGGTTAAATGAAAGTGTTTCTAGAGTCCGACCGATACTGGGTTTTTGGGGCCAATACCGATATTAGGGAGTGAAACAATTCCAATATCGTTATATTGGTCGATAATATCACATGTAGGCTACAGAATATATAGATAAACACATGATCCCTCAAATGTAATGAAGGTATGATATTTTACAGTTTAACAATAAACATTGTTGTATAAAATGACATCAGTGCACTGAAACAGTAAACTTCTCTGTTAATTTAATAATCTGAATTAGCTCAGAAACAAACAAACGCGTAACAAAAAAGAAATGTATGACACTCGAATTAAGAAAAAGGGTATACATAAAAATAGGGATATCCGATATTATCGGCCCTCCGATATTATCGGCCGATATTCACTTAAAAATGTAATATCGGGAAATATCGGTATCAGGTCTTTATAACCGATATTTGTTCTGTAGGCTTCAGAGCCGCCATGAATGCATCCAGTGGGGCCTCACAATAAAATTAGGCATAATGTGTTAATTCAACAGTAGGAGATATGTTATGTTGTTACCTAATAGTTTTGGTATAAAAAGCCTGCAAATATCGGTATCGGGTGATATCGGTATCGGAAATTAAGAGTTGGACAATATCGGAATATCGGATATCGGCAGAAAAGTCAATATCGAGCATCCCTACATAAAAATGCTGTCTATATAACTTTAGAAAATAATAAACAATATCGGTACATATTGGCCAAACCGTGATAGGTCAATATCGCCCAATAATATCGGCTGACCAATATAACGGTCAGGCTCTAAGTGTATCAGCTGAACGTCATCTCTATTTTCCCTACATACAACCACATCACCACCTCTTGGATATGATTAAGAAATGACATACCCAGAAAGTAAAACACTACCAGACCTACAGTAACAAGGAAGGCTGATGTAAAGGTGGGCAGTCTCCCTGTGTGGGAAAGGTCCAACCTCTACAACACATAGATAATCCATATACAATAGTGGAAACTCTGGGCAGGGCTATTGATTTTCAAAATGTAAATCCAACCATCCACCCCTTCATCCCCAGCACAGGACCCACACCACCACCCCCCCTCCCATCCTGTCATCAGTAACCCTCCCCAGAATGGATGTGTTTCATTTTTTGGTGGCCAAGCCTGAATATCATGAGTGGCTACCATGCTATTTCAATGGTGTTGACAATTCTTTTTAAGGGGTTTTTAATTTCACACTACATTAAGTCTCATACATACAGAGCTTTAAGCAAGCAGTTTGTGACATGCCCCCCCGGTGCCCTCCCTTTGTACACTGTCATGAGAGAACGATAAGAAAACTCACAGAAAATAAAAACAGCTCAACTTTTTACCATCTGCATATGCACATTTCTCTGTGTACATTTATGTATTTTTCTTCTCATTTGATACATCACTGCTTCAATTTCTGACCAGGCTGTAAGTTTGCTTTTGTAATAACAGTGTTCAGTGTTTGCAGGCAGCATCCATTCATCCCCCGCTCCGCTCCCCCTCCTCTTTTGTAAAGGGTGTGTGAAGGTTGCAGTGTGAATGTCGGAAGCCAGCACTTGTCCTTCGGAATTTTTGAAGAAACCCTCTTTACCTGTTGGACTCGTGACCTTCCCCTGAGGCTCTCATGAGGCGCAGCAGCACAGCCTCATATTGACTGAAGCTCTGCCATCAAGGACTCCCATCCATTTAAAAAAAAAAACCTTCCTTTTTATACTATCCTGTGCTTCCTTTTGATAGAATATTATCCATTTAAAAAGATTTATTTTGTCCAAGAGGGAGTCACAAAACAGTTTTGCAGATTCAATATATGTGTCCAGCACTCAGTCATCTGAGAAAAGTTGTTTTTCCTTTTCTTTTTGGTGCTTGAAGGTGTTGATGGTGCATTGTGGGAGTGTTTTGGTGTTGTTTATCAGAGGGCTAAGTGGCCAAAAGATGATATTGACAAATCCTTTCACAGATAAGCCACTTTAAATCCACATTGATCACACACACACACACACACAAACACACACACACACACACACACACACACACACACACACACACACACACACACACACACACACACACCAATATTTCTAAATTAACCAAACACACAAATATAAAAATGCACACACTTAAAGAAAAACACACACACACACACACAGTACACATGCAAATACACAACCAAGACCTGGTCAAAGCTGTGGCTCCGGTCTCAGACGGAGTTCAGTGGAGGTCTCCATGACAACAGTGCCGACTCAGCACTGCCTCTGGGCTCATTCGCACTCCTCAATCACCTTCACACAGACTCGCACACAGACACACACCTGCACCTGACTATGCCTACTCAGCAGCTGTGTGTGTGTGTGTGTGTGTGTGTGTGTGTGTGTGTGTCCATCCTGATGATTCAGTAGTAGACTGGAGGCTCCCAGGGGCCCCGACAGCATTGAAGCCAACGTACGACCCTACATGGAGTATGAGACGGGCTTTGACCCACACGCCTCTGCTGAGACTGAACATTTTGGATTAAAGCTGCATGAATGCTGTGGTGTCATTATTTTATAGCACTGTCAGGCTTAATATGCTATTTAATACTTTTATGTTCATTTACTGTTAAAAACCTTTGAAACTAAATATAAACCATGCAAGTGTTACACTACTATCACATGTTATACTATCACATTAACAATAATCATGTAAAAAGACTTTCGATGTCCTTGAGTACAAACCAAGTAGAACTCCTATACCCACTGAGAACACCACCACTACCAATCATGCCTCAAGCATATACCCCCCCTCACATGTGCTGATTCACAGCCACACAGCTGCAGCTCTGTACCGCAGCATTCACATCAACAAAAATACAAAGACATTATATCAAGCCTTTACATTGAGCTACAGAGACGCTCCTTCCCCACAATACAAACAGTCCTGTCTATACAGCTGACCTCTGAAACCCAACAATATCTTTAGCAGATTGAAGGGGCTGCTCTCTACACATCTCAGGGCTGAATATGCTTTAATAAGCATTAGAGCCCGACCAATATGGGATTTTTGAAACCCATACAGATTTTAGAGTGGAAAAATTCACTGATAACCGATATGGTGGCTGATAGAGTACATTTTCTAACTGGAATGAAAATAGACCTTCTGTATGTGGATTGTTCACTGACTTTGCACTGATATGAGGCTGCTTTATTAAACAAGTAACTAATGAAGTATATTTAACATAAAATGTTAACAAAATAGAGAATAATTAAAAATAAAATAGCAAAATAAACATCAGTACTGTACCGTACCAGTCATTATCTCAGTTGATTGAGCTCCAATCAGAAATGCTTTTTTTCTTGTTCAACAATAAATGTCATTACCAATATTTCACCGTTCATGTATAACTATAACTCACAAACAGCAGAGTGAAGAGATGTAGAATGGCAGTAATGTTACACATGTTCAGGGGAAACTTTCAACAAAAAACAGATGTTGAAATTTTAACTTCTGTAAATGTAACGACTGTAATTATTCAGGTGGAGACAAACGGAACTGTGAGTCCTGAACAACCTCGTTTGGTTTGAATACATGTTCACACATTAGCTTCCACTTAGCTGACAAGGTATGAAAGTAGCTACATGGTTAGCTGGCTAGCCAATGTGGCTAACGGCTAATGTGGCTAACGAGTTTATTTACTCTCCAGCATTGCGTCTCATCAGCTAGGTCACAATGTAGCGTGAAATCAACACTGATGCTAACTCCGCCCCTCATGCTGCTACATAGACAGTAATGGAATCGAAGCGCACTCTGCTGGACAAACTTCAATGACATGACACCATGTCTAAATCACCCCAAACATAAGTTTTCATCTTGGCACATATCGGAAAACATGTACGCCAATACTGATATATCTGTGAAAGGCTCATATCGGCCAATAATATCGGACAGCTGACAAATCGGCACTAAGAAGAACTTATTAAGCGTATTTTCAGGAGCAGGACCACACCACAACTGCCCCGCCTCTGGCCATTCCTATAAATACCACCTAGGCTTCTCCTCCCCCTCCGCTCTCGTATTCTGCGTCCTCCTACGAGCCTCCCCGAAACACAGTAGGCAACAGAAGAACTATGCTCATCGATCGTTTTCTTAATAAATCATTCAAGTGCATAATGTTGTGGGTGTGGTTCTTGCTAGTGAATAAGCATATTCAGCCCTGAATATGGACGGTCCTTCACTTTATTCTTCCCTGTGAGTCAAGTAGTCAGTTTGGACCCAAACAGAAAATGCATCAGCACACTTTTTGCATTGTTTTTAACAGAATACACTGGTTTCAGAATGTACAGCCTCACAGAAAAAAATAACTCCTATTTTTCCACATAACAGATTCAAAAGAACAAGAACAGGGGACACACAGTTCAATTCAATGAACACATGTACAACAGTCTCAGGTAGATTACAGACATTTACAGATGACCATTATACATTTAAATGAGTCACTAGGGCTCCATGAAGCACCCTCCACTGAAGATGGCCTGATCTTTTTGGTAACGGGAGTTGTAAAACAACCTCCACCTAACCCTCTCTACAGTGGCCCTCTCAGAGTGTGCTGCTACTGATGCTCCCTGACATCCTGCAGAGCTCTGATGTTCCTGATCTTCTGCTTCACACCCTCAAACCTCCCAAGGTTCAGATTAGCAGAGGACAACAGTGCCCCCCACACTTTCCCCCTGTTATACTTGAATCTGAGGTTACACTGCTGGGGGGAGGGAAAAACTGGGGGTTCCTCCCCTGTGACCTCTTTGAAAAGTCCTGCATGGCTGTGACTTTAAGAGCCCTCCTGTCAGTCTTGTTTATAATCAGGGTCCTTCCTCTATATGAAACCTTTGAGAGAAGCCACTTCCATTTTGCCTGCTTGGAGACTGCCTTTAGGTAGAACCTCCTCCTGGGTCTACTTCATCCAGCTGTCTGAGCCCACGTCCACCACTCACACCTTAATTCCCTCCTGAGTCCACTGTAGTCCCACTGGCAGTGCCCCACTCTTCACCTGGTAACATTGGCAGAGGATATCCTTTCATATGTCTTTGATTTTTAAGGCCTGGATATCTTTCCTATCACACGCCAACACTGAGACATCCTCCACATAAGACTGTCACTTCTAATTCCAGTGTAATTTACACTTCTAATTTACATACAGGCAAATGTATGGGTTGTCAGGAGGTTGTAATTCAATAACGGTTATGAACAAATGAAAAGAAAACTCAAAGGGTTGCAAAACACAGAAGCATCTATGTTTTCTTTTTTTAATTTTGTGTGACTTAGTGTGGAACATTTCACATAAATGTTTTATAACGTGACCACACCGTGGTTGAGGTCTGGTTAGGTTTAGGGAATGATTATGTTTGTGTTGAAATGATGTTTATTAGGCTTAGAGGAACCTGTTGTGGGTTCTTTAAAAGTTAAGCCACCTTCATCATCATTGCTCCAACAACAAACCATGTGGTTAAGGTTAGGCAATGATCTTTGTTAGGTATTTTTTAAGAATATTGGAAACAGGAAATGAATATTCAGTAGACCTACACACTGTATCTTCAGTGACTTCAATGTAAGGGTCCTTATTAGAAATGTTTGTTCATGTTATGCATTTCTGTTAAATGAATATGGGCTCACTCTCTCTCTCTCTCTCTCTCTCTCTCTCTCTCTCTCTCTCTCTCTCTCTCTCTCTCTCTCTCTCTCTCTCTCTCACACTGCCAGAGAGAGAAAGAGAGAACATTTAGTTTTATTTAGTTCCACTGGAAAGGGGATAAAAATGAAATTCTGTGAGTGTGTGTGTAGTAATAGTAGTGTGTGTGTGTGTGTGTGTGTGTGTGTGTGTGTGTGTGTTTGTGTGTGTGTGTGTAAACAACTGTGGCAGGGTAAATGAAAGACTTTACAGCAGCAACAAAGCCATGTAAAGAACCCAGGAGCAATGTCATGGTCACACACTGACACCATGGCTATCTACGCACGCACGCACGCACGCACATACACACACAGACAGACTTGTCCTCTATATTTATTGTGATCCATCCACATTCATACATCTGCTTCATGTAGCAGGTTAGACTTGTGTGAGGATGATTACTGCATGAAGATGATTACTGTTGTTTGGTTCACACAGTGTGGATCATCTCTGCTATCATATCACAATATAATGCAGTGTGACTGATCATTCACTGTAGAGCTGATAATACAAGAGGTGTTACTGGAAAATGTTCCCAAACTATCCCACAATGCATCCTTCAACCTTCATCATTGGCTTCTCAAAATCCAATATGGTGGTATTTGTGAAACAGCCTATTGCCAGTGAGTGGGACATCACAGCAATGACCTACAAACCTACACTCAACTAAATTAAGCCCAGTTTTAATCTTTGACCTCAACTTCGTTTGACTTGAAAACACAAAACCAGTGCCTGTTTTCTTCTTGTTAAAGAGGAGTTGTTCCTAGCCGCTGTCTCCAAGTGCTGCTCATGGAGGAATGTTGGGATTCTTTAAATTAAATTAAAGGATACCGTCTAGACCTGTTCTATGAGACGATGGAGCCTTGAGATAACTTGTTGTGATTTGGCGCTATATAAATACTAGGCTGAGAGTTCAGTAATCCTGGCTGTTGGTTTCAAGTTGAGACGATGGAGCCTTTGAAAATGCAGAACAGTGAGGAGGAGCCACCAGCCAAAGTTCACAATGAAGACGTTTCTGTGCAAAGCATCAAATCTTCTGCCTGTTCTCCAGCAGGGAGAGAATTTGAGGACAGCGACTGTCTGCCTCTCTGCTGCTAAAAAGTCCTCAGAGGATCTTCCCCTTCCACAAATCCGGAGCAGCTTTTCAACAGCGGCCCAGTTTAAACCCCCAGTCAATAGGAGGAGGCATCATCCTTTCTATGGTGATGTGCTTGTGAATAATTAAGACAAAAGTGCCAGCAAACACAGGAGCGAGCACTGTTCATGCACACACTGGGTTGTGGCTTTATCAATTATACATCTACCATGCTGTATGAGCACAGAGGAACGAGATGAGGAGCCTTTGCTCAAAATGTCTGCTGGGACAGAAGCATCTGCACATGAAGCAACAGTGTCATTCAAGCAGAATGATAAACAAGCTAACGTTTTAGGAATACACTGCCTGTTTTTAGGACTTCACTAAGAGCTCATGAATTGTACCAACATTTTCCTCAAGGGCCAAATTTCACCAATTGTCCCCGCAGATTCTCCTGCTCTGTCCTGATATGTCACAGACAGAGCTTCAGCATTTCTTTTTCTGCTCATTGATCAGAGTCAAAAACAGCAGCCATGTCTTTTGTGGATCATTAACAAAGTCTTCTGTGGTCACAGTCGGCATCTGGGGAAGCTCACTGCCTGCGGCTACATTTGAGCCCAAAACAAGCTGGTGCTTCACTTTCATTAGCTGAGCAGAGGAGACGCAGAAACACAGTGCCACTAACAATTAGCCTGACACATCCTGGCCTGATCTAGTCTATCACATCGGCTTTGTGTTAATTAGATTTAATGCTGACTTAATCTGAAGCTTGCCACTTAATGACACTAATTCATGCTTTTGGGAAAACTCTAACCTGACCCAGGAAATACCACCTGATTCCAGAGGCCAAAGGCAGGAGGGTAATTCTTAATGATGAGCTGGAGTTATCTCTCCACCCATACATCTGTCTGTGTCTTTTAGGCATCACACTACTCTTTTCTATAAAATGTATTTCAGCAGTTTAAGTGAACCTGGACCATGTTTTGCGTTAGTCCAAGTGACTAATGGGGACAACAATTTTTGAAATTGGTCCAATATTGAGTGTGAGAGCTTCAACCGGCAGCTGCAAAACAGTAATCCTTTGGGGCAATAGAGCCTGTCAAACTATGTCCAGTATAAGTGCTTGCTTTTACCACCGACAGGCTCAGATTGTAATTATAATATGTGTCTGACATCGAAAGTAAAGATAAACACAGGAAGTAGCCACCTGTAGCAACATGATGGCTCACTGCATAGAAATCTGTATGTGGTGCAGCTTCACAACTAACACAACCAAATGCTTACATCTGAGGATGAAGACTCATTTCAAGAACTGTTGTCCCCATTAGTCACTTAGGCACAACATGATGTGAAGATAAGGTCCAGATTTAAAAATACAGCTTCCCTCTAACACTCTTCCACTGATATGTCTTTTAAAATAAAGATGACAGTTTTTTTGAACTGGAGCCAATATCTGTGTAACTCATAACGATTTGATCATTTCATTTGGACAATGTTCATGCTAAAAATGATGAGAATTAGAAGCACTTTGGGATTTTACTGTTTGGTGACAGAATTTAGACATAAAACATCTAACTGTTTACTGTTAGAAATATGATCATGATGCCTCTTTACAATCACTTCATGTGATGTTCTTTCTATAATCCAACATCATACTCATGTAACTCAGGTGTAACATTCCTTCTCAGACGATTTAATACACAGTTTGCTTCAGTGTGTCCTCAGGATACTGGATACAGTATGAATGTTCCTTACCTGGGTGTTTTACACTGAAGGAGTTGCATGAAGTTATTTTAGATTGCAGTATAGATGTGTCTTATTGCCCTGGTAACATCATTCCTGTTACAGTGCATCGAATCTTTAAACAATTAGTGATGTTGTTCAGAGTGTGCTTATTAAAATATCTAACACAGGGTCAAATGCATAAAGCTTCTGCAAGTTTAAGTCAAGCTCCTCAAGTCAACACAAAGAAAGAATTAATTATACAAACCGCATTCATACAGTAATATTTAAAACGCTCATGCAGAGTTCTATGTAATATGTTTTAACCCTTTGAACATCTTTTAATTAAAAAGTTAGTGACGACATGGACATGAAGTGTTAGGTTCATAATCAGTGTGATTTTGACAAGAAGAGCTCAAACAAGACAAAACTAAAATTGTGGAGTGAAAGTGCAGCTGTGGGTAATTGGGGATGTGTGGATTGAGCTTTTTTTAAACTAATATTGTGTATTTGTTTGTGTGTGTGTGTGTGTGTGTGTGTGTGTGTGTGTGTTTGTGTGTTTGTGTGTGTGTGTTTGTGTTTGTGTGTGTGTGTGTGTGTGTGTGTGTGTGTGTGTGTGTGTGTGTGTGTGTGTGTGTGTGTGTGTGTGTGTGTGTGTGTGTGTGCTTATCTGCCTAACTGCTTTAACTGTAATGGTGCAGAGAGAAGAGGAAGACAGGGAGACAAGGACGCTTCAAGTTACTAAATAAATAAATGACATGAGTGGGCTCATAGGAGTTTAGTAACTTTCCAGCTCACATGACATGTCACTAAATGTCTGCTGCACATCTCTCCTCAGACAACACTATCATACATAGAGAGCGATACAAGGTGCTTCGCAGTAGAGGTGCAAATGAATCACATCAATACTGGGAAACCTAATTATTTCAAAGAGAAAAATAACAGCAACATTAACTCAAAAATAGGAAAATTGGGCAATTAAAAAGCAATTAATGGTTTAGAAATGCACCTTTTTAGTGCCATATGTATAAACTATAAAAAAGCAGGAGCATCACAGAAACTGCTTAATAATCTAAAAGTCTAAAGCTGTATATTCAACTGTATATTTAATAGTTGACTCCTTTTCAAAACACTGAAACATTCCCACCTCACAGCTGTTTGGCCTATGCATGTATTTTGAGCGTACTCATTCTTAACATTTAACCTGACTAATAGACTAGTGATATTTTTAAGATATATGCATCCTAGAGGCATTTTTTAGTAAAAGTTGGGAACAGGACTTTTTTTCACAATTAAGGTGTGCTGAATTCAACTAGCCCTGTTCCCAAGCTGAATTTTGAGTTTAGGAACATCTAATTAGCATAAACAAAATGGCTGCCAAAATGGCGATTTTGGGCTCTTTCTAAGGGTGGGCATCATTATAACATGAACATGAATTCATATAGTTCACATGTGTGCACTCAGAAATGTCCATATCAATAAAATCATTCCTGATTTCCTGCACTTGCAGCGTTGAGTCATGCATTGTTTTTTGCATGCACAGGCTACCATCTCCAGGCAACTATCTGGAATTGGACTCAGTACCATCAATATAGGTTGCAGTCCTGATTCCACAAGTCTCCATCCCATCTGAGAGGGTTCAGGGAGATCTGGTGTGGGGCAATTGGCATTTCTCCATACCATCGTTTGATAGTGTACCCTCATCAAATGGAAACGCAGTGCATCACTCGTTGGAGCCATAGCCTCTGGGTTCCCCATCTTGGAGAACAATACATGCCGTGCTGCATCAACAGAGTCTGTTCTGTGCACATTGTAGATTCTGCAGACAAATGTTTCTGAAGATTTGATTGTTTCGTCTGTGAGTTCACCAATGCCCAAATTCTTCAGCAAGTCATGGTGCTTTACAAAGACCTTCCATGATGATCGTTTGGTGTGATTTGCAATGTAAGAGGTGGTGTCACACCCAGTCAATGCATGAAAAGCTAGCAAGGATGCTGCTGAGCCTCTTGGTAGTTTGTTGAAAACTGCATCAATAGGTATATACCGCTGTTTCTTAGATGTGCCTGACATCATCCAGAGGTGCTTACTGCATACTTTGAAAGTGGGATACCAAAATTAGGAGAACATCAGTATCCCTAGATGACACAACAACAGTATTAAACCGACTGTGAATGGCATGTAGAACCAATCGTGTGTCATCTTCCTCATGTGTAGATTTCAGGGGTTACAAATCAGTTGTACTTTTGTGATGACTTGACCTCAAGTTCCACTCTAAATCCCCCTGCAACTACAATTTCTTTATTCCTAGGCGCCTGCAAACACAGTTCCTCTGATAAGAAATGTGCCAGATCTGCCTAATTTTCTGCTAGTGACAGAAAATTCGACGAGATCTTTGGAAGAGGTACATCACGACCTTCCACAACCCGTCTGACAGGCTGTGCTGCTTTACTGCGCCGAGGTCTGGTTGTACCCTTGATTGTCTCTATCCTATACCTGTCAAACACAATATCAATTCTTTGATATTTGGAACACAGTTTAAAAACTGTTTTCACAAATATGTTGGCTAGATCTCCAAAGGTCACAGCATCATCAGGCTTTCCAAGAGCTACAACCAATGCTTGCCCATCAATGATGAGGCAAGATGAAGTGTCATTAAGCTAAATGGTCTCTGGACAGTCTATGTCTTCTGTTAGGACATCAGCAAGTATGGACTTGTTTCCCGTGCGAAGTGTGCCATTCTTTCAGCAAGGGATACAGGGACTGGAAGAAGCTCATGCTTGAGTACAGATTGCAAATCAACTGAACTAACTAAAACTCAAAATTCAGCTGGGGAACAAGGCTGGTTGAATTCAGCACACCTTAATTATGAACAAAAGTCCTGTTCCCAACTTTTACTAAGAAATGCCTCTAGAGCCATGTACAAGGACTTTCTCTCGAAATACCACTAGTCTAGAAGGGAATGATGTGATAAATCTGCCAAAAGAAAACACATCACAAGCGTCCGTGATGTTCATTAAAATAGCTATATTGTATTAGAATAATAATATTTATTAAATGATATTTTATTCCAACAGTGGTCAAAAAAATGAAAGAAACCACATTTATTACAGCACCGGAGGTCAGGAGTTTACAGTTTTGATCCGAGAGCAGGGCAGAGATCAGCAAGCACAAACTCCCTGAGCGAGAGGAAGAACTCGAGTGTGAGCGCAGGAAATCTGCGCGAGCAGCGTTGTAACCGAGTGCGAGGACACAGTGCGAGCATGCGCACAGCAAATTTGAGCGTGAGAGCAGAGTTTTGAGAGTAAATATCACAAAATCTGAGCATGAAATCAATAAATACTGCTCTCAAAATCCATTTAATATGCTCTTGAATTAAGATAGGGAATAAACTCCATACAGTGTCAGCATTATTTCATCCTAATCAAGGCTTTCCTCCTAATACCTGAAAAACTCAAACTAAATAAAAACTTAACTAAAACTTGTCAATTCCTCTAAACTAAATTAAAACTACTTAATTACTTGTTAAACTAACTAAAACTAAACTGAAATAAAAAAGCAAACTGAAAAACTAAATAAAAATAAAAACTAATGAAAATTTCAAAACTATAATAAACCTGCACCACACGTGCACACACACGCACACACGCACACACACACACACACACACACACACACAATCCTGCAGGTCCAGGTCTAATGGGACTCTCCCTAATCCTGCTCCTCTGAAAGGATATTTAATCAGGCTCTGATTAACGAGAGCGTGACAGAATGTCAGGGCTACTACACACACACACACACACACACACACACACACACACACACACACACACACACACACACACACACACACACACACACACACACACACACACACACACACACACACCTCTGTTTCTGTCAGTATTTCTCCACAGACAGGCAAACAGCAGACAACGTCCTCCATAATCACCAAACACTCCTCTCGTTTCTTCCACAAAGCTTTGAGTCTTTTCTCCATGTATCATTTTCTCTCTGTCTTCTCCTCAGTCTCTTCCTCCCGCACACGTATTTCATCTCACTTTCTCTATCATGGCTGGAAACAAAGCAGTGAAAAGAAAGAAATGGTAATCTCTCCTCCCCCTTCTTCCCCTTTTCTTTATTTCCTGTTGTCCTCTCTGACTCCCCAACAATGAATTAAACATCAGGACGGCCACTCCTGCAGACGGGACAGCGGCCCCACTTTGTGTATGCAGAGAGGGATTTCATGGGAGATAGAAAGACTTGTTTCCAAAGCGCATGCAGCAGAGGTGGAGATGATGGGAGGAGGAGGAGGAGGAGGAGGAGGAGGAGGAGGAGGAGGAGGAGATGGGGAGGTTAGAAGGAGAAAAGGGAGGCAAGGAAATGAAAAAGGAAGTAAGAGTGAGCGTTCAACCTCTACTCCCTGTCCTCTGGATGTCCTCTGTGCCCCCTTCCTTCTCCATCTCTGCGTCTCTGTGTGATTTGTCCCCTCTGGCTTTTCTGCACTTTTTCCTCTTTTTTCCTTCTTGCCTTAACAACTTTTCCTCCACTTTGTCCCTGTCTTTCTGTCTTTTTTGCAACTACAAAGTCTTGGTTTTGGCGCACACTTGTCACTGTGTTACGAGAGAAAATAGCAACACATCTTTTCTTTCTGAAAGTCTTCCCACACTCCATGTTTCTCCATCTCTCTCCACCCCACACTACATGCGTAAAGCAGAAGACTTACATGGTGTTTACATAGAGTGTGTTTCAGCTGGGTTTTCACATTTCACTCAGTCATATCAAAGGCCATGTTGTGGCTCGTGTTTCATCATTTATGTGCACACTTCCTGTCTGTTGTCTTCCATTTTACATGTGCAAGCCAGTTTGATTTTTAAAAAATATGTAAATGGTCTGTACTTATATAGACTTATACAGTCTTTTTGACCACTCAAAGTGCTTTTACACTACATGTTACATTCACCCATTCACACACTGATGACAGGAGCTACCACACAGGGTACCAACCTTCTCATCAGAGGGAAACTAACATTCACACACTGTTGGAGCAGCCATCTGGAGCAATTTAGGGTTAAATAATAGGGTTAGGCAAGTTTACTTTTCATCAAGCTTTACTGGAAACAAGAGGAGAGTACTAAACACGACAAGTTAGTTCAGCACACAGGCCCAGAAACATTCTAAGTGCACACGTATCACAGTAGATCTCTAATAAAGCCAGTTATAGAGAGAGTAAACGACAGCAGCCATTAACCCTGTATGCCCAATCAATGACCTCTCCCTCTTTCCCCATTACAATTTACTGCTGTCATAAATGGCACTGTGAGATATTTAAATGTCAAGCTAACACTGGGTGATGAAGAGGAGGGTGTGACTCGGAGGGAGACAGTAAAAGTAAAACCCTAGTCTTGATTTTGGGTTTATGCAGTAAATTACAAACTTTTATTGTGGAAGGAGTATAGACTGAATTATCCACATGTTCAACACAGCTGTATGTGTCTTTCCTGGGATGTGAGTGTGTAGGATTGTGTGTTTTGAGTTTGTAGACTTGTGTTAGCTATGCTCACAACATGTGTGTGTGTGTGTGTGTGTGTACGTTTGGCTTTGGCTTCTAGTGCGTGTGTGTGTGTGTGTGTGTGTGTGTGTGTGTGTGTTTGTGCGTGTGCGTGTGTGTCCGAAGTCTCTATCAAAGGCAGATAATGCTTGCTGCTGTCCTATCAGCTGTGGCCTGAAGCCGAGTGCTGAGATAATTGAAGTTATTAGCCTGCTGCCTGTTAGCCAGCACAGAGCTCGAGGTGGGGCCCAGCCAGCTTTAACCTTGCTACCCACAAAATAAACACACACACACACACACACACACACACACACACACACACACACACACACACACACACACACACACACACACACACACACACACACACACACACACACAGAGTGTAGTCTCTGGTCTTCTCTATCCATCTCTTTTCATCTTCACTGTTTATCAGGGATCATCTCTACTAAAGGGTGTGTGTGTGTCTGGAGTGAAGAGCGAAGAGAGTGAGTGTGTGTGTGTGTGTGTGTGTGTGTGTGTGTGTGGGTATGACTTAGGTCACTTTCAGGGACACAAACCACACTTAAGACTAGTTGACTGAGGACAGTTTGTAGGACTGGGGACAAAGGCGTGTCCCCAATTGGTAAAATATTGATTTTTGGGTCAGTGGTTAAGGTTAAGGTACTTAAAGGGTCAGGTTTAGGCAAGTAGTGATTATGGTTATGCAAGTATCCAGTATTGCGTAATAATATAAACCGTGTGCCTTAAATTGTTTCAGTTGTTTACTTATGACCTACTTTTACTACAAGCATTGCTGCTGTTTGCTGTGTTTGCGCCTTTTTATATCGCATATTGCACTTTATTGCCCTTATAGATTATCAATATTTTATTCATGTCTTAAATTGTCTTTAATTGTCTTAAATGTATTCATGCCTCAGGGAATGCTATCTAAATGTTGTTATATTGTTGTCTGACTCTCAATATAATGACAATAAAGCTACTACTACTCCTAAATGAATGAAAGTGGATATAGATACCCCAAGAGTGACATAAGTAAACCTTGGTGTGTGTGTGTGTGTGTGTGTGCGTGTGCGTGCGTCCGTGCGTGTGTGTGCGTGCGTGGATTAGTGTAAATGTGCAAAACACTCTGATAAACTGAAACTGAATCCTGTAGTGTTGAGGTGTGTCCAATGATTATAATTTCAGACACTGGTTATATTCATGGCAACAACTGAGGTCACAAAGGACGAGGCAGGAGACCAAGTACTGACAGACTAACACCTCATTGGTTTAAGTATTTTCATGGTGAACAAAGCATTTTTCAGCCTTATCCATTAAGCCCTGACTCAGTGCACATTGGATCACCTCACAGCGGCCTTACAGAGTTGACGTGATGACTGGACTTTGTGAATTGTCCCCTCATTCTTTCAGAGTGGACATTTGTGTTCAGCTTGTAAATATATTGAACCTCAAACACATGTATCTAATTTGCCTTTGATGGCAAGATCTAAAATCTAAGTTAATTTAAGTTAATTTTTTTGGTCATTTAAGTTTCATTGTGGTTTTGTTGTACTTGAAAAGACAGCATTACAGTCTTTTCATTATATGTCACAGGCCAATGTTGAATGCACAAATTATAACCACATAAATGATCTAAGAGAGAAAAAGAAATAGAGAAAAAAATATATACATATAAACACATACAAACACACATGCACATTTACATACATACACATGCATATACCTGCATATTGTATGTGTACACACACACACACACACACACACACACACACACACACACACACACACACACACACACACACAGACCTCAGACCTAGAAAACTACAGCCACTAAGCACACAATTAATTAGCACTAAAACCCAGTTAGGTGGCGTGATACACTGAGACTCCAGATACATGTTTGTTTTTATGTTTGCATTATTTAGCAACAAATGTGCTGATTAAAAGTCAAAATGATGCCGGGGCCTCGGTCCCCTGTTGTTGCATCCCTGGGGTTGCGTGTCGCCTCAAGTCTCTCATCAATCCAGTTGTCTCCCTGTCTCACACACTCGCAGTGAATGACTCTGAATCAGTCACATCTGTCTGTGACAGTGTCTAGTGTCCAGCCCCAGTCACAACTATATATTTTACACAAACAGTTACTCTGATTACTCTTATTAGCTAATAAGGCTAATTGATGCATTATTTAGCAAATCATTTGATGTGAACAGACACAGTTGTTTCACATAACAAGACAGAATTCAAATTGACAGTAGTTTCAGTCTCCTCATTAGTTTCTATATTTATCCAGGAAGATGCACACAGGTGACATTCTGTACAGTCATGTGTTTTCAGAAGAAATTGTTCACCCAAATCACAAAGCTTCTAAATGAAGTGTCTGAACCAGGGTATCTGCACAATGTTAACAACACGTTTAATGACTTTTAAGACCTTTTTAAAACCTTTAAGGAAAAAATAATAGCATTGCTGCTTCTTGTATTAAAACTGCTCTGCAAACAGTGATGGAGGAAGTATTTAGATCCTTTACTAGTGTTAAAATACTGATGTCACTGCAGTTATAGTATGTATTACCACATGTGACTGTTGTACTCATACATAATATGTTATGGCACATATAATAATGCAAAAGCAGGATTTTACTGTTGTAGTGGGTTAAATGGGGCTCATTTTGAAATCATTTATATAAGACTGTAACTAATGATTAGTTTTATTATAGTTCCAACTGCTGATTATTTTTTACCTTAATGAATAAGTTAATCGGTTGGTTTATGTAAAAAAATCAGAAAATAATGATGATAATGATAAAATAACACAAACTGAACAAATTACGCTAAAATCAAATTAAATGCTTTAACTCCTACAATTCCAGATGTTTTAACACATTTTTGGATTAGACCTGAAACCGTACCAAACTATCAGGAACCATATTGTTGGAATTCACCAGGTGAGTGAGATGTTTTTTAGTTAATATGCTCACATGACACCTACATGCATACTGAGATACCGGAGGGACGAGGTCTTCTATTCATACCACAGAAAATACCCAAACCACTGCCTCCATGTGGAGGCCTCCCTCTGCTCTCCTGCTCTACATTTCTGTTTCTTTGTCCCGATGACACCAAAGGGAGGTGAGACTGTGAGGAAAACACAGCTTTGGCACTAAGCTGTCTTTATCTGTTTAAAACCACTGAGCTGTTACTTGTGAAATCTTTACATGTTAAGCCGATAAGTGCAGCAAAACAATAAACAACATCATCTTGGTGTTAGCTAGGGATCCCTCCTTTCATCTGACTGGAGATTAGGTTCATTTGCTCGACTCGCAGCGCCTCAGTTACCAAGATTAAAACCACGGCGAGGCTTTGTCATCCCCTGACGAACACAACACCAGGCATTACCTTGGAAAAGATTACACTCCGATTAGGCAGATCGGATACATAACACTGCTGTCATGTCAGCTCCAGACAGCCCACTGGCTGGCAGACTAACCGTCACATGGACACAGGTTTAAAAATAATAGCTGTAACAATGACTGTGATATACTGCCAAGGACATGATATCCTCTTGGGCTTCACATACTTTGTTGTCTGTCTATGGAAGAATTCCCACAAATTGCAGTAAAAAGTTCCAACAGACACAAAGGGGGAGTAACACTATAGAGAAGGCATCAAGAGAGACCTTCAAACGTGTTAATGTATTTTTAACAAGGTGTGGAGAGAAACCAGTGGAGGCTTCTCACCAACATGTTTTAAATGAAATACACTACAACCAAACACTGTGTTGGAACTTGGCTTTTTCAAACTAAAGTTGTTGACGAGGCTTTTCCTCATACTTCGTTCTTCATTTCATGGTGGAACTAACCGGTATGAAAGGCACTTTGTCATGTGGAATACCAAAATGCCAAATCTCCGCTGTGTATGGATATTAAAGCTGTTTTGTGTTCCCTGAAGCTTTAAGCAGAACGCTGGGGACCTGTAGCTCCTCTATACGCTCTAAATGGATTTCACAGTTCCCCATGGAGATATGAGGGAAGCCTAGGTAGGAGCCATGGGGGAGGCACATCCAGAAAATCACAGCTTTGATTGGTGAAAATACAAATAGCAAACACAGGTAGACTCTAAGCACTGCAGATGAGACTTGAATACAAGTTGGTGAATGTTCAGCTTGTCGACTAGCTCGGAGCAAATGTTCTCCAGCATGTAAAGAAGAAGAATTAAACACTTCACGACACCGAACAAACGGCCTCATGAGCTCGTCCACATACTCGTTGTGGTTTTTTTAAACCAAAACTTTTCGCTCTCCTCTAAAATGCGTTTACAGCAGCATTCATTTCTGATTATCTAGTGTCACTTCAAAAATGTGTGACTGACTTGGCTGACTAAAGAAATGAATGGCCGTCTTAAAACTATCAAGCATAATCATAAGGATATCACACTTCAGTGTCAGCCCTCCACTTTAACACTTTAAGTGTTAAGGAGCAATTTAAGTCTTTTGATATCCTCAATAAGAGCAAGGAGAAATCATTTAAAACATGAAAACCTTGATTCAGTGTTAATTCAGCCAGACTCAGCCATCTGCCTGGCATTGATTGGTTCCTATCTCCCTCCCCGTCACCCACAGTGACCCTCGTTCAGCTTTAATTTTATGTCTCGCTCTCTCCATGGCCAGGAAATTAAAGCCAGCGCTCGTGCTGCGGTCACATGTAATGGAGGACATTAGAACAGCTGCAATTACCATGAACTGTCAATGTATAATAAGAATTGAATTAGATTACTCATTCACTTCACAAGTGCCATCCAAAGTGAAGGAGGGAGAGAATGGAGGGGGAGAGAGAGCGATGACCACTTTCCTCTGAGCGTGTTTGGCCCACTGCTTCATTATTGTGAGCCAGCAAACTGGAACAGGGAGAAAATCGAGGCGGTGAAATGGACTCGGTCAAACTACACCAAATTCATTTACTGTCCACGATTTCATTTCTAAAAGTCCAACAAGCCCATTAAAATGGAGAAAAAGGAGACCTACCCACCCTCACACTCACACACAACCACACAGCTGTGAACATAGCTATGAGCACACACACTGGAATTAGCGAATACAGTCCCCACACTAATTAAAACTGGTCAGTGTGTGTTTGTTTATGCATGTTTTTGTTACCTCTTTTGGACCTTTTCCCTGTGTAAGACCTTGTCAGGACTAGTAGTCTTCATGCGGACCAAAGCCTGGTCCTAATGAGGCAACACATCATTTCTGAGGTCCTGGTTAAGGTTAGGCTGTCCACAATGAATGGAAGTCAATGCAAAGGATAGCTTAGCAACCTGCTGTGTGTGTGTGTGTGTGTGTGTGTGTGTGTGTGTGTGTGTGTGTGTGTGTGTGTGTGTGTGTGTGTGTGTGTGTGTGTGTGTGTGTGTGTGAACACTGGTAATCTGCTACTTTCTAGCAACCAATTAAGCAGTATAGCTGCTCAGATGCGACTGCAGGCATGCCTGGGATGAGATGGTAGGCAAAGACTGGGTCAGCGGGTGAAGGAGGGGTTAGAGTTGGGTGCAGAGGGGTGACGTCGTCGTGAAGGGTTGTCAGAGCTGAAGCTAAGGTCAAAGAGCCCTCCAAGGACAGATGGAGGAGAGCCAAGGGAGCAAGTGGAGGTCACAGGCTCCCACATGAGCACTTCTGTATTATGCATACTGCTGCATATTTTATGCATATTTGTTGGATTGCTGAATAATGTTTTGATATTATTCCCATACCTATATCCCATTCATCATGCATGTTTTCAAGGTTTTCAGGAATGCTGTCATGTATGTGCACAATGCTGATGAAAACACACAAGACACAAAACACACTCACTCACAACCAATGTGCTCGCAGGCATTTTGTCAGCATTTTCCTGGAGTACACTGCACCTGAGTGGTGATCAGGTTTTCACAATCAGCCAGCCTGTATCAGGAGACATGTCACTTCTGCATCGGTTCCCAACATGATGTGCTACCACTATGATCAGGATGAATCACTACTTTACTCTTAATGGCACTGTTTTGCTGATCATTTTATTAGTTATATCAACTGATAGATGAGGCTGACCATGTTAATAGGTGTAATTGCTAAAAGTCAGAAGGTGCAGAATGGTGATGAATTTGGCAAATGACACAACTACAGCAGGTAGAGTAGGTCAAAGCTGAAGCAGGAGCTCTGTAAACTGTGAGAAATATTTACAACATTTTAATCTTTGTTTTCTCGTCAAAATAAGTTTGACTAACCGAAAGATTTGGTTCCAACCGATATGACTCCTGGTGTTTCCTTAAACTAGTTTAAAATAAAAAGGGATTTTTTTATTTTTCTAAAACTAAGCACTTCGTTTAAGAAGCACAATCAAATGTGTTCTGTAATGTACTTTATTTTAAAAAGTCATCTTTGATATAAGAAAAAAATCATTTATCTTATTTTTTTAAATTCTAATTGTATTTATTGTATTATTGATTTGAATCCCACAAGTTGAGTGTAAATACTAATAAATGAATTGTACTGTATTTATGTGACAGTCTACAATCTAGCCACTAGACACAGATGCTGATGAACTACAATGCTACTTCAAGCTACTGAAAAATAACACAGACGTTATGATGTTCTGGACCTTCACTTGAGGACATTTTCACAGATTGGACCTCAGTGAATTTTAATTGAATAACCCTGATGTAATCTGATGTCATAAAATGTTGTGACATCACACTTCTGCCATATTTACTTCTTAGACAGTCATTATTCTTAAAGTTGTCAGTGTAAACTTAACATAGTGTGAAGTGTTCTGGTAGGACAGTATAAGTAGAGTAGCATCATGTGATCCATCTGATCCTACACAATTATCTATATCAAACCGACTTTATAGCACTAAAATAATTAATCTAACGCTCCATGAAACAGAAGTACACTTCTATGAGTTTGCCGCCCACCCCAGCACCAGCAGATAATAAGCTCTTTAAGTGGGAATAAAGCAACAGTATGATGGCACTCTCTCTCCTCTCCAAGCTCGCCTCATGACTCATTTGCTCAAAGTGAACATCTCTCCACAACATTAAAATAATTGATGCACCCAACAAAGTTGTCAACTGATATTAATTGCTTAATTAAAAGGAATGTATTGTCGCTTTGAGTTTACAGGCGTCTCAGTCTCTCCTTAGAACATTTTAAAATGGCTCACATTTCAAAGTGGGTGGAAGTGCATGAGATGGAGGGATGGAGGGTAAAGATATGAAAGGTTGGGGAGGAAGAGAGGAACCAGAAACATGTTTCTATTCTCATACATGTATGCACTCTTTATGTTTGCATATGGATTTAGAAAATGTTATCTTCATTGAGTGACTGGAAGCCTGCTGCAGTCATTTCTATAAACTACTGCAATCATCTGTATTATGAAAACATACTTTGAACTGGTAATCAATGAAGTCTGCTCTTTTTTTATCTTCATCTTGGGTTCAGTGATCATTGCTGGTGATTGTTTTGGACAAAACCAGCAGTTTAACATGTCATCTTTGAAAAGTTGTCAGTTTCTCTTATGTCCTGATATTTTATAGATGAAATGTGATGAATCTAAACATGCATTAATGTTAAAAACAATCACACCATGAGCCACCAGTCAGCTCCACATACTTAAATTATCTGAACCATTTATTGTGGCATTAACAAGTAAATATTACATTTATAAAGCAAATGTTCTATTGCTAATGATATTACTGGTACAGTAGTAAATGTACCTTCATGTCACACTCACAATAACAAAAACAAACAACAAATATAGATTCATTCTAATAATGTTTGGTTCTCTGATTGAACAGAGAACCAATGGTCTCATTCAACCTGATAAACAGTCACAAAGATATTCTGTTCAGAGTGATATCACAGAAAAAAACAACAAATCCTTGTAGAAGCTAGAACATGTGACATTGTTGCTTGATTAATGACTAATACATAATCAAAACAGTTTATCTCAACTCAAAGGTTGTCTTTTTGTGAAGGAAAAAATAAACTAATTGGTAGACAAAGTCAATTCTATTAGCCAATCTGGACTATATAATATACTGTAAATAAATATACAGTATATACGACGCAGTCTATTTTGGGGGGTGTCATGCTGGGAAAAACACTTTTCTATTAAAGACTGGTTTATTTGAATGCATCAGTAGTTATTCATTTATAAACACATAGGTTTATATTCCAAAACTTTCAATTTACTTTTATTTGAAAAACAATCAGAACACTCATATAACACCTGAAACAGTGTGATGGGTTAATGGTTAATGGTCTGGTAATGATCTGCTTAACTGAACTGGACCAGTATATTAAGTCTATATTAAGGTTATGAGTTTCAATTCAAACCTTTTAACACAAGATATTTTCATCAGCTGTTGAAACAGCTGGAGCGTGCAGCGTGTGCTTTACACAGCTGTTTATAGGATGTTATAGTTCATTAGTGAGGTTGCTCACATCATTATGTTTAAATTTATAGTTATTGTTCTTAGTGTGGACAACCTTTTACATACCTATAATCATATCCAGATCCAACCTCTCTCTGTATTTTACTCCTGTAAGACGCACCAGTGTATAAGACTGCAACCACTTTTAAATGAAAAATGATTGCGTTAAAGGTGCGTCTTATACACGTTTTATGGTAAATGCAATCTACTACGTATATTAATAAATGAAACTAATCTGAATATAGGTCACACTGCCTCTGCTCCTTCTAACATATGTATCGATTTTTATTAAAAATGTGGTGATATTATATATGTGAATAAATTGACCAAATATTCTAAAAAAATCTCAAAACTTAATGAGGTGGCATAATAAGAGTTATAGAAGCAGGCTGGATGCAGACTGTGAGTTGGTTGTACTGTGACTGATGAGTTCTTATAAGCAGAATACAGACTGAAGAAAGCATCATGAACTGTTATTGTAATGATATCACCTGTGTTGTGTGGTTGGATGTTTAGACCAATGAAGGTTTGTTAATGTCAAATGTTAAACGGGTCATGAAGGTCCAAGGTACCACAGCAGACCACCGTCACCACACACATTTAGTGAGTGGAGATTAGAGGATTAACAGCACATCTTGTTGACACAGACATTTCACTTCTAATCCGCCCACCCAATCTAACATGATACCGCAAACACATGTATAAGACATGTACAGCAGCTACACCTAAATCTAAGTAGTCTAATAAAGCAGCCATACAATATATCCTGGCTCTATGAAGCTCATCGTGTTCACTTTTAGCTGAGACTGTATTTGTAATATTTGATCTGTGACCACAATATCAAGAGCACCACTCAATATGATGGAGTACATCTCAACAGCACCACAAACTGCAGCTGCCAAAATCATCTTCTGTCAATAAAGGCCCAATGAATGATCTGATGAGACACTGAACATCATGTTCCACAAGTTTCAGCAAAAGAGGAAGATAATTCAGAAAATATGTTTTTCTGAATGACACTTTCTCCAAAAGTAAGTCAAAAAAGGGAAATAGAGTCATTATTATACCTTATTTGATTATTGGTTGAACAGGTGCCTGAATTTTATTTCCATAGCAAATGATAGATTAGGAGAATTAACAATGCTGCCATGATGGATCTCCTGCGCTTCAGGCGCTGATGGTTGTGCAGATAGTGCTGTGAATGTACGATAGCACTACATGGATCACTGTAGAGAGGATAATAATTCAGAACCTCATCAAAACAGAGAATGATGGTGATTTGTCAGTGAGAAGCTCCTCTTGAATGCATAAATGGATTGTGGTAATGGCTGACTACCAGGACTGGGAACAGAACCAAATGAAGTAGACTTTGCTGAAACCTGTCTGAGTTAATAAGTGACATCACGACTGGAATCACTGACTTAAAGGAATAGTTCAGATTTTTTTCAAGTGGGGTTGTAAATGGTAAATGAACTGTACTTATACAGCACTTTTCTACTGGTTTTGACCACTCAAAGCACTTTTATACTACATGACACATTCATACACTGATGACAGGAGCTACCACACAGGGTGCCAACCTGCCCATCAGGAGGAAACTAACCCTTTCATACACATACATACACCGTTGGCACAGCAACGGGAGCAATTTGGGGTTAAGTAACTTGCCCAAGGACACATGGACATGTGGACTGAAGGAGCCGGGAATCAAACCACCAATCTTCCAATTGGTGGACGACCGCTCTACCTCTTGAGCCACAGCCACATAGCCACATTCTCCATAGTCAGTGTATGAACCTCAGTACAGGTTAGAGAAGCAGACAGGAGCACTGATGTGGACGCGGCCAACAGCAAAATGTATTTCAGCCATCAAAATAAAGGTCAATTAAAAAAAACAATTAAAAAAATCAGTCAGTTGAAGCGTATACGTTACATGTGGAATATTTTCACTGCTTTACCTTTCTGTCAGGCTGCACACACTCTGTTATCAGCTGTGAGTCAGAAAGTGCTGTTGCAGCATAATACAGTGTTCAGCGTGTCATCTCTACAAATAGTTGGTGGCTACACAGACCAACTATAGTGTTACTGGATGATAATTGCATATTATTGTAAAAAAAAATTTTTTTCATAAAATAACTAATAACTGCTTTTTAAGTATCACAACCTAATGTATGGAGGTAATGGTTTAATGATTGTGATATAAACCATAGTGCCAATCCAGCCAAGATCTGGAGGAAATGATTCCAGATTCAAGATACTGTATTTACACAGGCACACAGTATAATATTAATCTGTAGTTCACTGAGTCAGGTTTAAAAAAAAAACAAAAAAACATTACAATATTATAATAATAATAATAATAATGCAAGGTTTGTGCCCTGTTATTGAACAACATATCCAGTGATATTCTGCAACTTTTTTCACAGTTAAATATCAAAAATATGACAGTTCACAACATTACAGAAATACAGTATTTTCGGGATTTGGCAGCTTTTTAGCATTATAATATATCAGGAGGTCTCTATGGATAATACACAATCTACACCATTAGAAATAAGCTCATGTGCATTTTCATGTTAAACATGAGAGGGAAAAAATGGCATAACATTTTCAGCAAATAGCTCCATGTTTGGCCAAACTTGTATTCTTGAAAAACATTGAAAAAGTTTCTGAAATGCAAAAACAAAAGTAAATGTCATTGGTTTCTGGCAGTTTCTGCTGACTGCAGACGTGTGTGATTTCCACTCCATCTAACATTCATAGTCTCTGTCATAAAGCTGCAGCTCTCCCACAAGGGCTATTTCACACTTCTATCCAAATCTGCCTGCAAACACTGTGATTGATTAAAAAATGTTAAAAACATGGAAAGGGTGTAGCTGCACAGAGTGGGTAATTTAGCTGTCGCTTATTTGATTGAACTGGAACGCCGTCCTGTTTAAGTGTGCTCTCTGTTTACTCAGACGCCTGTCAAAGCTAATGTGCTTTTGTGACTCATTCATGCCGTCTGTAGCAGATTCAACAAGAAATGATTAAATGTAATAGTCTCCGGGAAAGGTTACACTGCAGTTATTAGACGTTTCTGGTGGAAGTCAGAGCCTATTCTAAATCCCTGTCTAATTTTAACCTTTTTCATTTCGGGCGTAGCTAAGCAACCTGCCACGCATTCCCTCTGACCTTCAAATGAACCTAGAGATTGCTTAAATAATCTTGTACTTTTGTTGTGTGCACGCCCGTCCGGTGTGTGTATGTGTGTGTGAGAGAGAGAGGTAGAAGAAAAAAAAGAAAGTCATGCATATTTCTCACTTTCACTGCTGTGTCTCTCACCCTGTCTCTTCTAGCTGACAGACCCTGTGTTGCCTCTGCTCCATCTCTCTGTGTAGAGTTGTTAATAACAACCTTGCATTTTACAGCATGGCATGCACACAGACTCATGCTACAGCACACACACACACACACACACACACACAGACACACACAGCACCCACAAACAGGGTCACCACTGCTGCCAATTGCCATTTTACGCACCATAAACATTTGATTATTTCATTTATCGTCAGGGCCAGAGCATACACACGCAACACAGAACACACACACACACACACAAACACAAGAGGACAGACATCCACAAAATACACGTACACAAGAGACATGCACATGTGTGCCAATACATACTGTGACACAACCTTACACACATTATCAGTGTTTCTCTCATGCACACACTCGGCGTTGAGTAAGTGTAAGAGTACATCTTAGTCAGTGTCATCCTGCAGTGCTCCAGATGAGAAAATCAAAAAGCCAAAGCTGACAGCAAAATCAACTACATGTTGCTATGATATAACTCTTACACAGCACTTACAACACACACACACACACACACACACACACACACACACACACTATTATTCTGCACGCACACACAGAAATGCACAAACAGACAGTAACAGGAAAAGTAGTGTGCTTATTTCGCTTTGTTATAAAACATGGGTCTTTTCATAGGTGTGACCATCATTTTTGTCAAGTAATGATACAAATCCAACTCTTGAAGTAAATACCTGACATCTGGAAACATGGTGACATCACTAGTCAAAATAAATCTGGATATAAAATGATCTGATGCCAATTCAACCAAATATTGTCCTCAACCAATGTATGTCTAGTGTATTCATGTGTTTGTGTAATATATTTAAAGTTATGTATATGTGTATATCCTTCCCCCCCCCCCCTTACTGTATATGTATTTAAGTGTTTTTATTTCTCTTATTTACTTTATTCATCTGGGGGGGGGGGGGGGGGGGGGGGGGGGGGACAGGTATGTTTTGCATGGTTGGGTGTGGGAGTATTATGTTCTGGTGGTTATGTGTGTTAAACTGTTCTATAAATAAAAACATGTTGTTGGAAAAACATTTATGTGGAGGACAAAATGATGGCAACAATTTAAAAAAAAAAACTTTAAATGATTACCCCGATTATCCACATAATATTAATAAACTCACTGTTTCAGGTTTAGGATCACTACAATCTTATTACTACTACTACTGCTACTACACACACACACACACACACACACACACACACACACACGCACACACACACACACACACACACACACACACACACACACACACACACACACAGGCCTCCACAGACAGTTACACAAACACACACATTTGAAATTGTATCAAATCTGATCCCAACAAATACACTATGATAAGAGCACTATGGCCCCCCACCCCCCCCCCCCCCCCCCCCCACCCTTCCCCCCGTGCCAGCAGGACAGGAAGTATGCCATTATCTGCTATCACACACACACACACACACACTCCTCCTCTTCCACTGGCTCCTTTACCACATCTTTATCGCCAATCTGCTCTGTCATTCCCAGACTCTTGGATCTCATTCTTCACTCCATTCATCTCCTAAAATTATTTTCATTTAAATTTCATTAAGCCTGCAACTAAAGATTATTTTCATTATGATCTATAAAACGAGTGAAAATGTCCATCACAACTTCCTATAGTCCATGATGACGTCATTAAATATTTTGCCAGACCAACAGTCCACAACTTCAAATATTACATTTGGACCTGAAACCATTACTAAAAAAACCCTAAATGATTAATTGCTAACGTAAATAGTTGCCTACTCTTAATGAATTAATCAACAATGAGCTCTAAATTGAGTTGAAATGAATGTCAGTTGTCATGTTTGCATAGCTGTTGTGGAAGATGTGTCCAAACTCCAAACAGTCTTCAGTATGTTTGATAAAAAACTGAAATAATCAGTGGTTTCATAAATAAGTTGACCGAAAGAAGATTAACCAACAATTTTCCTAATAATTAAAGTCATTTAAACTTCTCATATCTGACAATTTGCTGCTTCTGCAGTTTATGTGGTTGTAAACTGAATGTGTGAGTTTTAGACCGCTCATCAGACATCAACCTGGACTTCAGAGAACTGGTATACGTTTATTTATAGACTAAACCCTCCATGAATTGATCAAAATAAATGAATAAATCCCTAAGTACAATATTCAGACTACAGCTCTGGTTTAATGTGTATAGTGTAAAGAACAAATAGACAGGAATGTAAAATATATATACACACATATATATTCACAGTCTATTAGCTTCCAGCTGTCTCGTCCTTGTCTGCATATGAAGCAGGGGGTTGTGGGTGAGCTTTTTCCGTGTTCATTAATGGCGTGATCACTGATTAGCATTTAGATACAGTATGGGACATTTCCCCTGGGCTCCTTAGGTGCAGCTCTGGCAGATTGAGGGGCCGCAAGCTAATGTGTCCTGATTGGACAACAGGGGTCTGCAGCTTTTACACACAACAGCAATTCAGTGCAGTGACACCACAAACCTTCAGCCACACTGATGGCAGCAGGAGGCCAGTAACTGAATGTTAAATGCTGTCAGAGTGGAGACAGTCAACATCATCAAAACAATATATAGGTGTTAAGTTGCTTCACAGCAGCGTCTGCCTTCCATATGTTCTCCCTGCCACTCTAAAGTTTTCTGTATTATCTGCTGCCAGTGTTCCCTCTTTGAATACCTGCTCTGAAATAAACATGCAGAAAATGTGTGTACTTTAGAATAATGCTGTTTTTAGAAGGATACGTACCATCCAAAAATCAGCTTGCAGATTGGTCATCCATCAGAGTGAGTAGGTCTTAATTAGTATTATTGCATGAAGAGCAGGTGCACTTACAGACTGCTCACATTGAGTTATGAGATTAAGCTTTGAACACATTCTCATTAGAAATGATTAATATCCCAAATATGATGCTCTTGTCTATGTTTTATTTTCACTGTTCTACATTTGATGTCCAAACAAAAACAGGCCATGATTTCAATGTGTCCTGACATCAGTGTAATTATAATGGCTCCTATACACTGTATAGCCACCAGGGGTGTCATAGTGAGGGGAAGGGTGGAACTAAGGTATCATGACCCAAAAAATAGGGAGGAAACTCAAAAAAGTTCACTCCTCCAGTAAAGTGGATTCAATGTATTCACTCTCCAAACACTGATGTTACGCTGTGATTGCACTCATGTTGATGCTGAGGACTTTAGCTGAACTTGAAGTCATCATGTAAAGTAAAATCAGGCTACCAAAAGAGAAAGAAATTGGGGGGGTAAAGCAGCTGCTGACTAAATTCTTGTGAAATTCTTGCGAGCAGTGTTTTAGATGAGTGAATAGTTAATGAAGCAGCGTGGGCCTCAGTTTGGGACACAGCCACAGAGAGCAGGTCCATGGGCTTAGATTTCAGAGTGTGCAGACTTTCTTAAATGCTTTAAACACTTCATTACAGATCATTCTAAAAGCCACCGCACATGTTTTCTTGTGGATACAGTTATTTGTACAGACATGAAAAGGGGAAAGGAGGACTCTGAGGCTGCATGTGTACCAAGCCTAAAATGTTCTTCACTCTAATGGAAGAGAATTAAAACTGCTGTTTCGAAAAGTGAGTTTAGAGAATATGGTTGAAAGAGTGGAATTTGCTGTTTTGTATTGACAAAGATATTGTAAAAAAAAATAAATAAAATAAAATAAAATAAAAAATACCATTAATGGATTAAGATGGAATATTATCTAACTAAAAAGTTAATTGTAATGTATGTTTTGCCTTCATGGACATTTGTACTTTCTGTATCCATTACGAGTAGACATTGGGTTTTGTAAAAATATTTATAATGCATCTAAAATATATGATTGTAATGTTTTTAGTATTTAAGGTGATCTAAAAGCTGCATAACTGTTTGACAATATGTACCCAGAAAGATCTCAGACAGGCGAGAAAGCTGAGCATTATTGGTGAAGAGCGGTGTGAAGAGAGGTGTGTGTGTGTGTGTGTGTGTGTGTGTGCGTGTGTGTGTGTGTGTGTGTGTGTGTGTGTGTGTGTGTGTGTGTGTGTGTGTGTGTGTATGTGTTGTCTTGTGTTCTCAAAGAAACCAGCGGTGCCTTTAACATGTGTTTTTTTGTCCATCCTGTAACTACATGTACAGATGTCATTTTGACTGTATACCTGTCACTGGCTCTGCCCGTGGTCACGTTGGCACATGTAACAACTAAAGTAAAAAATTACACATGTAAAATATTTTAAAAGTATTAGACAGTAAAGGAGGAAAGTGTGATATTACAGCAGTGAAACAGAACAGAAGCTAACCAATAAAATCTCACCTCTAAGCAGCCATGAGCCTGCCCCCTCAAGTCATAACCAGACACACACACACACACACATGAACACACACAAACACAGCTCAACACACACTAGCAGAGACAGAAGATTGAACTGGGGACGAAGCTTGAAATGGTTAAATTGAATGGACTTTTTATAGCGCTGATATTACTTCATTCCATCTCACGCAATCCTCTCTCCTCTCTCGCCCTTTCCTCTCCTTGCATCCCTCCACCTCTCCACCCCCCCCCCCCCCCACCCCCCACCCACCCCCCGCCATCTCTACTCTCCTTCTCTGTATAAGAGGGGTCAGCTGTCCTTTCCCATAGCTGTCAACTCTCAGGCCCTTTACAGCATTCTGACGACCCCCCACACTCCTGCCTCCACACTCTGTCTCTCTCGCTCTCTCTCTCCACGTCTCTCTGTCGCTCGCTCGGCTGTCAGATGCACCGAGGGTGATTGGAGGTGAGTCGATGGATGGGAGGAGGAAGAGGAAAAGAGGAGGAGAATGAGGAGAGGAGGATGGAGATGAAGGAAGAAGAGCAAGAGCAAGAGGGAGAGACAATGGATGAGGGGTGAAACCAGATCAGCCTTTATGGACAATGACAGGCTGGAGCTACATAAAAAGCCAGTGTATTAGACTTCAGGGAGATGGAACATACAGGAAAAATAGCAGGAGAGATAAAGGGATGAAAAAGATGTAAAAGGAGAACAGAAAGAAGCAAAGAAGCAACAAAGAAAATAGAAATTTGGTCTTCAGTCTCCTCATGTGCTTTATTTTTTAGAGGCCTTATAAAACGGTTGGGTGACTCTCTGTCTCTGAGGAGTTCAGGTCAGCACTTTGTGTCAGAGGAGAAATGTTCTTGTCCTAACCTGTCGCTGTAGCACAGTATTGACTGGTACATGGGGGCATGATTGGCAGGCACAGAGGCCAATCATTTAGGATTACAAGAGGACTGAAATATCCCACTGACATGGCATGTGGAGGGTGAAGACAGCCCTGTGACACACATGAAGCCAGCGGTCAGTTGACCCGTCAGTGAGGAGCTTCACACCATCTCTTACTGTTAGCCCACCTACCACCAGACACAGGGACAGGATGTCCAGCCTACAGCACCACAACTGGAGAGCGATGGCAGTGGACTAGAGCCCTTCTTATCTGATAATCCACCTCACAGGCTGAGAGTGCTTTGAGAGAGTATTTGCATTAATGCTTTTAAATTTGTACATGAATTTCCCAAAACAACACTTTGTGGAGTAGCTGAGCACACATGGGTGTTAAGAACATCACTTGTGGTGCTAAAGAGAATGGAGATTTGCATTGTTGTACAAAGCACAGATGAAGCATACACTCACCATGCAGTTCACAGTGAGGGCTTGATGAAAATGAAGAGTTGAGGGCAGGGGTAGACTTTTTGGTTAAATGTTAACGAAGTAAACAACTTTAAATAAACACAAGCAACATCTCCATCTGACCTCACAGATCAGTATGAAGACTGATAAAGGTTTTTTTTTTTTACTGATCGGCTCTATTGAGAACGTTCAGGCTCAGAACTTTATACACAAACTAAGACCAGTCCTCCGTTTTACATCAGCTGTCACAGGTGTAGTAAAGCACCATTTGTGGCAGGATGCAGAGGAATATGCTGGCATTTATGCAGCTAAAATGTCTGCAGATTGTAAATATGTTACATTTAAAAGTGGAAGCAGTCCAACATCCACTTTATAACGTGTGCAATGCGAGCTTTTCACAATGTGCTAGTAACAAAGTACTGACTACAGAGTTCACTCACTCAAACAAACACTGCAGATACTTATAAAAAGGAGAAAAATGTCCAGTACAGCTCAAGGCCACAAAATGAGTGAGGGTAACTGAATTCATCACTTTGACTTTTATTTATTGTGGCTATGAATGTTGAAGTTAAACTATGACACCACTTCTAAGTGGAATTATTATTATTCTATTTCTTTGAGTGTTCTAGTTTTATTTCTATGCTGCACTAAGTGGAATTAATAAGAGTCATGTAAGATATGTTTACTTTATTATTTTATCCACACACACAAATAACCATTAAGGAACAGCTTGGATGCAGATAAGACTTTTTTCCTTAATGTATTGCATTATTGATGTGTGTACTGTGGAGCTGTACTAGCCATGAAATACAAGTATCAGATCAGGACTCCGCATCAGCAAATAAATAAATAAAATAATAAAATACTTCATAAATGACTCAGATCAGGATCTGGGACAAAAACACTAGATCAATATTTAACCAAGACCATCTTTTCCTAACCTGAACCTACATCATTAAGTTTATATATGAACATTCTGCTCATACAATCAGAAACAACATGTTAAAAGTCTCTTTATTGAGTTAGTAAGGAGAAGTCATGTCTCCTGTATGAGCTTTTACAAATCAGTGGTGGAGAAACCTGAGTCAATTGCCTTAAAACAACTTTAGGCTTTAATTAATGGTTTGATTTGAGCATCATGATCTTTTTTTCTATGGGTAAACTTTATTGGTCCCCCTAAGGGGAAATTCCAAATTGACACAATAATATTCTTGAAATAAGTGATAAAAAAATAAAATAAAATAACCTCATACAGCCTCAGTCTTATTAGTGGGATTGGGAGGTACTGAGAGCTTTACTGGGAGCTGTGGTGTTGTACAGTCTGATGGCTGATGAAGGAGCCCCCCAAGCACTTTGAGGCACGTGGCTGGGAGATGACACTTTTTCTATTACTGTCTGATACTCCAACTGTTATTGAAATAAATAATGTATATTTTTCCTGTCTTTGTCTCGTATTTGTTCATTTTTGTAGTCCATACCGTACATCTCTATTACCAGATAATACAGGATGATTCTGCAGACCCCCAGACAACATCCAATGTTGTTTGTTTTTTAACCTGTGTTGTTCAACATCTGTGCATGTTAGGGTTAGGCAACTAACCTTTGCTAATCTGGAGCTTGTGTTAGAGACAGATGTTTTGCATCGAGGCTAATTGAAGGAATGTCTATACATGTACCTAAGTGTTATGATGTGTTTGCTGTATATGCCTTGATGAAGCTCGTGATTAAAAGATTGTATGTAATTAAACAGAGTGAGCAGATCCTTGTGTACAGACACTCTGTGCTATTAGTCAGGGAGAAGGTTTAAAAATGTGAACATGGTCCTATATTTATATCAGTTATATCTTACTTAACCCTCACATACTGTTCATATTCTACATCCTCTCAGTATTGTCTGGATCAATTTTGACCCTGTCTAAAAATCCCCTCATAAAAAGTGTCTATACCAAATGTTGAAGCACAGATCATCAATAGTTGATCTGACTGATCAATAAATGTGATTAAACCTTGATTCATGTGTCAGAGAGCAGAGAGAGTGTATTTTTATCTCATTTTAGGAGAAAAAACATCTCCTATCACACAATATCATGTCCTATTTTACCTAAGACATGAAAATATAACATAGTAATAATGATGGAAATGTATTTTATGTAAAGTGAAAATAACAAGAACTTTATGGAAGTGTGGGGTTTATTGTAGAACCATTAGAGCCATCAGTCTTCACTGCTACATCATACAAAGAAATCCTCATAACTACTATCTTATAAAACTATTAATTATTATTTTCACTAAAGCACATGTCAATAGATACGGGTTAAATGTACGGGCCACTTTAGGAAAAGTTATCAAATTTCAGAGTAAAAGACATTTGTGGTGTTTGTACAGCTGTCTAATGTCAAAACTGGTCAAATTTGAACTGAACAGTATGTAAGGGATAAACTTGACAGTACTTTAATACTTTATAATGGAAGTCAGATTGTTGACCTGTGTTGACCTTGTGTCAGAGAGGTGTTTTTAAGGACCACAGTTGGAATAATGTATTGCCCTTTGTTAAAGTCTATTAGTAATATTTTGCTCTGAAAACAAGACTACATATGATGCTGAAACTTTCTGTATAGCTGACATTTTGGGAGATACAAGCTTTTCACCCTGCCTCCATCTCTGTTCCAACTAATTCTCTCTCTCTTTCTCTCTCTCTCTCTCTGCTGTCAGTCTGCCTGGCTCGCCCTAAGCCCCGTGCCTGGCTCTCTCTATCCTCCAGCCCAGATCCCACCCACCCCCTCTCCTCGTCGCCGCCTGGTGCCAACCCCTTTTCACCAGCTAATACCACTTTACCCTTTTTTACCCTCCTCCTCCCACCCCGGGGACTTGCATTCAATCGCGCTATCTTCCCGCAGCAGGCCTGTCAAATACCCCGCCATCGAGCGAGGAAAATCGGCCTGGAGAGGGCAGGGGGAGTTTGAGGGTGAGCGCGGTGTGAGAGAAAGAGACAGCGATGGATGGAAATAAGAAGGGATGGAGTGAATGTGATGGTGGAGGCAAAGGGCAGAAAAGAGAGGGGTATGCAAAAATAGGAAAAAGGCGGAGGAGGTGCACAATGGTGAGGATGAGGTGGAGAATTCAAGAGAAGGATGAAGACCAAAGACTTGATGAATGAGTGGACCGACAGAGTGGCTTAAGGTGAAGGAATACACAGAGAGCTGGAAGAAGGAAAGAGGAAGAGGTGACAAATGATGAAAATTCATACATCATGCGTCCAAGGAGGATCATCCCATCCCTCCCTCTGTCTTGTCATCCTGCCTGGTTTGGGTGGATATAAGCTGTCTATTGTATGTCTGAGGCTTCATCTGAACCACCAGAGCAGCCTGTCTGTGCTCCAAAAAAGATGCATCATCGTCACATACGTGTGACCTGCTTTGGGCGACACAAATTGGGTATAAACTTATCATTTTAGTCACAAATAACTGCAGTGGAACGGGCCAAGAGGGAAAAACTCTACAGTGCAACTTACACTGAGAGGCTCAAATCATGCACTGTGGCTGGCAGCTGTGGTAGAAGTGGCTCTTGTTTTACAGTTTAGCAGAATAAAAAATCATGCACTGATACTGCGACTTTTAAAAAAAGGACAAAATGCTGCCCTGTGGTGAGGTAGTACGCTTGTCTCCAATTCAAATTCACCTAGCTGATCTCAAAAAGACAGACTGGTAGTCCCACTGAGTTAAGATAGCATTAAGTTAACTTCTCCCATCATGTCCCACCTCAATCTGTTCTTTCTTGAGTCCTGAAACCAAATGACACACCCTGGAGCAACACACAGATGATTAAAATCAAATTGTGGTATCTTGGCTGACTTAATAGACGAATACATCACTCATATATTCAGCAAAACATCTGTTAGACATTACTTTTTGTTAGCTCTTGAAATGTGTTGTCCTATGTCCTTCAACACACACACACAGACACACACATTGGTGTTCTAAAGTATTCTGCTATTTATTTATTTTTTTAAAGGACATATGCACAATTTTAGTTTTATTTTATTTATTTTGATTTGTTTTACTGCATGATTTCCAGTTTAAAAAAATCCTTATATCAGTTCAGCCTCTGTCTGAAACAGGCTGTTTAGTCGTTTTTGCAGGGAGCATTTCTACATGTTCAACTCAAGTTTTAGCTTAGACAATGTTTAGTGATACGTAGGGGCGTTTCAGGGCTATGACTGTTGGCACACGTCTCCATAGCAGGAACCCCCCCCCTGAAGGAACTTCTACGGGGGAAAAAACAATCCTTTCCTCGGGCTATGTACTCTGTGCAGCCCCTGAAAAATTCCTGGGTGGGGCTAGAGGTTGACTTGGTGCTCAAAGCGGGATGTGTCATCATCTTAGATTTTAAATATCATATTATGGTCATATAGAATAAGTGTTTTCTTTTCCATCTTTTAAAGGCTGCGTTACAGAATAATGTCATTTTCTGAGCTTAACACACTGTTCTATTATCTGCTTTTATCCACTTAGACATTATAGGCACATTACTGATGATTATTTATCATAAAAATGTATTAATGTTGTTATTTTTGTTTTATTATCCTTACAATATTGTCAAAATATCGATAGAGATATTTGGTCATTTGTGATATTTGATTCTGCCCATATCACCCAGCCCTAACGTCAACAGAAAGCAACACAATAAGCACCTATAAACTGATGCAGAATGGTAACTTCACCTCCAGAGTCCTTTGGGTCCTATCAAGGTCCTACTCTGCAATGGAGACACAACGGCTGCGAGGACAGAGTGAGAGGACATTCCTGTAGAGTTCCCACCTCCTAAATTTTACCCAGAACTTAACTTAATGGAAACGAGACTATAGATATCTGACAGCAAACTACAAAAAGCAGAATATGTCACCTCTAAGTGTTAACTACAATAGATAAGTGAACTGAGAATTACAGCTCAGGTTTATAGTAGTAAAAGGTCAGCTATAACCTTTAGCTTTGATGTATTCTCAGTATGCCACTAGTCACTGCTTCATTATTTAATTGGAAAGTATCTATTACTCACTGCACATGCCCGGTCTCCACTTTAATTAGGAACACATAAAAGACTGATTACTGTATATTTGTCTTACTACATGCTTTTAACATGTATAAGCTTGATTGGTTGGCTTTCCTGCTGACCAGTTAGGATGTGAATTGATTGTTAAATGTTGAATATGTTGTAGAACACACTACGACACTATGGACACTATGACACAAATGTCAGCTGTTCTGTGTTCTGATAAAGAAAGCTATCACTACCTTCTCCATTTTAAAAGCATCAGTTGTAGCAGTAACTTTTCTACAGATATTCATTGTGTTGTCAGCTGCAGAGACAAACTCACTTCCTTTCTGCTATTTGTATTCAGTGTCAGCCTTGTTGTCAGTTAGTACCAGTCACTAGCAGTGGCAATGCAAAAAATAAAAAATAAAAAATCCTGGGTAGCCCTGAAGGCATATTGTTAACAGGACAGCTCAACCAGCACACAGCGTCCATCACTACTCTTTGCATAGATATGAATTGTTTGAGCTTCCTTGCATCTCAGTTTAAGCACAATGCAAGTCAATCATGGTTCATTATTGCAACTTGCACAACTGTGATGTGAAAGCCTCCAGTGCACATACAGTGAGAAAGACACATTGTATTGTGTTATACTTTTAAAATTGAAACAATATATTTATAGATGCTGGACTTTTTTATTTTAAGAATTTCTGACTAAGTAATTGTACTTTTTTTGTTAGTGTAAATTCTAACTTCTTTCAGCCTAAATCACAGTATGGGCTTGATCAGAGGAGAGGGTTTCATCTGTCTTAACTGAGACACTACAGACCGTCCCTGCATGTAGAAAAGACTTCTAGGCACATTGAGTTGGAAATTGTGTCCACACAGTGAGAATCAAACCTTAACACTGATATCTGATCTGTTTCCTAAACAAAAGAAAGTGAGCTCTCAATTCAGAGAAAAAGTGGATGTTGCATCTTCAGAAATAAAGGTAACAGCTCATACGCCAAAGTATAGCACCTCATCTGTTGTTATGGCTTATATAATGACATAGGATGCCCAAGACTGGAAACACGTGAGACTATATATATAAATATATATATATATATAAAGCTCTGTACAATCCAGATTAATATATGAAGATGTATATAAAAACAAACAAGTACCATAAGACATTACAAAGAAATAACCATCATAATGTACATAAGAATTAATTATATGACCCCGTTAAATACTTTGAACCTTTTCAAGAGTGTATAGAAAAATCAATGTCTAGATAAATTACATCGACTAAATATAGTAAGGATGATAGCATGTAGCAGATGATAGCATGTAGCAAAAAGCTAATTAAAAGCTATATGGCCATTTCAATTAGCTTGATTTCCTTTTTTTAATGAGCACGGTAAAATACTGTAGACACAATGTCAAGAATAAAATGACAATAAATAAGTCTACATAATATGAAATCTTAATATTGTACATCTCAGTTTGTAATGTATGAATCCAGTATGCTTCTCTCTGTTACAGAACAATCACTATCATCACCTCTTTTAAAAAGGGAAGGAACAGAGCTACATCATGGTCAGCTCAATTCAAGTGTCTGTCCACTGGGGATATTTCATCTTTATTCATTATGCTACTTTTATGTTCAGAAATTCTAGTGTTTAAACTGCCATATAGTTTAGTGTATATATGCTAACCCACAAGGACGTTTCAACAGACAGAACACATTTTTGGTTCTGCAAGACATCCTGTTCCTAATGTGAACTAGTTATTAGTCTGTCCTCTGTTCACAGCTCTACACTGGACACAGCCTAGCCTATTATTCAAAGCTTGCTTGATAAATTCAGGGTCCTTTCCTTTTAAAGAATAGACTATTTATTACCATTTCCTCACTCGAGGTCATGTATGATGTAAATGTACATACATTATGATGTTATTTCTTTACAATGTTTTGCTGTAATTGTTTTATTTGCATTTTCATGTTTTAATATGATTGTATAGCTCTTTAGAGTTTTAGTCTAGTCATCGTCTTTTCTAATTATTGTGGTCACATCACTTTCATTAGACGTCTGTATGAGGCCAGTTCATTCACAGATGATCCTATTATATTTGCTGATTGGTGTTTGAACCTCACCTGTTTTTAAATAAAAACGGCCTTTTCTGCTGTTTTGATTAGGCTGATGAAGAGCTTCTAGCTGAATCACATTAACTATAATCTGTGAGTGCCAGTGTTCTGTTAGTTTTCACATCACATGTGTTCTACACCTGACTGTACAACTTATTAAACTGTTTCATCATTTTGCTTTTAAAATGTTAAAGGATTTTTTTTTTTTACAGATACATACTGGTTATCCATTCTTCACAGGTGAAATGTTTCGAGAGTCACAAAGTCCAGCAGTCCTGCCCACAGCTACAAAAAGTGTTGGCTCAGTGTGTAAGGGTGACATGCATTGGTGAGAGCATGAGGGCAACAGTGAAAAAAACAGATGGCAAAAGAAGCAAATGTGAGCCCTGTTGGATGTGTGTGTGGCTGCATAAGCTACTTTTGGGAACACATTTCAGATTAAAGACCAATTAATTGGGGACACACATTCTGTACATGTCCTCAACTGGGAAAAGCTGATTTGTGGGTCAGTGGTTAAAGTTAGAGTTAGGCAAGAAGTGGTTATGGTTTGGTTTAGTCTCCAGGAAATGAATATCAGTCTATGCAATGTTCCCAAAAGTGACCTAGGGAAACATGTGTATGTGTGTGTGTGTGTGTGTGTGTGTGTGTGTGTGTGTGTGTGTGTGTGTGTGTGTGTGTGCGTGCGTGCGTGCGTGCGTGCGTGCGTGTGTTTGTGTGTGTGTGTGCATGTGTGTGTGTGTGTTTGTGCGTGCGTGCGTGCGTGTGTGTGTGTGAGAGGGTGTGTCTGCGGCAGCAATAGATTTATAGGTGTGTATCCAGGCTGCAGTGTGCAGACATAAATAAGGATGAGGGGAGAAAGCTCGCCATTGAACATAATCAAGTGGATTCTTTCGAGTGCGATTCATCTCTCTCTCACACACACACACACACACACACACACACACACACACACACACACACACACACACACACACACACACACACACACACACACACACACACACACACACATAAGGGGAGAGGTCAGTACCTCTAACATCAGTCTCCCTTGCTTCACTCTGAATATGTTGCGTTGGCTGTGTATGTATGTATGCAGTAACAGTACACACACAAACATTTAAATATGGAGCAAAATGTGAGGCAGCCTAATGAGGATGTTTGTGGCTATGAGCCAAACATCTCTTACCAGGGCTTCAGACTATCTCTCACACACACACACACACACACACACACACACACACACACGCACACACACACACACACACACACACACACACACACACACGCACACGCACGCACGCACACACACACACACACACACACACACACACACACACACACACACACACACACACATTTCATTCAATGAGTTTTCCTTTCATCTTCACATATATTTATACTCTCTGAACTCAGTTCACACTGAGTAGAAATCACATAAACAGCAATTGTAAAACTGTGATTTGCACTAACACTGTTTATTTCATTGAGTTTCAACCATGTAAAAATAATTTAATTTCAGTCAAAACCATTCAACTACCCATTTCTCATTCTGTCATTCCTACTTTTCTTTCACATATGATACATTCAAGTATTTTCCTGCAGTTTATATTCAGCAGTACTTTCAGAAGATAATGTTTTCCTTTTTGTAAAAGCTGAAGCTGCTGAAAGACTTCTGTGTCCTTGAAATCAACCTCATCTAATCCATGTTCCAATCTCCAAGCTCCAGTTTTAGTTTTTAGTTTTTAGTTTGGTTTGTTTTTCATTTTCCATGATTTTGATTCCTAATACCCACTGGTTCAAAATCAGAGTCATGCTCTTCCTGATGTGTAAATACACAGAGTGTACTTTAGAGAAAAGAATATACAAAGACTAAGCTTCAGTTTGTAACTTCTCAGGAAGGCCAGTCACACTACTGTGCAGTGAGCAGCTACTGATTCAAATGGTAAAAACCTGAATGATGAAAACACAGAAAAACACCAGTTATATAAGTGAATGTTATTGAAAACAAAAAGCAGTGAAAATGTCAGTCATGCACATGTCCTTGTCTGGTTGAGGTACAGTACAGCTGTTTGTATAGACACAGGTCTGACACCTCACAACTATTACAACCAAATCCAGCTTTGCACCACAAAGCTCAACTAATGCCAACACACACATCACTATACACAACCTAACATTAACATTAACATTACAGTAGCTGTGAGCAGATAAAACTATCAGTTCTCAGTCTGTAGAACATGACAACACTAATATCTCCTGTTAAAATACTGCTGCTCAGCCTATTATATAAACTATTTACTCACTGGTCAAATACTAAATATGTCATCATAAGGAATATACAATATATACAATAAGGAAATAAAAGTTAAACCTATTATTTCCATCTCTTTTCATCCCTGACATTCTCTGACTTGACCTTTGCTATAAAATGTGGACACGCTGATGTGCTGTGCAACGTCAACACTCAATCTGTATACAGTAATAATGTGTGTGGGTCCATGTGACCTGGATGCTTTCATGGAGGTAAATTGCTGTGCAGACACAAAATAAAAATATATCCATCATGCACATTGTTGTTATGATGATGTTTTATTGTGTTAACCGGTTCTGATTGGCCTGTCAGGGTAAAACTGTGTCAGTGCTGCAACTGATTTTGCCAGAGACAGATGCTAAAAAATGGGCTGCAAAAAAATGGAAAAATGCTTCTGTACACAGACTAGTGTGTGAGCTTTTTCTTTTAAAATTGTTGGATGCACTACAGACAACTGGAGGAAGGTGTGTTCTATGGTTATCCAGAACAGCCTTCTGTTTATAGGTTGGATATCTACATTGAGTAAATGGACATTTCTTTACACAATAAGAACATATATGACTCATACAGAAAGTGAACCTCAGCATTATAATCATATAAGAATTGTAAAAATGTCTGTTTGTTAGAATGGAAATATGAAGTTGTTAAGTGGTGTATACATTAAGTCATCTTATATTTAGAGACAAACCATAATGACACTTTACTGATATAACTGATTACTTGCCTGTTTATGAGTGGATTTAAACAGTGTGGGTTCATTTGACCCAAAATGTTATGGATGTTATTTTTTCCAACATAACAGGAGGACTAAATTACAGACATGCTTATGTTAATGTTGATGAGACCAAACACACTGTTAAAAAAAACAGTTTAATACAATAAACTAAAGTAGGTCTGCTGGTGTAAACACCATATAATCATCATCATCATCATCATCATCATCATCATGAATGTAATTCAGACACTACATTACATCTTTCACTTTCCAGGTCTGCATACTTTTCCAGAGCTAGTAGCAGTTCAGATGCTCTGTCCCGATTGGACGGAGTAAATCATGACTGGATTATTTAGTGAGGACAGTCTAAAGTTGAGCTGTCACACATAAAGTGGTGTTAGAGTGAAGATCAATAATACTTGTTCACTATCATACTGTGAGGAATATTCATATTTTTCTACAAATCCCTATTAACAAAATAAGTTGTCAACTGATCATTCAACATTTAAAACACACGTTGCAGGAACAAGATGAATAAAACTAAAACTAGCTAAATTAGGATTTAAATATGGAACTATATGATCAAATAATACTTTAACAAAATTATGTATCCGACACACTCAATGCCAACTTTCAGCACTTGACAGTTGTCAATACTCTGCAGACACAATGCCTAAAATAAACTGCACTGATGAAGTTTCAATAAGAAGAGCTTAAATATATGAGACACACATTATCACCAGAAAATAAAAATACAGACATTAGTCAGCTGCCGCAGTGACATAATATACTAGCGTCACTTCCACCACTTTTTAGGTTCAATAAAGTATAAATAAATAAAAGCTAGTCAGTTAAACACAAAACTGTCAGACATGAATTAAAATCAGGGATGATATTAAGATGAGTAACATGGCCAAAGGGGAAGTAGACAGACTTATTGAAAAGGCAGCAATTTACTCATCATTTATAACACTGGATGGCTTCAGGCAACACTGGAATTATTCTTAGTATTTTATGTTAAAAAAAAAAAGATGTATATGCATCCAAATCACGATAGAATGATTATTAAAGAGATATTACTGTATCCAAGCTCTCAGTTTGCCTTTGTATGAACTGCATGCTCATTTCTGAAAAATCACACACGATATCTAACAACAGTAAATGTCCATATGTTTGTCATTTGCATTTTATTTCATGTAAGTTCATCATAAAGCAGTAAGAAGTCTCCCTAATATCACCTAAGGGAACGTTGGGACTTCGTCCACCTTGAATAACTGCACCAAATACAAACTATATCACTTGGTGTCAGTTTAGAGGACATCATGCAGACACACACTGGACTCTGATTATATGTAAGGACAAATTATTACCCAACAAAGAGGAAATCAAACCGTTTTAGAATGAAGCGTACTAAAAGATTCTCCCCTGACCCTGGGCCTATCAGAGTGCACTCCTGCACCAACACTGACTTTCTATAAATCTCTATAATATAGTCTGGGAACATGACTTGTGGAAATGAGATGAACTGGTATGTTCAGCTGACAATTTACAGCCATATTTGCCAAGTTCCTCTTAACAGTGGAACAGCTTGTACATCCACACGCTCTGTGTTCTGCACTCTGTCACTGCAGATACTCAGTCTCAACACTATTATGGTTATTATTAGGGTTATAACACAGACCATCTACAAAACACATGGACAATGAGATTTGACCAAAATATTTAATATGACAAAGGAAAGCTTTGGGAAAAGCTGATATCCCTGTTGGTGTCTGTTTGAATGTAATTAAATGTATAGTCACTGAGAAGAATAAGATCATTGTAAAATGAAGTATTTGATGTTTTCAACTTCTCATCGTGTGGATCAGAGTTCATTAGATCCACATGGATTTAAAAGGACAAAACAAACATGATTCAGTCCTTTTCTGTCATCTCCCATCATTTTCAGATGTGTCCTGAACGAGAGCTCAGCTCGTATTGAAAGCGCTGGCGAAGCAAGCCGCAGCAGAGAATACACAGAACAGAGCAGCTGAGGAAAATATTTTGGAAGAGTGTTTGCTGTGATTTGCAGAACACCTGTTTCTGAACAACTCCGGCCGCTCGCTACAAAACCTCTCTGAATACATATTAACGGTTCACGGCTTCGTTAAAGCCCTTGTTCACATGCAAATCCCACTCCTCGCTTCCTCCTGAAAGCCTCCACCGCTGCGTTTTCTTCAACACACACACACACACACACACACACACACACACACACACACACACACACACACACACACACACACACACACACACACACACACACACACACACACACACACATCTTCTCAGGGACTTGTCACTCCGTTCAACACCAATGTCTCTCTGGAGAAAAAGATGAGACAGTGTGAGACACTGTCTCATCTTTTTCTCCATCCATCTCTCATTCTTGTGTAGAGGAGGGATTAGGCCTCAGGAGAAAAGACTTATCTGTGCTGTCAGTGCAGCATACCAGACAATACCCACAAACACACACACTCCATACCACACTGTAGTAGATTCACTTTTAAACCAACAAAAGACACTCAGTAAAAAAACAGCTTGTAGGTGCAACAAGCTTCACCAGTGATACAGTTCATCGTGGGCTCGGATAACAACTCTGCTTAAAGGGATTATTGTACCAATCCCACCAAAGAGATGCAGAGGATTCTTTTAAACACAACTCCAAATGGTGTGGGTTTGCATGCATGAGCAGAGCTGCTTTCTGAGAGGAAACTTTTTGAACAGCATTTGACTGTGACAGTCAGGAAAGTATGTGTGATATATTACAGCAGCAGCTGAAGGGTAAAGTGCAATGTTCTCTAATGAAAATGGATGTTTATGAGGAATGGAAAGATGTAAATGGAATGTGTCATCCAGAATTAATTGTTATTGTAGAAATTATCGGGCGATGATGAAACAGTCTGCAATTAGACTGGAGGTTTATTTTCCATTAGTTCTCATTCTGAGACAGCCACATTATTTATTCATTTAGTATCAAAATCTGTTTAGTTTAGGATTTTTTTGCTCTTCCATTCTTGACATTTCCTTTAAGTTGTGGCAAGGTAGTTAATGTTAAAGAATATCTACATCCACACATGTTCATATTAACAGAAACATCTGTAAACCTCTGTATCTCTCTGTGGTGGATACACAGGTCAGTATTTGTACTCTTACACTAGAAGACCGATGACCTCAAAGCTGCACATACGCAGCATAAAAACACTAACATGCACGGACCCTGCAGTGACCCGACAAACCCACATCCATCAGACACACTGCCTGGATTCTGTCTTCTCTCTCTCAAAAGAAACAAAAAAAAAAGAAACAATATAAAGGCAACTTTTCCTCTCAGCTCTGCCTTCACACAGCAGCAGCAGCAGCAGCAGCAGTGTTTCCTGATGCGTTGCTGCCTGCTGCTGCTCCATGCTGAGAAGCCTCTTTGATGTAGACACACCCTGCCCAAGTGTCACCCCCTAAATCCTTATTGTGAGAGTAAATCCCAACAAAAGCCACAGATATCCTACCCTCGACACTTCCCCTCAGGAGCCCGGTGGCCCCCAACTAACATCCCTTGATCCTCCAGGAAAACACCCTCCTTGACAAATTCATACACACACACACACACACACACTTGTGGAAATAACACACTTGTGTCTGTGCAGATACTCATGGAAGTCAGTTATGTATTTGCTGTACAGAATAGATACACCCACACATTTATTTAAAACTGGAAACATTTTCTTTATCAGAGAAATGTGTTTTTTATGTTTATGTAGAGAATAATGTCAGTACGTATAGACTATAACTATGAGGCTTAAGAACACGTTGAATGGATTATGAAACATTTGACAAATCTGTCACTGACATTACGCAAAATTAAAATGTCATTAACACAAAAGCGCTGGTTGTAAATGTAAACAGCAACATTTTAAACGCAGTGTATCAGTCAGCAGACGCTGGGACGCAGCATTTAGGTGCACCTGATTTTGACTTTATGGCATCTCTCTTTGTGGCTGAGCATAGCTGACAAAATCTACAGAGGGGCCACAAAAAAAAGGCTTTCCAGAAATAATTACAGTAAGGGAGGAAAAGGGGGAAAAGGAGGGATGGCAGCAGTTATCATAATCCCTCTTTTTAAGAAGTTATCATAATCCCCCTTTTTAGTTTCTCCTCGCCAACCCTCTAACCTCTTCTCTCTGCTGTGCTCAGCATCAACACTGCACTTTACAATAGCACCTCTGGTATATCCTCCACCTTCCCTTAGACACTCACAGAAAAGTGGAAATACTAAAAATGAGCAAATCTTATCAGTGGAGGGACAGTTACAGTGGATGATTTCAGCCCTCCTTCAGCTTTCACTGGTGGAGTGTGGAGGGAGTGGAGATACACTTCTAGACCTGTGCTTGGACCGCTCAACAATGCGTGAAAAAATGTGTCTGCACACAGACTGGACCTACATGTTCAAAATATCATACACACACTTTTGTAAGAGAGAAAGTTTGGTAAAGGTAAAGTCAGTCAAGATGAGAGCGGACATTAAAAAACACACCTTGCTGTGAAATTGTCCCGTCAGCATGTTTGTGTGAGTGTGTGTGTGTGTGTGTGTGTGTGTGTGTGTGTGTGTGTGTGTGTGTGTGTGTGTGTGTGTGTGCCCACATACATGAAAAAAGGAATTTGTATTGCACACATACGCACACACACACACACACACACCTGTGAGTTTAGATGCTGGTTTTATAAGAGTGCATGCACCAACAACTCTCATTTCTTCTGTATCTTTATGTGCAATATTTCAGTACCTACATATGTACCTACATATTTACATTTGTACGTCACATTTATGAATGTTTACCACACACACACTTTGCAGCTTCACACTGAGAACCACAATGTGACTCCAGTCAACAATTTCAAAGTGATCCTGCACATCTTCCCATGCATTTCTACTGTATTCCTGCTGTCTACTGTGTACAGTACAGCTGTATATTGTAGAACACACAGCACAGCTCAGTTAGTTACAGCTCCTTCAAACAGTGAGTGAATGGAGAAAAGCATGTATATACAGTACAGTACTCACGGTGCTCAGGAGTGTTGCTTTCTCTCAGTCCGCTCAGTCCTGCCTCTCTGGATCTCTCTCTCTCTCTCTCTCTCTCTTTCTTTCTATCTACCTAACTCTATCTCTCTGTGTTTTCGCTGCGATCGCTGCTCTGGACACACACGCGCACCACGGCAAACACACACTCTGCTCTGTTATGCCGCTCTGTCGAACGAACTGCTCTGAGCGAGAGACTGAGACGGAGAGAGTAAGAGAGAGATAGAGGGGGAGGAGAGAGAGAGGAGAGGGAGAGAGAGGAGAAGGATGGTGAGTTGTATGCATGTGTGCGTGTGTGCGTGTGTGTGTGTGTGTGTGTGTGTGTGTGTGTGTGTGTGTGTGTGTGTGTGTGTGAAGGAATGCAATTGGTGTGGGTTGAGCTGGCGAGCTACAGTAGGGGAGATCTGGTGCGCTGTGTGAGCTGATGCACACATACAAACTGCACTGTACATACCAGTCACATGCATTCATCCATTAATACCAACATAAACAGACCAGACATGAGCATCAGAAGCATAATAATGAGTCACACACACACACACACACACACACACACACACACATACATGTCACTGAACACAGGCTTTAAAAGTGAAAGAGAAAGGAGGAGGAAAAGGGCAGATGAGGCAAAGACCTGTGTGTGTGTGTGTGTGTGTGTGTGTGTGTGTGTGTGTGTGTGTGTGTGTGTGTGTGTGTGTATGTGTCAACTCAGCACAGCACGACAGGTAGTGAAGCTCCAAAAGATGCAAGCTTTCCCTCCTCACTCCTGTTTTCTCCTTCATCCTTTTCTCTCAGATGTCCGTCTTCTCACCTGTCCATCTCTAACACTCATCATTATTTTTTCCTCGTCCTCTCATTTGTTCAATCTTTCCATCTTTTGTTCTTTAATTTCATTGAGCATATCAATATGTTTGCCTCAAAAATCATATCATCATGATACTCTGACACACTTTAGCAAACAGTAGGAGTACATTGTCAAAAACGATTCTAGCAATTATTTGAATTGCTCCAATTTATTACACTGACTTGATTACAGGTAACACATTTCTTACTTTTTTTACTATTAGACATTAACAGCACTACAGTGACAATACCCCCGAGGTATTGCCATGTGTCATTTTGTCAGTGTTACAGTCCTGCATCTTTAAAGCAGGCCATAAACAAAGCCTTTGCTTCTCCCCAGCTTACTTAATTAAAGGTGAAATTGGCTATTAGACTAGTGTTATGCTGTTCCACTGATCCAATGGAGAGATGCTCGGCTGCACTGCTCCGCAGGGGAAGAAGAAGAGATGATGACATGACTGCCGCACCAAGAATTGACTGGAAGAAAATCAGAGTCCAGCACATTAGGACCCATCAACCGTCCACATATTGAGTAAGTGTTCCTGTTGAACTCAGTGTGACCAGTGGAAAGGTACAAATGACAGATGTTCATTATTGTATAAAGGGGAGTGTGTAGAGCCAGGGAGATCCACTGTTTAAAAACAAACGCACCTGATGTAAATAAATCTAACCTGTGTGAGAGACTGTGGACTAACATACAGTGACATTCTTAGGTACAACAAAATGTATCACAGAGACCCAGTGATGGTGAGGAAGGACCAATACATGTATCCACCCCAGTTCTGACAAAAACACAGTGCTTGTACTGTAATAAGTTGAAGAGTCTGTGTGTGGAACTAGAATCAAAGACAATGATGACAGTCAAACGCGCCTAAAGTAACATCACAAAATCATACAGCCAACTAATGTCATTAAAAAGCCAGAAACACAACCTGACCACTTCATCCAGAAGAGCATTAAAGACTATGAAGGCTAGAGCTTATCACCCAAGTGAGCTACAGATATGACTGTTCACCACCACAAAACAAGGGATCAATGTTATACTTAACAAATGCAACTCACTGCCTTCCCACAACTGTTCTTAATGTTGTGCCACCTGCTCTAAATTTAGTTCTGAGCAGCAGTCGAGGCAGAAATGTGAATATACAACATTTTAGGCCACACAAGATTTATAGTGGAGCTTAAAGGGGACCTATAATGCTCATTTACAGTTCTATATTCTTATTCTGGGACTTGGAGGGGCTTTGCATGATTCACAGTTTGAGAAACTCCTTGTTTATCTTAGTCTAGCCCTTTATGAAGCCCCTCAGTTCAGCTTTGGACAGCTTTCCAGAAAACTGCCGAGAAGCAGCCCTAACAGTCATGTTAAGTTACTGCTGCTAAAAAGCTTAGATTTCCCATTTTTGCCTTCATCATTAAAAGCTTTAAAATCACCAATGAGAGACTTTTATTGTGAAGAATTTACAGGAGATAAAAACTTGTTCCTCACTGAAGCTTTTGTTAGCCGTGCTAAAAAACAGTCCAATTATCTCCAACAACATATGGAGATATTAACCCTAACCCAGTAGATCAGATTTTTTCTGGCCCAGCAGCCAAAAGATTAAAAGAATAAACTATTTTTTCATCATTTCAAACCAAATTCAAAGTTTTCCATCGTGTTGCTTCCACAAATATAGAAAGCCCCTCCTTCTTCTCCACAGCCTCCTACGTTTCTATCACTAACATTTTTTTCAAGTACCGTTGTAACACCATATTTGGTGACCCATCAGATTAGGCTAGCAAGATAAGAGCACAGCATTCCCTACATGTATTTCAGTAGCTCACTATGTTTTAAATGAGGACATCAAATCAACTAGCCCTGCATAAACTATGACTGTCCCCAGGTCATGAGTTATGTTGAACCCGCTTTGTTGAGTGAATCAGTTAGAAATAATACAGGGAGGAACAGTACAAGTAGAAATAGCCATGATGATGATGATGTTTGATGAAGAGTTGCAGACAACGAGCACACCGACAGATAAACTACTTGTTTACCTGCTGTGTAATGGGGAAAAAAACACTCACAGCGTGCCAGCTCCACTCAAGTCATGGCTCAGAGTGACTAACCTCAAAACAATGAAAAAAATGGCTTAATGTTAACACAGCAGAGCAGTGAACTCATGGAGTGTGTGGAACAGAATATACATATACAGAAATCTGTCAGGAGGTGATGTCACCTCGGGCTGAAAGGAGAAAAAAACTACTTTCCATATGCGTTCAGAGCAGTCTGAAGCTGGTGCTTTTTGCTCACAGGGATTACTTCTATATTTATTTACTTCATTATTTGACACTTTGGCCATGTTTAACATGAACATCTGACATCGTAACATTAGATATATGCCTGAAATGAAGGAAAAGCATTCTGACTGAGCATGTTTGAAGGCTTGTAATTCAGTTGCAGATACAGGTAGTGTCTATCTGTGGACTGATGGAGGATGAATCCCAAATGTTCATGGTGCAGGAGCTCTCACTCTGGTTCTCTTCACTCTGGTTAGAAACCAAATCAGCAACACACAGTCACCATCAACAGTGTGTCACACCACTGCAAACGTTCAGATCTCCAGCTTGAAAATATTTTTCTTTTTGATGATTTTTTTTACCAAAGACTTAATATAAAATAAAATATTACAATGTCATTAGTCTGTTTTTTCTTATACATTCTACTGTTAGACATGTAAAACAAACATGTGATCACATGGTGATAGTATGCACTACTATATAACACTTCAACAGTAAGAGCAATTACTTTTACATTCTTAATAAAAAATCTAAAACATGTTAAAAAAGAAACAGATAAATGAAACATCAATTGTCCAATATAGTCTAGCATTGTACATAAACTTTATATCAACAACAAACAAAGAAAAATAAGTTGTACACTGTTGACCATATAACATTAATATCTACAATGGTATATACATGGGATATGGAGTGTTGTTGAAGAACCACCACACAAAACATGATAAATCACCAAGCTGGAATTAAGATGCTTTCATGTAACAACAAGATGTGAAACCCACATTTAATAAAAGCCTACCTGCTACACAAATCACCATCAACAGTGTGTCACACTGCCAAGAGAGGAAATATTACCATCTGAAATCATTCATAGAGAACATTATAGCCCAGAGGAGGCCAGTGACTGCATAGGTAACTAGCATTAGCTCAACATGCTAATCAAAGCGCAACTGGTGGCTAAAGAAACTATTCCTGCATAAATGTCTAATTTTATAATAACATGCTACTAATATTTACAATTACATTACATGCTACAGACTGATGCAAAAACTATTTACAGCATTGAACATAGACATTGCAACATTGGTTGCAGCAGTGCTCACATGTATCCACCTCCTGCTTTAAAATATGTTCCTGGGTTGAGGACATACAGTGTACAGAGGGGACTCCATCTATATATGCTACTCTATCTTGGACTATTATCCACCAGGTGGCACCAATACTATGTACATGGAAGACAAGCATGTCTATTTTGAAGAGATTCATAACAGAGGTTATTTCTAACTATATTGTAACAACTATTACATATTACAATATATAGAGAGCTCTTGACCTCAGCTATCATGCGAGTATAGTCAACAACTGGGACCCCTGTCAAATATGGGTAAAATATGATAAACAAACACACTGATAAACTCCTGCATATTATATTCAGTAATTTAACTTCCAATTCTAGAAGTACAACTCCCTAGAGCCGCAAAGCAGCTTGACCACAGTTGTAGTTCTTCCTGTTTGCAAAGTAGGGTTGTAAAAAGAAAAGCTACTGAATACATGAAATATCTAGTACAGCTGAAGTCATTCATAAATGCACTGCATCTAGATGATCTATGTTAAGATAAAGATGTTGTATTTATTTCAGATATTTGATTATTTGTCTGAATCATAGGTGAAATAATTAAAACTGCTGCCTTCAACATTAACCTGAATCATATTGTTAAGGTATCAGAGACACTTTAATGTTTTTGTGTTAAGACAAAACCTTAATATACTGCCAATGAGAAAAATACTTGTGGTGTGACAGATTAACTAGTGGTTGAATTAACTGGTGTCATTCATGGATGTATTTTAAGAGCTGTTTGGGATCCACCGGCATCAGATGATTTATCCCAGTGGTCACTCACGGTACTGCAGCAAAAAATATCCCCTGCAGCCCAAAAAGTATTTTCTCATAGACCACCATTTTAAAAGAGAGGCATGTAAAACAGCTGACAGGACACCTCAAACAGCAGCCCAGTGGGAACTCATGGGTGAGGCCAGCAGGGGAAACATTACTGTGTATATTTAGTTGGCCGCATAACACTGAAGTAAACCTAGAAGCTAGAACCTTTTTTTGGCATATGCACTAGCTGAGCAATTTTTATTCGACTGAGGACGCAATTTTTTGTCTAGCATCCAGCTCTTATACTACATCTATGGTGACATTCCCCTGCATGAGGCTGTGACGATGCCCGTTTAAAATACTGTAAAATACTGTAAAAAAAAAAAAAAAAAAGCAGTAGCATTAAGATATTTATTCTCACATGATTCAGCATACGTGTTCTTACATTAAAGACATGACTGATTCAGCACATGTGTTATTACATTAAAGACATGACAGGCAGACTATTAGTCTTCAACATGGAATCTCTTGCACTAATCTATTTGTTATAATACTGAAATGATGTTTTTCTTTCAGTGCAGGTGGTTTCTCTTAGTGTCCACAGTGCCAGTCCAACATACTATATTAAAGAGGGAGTAACTTCAAACATCACTAAAATGTTCTGGTCACTGTCATATTTTTTATCAAATATCATTAATCTGAAGTCAATGTGAGAAATGTTGATACTTTCATACAGTAGGTAACATAAAGTGTGGAGTGTATGTTTACACAAAGATGCATCCAGATGAACTTGTGATATAACTTGTGACATCTGTATATACCATCAGTCATATTTACGGCTGCAGACATTCATCTTTCTAATCACACCGATATTCTTACGCTGTTCATCACATCACACAGGGGAATAGAACCCGTTTATTCAGACTGTGTTAATGTGTTTTCTACACCAGTGCTGGCGCGTCGCCTATGTTCAAGATCTGATTTTGTTGCTACTAAATGATTAAATGTAGAAAATGCAGCCAGTATTTTTAGATTGTATGACTGCAATACATAATACCACAATTCACTCTGGATTTGTTACTGTTACGAGTTGTATATACTATCTCCTCTCTGTTTCCTCCGTGTCTATGTGGAAAAATGTTACTTTATGTTACAACTAACTAATCAAATATCACAATATTTTTGACCTAATACCTCGATAATGATATTGCAGTAAAGAGTTTTGGTGCTCTCACCGAATATTTACATAATGAGAGTTTTCATAAACAATCATCAATAATGTGGATATAATGACTAGGCGATTCCTACTAAGGCTAGCTTAACAGATAGCGTACATGTCGCATTGAACGTGAGACCTAAATTAACCTGGATGAGCTTATATAACTCATCCAGCATGGCTGCTCCCAGGGCCAGCTGCTCTGACCTGACAGTCTCCCTCAACATCCATCAGCTGATTTTCTGCTCCTCCCTGCACCTCGTCATAGCGCCCAAAAACACACGGGCGGTCAGGGACAATGCACAGGTCTGCTCCAGTGTGTCAATCAAGCTAAACCACACCTAACAGACACTAACAGAAACGGACTGATCATAACACACTTATTTAAACATGTACCCTACGTGGTTTCAGCAATAGCAGTGACCATAAAAGTCACCATAGCAACGACACAAAGCCCGAAAAAAAATCTTCATAATAACTGACAAACTAAACATTTTATAGATCTTCCAACTGGTGGACAACCACTCCAGCTATAAGAACTTAAGTCCAAAACAGACCAGTAGCATACAATTCCTATAGATATTTGTGTAAACACAAACATTAGTGGAAGCTATATGAGCACAATGTATCATTGTACATTACTGTCTTATTTACCGGCATCAGCAATGGTTTAGGCTCCATAAAAGCAACTTGTACTAACAGTACAATTGCGAGAAAAAACAAACAAACAAAAAAAAACTAGTGAAGTGCATCTGGACAGGCTGGCTCTATGGATGAATAATCCAATGAAATTACACACAAAAGTTTGAACAAAGTACAGCACTCCAAATTTGTGTTGTATATTATATATTATGCTTTATGTATACTTTGAATTCATGATGATAATTCTGGTGTGTTAACACTTTTATTAGCACTGTATAGTTTACCATTACCATCCTATTATTGCTGATGTGAATTCATAGTAAACACACACTGAGGACTACTGATGACGGTAGAAAGAGTTTGCCTACCATAGATTGTTGGGTCTAAACAACATTGTGTCACGCCTCGGTCTGTTAGTTACATCACTTTTTGCACGAGTCTGTACTTGAGTCCCTGCTCGAGTCAGTTGTCACACATTGACCAACTGACTGGTATGATGAGACAGTTTTGATAAGATAGATGAGTATATACTTTATTCATCCCGAAGGAAATGAAGGCATCCAGTAGCTACAAATGCAAATATAAAAAAAAACCTCACAGAAGACAAAGGAAGTATGCATTCTGGAAGTGGTGTAGTAGGATGCTATGGTATGATAGAATGTGTACCATGGCAGTAGTGCAAAAGATGACAGTGCAAGGATATTACCAGTGTTATTACTGTATCTGATACAGAATACAAATATACAATATAACAATACAAGAATGTAAACAGCAATAGAAAAATACCAAATCCTTAATACCTTGTAAACCAATATTAGAATTAAGAGATAAAAACACAGGTTAAAAATGAGGACAATACATATAATAGGATAATCCTTTAGTCATCTGACAGTAGTATGTCAGCGATAACACATCTTGTGAGACTTGTTGTTGGCCTGCACAATCAACCCTATTCTTACATGATAACAATTCTGCTGTATATGCATTAATTAGATTTGTTGCATTAGCATCAAGCATTTACCAAATTCTCCTTAAATTCACCACATGACACACTTTACAGTAGGATGAGGCAGAGTAGCCATATAAAAAAGAAAACCTATGAAAGACAGAGAAAAATGTGGGATAAAAAGCTTTGCAAGTAACAGAAATCCTGCCCCAATTACAGAAATAAATTGATGGTTGACAAAGAAGTATGTCTACCTCCTTGGTCCAAGAGTTCTGTAAAAGTGTTGTGTAGCGTTTGGAACTTTTCGGTGGCAAAGCAACGTGACATGATGAAGGTGAGGTCTTCAAAGATGAGACTGTTAACAGCAGCAGGAATAATAATATTCAAACATCTCAGTCTCTCACCTTCTTTCTCTCTGTTTGTCTCTGTCTCTTTATCTCTCTCTCAGCCCCCACAGTAAAGGGTCATGGGATTTTGTGGGTGGCATCTGTAAATAGATAATCATCTCCCTTGGCAAAATAGACATACAAACACACACGCATCCTCACATGCACCAGGCAGGATAGTGTGTGCCCCCACACATACACAAACACACACTCTTCAAACAGGTTCTCTCTCTCTCTCCTGGATTAGTAAATAGGAGAATAACGGAGTGATAAGTAGGCAGGCGGTTTGCAGTGTAACTGGCAGCAGCAGCACTACAGACATATACAACTAAATAATGAAGCTCCATTTATTATTACTGCACATGAAACAAGCTGAGAGTTTGAAGTGCTCTGGCTTCCCCTTCATCTCCTCTCTCTCCCTCTGTCTGTCTCTCTCACCCTTTAATTCTGTCCTTTTCATTCCTCCTGTCTCTATCTCTTAAGTCATTCTATGTCTTCTTCCTTGTTCTCTCTTCCTCCTTTTTGTTTCCCCGTCTCTTGTATGAGCTTATCCGTGTAAAGAAGAAATGTATATGCCTATAGGGAAGTTAGGTCAGTGATGAAGCTTAAGTTACAAGATTCATGAGAGTAAGAACCAAATCTAAATTGATACAAACAAACTAACAAACAGAACATAGTTATGTATGTGTTAAAGGTGCTGCAATCAGTTGGCCAGCAATCACAATGGGATGATAGTCAGTATAAATATGAGACTAGAGAATTTTGATAATACTTTATAGTCACCGATTGCAAATACCAGTTGATGATGCAAAACGTGTGCCATTTGTCAGTAGAGTTGGTGTCAGTGTTGCATGCTAACTAACCTAAAACATGTTAGCAGTGTGGAACAATCACAAAGTGTGTGAGACAGGTGTAGTTTGTTAAGATGGCTGCAGAAATTGAAAAGTAAAAGGCAGAGAGGGAAAACACCAAAACAGCCACTAAAGCAAACCACTTTAGAGAGCACCTATGTGTAAAACTGTGACAGTCACAATGCTAATAACAATAACTTTATGAGAAAAATATTGGAGTTCAAAGGGATGGATGACCAGCCATCCATTGTGGTTGAAGACATCAGGCTCTACCTGGTCATGCATATTTTTCAGATGTTGCCCTACTGGAGCTCTAGCAGGCCGTGTACTCACATATTGATAGCCTTCTGAAAGAAAACAATTAGCTTCATGAGTGATATTTGGAGCTCTGATCCCATGTCAATGCTGAGCCAAAGGCATTTGAGAATATGTTCCCGACATGACATATTTGGAAAGAAAAGGTGCATGACATACTCAGAGATACAGATGTGGCATATTGGTACCCTTCCACCCTTCCAAAAAACAAATTTTCTTTGTATCCATCATCTTTATTTGTCAGAAATTTCTTTTGTTTTATAAACTAACATATTATTTACCACAATAAAACAAATTATTGGTAGCCTTAACTTAATATTTTGTAGCACAGCCTTTGGAGGCAATACTTGTAGTCAAGCTCTGTAACTCTAATTAAGGTTTCTCCTCTTCTCCACTGGTAGTTTGGTCCATTCTTCATGAGCAAACTTCTCCAGCTCTCTCAGGTTTAACGGGTGTTGTCTCCTAACTGCAAATTTCAGATCTTTTCACAATTGTGTAATGGGATTCAGATCAAGACTCACAGCGGGCCACTTCAGAGTGGTCTAACATTGTCTTCTCATCCACTCTTGAGTGCTTTCTGATGTATGTTTTTGGGTCATTATCCTGCTTAAAGGCCTATGACCTACAACTAAGACACAGCTTTCTGGCACTGGTGCAAAACATCACTGAGCCTCTTCCATGTCTTACTGTAGACATGGTGTTCTCTGATGGTTTCATTTTTTCTTCTGTAAATATAGGGTCTGTGTCATTTACCAAAAATGTTGTGCCTGCAATTCGCTTTTTTTCTGCTGGTCATAATTAAGATACTGTTACAAATCACTGTTAAAAAAATTTTTACGGTGTGACAACACTGTGGTTAAGGTCTGATGAGAAAGATAAAGGTTTCGGTCAAAAGGATAACTTACTTCCTTAAAGTTATCAAACCTTCATTGTCATGGCAACATAAACAGCATAACAAAAAATGTCCTGACTTGCGGTTTGAAACATGGCACTTAAGAAATGGGAGGCAAACAGTAGTCTCCTGCAGCAAAGTTCACTTTTTGCCACCTATCTATCTAACCATCCACCCAACCCCCCACCTCCAAACATGGAAATGTGTAGTTTATATTGACATCATAGATGATGTCAGCCACTTAAATGTGGTGCAGGCACGAAATATACTTCTAATTCAAATACATTAGTTTGAAGTTGTGCCGAGTGTTAAGAAAACATTTTAAAATTCATGTCCATGTACTCAAATCTATATGTTCTATTCTGCTGCTGGGACAGCAACACAGCGGCACCGCAGCTCTGGGCTGTGGTGGTGAAACACGGGCAACTGAAAAGTCTAATTTCTCTCTGTTAAGAATATTTACACACATATATCTTTAGAGGGTCTCTCCATTTATGTAACTCAACTTTCACACACTCAGATATGAATAATAAAATAAAATAACACAAGTCATATTGGAAGCATGTTGTAAAACAATTACAAATGCTTTTGAAGCAAACATTTTAAACAGAAACATTTCAATAAATAATCCATAAGCATGTTGTAGCATTCTAACTTATATATGTGTGTTTCCATGATGAAAATGTGCAGCACATAGTGATGGAGGAAAAGATTAAATTGATCGCCTATTTTTTCATCATGTTAGGCAAGTGGATGGATGAGCATGTGGAAACTATCTATCATTTTATTCAGAACCAGCAGAAGAAACTAATTCTTGCATGGGCATTCAACTTTTACATGAGGAAACAATGACCTTTCAACATAAATGTCATCATAGAAAACCATTCATTTTCATTTTTTGAAGGATACTTCACTAACAAAACGTATTAATTTCATTCTTTGTTCATTCCAGAATTGTTTTGTAGCAATCAAATATCTTGTTTAAAAAGGTATATTTCTTTGAATAAGCAAAATTCCTCTTGTTAACAAGAGTTTCACTGCAACAGGTGTCTTTTCAGCTGTTTAAGTCTGCTGATGGCATAGTGACACAGTTGTGCTGTGGATCGGCCCTGTCCATGGTGCTGAACTGGACAATGGTAAACAGAAACTGTTTGATCCAATACTACTATACCAGCTGCAGTGATTTAACAAAAAAGATTGGTATTGCAGTGAATTGGCCCATATGGCTCATAAATAACCAGCAGCAAAAAAAAAAAAGTTATTAAATTAATTACATATCAAAAAGAAAAATATATTAAAAAGTGCTCCAAATGAAACAACCAAATACACTTTTAAGCCGACTCCAGAACAAGATATAGGAGGACTTCTAATCTGTTGCCAGTATTGGCAGTATTCAGCAGGACATTGTCTTTCTGTGCTTTTCAAAACCATTACAAACCACTGTTAAAAATAATGATGTTTTATGATGTGTCAACGCTTTGGTTATGTCTGGTTAGGTTTCAGCAAAAAAACCATTTGGTTTGGTTTAGGGAAAGATCATGGTTTGGATTGAAATGGTCACTTCGTTAGAGAAACATGTCATGTGGGTTAAAGTTACCACTATAGTTTCATACACTGGTGGATTAATTGTTATACAGTAAAATAAACCTATTGTTCCAATATGAGTCATTTCAAAAACGACTTCCTGTTCTAAGACAACGCTTAGTTTTTTTTACTTATCAGGTCCTACTTATCTCAAATATCTAGGAGAGAAAAAAAATGCATACCAAACATAAGCTTGTGTCTCAAGAGGTTAATACAGCAGCTAGATGGCAGCTGTCACTCAAACATTATGTTGTTTTCTTGCAGATTGACATTATGACCTAATGTGTTATTTTTACAGATAGTAGCTACTGTGAGTTGGATTTTCTGACATTCAAGACACACATTCTCCTTTGCTTCTAGGAAATGAAGTGGTCCATACTGATGTCAAATAATGTCCACCAGACTTTCAGTTGTTTACAAGAGTCTTCATTCTTCCTACCATGGCAAACTAATCAAATGAGCTCATATTACTAGTAATACTTCAAGATTAGCTAATTAACTTTTTTAATTGTTTTGATTATTATTATGTTGCAAACTTTCTATAACTTAATTTGTTTGTGAGTTCAAGTGCTACTTGTCGCTTCATAGTTCACATCACATACAGAGTCCATCCATCCACAGTCTGACAGTAACCAGACATTTCCAAGTTAGCATTACTAACCTAACCAATATCTTCAATCAAACAATATCAACAACACCTGTCTTCCCTGTCATTTTGGTAACCGCGCCATGATTGGTCAGAGGACATTATGGGTTATCAACACATCCCAGAGGGGCACTGTTTCACCAATACACCCATGTCTTTCATCCTATACATCCACTCTATACCTCACTCACTCAAAGAGGCTCAGTAAAAAAAATACATAAAGGCCAAAGAAATAGAAATAAGACATGTCTATTATGTTATGTTGAAAAAAATATTTATCAACAACCAAAAAAAGTTGCAAGAGAGTTTATAATAAATCTTTCTAATAACATATGGTGGAGTTATATCCATTAGACAATATGTAGGCTAGTGATGGGAGGATTTATGCAAAATGAAGTGGCATATGCATGTATTTTCTATGCAGCAGTTTAAATCAGAGGTGGAAAGTTATGAATTACATTTACTCGCGTTACTGTAATTGAGTAGTTTTCTTGTGTACTTGCACGTTTTAAAGTAGTTTTAAAAATCTGTAATTTTACTTTTACCTAAGTATGTTTTGTGTGAAGTATTGTACTTCGCCACATTTTAAATCACATCCGTTACTGAGTAAAAAAAAACGTATTTTTAAGCAAAGGGGATGTACAGCATCATTAACTAGCATGATACAATAACTTAACATTCATAAACTACTGCAGCCTGTGACAACCTGGCAGCTAGCTCTCATAGAGACATATCAACTCTAACACAACACAACAAACTCACATATTTATGGACGCACACTAAAAGAAATGTCCATTAGACGTTGTGCTGTCATCTGTCTCACTCTGCATCTGTCTGTCTCACTCTGCATCTGTCTCACTCTGCATCTGTCTCACTCTGCATCTGTCTGTCTCACTCTGCATCTGTCTCACTCTGCAGCTGTCTCACTCTGTATCTGTCTCACTCTGTATCTGTCTCACTCTGCAGCTGTCTCACTCTGCAGCTGTCTCACTCTGCAGCTGTCTGTCTCACTCTGCAGCTGTCTGTCTCACTCTGCAGCTGTCTCACTCTGCATCTGTCTGTCTCACTCTGCATCTGTCTGTCTCACTCTGCATCTGTCTCACTCTGCAGCTGTCTCACTCTGCATATGTCTGTCTCACTCTGCATCTGTCTCACTCTGCAGGTACAGGCATTGAGCATGGTGCGTTCACGTGAAAAGGAAATGAGAGATTTAAGCTAATGGTGCACAGGGGCATAGCCTTTTTAACAGGGGTACTTAAAAGTTTGGTCTTTGGGTCATTTAAAGAAAAGTTATTGCTCTTGTGACCTTGACCCGTATTGATTTTTAGATTTGCAGTATGACTGTTGGTTTACAGCAGGGGCGATTGCAGGACTAGGATCACAGATTTAGCCTAGGTTACTGCCCACTTTACAATGCACATACCATGTGACACAACATCAAAATCAGCACATACTGCCCTTCTGCTCTGCACCCTTAGAGGAAACTTCTAAATCACTTCAAAAATAAAATCAATTTCTATAACAGACACAAACATGCTCCAAAAACGGTTCTAAATTTACTTAACCAAGAGAGAGCGAGAGAGAGAGAGAGATATATATTAGCCCGACAGCAGCGCCAATCTGGTCCAGAGAAAGTAAAAAAAAAAAAAAAAAAACTAGCACTCACCGATGACTTGTAGATGAAATCCATCCTGCGATCCTTCATGATGAAAAAGGCACCCGAAGCAGGTCCGCAATCATATCTTTATCTACCGATCTTGCTGTTAAATCAACCGCCATCACCTTTCCAGAATAACAGACAGTGCGTCATCACGCACCTGCCCATGGGCCAATCAGCCAAGCCCCTTTTGATTGACGACGCCCAGGCCAGCACTAGAAACTCTACTTGCCTGCTTGATTTATGCTTCTGCGTCGGAACGACGGCGTAGCTACGCAGACCTCTCTGCGTCAAAGCGGACCCCTATGCCGTAGCCTGACGTGCACCTCCAAAAAATCCTAACTACGCGTCACAGCAACGCGGACCGCAAGGGTTGTGATTGGTACGCTCAAAACTTCAGTTCCTCCGGCAGTTGCTTTTTCCGGTCTTTCTTCCTGCAACACCGCCATTATTATTAATAATGAACAAAAGGTATGTGTTTTCTGTTATTAGCGCACATAACGCACATAGCACAATGCTACATGCTACTGTAACCAACAAAAAACAAAAAAAACATGCTACTAAAGTAGCATACTGAACAAGTAATTGACTCCAGATACATTTCAGAATGACCTTTTAATTATGGAAAAAACAGAAAAATTATATATTATATATATATAAATAAATATATATTTTGAGAGGGCTAGCAGTGCTAGCCTTGCTGCCCCTGACTGCACACCACTGAGCATTTATAGACTAATTCATTTTTGGTGACCTAATGCTGTACTCCTCTGTCAGGGTCTTTTTAGGGTCTTAAATTTAGATCAATGATGAGGAGTTTTGTTAGACTTTCTGAGGATGTGCAGATACCCAGGTGGAGAGTGACACATAGAGAAATCAGGGTGAAGGATGGCAAAGGTTGTGTTTTTAGAAAGCCATGTTCAGCCACGCTTCGTGCCACAGTTCTATGAAGAAGGTGATAATGGCGATGGAAAGCCAAAATAATTATTTCTTATTGCCCTCTCTGTCAGCTGCGGTGTCAGCCAGACTAGCCCTCAAAGTTAGCCCAGCTGCCACAGTCAATCTGCTTCCTTTGCCACAGTCTTCACGCTAGGCTTGGCTGACTGCTGCTGCACATCAGGCCAGGCATCCACTTAATACGCAACAAATAATCAGCTCTCATGTTGCTGTCACAGCAGACCTGCCACTGCACAGAAGAGCCTGTGCAATACAAGACAAGAAGACACCCACTGTGAAAACTGTGCTTATGTGGTAAGACATGGTTTGTTCTGCTATCTTTGGTAGAAGTTTTGCTTACATAACTGCTAGTAAGTGCGTTTTGTGTATTTGTTATTATGGAGGTTATGCTATGGATTAGATGTGTGTTTAAGCAAAAATTGTTTCTAGGATTAGGATTTGGGTTCAGGGTTACCAGCAGATGTGTGCCAATGTTTTTATATTTTCAGGCATGTTTGTGTGAGAGAGTTAGACTATGTATGGTCCAAAGAGTAAGTGATTATGTTTTGATGAGGATCTGGTTCTTGATGTGGATCTAAAATTTCCTTTCTGGATCTCTGTCACATTTTGACATTGGGAATTTTTAAACAGTAACTCTACTGCTGAAAAGCAGATGTTAAATAAGATTTAACCACTGGAGATGTGGATTGTTCTTGAACTGCAGAAGTTACTTGAATAACAAAATCCGGCACATGCATCCCATTAGTGTCTGAATTCTGGTGCAGATCCAAATGCAGACGTTCGAAACATTTTCTTTTAGTAATATATGTAAACTGTTGTTAAAGCCTTTGTAGTGACATGTACTGAACTAGGTTCTTCCAGAATTAAGGTTTGGAGTTAAAAATAGACAATAATACTGTTACCTGTTGACATTGGTGACATCCAGCAACCTGCAAGCGGTGGCTGGAAACCTTCCTAGTCAGCATGCCAGTGTAACATAGCTGAAAAGATTTAGGTTAAATCCTGCTGTAAATGGTACAACTGTGCCACCTGCTCTTGTAGATGTGTACCTGCATTGAGAAGTAATAGCAAAGGATTGACTGATTGAGTGAGTGATAAATTAAAATACAGTACACAGAATGTGCATGCGGTACTAAAATTCTTCAGGATATTGCAATAAAGTCACATGACTTATTACCATTGTGGTCCAGAAGTCTAGGCTAGGAAGCAGGCAGGAAAGGGGAGTGACATATATATTCTATTTATATCATAATTCATGAGGATTAAGGGTAATTCTCAAAGCAATGTGTCTTTCTGTGAATGTCCACATTATTAAACCTGCAGTGCAAACTATTGTCTCCCTTTTCTGGCTGTGAGAGAACCAGAAGCTAGCCAGCTAGCCAACTAAGCCAGCAGAAGTCTCTTGTGTGCATGCTCTAGGGGCAACCTTTAGTTCTGGATTACCACAATGTTCTGAGTGGTGATAAGCTTAATAAGCATTGTAGGAACTCATTTGGCAAGGGATTTGACCTAACAGACATTTATTTATATTTAAGTGGTGTATTATTAAGCTATATCTCTCACTACAGATCAATGTGCATGCACCACTTACAAGCCTTGAAGTTCAGAAAATTCTAAATAAACTAATACCATACAAACATTATATGATCAATATATCACAATGTAAAAGTCCCACACATAAAAACAGAGCATACACAGTTTGTACACAAAAAATAAGCACTCTACTCCATTATCCTTTGCCATTAATGCAGGTATGTAACAAAGCTGCTGTTATCACAAGCCTGACCAGCTCTGGGAGATTCATTAAGACAGGAGATATTTCACATAGGTCACATTAGTGCAGTGACTCGTCCATGACTACTTCTTGTCACTGCACTGTTTTGGAGCTACATTTCTTTCTTCAGTGTAACTGACTGTCAGGATTAATTAGATAATAACAGCCATATTGTCATTTTATCTGAGGATTTTACTATCAAGTATGAGTGTCAGCAAATTTGATACATGTGATATGATTCGTCTCAGTATTGGTAAGGGTCCCAGTCAACATGTCCATGTGGGCCTCATAAAGGTTAAATTTGGGCTGTGAATATGGCTCCCAAGTGGGTTTGTCCACAGTTTCCATGGTGGTCCCAACTGTATTTGCCCATATGGGCTTTAAGTGGGTTCTGACTGGATTTCAGGTGGGGCCCACCTGGATGAGACACGTGTAGACCCCATATGTTTGCCCACATGGGGTCTCAGTGGGATCAATATGGACCTTAAATAATGCCCATTTAGCCAGCCAAAATGGGTTTCACATGTGGGGTCATGTTTCTGAAAAAATATAGGGCTCATACAATTTGCCCTGTTTACGCCCATGCCTGTTTAGCCCACTTACATCCCTTATGGGGCTCATACAGTCAGCCCACGTGGGATTCACATGTGGGGCCCATGTTACTGAAACCATGTGGGACCTGCAAAATTTGCCCAGTTCAAGCCCATGCCCACTCAGTACCCACGTAGCCCACATCTAACCTATGTGGGGCCCACATAGACATGCTGACCGGGGTCGGCAGCTACATACCAAACCTGTTCCATTTTCACTAAATGACCATTAGATGGGTCAACAGTTTTTGGTGGGGATTCAATTCAGATGTATGTAGTGACACATAAGAGTCAAGTTACATACACAGTTCACTATCACATCAGTTCCAAACCCTTCTTTTAATCGTGTGATATTAGTTGACCAAATGAGCACAATTGTGCAGCAGATAAGGCAGCAGCTAGTTGATACCATTATGTCACACCTCAAAACATCAATCCCCACAGCTGTGCAAACATTTCAGCTCTAGCCATTACTCTTCTATGACCCTAACTGACTTTTATTCCAACATGCCAAAAGAACAAGGGGATCTGTATCAATATTGGATGAGACTGAACAGAGCCAATGATGTCGTTGCAAGTTGTCTTAAACAGCAGGATAAAATGTTTGACAACCCTGGTGTGGGGAGATGATCATTGGACTGTAGTGAGGTGATATATCCTGCATGGTGGCAAGCTACCATGCAGGGTGCTGGCACAGCCTCCAGGACAATAGGGTTCAGTATCTTACCCAGAGACACTTCGACATGTTGACTGTAGAAGCCTGGAATCGAACCACTGATTTTCTGATTAGTGGAAGACCTGTTCTAAATCAGCCACCCCCCAATGACGATGGCCCATGAGTTGCCCATAAATCAGTCAACAATGTTGTTTACCAGTCATCTTTGGAATTACTTTTTCTGCATATGTGGTTTCCCAAAACGCATTCATTCAGATAATGGAGGCAATTTTGAGAGTCAACTCGCTAAAGAGCTCCTGGAGATGGTTGGTATCCAGAAATCACAAACCACCTCGTACTATCCTATGAGGAATAGAGTTGTTGACAACAGGACACTTGGGAACATGACTGGAGTCCTACCTCCCCATTCTAAAACCAGGTGGTCACAAACAGCTCTGATGCTGATGGTCTGTTACAACTGCACTGAACACAAGACGACTTTCTCATCATTGGGAGGATTCCACATCTGCCTGTTGATGTTGTGTTCCAGAATGCCCTCCCCAACAAAGTGTGTCTCTTGCTTAAAACATAACATGTCTGAAGCTGCAGGCTCACCTTTATATTCTTCCACACTATGCTTTTCACATTTATGATTTAATTTATTATTGTGTTATTATTATACAATATATACAAACACTTATTTTCATTTCATTCATGTCACTTCAACTGTGATGTCTTTGAAGCAGTTGAAGGGATGTTACAGCCCTGCTAATATACACTATTCAGAAAATATAGATACAAATAAAGACAGTTAAAATAAGTATAGTAAACCCACAAAGTATCTGTCATCATATCGAAATTAAATTGGCTGTAAATGTATTTCTAATTAAGCTGTAAAACATAAAAAATGTTGGCAAAACAGTACTGGATAAGGTTCTGCTTAAGTGCAGACTGCTTGAAGACAATCTGCTTCTCAAACAGTTTGAATGGGTATTTGAACTGTGATGGCAGATATGATGGAACTGCAACATGAAACAACTACAGACATTTAGGGGTTTAAGTCATGACCAGTTTAGGGCCCAGGGGTCTCATTTTTAACCAGTGTGCACACACAAAACAGAGCTTGAGAGAGGTTCCTTCCCACGCTAAAGTTCTGATCCATTAAAACAAACTTGACAGGAGAATGTGTGTACCTGTACTTAAACTCTGACCCATGCACACAAACATTTTGGAGACAAGAAATTGGCGACGCAGATGGGGAGTTGGTAAATTTTAACCAGATTGTTTAATGATTCTCCTCACACATTTAATTTCACATGTTAATCATAAATCCATGTTATCATAAATATTTACACCAATAGTATTATCTGTACTTGTGCCTGCAGTGAGCCATAACTATTCCTTAAGCACCATTCAATATGAAAAGATATAAGCCAACTCAGATCTTATATCAGAGTCCACTCAGCATTTCATCAACACTGTCTCACCTGGAGTGCAGAGGAGAGGGTTAGTGGAGGAGCTGCGTAGCAGTTGCTGAAATGAATGATGTCAGGATGATGTCAGGATGTAGCAGGTGGGAGGATACAGGAAAGTCTGACTTGCCTTTCCACGATATTAAGCATGAATATACTGATTCCTTTTCATCTCAACCACATTAAATAACTAATGAAATTATCCTCACCAGTTGTAGAAATCCAAGATGACAACAAATAACTTTAAAGCTTTAATATATTTTTATGTGTTTAAAATCACATGACTTTGCTGTCAGGTGCAAACACTTTAGTTTGGATCCTCCACACTGTTATAAATGTGACCTTCAGTGATGGAGTGCAGCTAATGTTAGGAATGTAGCGGTAGAGCATGGATTGAGCAATATGAACTGATCAAGCATATGGCTAAAAAGTCAGAAAAGTGTGTGCATATTAGTCTGTGAATAACTTTGAATTCCTTGAAGTTGTACGCTGTGTGTGTGTGTGTGTGTGTGTGTGTGTGTTTGTGTACACCCTCATACATGCACCCTTGCGTCTGGCGGCTGATTGTGTCTCTAGGGTAAATTTGAGCTTTGCAATTCATCTTTTATTTGCATAACGCCATAAGGTCTCCCAAAGACATTAATTACTGTGATCTGTCACTCTTTCTGTCATTTTCTCTCTTTCCTCTCCCCCCCCTCTGTCTTCCTCTCAGCTTAAGCACTTTTCCTCCTCCGCTAAAGGTCAGTGTTAATCACTTGCTGCAATAAAAGGGATATTTTCCTTATGAGAGTCCTGTTGTACTCTGTTTCCAATTAGCTCTGGCTTAAAAATACAGCTTCTAGGGATGGCCAGGGGACAAGTGCAACCCCTCCAAGACACTCACACACACACAGTTCTATTTGTGTGTCATTTCGAAACCTCTTCCCTCTCCGTCTCTAACTTCTATTTACTCTCAGCAGAGGCAGCAGATAAAAATACTCCATTTTGAAGGAGCAACCCAGTGCTGGTGGCTACTCACACTGAAACTCATTTGTTCTACTGGAAACAAGACAATAGAGTCTGGTATTCAATCAAAGCCACTAAAAACAAGTCAAAAGGCCATCCATCATCCTCTACAAGTATGGATTAACTGCACTATGAGGTCATTTATAGTATATTGTCCTACACTGAGTTTAAGCCTCTGCTCTGTTCTCCATCTCAGAGCACACATATACAGTAACAACTAAAACTGAAGGCTGTGGTCAGGTATTTCATCCATGAATACAAGAGAAGACGATGAGAACACTGGCTCTACAATTCCTCACTTGTTGATTTGATGTGAGAGATTCACTTCAATTTGCTTTTAATGGCTTTGCAAACTCTCTTTCTGAAGTTACCAAAGTTACAGTTTGGCAGATCTCCCTGTGTTTCCCCAGAGCAGCCCCATGTTCTTACAACACCTGAGGTGTCAGAGAAAAAAAAAAGATCCCAAACCCATCCAGTCATTTTAATTAACAACCCCATTTTAATTAAACATTGATTAGCTGCTAATTAGCCCCTGATAGCTCCCACATGTGAGTGGGAACAGGTATAGGGGGGCTGATGAAGGATCTGTAGCACAACCAAATTGTGTTGTGGATCCCCCTAGGGTCGAATGTTTGGTGATTATTTTTTCGATTATAAATGATACCTTCACGTCGCATTCCTCCTAACCGATGTTGCTTTGATAGCTCCCAGATGAAGGACGCATGGAAGATTGAACGTGCATGTGAGTTCTCATCAAATTTTAGGCAATTTTCTGCCACTGCAAAGCAATAAATACTTTTTTTTAAAAGTGGGAGATTTGCTGGCTGGTAAATAAAAGTGAGTGTTGATATTAAGAGGTCGGTTTGTTGAGGGGAAATCCTCTCTAAGTGAAGTTTCTGTCAGAGACCTCACCACTGGATCCATCACAGATCCACATCAACTCAGTCTGACTTTCATCGCTTGTGTGATTGTCTCAGCAGAGCTTTGTGTAAATATACAGTTTGTTCCCAGTCTGCCCTAAAGTCAACTACTTTAATAAGAGAGTACATAAAAACACATGCCCACATAATAACAGAATTCATTCCCCTAGTATGAAGTGCACTTTGTAGCACTAAATCACAACTGGAAGAAAATGGAATAAATACCACTGTGTCAGTTTCATTCATTCCATGTAACACTTACTTGTACTGTTAAAACATAAAACACACAACAAATTCAACAGTTGACCACTTTCTAACAGCTGTGGTGATTACCAGTCAAGTGTTACATGAATTATGTCAGCCATGCAAATGGCAGTACATCAAATCAAGTCAGTAAATAAATGCACAACCATCACAAAGGCCCAAATCATGAATAATGAATAGTGTCATCCGCCTTTCAATTAGTTCTGTGTGCTTTGAATCAACCCCATGCCTGTGTTTATATGTGTGTGTATCCCTTCAGTCACAAACATGTCTCCCACATCGAACAGGCCTGCAGCCTCAACTGCCAACATTAATAATTATACATGTATTATCATGACAACCAACCGTGGATCAGCCCTTTCTCACAATTACTTTCCTTCTTTCCCACTTTGTGTCACACATGTGTGTGAGCTCTCCCAGTATGTTCCAGTATTGACAGAGGTTCTATTCACAACTGTTGCCCCCCCCCCCCGCCCCCCCACCAAATAAACAAACTGCATAAAACTTCAAAGCAGGACAGACGTTCATCAAATTCTGCTCAGTGAGACCTGAACACAAATTTGCAATACATATATTTCCACATATGTTATGTCAGAGATAAACCAACATTAAAATGAAAAAATACACATTAAATAATATATAATGTTTGAATATTATCTTTCTTTGTTCTGACTTACCACACTCACACGCTTTCCATGAGATATAAGAGGGAGGCACTTCAGTCCAGTTGCTCTCAAAAAGCCAAAACACTTTTTCTCCCTTTATCACTGTCTCCATATTCTTCTACTTTGGTCTCAACACACTGTTATCTGTTACTGTGTGAACATTTCTTGTCTCTTTTGTATATGTTGATAATATATCCCAGACTATAGACCTATAGCAAATGGAAAGTGTAAGGTTATTATGTTCAAATCTCAGCCTGCTTACAGTATATAATTAAAGATAAATTAAAGATTGTGTTCCTCTACTTCTCATCGTACCTACTCTATTTTGGATTGAATGTCTGTAGATGTCTTCCTTTCGCTGCATTATGCTAATATTATTGCCACTGATGATTTATACTCTTCCACACTATGCCTTTGGATTTTGAAAGTTATAGTTTAGTAGCAACTATTAATTTTTTGTTTTTTTTTCCAGGATACCAGGAAATGCTGGAGTCTGGGACCCACATAATTATGTACATTTTTCCATTGTCTAACTATTCTTGATTTGGTGAGCGAGATTTCATGAAGCAGATCCTGATGATTTCTGAATGTACCCATCTTAGTATTTTGCCTGGTCCTTCCATCCATCCATCCACCCATTCATTTTCTGCTGCCTACCCAAAACCAGGTCATAGTGACATCAGACTGAGTAAAGGAAACCCAGATATAGATATTTTGATGGCAGGTGAATTAATAAATAAGGATCCAATGTACCAAAATTAGAACATTACAATACTAAAAGATATAATGGTTTACACAACTCTCCACAATTTGAACACTGAAAAAATCAGTCTGGAGCACTGATGAACTTAGTGAATATAACTTATTTATCAAACCAAAATGATGCTCTTTGCTCTTCAGGGGCCATTTAATTTGACAGTTAAAGTGTACATCAAGGTTTGCATGTGTGAAAACGTGTGCAAACTTCACATCAGCCGCAAAAAATGTGCAAGCTGATCTACTAACACAGCACACTGAGGTTTGCGTCTTTCAACTGTGCAAGATAATACACGCTGTCCATTTAGTAGTTTACCATAATGAATGTAATATGAGACGTTTTAACCCCAGTGTGTAAAATACAGGGAGGAGAAAATGTAAATATGTTATTTAACACACGCATTGTGATTTACCAAACATGAAGGTATTATTTCTGACGCTAACTGTGTCTATAAATAATACCTTTGAAGGACAGGTATTAACCGGCTGTTACTATGGAGACAAGGAGACGGAGACACAATGACAGAATACACACAGGACAGAGTTTTTCCACCTGTGTTAATATTTTTGGAGTGGAATATTTGTGTTTTTACTAACAGCATTGACTTTGTCACTAATACTCTCCATATGTGGGTTTCTCTGGTAATATTAGTTTTTGTTATAACTCAATATATTAGTTAACCTCTTCCACTAGAACCTGATCACATTTCATTTTGTTCTTGCAGCTTTCTGCTCGTCCAAACTCTCCATAAAGACACAAAACCCTCATTTAAATACTGCTGTCTCCACCCTGTTGCACCTGTTTTCATTTACACAGTTATTCTAGTAGATCACCTGCAAAACACACACAAACGGCACGCTCAATCTATTGAACTGTGCACGCAGTTTAGTACCCACTATTTGGGATCTTAGTAAATCAGGCCCTATATACCATCAATGAACCAAAGATTTGTTCCATTAATTGGATAAAAACATGTAGATATGTTTGATGTCAGATACAATCTACTTGACAAGTCAATTACTTTGTTTCATTGGATAACATGAACATTAGGGTGCATCAAATTTGAATGGGAAATTTTAATTTCAAAATATCAATCTGGCTGGCATTGCATTTTGTTCCAATTAACATAAAAATGATTTTTGCAAAGTTTTGAGGAAATCCATTGAGATTTAGGGGTGCCACCTAACACACAAACTTTTGTGAAATTTCGAAAAATGTGCAATTTTTAGTCTAATTGCCAAAAGGTTGACCCAGAAATGCTGTGTACAGTGAACTTTTATACAGTAACATGTTCTATAGGGTTATCAAAGTATAATTAGTTTGTTTGCCCTTTGGGCAACTTGGGCATTTCTCAGAATTCAACTTTCAAGATTCTCCATTCATTTATCCTATAAACAAAATGAATGGAGGTCAATGGGACATGTTCACGTGGCCTTTCCCTGAGATGGTGCAGCAGTTCCACTCAGCAACATCCACAGGGAGAGAGAGAAAGGAAATGGAACCTGAACTCTGAACCTAGCCAGTGCGTCTCCCCCAGATATGTCTCCCCACCTGCCACCCAGGAGTAACCCTTTTATTCAGGGATTAGCTTTCGCTTGCAGCGGCGAAATTTTGGCTGTTGGCTGCGGTCATGTTCAACTGCCTGCAGCACATTCTGCAGGTGCTGCTCCTTCCTGGCCACTGCAACGAAGTCAGATGTGAGCTTGACGCCACGCTCGGCACAGTCATTGACCACATTCACTGCATGGACATTGACCTCACTTTTTTTGAACGCAGCATTGGTAGCCCATTCCTTCACATCAAGAGACAAAAATGCTGGATCAATGTTCAGCTGGTGCATCCCAAACCAGCAATCTGTATTGGCGAGGTCGGGCAAGCTGGTGGTTGGCAAGAGGGCAGGGAACTTTGGCTTGCCAAAGCCAGTGCCAAAGCGCTGCTGTGGGACATGCATGGGGAGATCAGCTGGCTTGTGCTCCAAGATCGCACTGGCAAGTGCACGCTTGTCATCAATGGGCACCTTGCTGCTGAAGAGAGCCAGGGGTAACATCTCACCTGTCAGGTACCAGCGATGCCTCTCTAGTGCCTTATATGCCTCATCTACAGCCTTGTATGCCTGCAGGTGGTGGTAGAGTGTGAGGTCATTCCAGGCAGCATCTACAGCTTTCTCGCAGGTCAGCCACCACTTTGCATAGATGTGTGTGATGAAGTTGGTAAATGCTCGAATCTTCGGCACCTGCTGCCGTGTGGTGATTGTGCCCTGGGGAAGCAATGCGATGTGCTGCTCCATCAAGGCCAGCTTGAGACTGTAGAGCAGCTTGGCCATCCATCGTGCCTTGTGGAGCGCTCCCGGTCGTTGTAAGGTCAGTGCAGTCTGCTCTTCACCATCTGCATCCAGAAACACAAGACACAGCTGCACAACTGCACTCACGGTAGTCACCTCGCTTGTAGTCAATCACTTCTTTTGCGCACGTGACAAGTTCAGCACGTAACTTGCCCAGAAATGGTTGCTCGGTGTTGGCAGGAATGTAGCGGGACCATTGGGTGCTGGATTCTTGTGGTAACAGGTTCCAGTTCTCTCTCAGACGTGTGAACAAGGTAACCTCTGGCGAGTGTGATGACTCCACATTCAGGTGTGTGAAAACCTGGTTCAGGAGGACCTCACCAATGTGGTGCCGACACCCAGACCAAAGCAGTGGTCGGCCCAGTGAGAGCTGTATGGCAATACAGGCTGCCGTGAGATGGCCAGTGTTTGACGCAGTGGTGTCAAATGCCATATTGACAACCTGGTCAGTGCAGCACCAGTCCTGCAGCAACTTGCATGTCAACCGGGCAATGATCGCTCCACATGCCTCATTGGTCTGCTTCTCATACGCTGGGACACCAAGCAGTTTCAGCCGCTCTGCATCTCCGACCACCACTGTAAGACGCTCCTCCAACTGGCGCACATTGCTGAGCTTTGGTGTTAACTTGCTGTCCCAGTGTAGGGTGCACAATTGAGGTATATAATATAATTGTATAATATACAAAGACACAACTACATATATAGTAGTAATATGTAATAAGAGTATACATACCCAACACAAAACAAAATATAAAGATCTGTTTTCTTGAGCTGCAGTCTTTGAGAGCTCTACGACGACCATTGAGCACTGTTACTTCATCCAACAAAAACAGATGTGTGGTGGCACCCCTAAATCATCAAGTATTGGAAAAATATTTTGACTGTGTTTTTTCTACATATATTGGAACACTTTTAGCACCCAGCCATATCAAAATTCAAGAATTTTGTTTTTTGATGCACCCTAATGAACATGTATAAAATATTTAAAACACTACTACTCTATGAAATCTGTCTCACTTCAGAATCTTCTCAGTTCTTTACCAAAAATTGCTTTCAGCAGCTTGGTGAAGGCGTAGTGGTAAGAGAAGATACTTTATGAACACTGCCCAGGGGCGGCGTTCATAAAGCTTCCTAATACAAAGAGTTGCTCTTTTGATGAAATTCTAAGAAAATTCTTACAATTATGACGTTCTCTAAGAATTTCCCCTAACCATGCGAATACACCAAAGAGCGGCGAAAAGCGGCAAGCTTCATAAATATCATTTTTCTGTGACAGGGGTGTGTGCACCAACCTCATTCTGCGTGCACCATCCAAAAACATTGCTGACATATCTGATGTTCTCTGAAGGGAGATAGGTTGCCCTAGATATGTCATCCCACTAAACTTTATTTTTTTTTAATGTAAAGGGATTCTTTCAAATAATCTAAATCCTTGATAAGAGATTATTTGCACCATGGAGAGAAAAACATCACTCTTGCTGTTGTTCTGGTGTATTTGAGGAGTAAAAGGCGCTACGTTGCCCCTCTGTGGGTGCATCACAGACCGGGAGTGACCATGACGTCATCTACGTGCCAGACATAAACTGTCTTTCATCACTTGTGTGTCAGTGGGTTTGAACTTGAAGTTCCTGGTTAAATTGCTGTTGTCTACATTGTTTCTCATTTACAGTAAAAAAAAAACATCTAAATATCACAATATAAAATGTGTCTTTTCTGTTTAATTACAAAAGTAGGATAGCAAGCACTCAACCGTCTATCACTTGAGTGGTTACATCTCCAGTTTGATCTGGAGTCCACAGCTGATAGGTTCATGGTTTGTGAATGTTTAAGGGATTCAGTGTGGACAGAAAGTGTCTGATGTTATGTGATGCGATGTGATAGTTAAATCCTCACTTCCTGTTAGGACACGCTGTGAGTTAATGACGTGCTACAGATTAGATGGTTCAGGGATAATGTTTGTGGTGGATCTCTTTAGATATGCGTCTCCTACTCAACGCAGTAACGCTATAATGCCAGAAATGAAAGTTATTTGGCAATTGGAAATAATTGGAATTTGCTGGCAGCTGGAATAAAGATATCAATGCTGTTACTTATACAGACTGACCAGCAATCAGAGACACTGATGAAAGCTGAGCCCTTTGATATCAAATAGATAGATAAATACTAATAGGAACGGCATGGTTAAAAGAAAGTGAGAATGTGAGATGTACATGACATGAAACAGTATTGATAATTACACCATGTGTTAATAGAGACAAATTCTATGATTAGGCCTATTGATTTAACTGTCCATTTTATGCCCATTATCCTCAAGAGCACGCCTTTTAAAAGAATGAGTCGTACCCAGCAATGGGGTCAACCACACCTCCTCATTAAGGTCAAAGTTTCTTTTCCTTCCATGCTCAGAGTTGCTCTGAGGATTTCCTAAGTCACTGCTAAGTTAGGACTCGTTGCTAGATTTTATTAGGTTAAGTTAAGAGCTCTCTGAGAGTGTTCTCAGAATGTTTGTGAATAACCTTATATCCATCCAGAGCTCTCCGCTCACAGAAGGCAGAGCTCCTGTCAGTGGGCTGCAAGGCTTATTTCTCTGGAATAATCTCCTTCCTGACATCAGACAGTTTGACTCTGTTGTATGCCTTAAATCTGAACTTAAAACTCATCTTTTTGCCTTAACCTTTATTAGTTCCTTATCATTTGATTACATCAGGCCCTTGTACCTATCACCATCACTTAAGCCTCATTAATTAAAAACCATGTGTGTCCTTCCAATGAAATGATTGTAAACGTTCTGATAACCAGTGAACGTCTCTAACTCTCACAAGCACGAGTGTCCAAGCTGTGTGCCTATCTCTCACTATCTCTCTATTTCTCCTCCTCTCCACCTATTTTCAGGTTTCACTGTACTGGACCATTGGCTGTTCTACAGAAGGGCTGCTTTCCTTCCATTGGATATCAGTGACCTTTCCACTGGTGTGTCCCTATGTGTATGTGTACATGTCCTCTTTCCAGGTCTCCATAAGAGGTCATGGGAGTCAGGTCCTATCTGGAAGTTACTCAGTGCTCAAAATTGATACCAATTTTCATGTTATCAATGTATCTATCTTTGTGATTTGTTATTAGGTTATCTAAATAAAAACTGACTTGATTTGACTTGAAGCCATTTTTAATTGGAGTAAAGACAAATATGAACAGTTTGTGACGAGTTGGAATAGACGGCTGAGAGGCTAAGGTCCTTTGTCTCTTGTTTTGGTCTGAAAGGGGTGAAGTAGGGGAAGGAGGGAGAGGGGAGGGGAGAGGGGAGAGGGGCAAGAGGAGGAAAATCAGCAGAGAGCGAGGCACTCAAAGTGGGGAATCACATCACAAACTTGTATTGATCCGTGTTCCTACACAGTGTTTGGTGAGAAAAGATAGAGTAGAGAGTTAATGAGTGTTTGAGTGGGTGAGGGAGGCAAAAGAGAGGAGAGACGTGTGTGTTATGTGAGTAGACAAGGGGTGTATCTGTCAGTATATGAGGAGAGCGAACAAGAATCGAAGATGACTCGACTGAATTTCAGTTGAACAAAGTGAATTCCAACTGAATAAGTGGAATTGATCTGCTCATATTTACTGCTGGGGGATAGAGTGTGCTTTCTATAAATCAAGATTTTAATATCTTTAATGCCTCTAAAAGACCATTGTGACTGCTGATAAAAATATATCTGAAAGAGCTATAGCTCTTTTTCTCTCAGACAGTTCAGTCTCACACACACATATAATGTACACTCATGTCCCCTCTCTCTCTGTGGGTTAATTTCTCCCAGGGATCAACGGTGATTACGAGCCAAGTGGTGCGAGGCGCGGCAGTGAGATGGCCAACGGAAAGATCGATTTCTGTTTTTACCAACTTAATTCAATGCGGGCTATTTAAACTGGCAGGGCAGGGAGAAATTAGATTGTATTTGCTGGGTATGGATTTTTGCCTTGTGAGAGCAGCAAGAGCAAAAGGCGAGGGGGGGAGGGGTTGGGATTTACAAGGCCCGACACCCATTTATGCACTCCACACACGTACCCGGGTAATCAGAAAGAATTACCTTCTATTGATTATTCAATATTTTCCCAGATCATGTTGTTTTCATCTCTACTAAAAGTCTTAACAGGTTATTGATACTCACTAACAGAGGGGAAGGGTGGTGTTGGGGGAGCGCGGCCGGGGCAATGTCACTTTTACCGCTGCACACACACACACACACACACACACACACACACACACACACCCTCACACGCACACCCTCACACATACCAGTGTCAGGTAATAAAGACAGGAAATAAATAGGCTCCATGTTGTCTTAGCACAGGGTGAAGTGTGTGTGTTCCAGCAAATATCAGTGTGTGTGTGTGTGTGTGTGTGTGTGTGTGTGTGTGTGTGTGTGTGTGTGTGTGTGTGTGTGTGTGTAAGGGGAGGAGAGGCATGTGTGTGACCATGTGTGATATAAGCTTAGTCTGATAAATGGGTTTGCCAATACTGACCTCTTATTAAATCTGAATTATCTGATATTGGTTTGTCAGTGTTATCTATCTCAAGTATAATGCAGGTTCTGCTGTTTTTAATCGTGAGCTGTGTCAGTCTGTAAAACCTCCATAGAACCTAGAACCTGCCTCATTGGTTCATTTTATTATAAGTAATTTTACAACAGATCTTACATTCATTTACTACTTTTTATTCTAATGTTGTCTAATTGAATTGCAGCTATGGTTTGGTTATCGAGTTAAGGGACCCATACAGGATTCAAATGTTGTTACATTAAACAGTTTTTTAAAGTTAAAATGTATATTTTAATCATTTATCAGTTGAAAGTGCAGATTGGTTGCAGCTACCTTCATTGTTTCCAATTTAAAGAAAACTCACCACACTACATATGTGTATTTATTGCATATATATTAGTACTTATATGGTTAATTAGGAGTATTTGGGAATACTTATTTGTAACTTATGTGGATACACTCTTAATAGGCACAAGTGTGAATGAGTATGCAAAAATGGTTTTATATTTGTATGTGTATGTATGTGTGGACGTAGGTGTGTTACTCTTCTTTTCTATTACATTTAATTTTTTCCCCCCTTATTGCTGAGACGGTTATGGCGGGACGTTATGTGTTGTGTTTGTTTTCAATTTTAAAAAATCAATAAACAAAGCATTGTGAAAAAAACTATACCACACAAACATGTTGACCCTGGACATTTCCACAACCTCCACACTCTTACTCAGGCGCAGCATTTCCTGTGTCAGCACTGAACTTTGAAATTGAACGTAAACCTTGAATCTTGTGAAATCGTAAAATATGAACATAATTCCTTGGAATACTGGTGAGACTCTCACACTCTCACAGTTGTCAGTGGTTAAACATTTTCAGCTTGCCGTCACATGCCACAAAAAAAAGTATCCTACTTGGCCAACGAACAATGTTTATGATATTGCATACATAAACATAATCATCATACGTCATTGTGATATAGTGGTAACAGCTTGCTGTCTGGAACAGAATTTACAGCTTAACAGCAGTAAATTCACATATACACTCTGTTCAAATCTCTACAAGCTGATTTTAGCATTTAACTAAAAACAAGTGAAACCTATTGCTTTGTGGAAAATAGGAAAATACAATACAAAAATGTAAAAGCCATGTCTGCTGGAGCATAATTGGCAGTATGCATGATTTGTTGTATGTGGGATCAAATGGGAATGGCCCCCTGCCTCTTATTTAGTGGCAAACTCAGGCTCAGGTGCAGGGCCAAAAAAATCATTCAGTAGGCCACATCAGCAGAGAACAATGATGCATGTTTGTTAATAATGAATCCCCAATTACATTTTTTTTTCAATGCTTTGTTTATTGATTTTTTAAATTGAAAAAAAAAACACAACATGTAACATCCCCCTAAAACATTTTCAGCAATAATAAAAAAAAGTCAAAGAAAAAAAGAGTTTAAAGTGTATCCATTTAAAAAAAAAGAAAAGACAATCTGGTGGCAAAGTAACTGATTGTAAAATTTGACAAAAGTAATATGAGTTTAAAAATGTAGTTGATGGTTCATCTAGTGCCTACCAATCTTCTCAAATCTTTTAATTCTGCTTAACAGCAAATGCTTCCCATTAGTCACAACAGAAAGGTCCAGAAGACATAACACTAGTAAAGCCTGGTTCACCCCAGGTTAAAAAAAGAACTCAACAGTGAAAAATAAACATTTTTAAAAGATTCTTATAAAGTCAAATGCCCTTGAACCAAATGTATGCAAATCACACAAAACACAAATTGAATCATCTCCTTAGGGCAGCTTAAAAAAAGCATTTCAGTGATAAAGTTAAGGAGTCATCAAGCAATATCAAAGAAACATGGACAACAATAAATCAGTTACTCCAAAGGAAGAAAGTCTCAGTTGAACTACCATCACACATCTCTGAAGGGATAAAATCTTATACCCATCCTTTTGAGGTTGCATGCAATTTTAATGAATTCTTTTTAAATGTGTGTGTTACTCTTGGAAAAAGATTGGAGGTCCCCATGATTACATCGATGGTCATTATTCTCCATTAAGATCTTTTGAACGTCCTGATACCAATGAGGTTCTAAATATCATAGACAAGCTAAAATCAGCAGCAGCAGCAGCACATGATGAAATTAGAGCTACTCTTGTGAAAAAAGGAAAATCATCTATCATTAACCCATTACTAATTTTTTTCAATTTCCCTAGAAACTGGTGTTGTCCCCAGTGACTTATGCAAAAGTGCAAAAGTCATTCCTATCTTCAAATCAGATGATCCAAACACTTTTAGGTCCTACTGATTCTTAGATTCTACTTTAAAGATTCTTGAAAAGCTGGTGTATAAAATAATCCTCCAAGATCTAAATTCAAACACTATATTATACGATCTTCAATATAGCTCCTGAAAAAATCCTCCTACATTCATGGTGCTTATAGAAATTATAGACAAAATCTGGCATAAAATGACATTAATGATAGAGAGCAATATGTCTTCTGCTAAAAACCTTGAGTCCAACAGAGCCGCGATATCGTGTAGAGTACCACAAGGATCTTCCTGTAGTATCAGATACCATATATGCAGATGACACAAAGCTTGTCAGGGTTTTGAAATGTTTCCCACAAACATCGCAAAACCCTTATCAGTGAGACATGCCTTGGTCTTCTTGCTTACTCTAAATGGTTCTAACTGAACAAATGATCCCTAAATATCAAAAAAAGAAAATCATTATATATTCAGGAATAGTGTTGGGGAACGTTACTTTTAAAATTAACTAATTACATTACAAAATGACTGCCATTAAAAAGTTACTAGTTACATTACAGCATTACCTTCTGAGAACAGTAACTGGTTAGCCCTTTAACTGCCCGCTCAACCAAATGGTTGAGCACATTTTGGGTCACAATATCACAATGAGAGGGGTGCCTAACTTAAATCAACCTGGTTGAGCCATCTCTACCACTTGATAGAGGTATGTTATGCTATAAAAAGGTCCACTAGAGGGCACTGTTTTTAAATAGTATGCTTCTTCAGCCCCCCTCCACCAAGGAAGTCAGAAACACAAAAATCTGGAATGACGTTGACTGTTTTTGGGAAAACCTTGAAAGGTGGGAATTGTTTTTTGTCATATGATAGCCTGCCTACAATGAGCATACTGGAGGAATCGATCTCTCTGACATGCTTGTACACCTGTAAAAGACCCTGGCCAAGTCAAGGAGATGGTATGTTCCCCTGTTTGGATACATCCTTGATCTGTGCATCACAAATTCCTGGCTGGTCTACAAAAGGGACAGTGGCCTCCTGAACCAGAAGCCAATGTCTCTCAAGTGATTCCGCCTGGCAGTTGCCTACAGTTTGACCCAGGCCAATAAACCAGTATCCAAAGTTGGTCGACCATCATTCAGCTCACAACCACCACAGAAGACACCCCAAGACCCTCACGACCAAAACCACAACCAGATGTGCGCTATGACAACGTGGGACACTGGCCTCTTCACTGTGAAAAACGAGGGCGATGCCACCTTTGTCCAAAGGGGGTGTCAAGGAGGAAATGTCAGAAGTGTGACATTTCCTGTGCTTGCATGCAAACCAGGCGTGTTTATCAGCATATCACCAGAAGTAGAGTGAATCTAATGCACTGCAATGCAATGTTTGGCAATGTTTTCCTGTGTTTGTGCTGTTGCAGATAAGTGCAGATGAGTGTCATGAGTGTGTGAGTGTGTTGAGTAAATGTAAAATGAGTTGAGAAAAAAAATTCAAATGTTTCTATTGTTTTTGTTTTGAATGTAAAAATGAATTGCATTGTAACATATGGTAACACTTAAGAACATTCAAGAAGAAATAAATTGTATCTAATGCCCCAGACATTTATTGTTGTTTATTTCTTTATAAATCAGCAATTTATCTGAATTGATCTACTGTTTCTGGTATTTGTATGAGCTTCCATACTTCAACCATTAAGTGACATCTCAACCGTTTGGTAGAGATCAATATTTTTAAAACCACTGGGTCTGTTAAAAAAAAAAAATCATTGATTGTTCTTATAACTCACCTAAAGGTGGTTATACTGCTTTTTTCTTGGTGGGGTTGTTAAAGGGTACTTTAGTGTTACTTTGTGATTCCTCATGTAGTTTTAGTCCAGACCTCCTTTAAATATAATGACTGTACCATCATCACACAGCCAAGTCTGGATCATAATCTGTAAATCTTTACACTAATAGCAGGAATGACACACACAATGTCCCATTTACAGCTCTTTATTGTACAGCTTTACATAAAAACTGTAAAAGTGGCTTCTCAAACATATGCCAACATACAAGTTATAAAACTACATATAGACATTTCAAACACATCTGAATACAAATACATACAGGCTTTCAGACAAATCCCTACATCACTGCAACAGGCAGTTACTGTAATGTTCTTGTTCTTATTTCCTCCCACAACTTCAAAATAATGTGAATATTTCCATGCAGTGAATGCTGTCCCTTCTGCCATCTTGCTCGCTGAGCTGCTGTATATGTGACCAGTGATATAATCATAGCTAGTAACCCTAACCCTGCCAAAAAGTAGTAACGGTGTGAATTTGTGGCGGATTTTCTTTTCTTGTGGTAAAAAGGTAGCTTCAGGAATAGTTGGTTAAAAATAATAATAGATTACCTTTTTGAAAAGGTAAATACTGAGTACAACTGAGTACTTAAATTGCGGACCTAACACGTTACTCATCATATAAAAAAAGTAATCCAAGTCTGACGCATAACTTAGTCCAATGACGCGTTGCTCACTAATGTTGAAATGTTGTTGGAAAAAACAAAATGATTCTTTCTGTAAAAAAAGGATGAAATCTGTAAGAATTACTAGTAAAATATGTCCACTTGTCAACAAGTCCTGTGTTTTAACTTTATACTACAGCTTACTATGTCTAGACTCTAACTACTGAATGTTGTATGGGACAGTATTTGTCCCTGTGTGTATGACTGTCAGAAGTGAGCAGCAGGCTGACAGGCAGAATGACAGTGGAATGAAAGTGGATTGGATGGCCACCTCTAAAATGGAAACTCCTGCTTCTCCAATGACTCACAGCCCTTATGTTAACCACTGTCTTTCAGTCCTCTCAGGTGAATGATTTGCAGTGACAACAGCATTCTTCTAAGTCCGTAAAGTACTCATGTTTTGGTTTAAAGCTTGCTATTAATGAATGACTCTAGACAGATCTTGGTATTAAAAGAACAGATGTTGCATCTAAATCAGGTGAGTGTTGCAAGCGCTGCAGTTTCCAGAGAACAAACACACTATAAATTATCTCAGGGAATAAATTAGACCTGCCACTATGGGGAACCTGATAGAACTCTGGATCTAAGTCCATCTGGAGGAAATATATATTGGACAGTCATACCTGACATGATTCACTCTGTGTATGCTCTTATTACAGAATTATTAGGTTCAAACACCAGGCAATACCACACCTGTATGCATAACTCATCGCTCCAAACCCATTTCCACAGCTGAACCGTGCGGTGACCTAGGTCACACTTCCTATCACTGCTCTTTCTATGCTGATTACACACTGCCAGCCTTGATCTAATAGCTCTTAGCATACAGTCATTCGTATTCATACTATGTAGATGAGTTGCTCCTTGGGCCTTCAGAAGAGGCTGCAGGGAGACAGAGTACTGATACCTGTTTAACCTTACATAACAGACCCTGACCTGCTGGGACAGGGGGTTGGGGTGCATGTGTAAGCAAGCATATGTGTATGTGTGCAGGTTGTGTGTAATTGTGTTTGACTGATGCTGATTATTCATCTCCCACTGAGAATGCTTTGGAATAGCAGCAACCAGAACATCAGATATGGAGTACACTGCACTGTGTGTCTATGTGCAATGTGTACTGTATCTGAGACAAACAGCTCAGCAGCAGAAAGGTCAGGCTTGTGATAAACAAATAATCTGTGACTGAAATAGTTTCAAAAATGACAACTGCAACCAAACAGCATACTCAACCAGAGCTGAGACAAATTGATTTGACCCCTGCTGCAAATAGTTAAACTTATTTTTATGTCTAAAAAAGTGAACGATAAATCTTTTCCTCTGTGGGACTGGCAGTTCTTTGTTAAATGATGTATTTAAAATGTCATAACCCCCTTTATTTTTTTAATAATTACTGCATATGCTTCTATCCAGTACTGCTAACAGAAAATATATTTTGAAGAAAATGTGACATGACTCAAGTTATACATAGTAAAATAAGAGACATAATTTCATATAATGAGAAAACTGTTGTAATTATTGTATCAGGAAATACCAAAAATAAAAAATAAGAATAGAATTTGATATAACAGATATGCACACATAAAATTCCCCATTTCATATAATAAAAAGCAGCTTTTAAGCTTCAATTCAAAATAAATGAGTTGGAGCAGATATGTAGTGCATAGAAACTGAATGCTCACTCTACAGGTTTGGTTTTATTTGTAACTGCAATTTTTCTTTTATTGAAAAAAAAAACAGAAACCTTTAGTGCTTTATTTTAACTATTAAAGCAGTCTGATTATCCTGTATAGACATATTAGTTGAATTGGAAAGGTTTGTCATGGCAACATTGGACATATGTTTTTCCCAATATCCGGTAGTTGCAGTATATGGAAGGTAGTGCAGCTCACCCCCCAGGTCTCTGTGGGAGCACAGTGAACAGTATGTCCTGTCTGTGCTGATGTGTTTTGACTTATACTCTATGTTCACTGAGTGTCAGTGAGACTCACTCACAGAAACCAGTTAATCTGCCTTTCTGTGTGCTCTGTTTTATGGACTTGATCACTTCATTCCTATAGATTTGTTTGGTTTTGACATGATTTTATCATTTGGACATTTATTATAGGGTTTCACATGAACTAAGGGCAGCTCTGGGGCACTACAGCGAGCCCCAAGAGAGGACCTTGTGACGGCTCATATTTTGACATTTTACAGCTTACTGAGAGGTTTTTGGCTTTAGGAAGGCTATGGAATTCAAAGAAACAATAAAATAGGCATATTATCTCCCTGAAAAAGTATCAGTAGCAGTGTATGATGACCTCATCCTGTACAATAAGATGTGTACATTCAAGATAATCCAGTGTTTTTGAGTGATCACCACTGTCCTGTCATATCAATTGTCTTTTCTCTTATTAAATGGAATTCCATTGGTTTACAATTTAGGATCTTACCTCCATATGTTATGTAACAGTCTTCATAAGAGGAATTACATATAGTAAGGGAGGAAGGATACAACAGTACCGTACATGTCTCTTTTTACATTGAAAGTGAGTGAATATTGTTTAGCTCCTCGTTTTTGTTAACCTGACACACCAGATGGTTTGTTACACAGAACTATGTGAAAGGTAATCCTTGGACACTTGTTTGGAAAAGAGCAGACATGGCAGGTGATTGGATGAAACAACTGTCTATCATTGTCTATCGCTGTCTTACCTTGCAAGGCAGCTGGATCCCAAGACCATAGCACACTGTTTGGTCTGAACTGAAAATGCAAGCGAACAACTTGAAGCCTGATGAGGGATTCTTGTGCAATCTCGTGCTGTCGTGATCTCAAGAATCCAACTGTAACCTTTTGGTATCTGATGGTATTGATGTAGCATGTACAGTATCTTGTAGATTGCAGGTGTCCTCTTTTCTTTTCTTGAATCACTGACATTGTTAAAAAGTCTTTTAAGGTATGTCAACCTGGACCCTATTTTCTCATCTTTTTGTGTCTAACTGACTAATGGGGACAACAATTTTTGAAATTGTTCCAGTATTGAGCGAGAGCGCTTCAGCTGGCAACCGCAAAATGGGCTGCAATGTAATCTGATGGGGCAATACTTCAATATACATCTACCAAAAGTACTAACCCTAACCCTCTCACAACAGTTGAGTTGTTGTCAAAATCTGCTTAAAATTCAGCTATTACAGCGCTGGAGAAAAGAGTGCCAGGAAGAAAAAAAAGGAGAGAAGGGAATGACCTGCAGCATAGGTCCCCTACCCAGATTCAAACCAGGAACACTTATGTGGCACACACTTTAACCACTCAACTATCCAAGCCCTCAACGTTTCTTCCGACTTGAAAATGTCAAATCCCACCTTTATCTACTACACACCAACATGACTTGTGTTAGTATAGTGTTGTTTCATCACCGGCCTCTAGAGAAGCTTCAGGGCTCCTTGTCATGGACTGTCCAAGTCAGCGAAAATCTACTGGAGGGATGAGCAGCATTCTCTAAAAAGATATTCTCTCATTTAATGATGGCGGAGAGCACTGTCTACTACTCAGTGTCCACTGGACTCAGTTGGAATAACAAGTCACAATCTCCAATAGATTTTCAGCTGCATTGAGATGGGATGACTGTGAAGGCCGTGTGTGAGTCACATTATTTTAATCCTCATCACATTGTTGTGAGTCCATGTCGCGTGTGGACGCATCTGCTTCCTTATGTTTTTTCACTCACATATTCAGCTTTTTCCGTTTTTCGCCCCCTGAACAATACATAGGTGTATATATACCCATGTAAATATACACATTGACTTGTATGAACACATACATGCTTTTATTCACACATCTGGATACTCATACACATGTTTTATACATAATACTCTATATTTATATTTGAATGCCCTCTACTACAGCAGTCTGGGTGTGAGTATCTGTTTGATCTCTCCAGGCTCTGAAGCAGGCGTTGGATGGTGGGATCTGAGTGGATCTCCAGTAAGTACACACACCTATAGTATGGATAGTGTTGGTCCTGTGAAGGTCTGTTAGTCCAGGGAGGAGAGGGGCACCAGCAGCAGGTCTGAGGTGGAAGTGGTGAAATGTTACTATGAGCTGCATCTATGTCCACTTTTGCAAAGGTGGTACCTGTCATGAAGGTTGCAGGTCCTATGGCTGTGTGGTGAGGTAGGTGCACAGTGGGAAGCTGAAATACAGCCATTTGTGTGTGTGTGTGTGTGTGTGTGTGGTCATCACTGAGTCGCTCATGCTCCGACAGTCTATATGATTAATAGCACCTTTCACTCCATGGCCTGACACACTGCTTCCCTCCTGTTTTTTTTCCTCTTCAGCTGGCCTGCTGTCTTGAGGATTAGAGAAGTGACAGCAGTGGCAGGAGATAAACAAACACACGCGCACATGTGCACACACACACACACACACACACACACACACACACACACACACACAGTGATATACTAATACCAAATTGTGAAGAAATATTTAAAGATTACTGAGCAAACACTGAAGGCCTCCACACACACACACACACACACACACACACACACACACACACACACACAAACTTGTTAAGAGACAGACGCACAGAGCACAGGCAATCACCTATGGATTCAATGTAATCTGGAGCAAGGTAGGACTCGTCAAGGTCTTGTATTTTACACATTCTGTGTCCTTGGATACAACAGTGAAAATCAATAAGAAGACAGTCAGACTTGCAGGTTGTGTTGAGGTAAAAACTCTCACCTACCAATATAGCAGTGTGTCTGCTGGTCCAGCTTGGCCAGGTACTCCAGTGTACCCAACTGGAGGTGTGTGTGGTGGGAAGACGGTGAGGGATCATGTTCTGGTGACGCTACAGCCTGTTTAGCAAGAGTAAGAATCTGAAAGCTTGTTCTTAAAAATGTCACATTTACTACATTCTGGGGGCTAGAGGTAGATTTATAGTTGTGAGCTAAGTGTATTGCAATATCATCACAGAAGAAATGTAGCAGCAGAAACCCTCTTTTGGGGTTAAGGCAGCAATGCAGAAACAATATGGAGACCACGAGAACTGGAATTAGTCATCTTGAGCTACTTGTGTTTTCTCTTACAAGTTTGTGATGGGCTCTGTAACTTTAGATAGTGAAGACAACAACAGTTTAAATCATCCAACCAAATATCATACTTTCTACCCATGCATGAGACCCTGTAGGACACAAGGTTATCTTTAATTTGTGAGCTACAATCATTTGTGAAACCTGACACTGGAACTGTTTCAAATCTGTGTTGAAGAAGTGATGTAAGTCTTTTGTAAACACAGGCTAATGCTCACCATGATCACTGTTCCTTAACTCTGAGCACACTTACTTAGCTATTGAATGCTCCAGCTAGGGTTGTGGTGGTGCTATAACAGATTCAATCTGACAATGAATTAAAACACTTTTTAACTTAATTGCCTGCAGTTAAGACAAAAAGCCTGTTGGCTGTAAGCACAGAAATTAACTCATAACATTTAGAAAATGTAAAAATCCAAAAGGCAAAAAGTGGTTTAATTCAATTATGACAAAAAAATATCCAAACGACTGCACCCTCAAATGATTTTGTCAAAATGAATATGACACCAACAAGCCCAAGCTGCACATCAATCCAATTTTGACCACATTATGGATATTAACTATAGCTTTAGGGTTTTTTCGTTATCCTTTGAGTTTCACAGACCTCTTCTAGAGCCCTCTTCCTCTAGAAGTCTACCACAACTATCTTTTGGTCCAGGCAGACATGGTAGGCATCTCCTCCATTTCCGCTGTTACAGGGACAGTGATGGAACTCAGCAGGGTTCCGTGGCTCTGAAGATATAAATGGATATAAAATAATATGAAAAATAATGTTTAAGACATTTACAATACAAAAGTTCAATAAACATTTCAAAAAAGTAATTTCTTACGTGGCTTTGTCACTGCATATGCATCATGAACATAACCATTACATGCTATACAGGTGCAGCTCAATAAATTATAATGTGTATATATATATATATATTTGTTGTAATTCATTGAGATGCACCTGTAGACTTTTGAAAAAGAGGTGTCAAATTTTAATTTCCCGTGGTATTGTTGTCAAATTTGTACTGGAAATGTGTGAGGCTTCAGAGTATGTCGCTATTGTATTTTCCAGCTAATAAATCACATCTATAGTCATCTGCAGGCTTCTGTTGCACTAATTATTTACGGTTGCCATCTCAATGAATTACAATATATATATGTATATTCTAATTGAGCTGCACCTGTATTTAATGCCAACATTTGACATTTTAAAATTGAAAGATAATGGTTGATTTCATTTAAACTGTCAGAATTCAATATGCATACCAAGACTTGGGACCTCTTGAGGACTTGTATGTGTCTGTGACTCCTCAGCTTCAGGGAGCTCTCTGGTGCTGGCAGGTTTAACTGCAAACACAAAAATAATAATGTATGAAACACTGACCGACAGCATTAAAACTTCTGAATAACAATATAACTATTGTATTTTGCTGACCAGATCGATTAGTCCTGAAATGTTGAGGTATGATTTACCCACGCTGGTCCCTCTTCCTCCAGGTAACTCTGGGACCTTCAGGCCTCTTTTTGGTTTTTTTCTTTGAAGGCTAAAAGTAAAAGTAAGATGATACATTTGTCTTTACCGAGGCACAAACATCATTTAACAGATGTGTGCCTAAGTACTTTCTAATACTGTACATTTAAGTAAATGCCATAATGAATTCCTTTTTTTGATTCAAGCTCATCTGCCAAGGCTTTCCCCACCTCCAGCCATTCGTGGAGTTGTTTAGATGACTGAGATGCCATGTTTGAAAAGACAAAAAAGGAAAGACAAAGACAAGACAGACAAAAGAGGGACAGAGACAATCACAATGAGAGATGGTGAAAAAGCTGTGAGAGACAAGGAAATAACAGAAGGAACAAGAAAATGGTTCTTAAAAGAACCGTTGGTTTTAAGTATAAAAGTGCTACTAGAGAGGTGATTTGGTGTATTAAGACCTGAAAGACAAAAATAATATAAGATTAGTAGGATTAGTTGTGCAACCACAAAGTTTACTTCTAGCGACTGAAATAAACATTTAACTAAATGCAGACTAAATTACCACAAAAGTAAAAGAGGAATGCAACGTGAGTGCGTCCTCACACTAGGGAAAGGTTGTTCCATACCGTGCTGAAGCATGAATGTCCCCCCTCCCCTGTCCCCGATGGCCCGCACTTACATTACCTCAAACCCAAGTGTACTCAAGCGCGGTTGCCTCCGACAAACACGTTGCGCAAAAACATATAGACAGTTTACTCTCATAAAACATGCACAGGTGTGTGTTCACGTGCTGTGTGCCGGTAAAACACAACATAGCCGATCAATTAACACAACACACTGATTAAAAAGTGCAAGCTTGTTCTTCTGAGTCATGCCTGTGTAGTATGCAGTACTACATACTTGTGTAAAAAAGGCCAAATGACTTACTTTAACGAATTTCGTTAGTTTATATAATGCAGATTTGTAAAATATTACTTTTATGAAGGTCACAGTCACAGATAATAAACTTACATTTCATAATTGTGGTAGCAGCGGTGCAGCAGATGTAATGAAGTCCACGCAGCACGCTGGATGCAAACTAATATTAAGCCTATAGCCTTTTCATTATAATGTCCATGGACATAAATTGAGTTCTTTTGCCTAAATAATGATACAATAATACACAACAAATGGTCTGATTGGGAACCCATATATGCATAATGTATCCCTGTTGCATTTAGTGTTGCTTGTGAAATGACCAGGGCTCAGCTAGTGTTGCCTTTTAAAAATCGTCGATTTCCCAGGATTCCCTGGAAAATTGGCTTCTTTTCCCGGCATTTAAAATGTCTTATTTTCGGGAAAAATATGAATCCCTAGTGCGCATGCGTGACCAAGTGTACCGTGCCTAAGCACACCTCTTCACACCGTACCGTACCAGGGAAGTGTACCGTACTCAAGCACGGTACACTTGCACTCACACTAGCCAAATAATCCGAATTTTAGGGGGCAAACGTGCTTGGGCACGGTACGATTGCCTAGTGTGAGTGAACCCTAAAGCGTCAAACTGAATTAATTTAGTGATACACGACCAGTCAATCAGCACGGTTACTTCCAAAAATACACACAAATACAATTAAATACCGTTAAATAAACTTGCTGAACCTACCAGTGCTACGACAGTCAATGGAGTCAGTGAAATGTGTGGGCTACTTCCTGCCTCTCTTGGCGCCTCTGCGCGCATCGCATTTCGATTGGTCACTTAGCTCACGGGCCATTGGATGACGAGACACTCGAGACACCAGATTGTTGTTACATCACCACTAGAAGGCGCATGACTTTAAAACGTAACCATAGGTCGTACATAGCTGCATGTACAAACGACCTATAGGGTCGTTTTTTAAGGGGAAGAAAAGGCTGCTCAAAATATATTACATAAAAATCCTTTCACATTTTAAATAGGGGTTTATGATCAGTAGATTCTTAGATAGAACCTTCCAACTCTAAGAATTCACTTTTTCCTTGGGATTATATGATGGAATCATATTCTGTTAAGGCAGAGGAAGTGGTGGTTGGGGGTGGCACCGCCCCCTGCCCCCAGAATCTGATTGGCCACCCTAGGTGCCTCTCCACCACTGTTGGAATGTACTTGGTTGATATACTATGATTTAATATTTGCCAAATTATTTAATTGTTTGCATGAGGCATTATCCTCATTTCATCCAGCCTGTGTTATGTTATGGAGTTATGATTTACATATATTTGGATACACACAGGAATTTAGCCTCATATTTTAGTTTTTGACACAACTTCACTGGGTTTTGGGGACATATCTTCTCCTTCTTCTGATTTTCTTTTTCTTTTTTTGCTGCTGCTGCTGTCTCTGTCTATTGCTCTTCATTTCAGAACCTTTCTTGTCTTTTCTGCTTCCAAATTTACTTCTTTTCTTTAAAACTTATTTTTTGACAAATTGGGGTCACTGTCAGTGCCTGAGCTCTCTGTTTCTCTGTCATCACTGTGTTTGCTGCAGGACTCAAGTCATAATGGTAAACAGACACACACAAAAATCTGCTTCTCACTGAGTTCAAACAAGATAGAAAACTGACTTCCAACTCTGATAGTATTTATATCAGTCCCATATTTTCATAATTATTTTTGATCAAATGATTAAAAGTCTCAAACTTACGATTGAGGAACGGAGTTACAATGGACACTAGGTTTTGTTTAGCTTCTGCACAAACTTGAAAATGGCCTGGTGAACTTTGAAGGACCCACAGGACAACTCCCTCTTCTTTTCTTCTCTTTGTTTTCAACCCACTTCCATGTTCATTTCTTTCCTTCTTTGCAGCCCAGTTTTTGCTTCAGTAAGTAAGTCATAAAAGCACATAGTAAAGCTATTGATACTGGCAGTATAGAGTTAGTCAGGTTGATTACTGAACAAAAATGTGATTATGTTAAAACTATACTATACTTATTAAATATAGAGAAAAAGAACTCTGTAACTGTCTGTAGCATTATGATTAAACAATATTATACATATCACTCATAAGAAAGGTAATTACATAGTAGTACATCCATAAGCAAGCCAGACTGATATGTATAATGCAAAACATTATCAATCATCATTTAATATTATGTTAACTTAAAAGTACTATTATAACAACAGTTTCCAACATCAATCAATCAATCAATCAATCTTTATTTGTATAGCGCCAAATCACAACAAAGTTATCTCAAGGCACTTTACACATAGAGCAGGTTCTAAACCGTACTCTTCAGGTTTTAATTTTAAAGAGACCCAACATTCCCACATGAGCAGCACTTAGTGACAATGGCAAGAAAAAACTCCCTTTTAACAGGAAGAAACCTCAGACAGAACCAGGCTCAAAGTGGGAGAACATCTGCCTCGACCGGTTGGGGTAGAGGGGAGAGAGAGGAAGGAGAGGAGAGAGAGAGAAGCACATAGAAAATAAACATTGAAGCTAGAAGGTCCGGGACTGGAATCTGTCATCCGGACGTCTACAGGCCCAGATTACCTGTGAGATGAGAAAGCACAGACAACTCCGGGGAAGAAGTTTAGGTTATTGAATGCATTAATAGTACATGAATGTTATTGGATATAGATAGATGGATAGAGAGAGAGAGAGAGGAGGAGAGAGGAGCTCAGTGCATCATGGAGGTAGGAGTCCCCCGGCAGTCTAAGCCTATAGCAGCATAAACTAGGAGCTGGCTAACTATAAGCTTTATCAAAAAGGAAAGTTTTAAGCCTACTCTTAAAAGTAGAGAGGGTGTCTGCCCTCCGGACCGAATCTGGGAGATGGTTCCACAGGAGAGGAGCCTGATAACTGAAGGCTCTGCCTCCCATTCTACTTTTAGAGATACTAGGAACCACAAGTAGGCCTGCGTTCTGGGAGCGCAGTGTTCTGGTAGGTACATAAGGTACTATAAGCTCTTTAAGGTATGATGGAGCCTGACCATTAAGAGCTTTAAAAGTGAGGAGAAGGATTTTAAATTCTATTCTTGATTTTATGGGAAGCCAATGTAGTGAAGCTAAAATAGGAGTAATGTGATCTCTCTTTCTAGTTTTTGTCAGAACGCGTGCAGCTGCATTCTGGACCAGTTGGAGAGTCTTTAGAGACTTGTTAGGGCAGCCTGATAATAATGAATTACAATAATCCAGCCTAGAAGTAACAAATGCATGGATTAGTTTTACAGCATCATTTTGAGACAGAATATGTCTGACTTTTGAAATGTACCAATACCATATATCCATAATATCATTCATTTCATACCAGTAGCATCTTTTGGATAAGCTGAACACTCCTTTCAGAGATGCAACACAGATGTTTTCACTTCATGTAAAAAAAACTGTCTTTTTTACTGTGTGGCGGCAAGATAAAAGAGTGTCGCAACTTAACGGGTCTGATGCCACCTGCTGACCACAGTCACAGAGTAGCGAGGTCACATGGTCGAGTGGTTTAGAGCGCATGCCATGTACGCAGCGGACCCCGGTTCGATTCCCGGCTGGAGGACCTTTCTGCCTGTCACACCCCCCTCTCTCTCCCGTAATTTCCTGTCTCTCTACTTTCAAATAAAGGTGTCTATGCCAGAGAAAATCTTTAAAAAAAAAAAAAAAAAAGTAGTGAGGTCACATGGTAAAGAGGCGGAAACTGATAGTTCCTCCATGCTACGTTCATCTGAGGACTGAGTGGTGCTTTGCAGATGGAACCTTACCACACCAAGCTTGAGACTGATTTTTGAGATAGAACCTTTTTAGGACCAATCATTTAGAAAACATTAGATAAACATACACAAAATGTGAATAACTTGTTAGAGAACAGTCTAATGTCACAATATGAAGGAGTTGAGTTGGGTTATTAAAATGTGCTTTTAGATACAAATAAAGTTATGGGCAACACTGCAAAACAAAACACAGCTACTCTATTTTCTAATATAAAATATAAATGAATAAATACATTATAAAATTGTACCATGCTTTTGAAGTGGTCCAAGAATGTGCAGTGCAAAAAAGGCTGGTAAAGTATTGTATGCAGTGTGTTACACATGAATGAAGTCCAGATCACATTTGCAGCCTGTAACTGTTCAGAATTCTTCCTGATTCAGTGTTGAGCACTATCCAGGTGCTTTGATAGGGTGCAAGCTTTCTAGCCGAGATACCCACTGCTGGATAATAAGTGATCTCTTTAATCAATCAGCACACTGCAACATGTATCAAATGCATCTCTGAGTGTGACACCCAAACCTCTGTAATCACTCTTTAAATTGCTTTATATTGGGACTGTCCATTAAGAAAAAAACTGTCATCACTGAGTTTAAGTTGAAGTTTGCCTCTGATGTATTAACTTATATTGCTTTAGTGCTCATTTAGTTGTTTATTGTTTTGCCAAGTCCTCTGTTTATTCACCCTGCCTTTGCTGAATAAATAAGCATCAAGATCCTCCTGAGGCTGGAGTCTCTGCTCTTGGGTCCTTCTTCTCTCATTACTGCTGATAATCAGCCAGGCAGATGCTTCTCTAAACCTTTAGATGCTTGTGGATACGGCATCAGATCTCAAATAATTTTGTTCATATGAACCAATATGTTGCACATTGAGAATAGGAGAATCATACATATGTATATAATTGACAAAAGAAGACATCTAAATACCAATACTTCAAAACTGTCTTTCCAAAGCAGCAACAGAGAGGGTAACTATAGAATGAAAATGTATTTCCGTTTTTGATGCTGTCATCATAAAATATATGTTGTCAATAGGATAAATAAATAAAAAGTGCATGAAAAAGATCTTGTGTGTGTGGCTTAAGAAAAAAGATGATGAATAAAATATAAATGCTTTCTTTCTGTCTGTAGTCTATTGCATGAAATACCAGAAAACATGCAGTAATAAATGGAAGGCCACAAAAAGAAAATATTCACTGATTTGAGAATAGATAGAAGATGTCTGTCAGGCACCATGTGAGAAAACAACATTGGAAGCTGACCAACAATTGTTCTGCCAATGAGCAGAAGTGCAGAACACCTTCTGTTACCAACAGTCAACTAGTTTAATGATTGGGGAGATTTTTAACATTTGTTTGAAATGTGGTTTTAACCCTCCTGTTGTCCTCGAGTCAAGGAAGGGAGGAAGAAGGAAGGAAGGAAGGAAAGGAGGGAGGAAGAAAGGGAGGAAAGGAAAAAAGGAAGGGAGGAAGGAAGGATTGAGGAAAGAAGGAAGGAAGGTAGGAGGGAGGGAGGAAAGAAGGAAGGAGAGAGGGAGGGAGAAAGGAAAAGAGGAAGGGAGGGCGGAAAGAAAGAAGGGAGGAAGAAAGGAAGGAAGGAAGGAAGGAGGGAAGGAAAGAAGGAGGGAGGGAGGAAAGAAGGAAGGAAGGAAGCAGGGAAGAAGGGAAGAAGGGAGGGAGTAAGGAAGGACAGAAGGAAGGAAGAAAGGAGGGAGGGAGGAAGGACAGACGGAGGGAAGGAAGGAAAGGAGGGAGGAAGGAGGGAATGGAGGGAGGAAAGGAAAGAAGGAAGGGAGGAAAGTAAGGAAGGAAGGAAGGAACAGTCAAAACAGACGGGGTCAATTTGACCCGGGAGGACGACACAAAGGTTAAGGGTACTGGAGTGCTGTTGCGCTGTGTCATTAGCATCTTAAGTAGTAGTATCAGTTGTGATTTTCTTATTGTGGATTAGCACCCACAGTTATCCCATCACTGATGTGCAACAGAGAGTGTGTTAGTAAGGTGTTGGGCCACCACGTGTCACCAGAACAGCTTCAATGCACCTTGACATACAGTCTGTGAAATCTACTGGAGGGTTGGACACCATTCTTCCAAAATATATTCCCTCATTTGGTGTTTTGATGATAATTTTTGGAGAGCGCTGTCTAACTTGTCAGTCCAAAATCTCTCATAGGTGTTCATATGGGTTGAGATCTGGTGACTGTGAAGGTTTATGATTCACATCAAATGCTATGTGTCCTATAGATGTGGGCATTGTCATTCTGGAAGAGACCACTCCCATCAGGATTAGGGCTGGGCATCAACACTCAATACCTTTAAGGCATCTCCCATCAAACGATACCTACAATCAATCCTTTTTGCACCCAGGGCTAGAAAATAGGACTATTTGTATGGACTTGCTCACTGCCAATCAACGCAAGCCCACTGCCACAGCAGCTACAACCTGTCTGTGGTGGTGAAGTCATGGTGAATTTGGGTTGGCGTGATTAGCAGTTAAGCAGCCAAGATGTCACCTAAACGCTCTAAAGTGTGTCTACACTACACGCCTGTTACACCAGATAAAAGCAGGTGTACAAAATATAGAATGGGTATCTAATGTAGTACTCAGTTGGTATCAGTGTCACTTTAAGAGTACTTGGATTAGTACTGGTATCATACGTTTTTTAAATGATATCCAGCCCTAATCAGGATAGAAATGTGTCATCATAGGATAAAGGTGATCACTCAGAACTACTTTGTACTGATTTCCAGTGACTCTTCCCTCTAAGGGGAAAACCGTGCCCCCCGCAGTATAACAAAGCCACCAGATCCCCTCACTGTAGGGGTCAAGCATTCAGACCTGTACCGGTTTTTCCTTCAATTTGTCACTCGTCTGTAAATTTTGGAGAAAGCATCCTGAAAGCCGAGCTTGACAACTGCCTATAAATCTAAACCCAACAGCACATGCATATTCATAAAGTATAATAAAAACACAGGCGCCTAAGAAGAATTTGATGTCAATATGCCCCCATGAAAACTTCCTCTAATCAACAATCTTCAATAAAGTCTAAGAAGAGCAATTAGAAATCCCTCCACTGATGATTATTCATCACAGCCCAGGCAAACGTTGATGGTGTGGAAGTGCCGGTGTAATTGAAGACGAAGGGTCGCGCATAAATCCTGGTGCTGAGATAATGAGTGAATCCAGAGCAGATCCATTCATCTCAATGATCCCCATCTCCAACCATGATGGATCACTGCCGGATCCCTCACTAGCCAATCATAAATCATGGCAACGGGTCTCGGCCAGCCAAAGCTACTCTGCAGGTTCATTAGGTGAGTTAGTTAACTTGCTCAACTTGCTCATGAGAAAACTCTAAAGCGCTCAACAGTACTACCTGCCTGCTTTGTGTTTGCAGGTTTTCAGTTGTGAGCGAGTTGGCTGAAAGTTTGCAGGTGAGGTAAAGTGTTTTTGAACAGACTGGATATCCAGGCTCTGCCATCAATCAGGGAAAAAAAGAGAGAAAAGCGAGAGTGGGGCAAACATGGAGAGATGAAAGGGAGGCAGAGAAAGAGATGTATAGAAGGCACAAACATTAACAGATCTGTATTAATCTCACTTTCTTCCCCAAAATGCCAACAACCCCTTCAAGGTCATCTTCCAATCACATCTCAGACAGCTCCAGCGCTCCCATTGCAACGCGCCTGAGCAAATTGACAAGACATTGCAGGGCCACACACATCTCTGTCCCCCAAGACCCCCACCCACCCTACAAATGCTCCAGTGTCCATTACAGGGATGAAGTGGCCGGTAACAAGCACAAAGTGCCTGACCTCTGTGATCTAATGAGCTGTGTGTCACCGTTAAATGTGTCCCCTGTGCCCTGCTCAGGGCCAGTGCTTCCCCGAAGGAGGGGTTCTGGCTAATGTGATTCATGGAGTGTCCAAGCAGGGGCCAGGGCTTAGTGCTGGTCAATAGCAACAGCAGCATTAAACTCTGTTGTTTTAACTACAGGATCACATTCAGGATGTTGTCTGTTGTTTTTGGGCCGCTCTATAAAAACCAATAACATCCTACTCCCATCTCATGCTGTGTGAAATCCCAACAACTCCATTTCTGATCCTCAAAAGATATTGCTCATAAAATACATTTTTTAGTATGTGGCTAATGTTTGGCAATATTTGCAAATGTAAGTGGATGTTTCTGAATGACAGCAGCATCATATGCATGGAATCTGTGTTCATAGTTTTTGCTTTGCTGTTTTTATTTAGTCGTGTTTATATAGTCTTTGGTGTTTTTATCAATTCCATGTGTGTGTCGTTGTATTGTTGTGGATAATTTGTATTACTGCATGATGCATGTAGAGTGAACATTGGATTGCATGCTGTGACTTTCTTTTCCTTGCAGATTAGTCCCTCCCACTAAAGATTCAAGGAATATATGTGAGGAGAGAGGAAAGGAGGAAATATTTTTTAGAGAAACTTAGAATATTGTATCTGCAGTCTTGCAGACCGACATGACACACCCACTTTACTACATAAAGTAAGGTAAGGTAAGGTACACTTTATTGATCCTCCTAGGGGGGAATTCAAATTTGTAGCCTTGTAATGGTGAAGTGATAAATAAAATAAAATAAAATATACAATAAACAATTTCTAAAATAATCAGTAATTATATAAATCCTATATAAATTAAATAATTCCCTATACTATATACAACTGTGCAATGTTCCTGGGATTAATCAGATGTTGTCACCTTTACAGCAAACTACACAGCACACACCCCTAACCCCAACCAAGCCACTGTTCATGCTTAAACGCAACCAAGTTGGTGTGTCATGTAGTGAAGTAGGTGTGGTGTGTAGATACGGCAAGTCCAAAGATGGACCAAATTGGAATGAGACATTCTTTTCTGTGAAGCATCATGTTAAGTCCATCCCTGATAACAGCAGTGATTAAAGCTGATGAGCTGTCAGTCGGCTTAAACAGCTCTAGCAACTTTTAATGGAGTTTGTGTCTGCACACATGTGCACTGTGCTAATACTAATAGAGGTGCACAGTAATCACTGACAGAGCAGCCATGTTTTTTCTCTACATGAATAAAAAAAACCTGCATTCTGTATTTATACTGTGCACTGTGTCCTGCTCAGGGGCACAGGAACTATTTCTACTGGTAGAGAGTGTTTATATTATGTAATTATTTATGTCTGTATTAATTGATATTCTGATTGTGAATGAATTATTCTATAACTCAGAATATGATCAAGGTGTCTTTTCGAACACTAGAAATAATTTATTAGGTTAAATGTTTCAGGGAAAATGTTTCATATCAAATCCGCTCAGGAATTTTCAGCCTAGATGTGACTGAATGGAAATGACAATAAATGATGTAAAATATATAAATGTGATTAAAATGTGTTTCTTGTTGACAGACAAACCCTCCCTGACTTTGATTTGATCCATAATAAAAGTTAATGGGGGAAATAACAGATCATGAAAAGGAAATGTGAAAAAAATATGAAGAAAGTTGTTTTTCTTTTTTTTTTTATTATTAGATTTTATATTGCAATACAAGTGTTCCCCAACAAAACATACAAACAGACCATAAGACACAGCACAGGACAGCGGGGAGAACAACACTTGAACAAGACCGAAACAAGAGGGGAAACAAACAGTAAGTCCTTTGTGGAGAAAACACAGAAATAAGACAAGAATAAAGCATGGGAGAAGAAAATAAATTAGAAATAAATAAATACAAATTAAATTTAAAATACATATATATATACACACATACATATATAAAAATATATACATATATAAAAAATAATAATGATAATTTAAAAAAAAATATATATATATATACATACACATACATACACACATACATACACACACACACACACACACACACACACATATATATATACACATACACATACATACATAAAAACAAAAAGATTCATTCATTCATTCATTGAGGAAGTCAATCCGGACCAGTCAATGTAGCATTTGGTGATCAGTATTTCTATATGTATTGATTGATTCATAAACATGCTATAGCTCATTGATTCAACACTTCAACAGCACTTCTTATTGCTTGAAGCCTCTCATCAGCTCTCATAGACACACACACACACACACACACACACACACACACACACACACACACACACACACACACACACACACACACACACACACCATTTTCCTTTTATTCACAGTGTCTGAGTCATAATTTCTCTTTGCAGACAAACAATGATTAATCTAATGATAATGTTGTGACAATCAATAGATTGTTTGATTGTATTCATCTTTAAACCTGCAGTGCAGCAGTTTTACACATACAGTAAATACACGTCTGTTGCATGTAGTCCTTTGCCAAATGAGTTTGAACAATGCTGATTAGGCCTGTCAGCACCAGGTACATCTCTAGCCTGGCTGGATGAATGCATACTGGAGACTTCTGCTGGCCGAGCAGCTAAGTTCCAGTTAGCTTTCTGCTATCTTGAATGGTCATGTGACTCTTCTAGACTTTCCAAATGTTATGAGACTGAATAGATCTAATTCTTGTGGTGAAATTGTCATTTTGCTGGGGTTGTGTGATACTTAAACAAATTTAGCCACCATTGTACAGCTGCAACTGACGTGACAGAGAAGGCTATGGTGGAGCCTATGACGTGAGCTTGTGTTGACAGTGTTAATGCACTTTTCATACAGACAAAATGTAACACACAGTGCTTCACACAATGAAACAGTAGCACCCTCATCCACACACAAAATGATAAATGACATTGTAATTAATTAAGCACACAATAAAAACTCTGTCACGCATCAAGGAAACGCTATCATAAATCTCATCAGTCTGCAATGAGGAAACACCAGAGGCAGGATTAGAAATAGATAAAAACTCACTATAGCAAAATAAGGTCATAATAAAGAGGTGAGGGATGCATTTTTATTAAGTAACATAAAATAAGAAAAAAATACAAATAAAAACAGAAGATAAAAAGTAAATAAAAAAGTACAAGATAAAATAATAAAATACTACAAGAGAGGAGATATGTTGCAGTAACTGGACATAAAGGGTAGGGTATTAAAAGAAAAAAAGAAAATAAATTGATATACAAAGAAGTAACACAGACTAAAATATGAAACAATCATTACTAAACCATAAGGTTCTTATGCCATGGAAACATTGTTCACTACTTAGATACGACTTGGCAACAGGAGATATTTCTAGTCCGCTCAGCTCATAGAACCTTTGAGACAGAAATGATGTTGGCTCAGCTTCGAGCAGGAAGCTAACACTAAATAGAATTTGACAGTATGTTTAACAGCAACATTTGGCTATTCACCCATGGCATCATCCCTAAATCAATATCAAGATTTTCAAGAATAAATGATATACCATGTGTACTGTCATCTGGAGCCTGAAGGAGCACGTTGAACAGTGAATCGGCTGTGAGATGATCTCTGTATCAGTAAGTTCAGAGGAGCCATCCTGGGGTGTTCAGAGGATGAGGCATGGAGGACTACACTCAGTGTTGTAAATAAAATATTCAATCTTTTTTTCATTGACTGTATTTCTAATGTTTAGGTGTCAGCATACAGAAATAATTCTGTTAACCCCTTGTGCTGTTTCTCCCCATTCGTTTCATTTGTTCTTTCTTCAGCTGCATCCCAGTTGCAGTAAATGTAAAGTCTTTGACTATGTTGTTATTGCTATGGTTACTCATTGTAGCCAATGTATTAATTTAGGTGAACAGACAGTTTCATTGGAACTGCTTATTAGGTGTCAATTATGAAGAATAAATGGACACCCAGAACCAATCAGAATCCAGTATTCACCCAGACTGTGGTATAAGAAATTAAAATGCACATTTCTTTCTAAATAGGTTATCAAAATGTGATTTAATGCCAAAACAATCTATTGTAATTTCCACTGAGAATGAAAGGAACATCAGCCATTTCTTTTGTTTGAGCAGACAGAAACTTGACAGTCACATGTGATACACTAATGTAGGAGAGAAGGAGAGAGGCTAACAGTAAGCATGTTGGTGGATGGGTGTGTAAAACATCTGATTTTCAAGAGGAGAACCAGAGTTCTCCTCACGCCACAGATCTGTTCTCTTGTTTTTGTTTGTTTTGCAGCAAGCCCAATCTTTCTCTTACCTTAACTATTACATACATTTTGCCAAATTGTCAAGTATCAACATTGAGGGTTCCACCTAAAAGGGAATATGCCAACTAGATCCTCAACTCCTAAGTACAAGCTGGCCATAAGGCACATGAAGTTCATAGAAAGAGGCAAGGACAACATGAAGACCACTCCAAAATCACAAAACTTGCACCTTGCACGAGAAAAATCATTGGAGTCCTTGCTGCAGCTGTATTTCATGAAGTGTATTTCTGATAGAAAAGCAAAAGTTTCTCTTTCTACTAAGAAGGACAATGCACCTCCCAGCATCAGCACCAGGCATCCATGGGCTCCCTGGGATGAACTTTATGTTCTGGCCTGTTCGGGTACATCAAGACCCACAAAAAGAATCCCCGGGACAAACATACCTAGAAGTATTTTAGAGTTAGTTGAAACTTTTCAAAGCATTAATAGACCATTACATTATCATTTTTCCAGTCTAAATTCATACTTTGCAGCTACATTTTGGAGAAATGTGTCTGTGATCATCAGAAAATCTCCATTATGCAGAAGATATGTCACATGTTTTAATGTGATGGAAAGCAGACAGGCTGAAATGTTTTACTAAGGTAAAACAGCTATTTTCTTAAAGCTACATGATATTGTGATGATGAAATGACTTTAACAACTTAAAATCAACTTGAATCATGTATTAATGGAAAATGGATGTTAAGAGGTTAAAGATCACTATACAAAGTGCAATTTTACAGGTTGAAAAGTAATTCAATGACTTTGTCTCTAATTACATTATGGGTCATAGTAGAAGTAGATTTCTATCCCAAGACATGGGATTTGATGCATGAATTGGAATAAAAAAATCTAATTTCAGCAAAGCCACAGCACAATACTTCATTGGGTTATGTTCTCCACAGCGGGTGTTGTACAGATGTGGCTGTATCCATTTGCTTGAGCATCTCAAACTGTGAACCACCATATATATACCATTGGAACCTGGAGCACTGAGTCAGAAAATTAAGTCTGTGCTCAAATATGACCCTTTTCACAACGGAAGATTGAGATTCTAGCAGTGCTTGTGGTTCACAGAGTGAGAAGCCCAGCCTCAATGGTATCTGATGCAGAAATTAGGCACAACAATTCATCTCCCTTCATTCAGAACTAATCACAGATTCCGCTAATGCTAATTAATGAAAAGGCAAGGCAATTGAGAGTACAGAAAAACACAGAAATGGCAACCCCCTTCTTAGAGTGTGGCTGGTTCCTTGAAGGCTGGGAGCTTTAAAAAGAAAAAGAACGAAGGAAAGAGAAAAGCGGAGAACAGGACAGCGTCTATGTGAGCTGTCATCAAGAAAAATGATGTTGCCACCAGAAGGTTCCGCCAGGACTTAACCACAATTCGCAATGCCCGGCTGCGCAATAAGTGTTTATCAATAACCCAGGAGTCAGCTGGATAAGAGGAGTCCCACCTCACAAAATGACCTGTGTGTGTGTGTGTGTGTGTGTGTGTGCGTTTGCCAGGCTGACAGACTTCACAGGGTAAGGCAGGAATTGGTTGGAAAAAAGTGGACAGAAAGTGAGAGGATGAAAGAGAAAGGGGGGGGGGGTTGAAACAAGAAGAAACTGCCCACTTAAGACCTGGCTGCTGTTTCCATAACGACTAATAAACCTGGCCCTGGCACACAATTAAAACCCAATTCTGACAAGATGAGTGCACTGAGCTCGTGCCAAATCTGCATAGCTAACAAGGAGGATGAAGTAACATGCAGACACTGTACTCGACACATGCACACACTCTTCTCGTCTCTATAATCTGTTGCTGCATTTCAGAGCTGTCATAGAAACAGATAGTGTGAATACTATTAAAAAAATGTGGTGGAAGAGTCTTTCATGATGGAAAGTTTTCTCAGCACCAAGCTTCCACAGAACACCAACAGCTCTTACAGGACTGTTGATCATTGCCAGTGACTCTCAGTATTCACTTAGCCATGAACTCAGGTTTGTGGCTTTCAAAATTCACAGACCTGAAGTTTGCCTGTTGCAATTTTTTTTAGAGGGAACAAAAGATACAGGAAGGCACACTGACCCTGATGGGAAGGTGTAGTTAGGGTTGATGCTGGCTAGCAGAGAGTCTGCATCCAATCCATCTGCGGCAGTGAAATGCAAAAACTCCTCATGCACTTCCCCTGACTCTGGCTGCAAATACCGGACGATAACAGAAATCTGCTCCTTTTTACTTATATCTTTACTCTAATCCACCAAAACAGCAAAGCACACGGCATCTCTCACCTCATCACTTATCTTCTTTCTTATCATTTCTGCCATTACAGCAAATATCTCATTTTGAATATCATGGTGAGCGTATTTGGCGTTAGATGGGTTAGTAGCTAACTTCTTGTCCACTGTTGGATCAAACTTAGCAATGACATGCAGCAGCTCACAAAAGTTTCCCAAGTTGTGTGACTCCTCATCCTCTCTGTGGCCTCGCTGTGCGATCCCCTGGCAGGCTGTGAAGCTCAGGCTCTCTACAACAGCTTTCATGTATTTTCTTTTCTCCATAACTGACGCAGAATGTCCCTTATCAAGCATGTTTGCTATTTTAGATCCGCTTGTCTCTTTTTGTTTGAACTCACTCCATCCTTCCATAGCAAATTTGTGCCCCATACTTTCATGATGGCTCTTCGGAGATGCTTTCCGCCAGTTGTTAAATCCGTTGCTGGTAAATGCTGGCTCTAAATTAAATCTGCGCACTCGTTTCAGAAAATGCCTACCCAAATTCCCAAATTGCCGTGTGGGGTATTTTTGAAGGACTGGCCGTCTTGGGCCCTCTTGAGGATGGTTGCTAATATCACCTGCAGCACTAACTGTAACGTTAGCATCTTCAATGGACTCAGAACGTGGACGTTTAGGGAGCAAAAAACGATCCATTTTGGTGTATTTTGCTCTGCTAAATTTCCAAACTCGCTATCAAAAACAAACTGACAATAGTTAAGGTCAAGGATCCTCTTCTTTGGCCCATTGGCCAAAGAAGATGATCTGTTTGGGCCTCATGTTTTTTTAGACTAAAATATATTTATTAAATTATTATTTAATTCACATTTTTAAACAACATGAAAAAGACTATTCAAACATGACTTTAAAATATAAATATAAAAAATCACAGACATTTCTTGGGGGTGCTGGGCGGGTGCTATGGCTATTAAAGGGGGGAGCTACAGCACCACCTAGCGCCTCCCTGGTGCCACCACTGCAGACCTAACTGCCTTGGGCAACCAGTCTCCAAGGCTAGGCTATCTCATTGAGTTATCAAGTCAATCCAACAGGCATGTAAGGAGGCAGGCAGGGGTGTGTGCACATTCCACATGGGGCCTCGCTAACTCATGGGCCTTGTAGACAGGCCTTTATTAGGTTCTACTGCATTAATTTGGCAGACAGCACCTGATTCACTGAGCGTGTGCTAGCCTCGGTGGGACATGGGCGAACATACGACATCTCTGGGGTCACAGCTTTTATGAGAGCAGACCTTTGCTTGAAATGAAGATTTTTTTTCTTTCTGATCTAGCCTTACAGCCTGGCAGACTAGATGGTCTTACGACCATTCACAGCTGTCCTTAGTATCTGGTGGGGCCAGCTAGGCCTTGGTAGCATCTTGTGCCTAGGTCATGGGTGTGTATATTTGTACATAGTTCCTTGGTTTGAGAACATGGGTGATTTTGGTGGTGGTGACGTCTCATTCTTACTTACTTACAGAGTCAGAAACAGAGTGGAGAGATAGCCTCAACGCTATAGAGAACAGATGTTTACATGGTAACCTAAGTTCTTTGAGTGGAGAAACTATCGCTCCAGCTAATAGCTGCTCCACAACATATTCCAATCAACGTTAACCGAAGTAGCCACACATGCATAGCCACAGGTTGCCAATCAGTGAGCTCAGATAACCTAGGTTACCATGTAACCATCAGGTTTGTAGTCATATTACTTATACAGTTATATTAGAAATATCTCTCTTACTAAAGAACTTACTTTTAGTCAGATTATGATGATGACCATACTACAAGTGTACCGAAAAACCATTGATGAGGTCTTTAGCATCATTACTCTACTTACCTGTTAAGTAATATGTTATTGGGGCCTTGTGTTGTAATGTTTTTACCCTCTTTTAATTATTATTTGTTTTTCAATCTGTCAATTTGTATATAGGGATTTGGAGTGTGCTTTTATGTTTTCTGTTAGTGTGGTGTGTGATTGGATCCCAGGAAGAATAGCCTCATTATGTCAAAGCTAATTGGGATCCTCATACTGTAAATGAAAATAAATGAAACAATGATAAGATTGAAATGCGATCACAGTGAGTTGTGTCTGCATTTACATCTGTGTTAACATGCATTTCCCCCCCCCCCCCCCCCCCGCTACATGAGCTATACAGACACATATCACATGTTAATGTAAGGTTTAACTGGAATACAACACTCAAACTCATGTTAAGGCATTATTTATATCAAATTCAAACTTTGTCAAGAATGTAATTTAGACAGAAGCACATTCATTTTACACAGTCAACAAAACTGCCCAAACATATATAATGGAGACAAACTGTGCTGTCACATTCATTGAGACCCTTCTAGGCATACACACACACATGCACATGCGCACACACACACGCACACACACACACACACAGAGTCACAGACAGACAAACTAGCAGACTTGAGCTGGCCGACCTCTTCACAAACCAAACTTTATCATAAGTCGCCTTTAATGTGAGAACCAATGACAAGCTCAAGGAGAAGCCGTGGCCCCAGCGAAAAACAATTTATGGTCCTGAAGAACAAAAGAGAGATGGGGGAATAAAAGACAACATAGAAAAGAGGAAAAAAAGTTGTTCAAGTGTTGGCAGGGACCTGATATAATTTGAAATAGGTACTGAGTGTTGTATTTCTGTCAGGCAGGACTCAGGACAACCTTGAGCAGAGTGGCTAGGGCTAGTTGGTGCTCTGAAGAGTGGGACTGGCAGGTTGAGAATAAGAATACGCTTTCTGGTTTAGTCAGGCGAATACTGAATATGGAGGCCCTTGTGGCTGACATTGTCAGAAGTGTGTATAGGCCTAGAAAGTTGGTAAACTATGCAAAAAGGGAAAACCAAAAACCTTTCCCAATGTAAACCCCACATTAGTGTTATAATAATTGATATAGATTGCAGGTGTAGCTTGCACAGATTCACAAATCCTCCTACATACATTTTAGTATTAGTATTAGAATTAGTATTAGTATCAAGGAGGACACTCACCTGCTATAGACAGATTGAAACACACATTTGCAGATTTTAGGCACAGGAGTGGAGCAGGTCACATGCAGGGCCAGATCAGCCTACTAAGGCACTGTCTCCTAGAAATTATGTTCTGATTCAAATAAATTCACAACAGCAAATATGTTTTGTTAAAAATGTAAGGTTGGTTGAATGATGTTTTCTCTCAACATAATACACAAAATGTATTGTGTATGTATTTGGCAAGTGGCAAAAATGTTGATACTGAATGTATGGGTGATATGTTTAGTGACAGTGATCCTCATTCACTAATATGTGCACAGAAATGTTCTTACTCTCCACACAAAATAAGTGCATGTGCAAAATGACAGCTGGATTCATGACACGTGCGCACTGGCCTAGTTTGTTCTCAGAACCATTCTTATGTTAGTGAATCAGAATCACTCTAAAGAGACTGGTGCGTGTTCACTATCTGCCATCAGCATACTGCCACGCCTCCATTTCTCTATATAAGGACATGCGTTTGGTGTATCATGAAGAGAGCGCTGTGCTAAACAGAGAAGTTAAAAAACTGAAGAATTTCACAACAGCTGAAATTGAAATAATTGTGTGGAACTTTCCCGTAACGTGTCCTTTGGAGTGACAATGTAAAACCAAAAAAAATGAAGCCTAGATTGCAACAACGGAGGCAGTTAATACTGTTTAAAAAAAAGATTTGACATCAAAGTTGATGCTGAAAAAATGAATCGCAGACCAGAACAAAAATTAGGAAACAGGAGAAGGACAAGAAGCACCACATCTGACAGTTTAGGATGAGAGACTGGCAGTAATTATTGGACAGACATCATTGAGTGGAATTTGTTTAAGGAATGAGGGAGAAAGTGATCCACCAAGAACCGCCACCCAGAGGTCACTTATTTCATAATTGTTCAGATATTTGTAATTTCGTGTCTTTTGTAATTAATTAGTGCAATTCAATCAGAACAAAAGTTTATAAATATAAATAGCATTTCTGCTTTTGTTAATTAATTAGGTTAAGAATATAATTTGTAGGCCCAGATGACGCAGGAGCAGAGGATGACATCTCACTCCCAGCTGCCAACACCAGTCACACAGTTCCCAGTCCTCTTTCTTGGAGGTTGTACAAAATCAAGGAAATTGCAACAGAGATAGAAAACATTAATGAACCACTGAAACAGTTTTTGGATGTCTTTGCAAATAAATAAGTGCATGATTTAATGTGTGTGTGTGTGTGTGTTTGTGTTTTTCTATCCTGCTGGGGACCGCAACCTGACATATCACTCACCCCGTGGGGACCGATTTTTCCCGTGGGGGCCGACTCCTGATCCCCCCACAGGCACGAGCATTGTCAGGACCTTTTCCTGACAAAGTGTGTAAGTGTGTATATTAGCATATTAGCTTAGCCATTAGCCCCCTGGCTAACCGGATTATTAGATGCAGTGTTAATGGTTAGGGTTAGGGGTTAGGGTTTCAATCCAACATTTGTTCAAATACTGAATATGAATTGTCCTGTGGCTAACAGTGATGTCAGTTGTATGCTAATAGACGTTAGCATTACGGGTCCCAACGAGGGGGGCAAAAATTCAGGTTTCAAATTTATGTGAAAGTTATTGATATTTCAAGTCATTTTTTTGTTCAAAAAAAATTATGATGAGTTAAGGAGTTAAAATTACGTCTCTAAACCCTTTAGAAAGGGTGGAACCCACGGGACATCGCCCAGTCAGGAGTCCCCACGAGGTAGTAAAAACGGGTATGTGTGTGTCATTTGCTTCAGAAAAATTAAGATAATAAGATAATAATTTTTACAAAGGTATTCAGTATACATTTTGTAATAAGGTATTTTAACTTGACCATCATTAAAGATGCTGCATTAAGGTGCAGAGCACTGCAGCCCTGTCATCATTTGTGCTTACGCATGGTCTGAGAAAGTTCTAAATTTGTTTGCAGAGTATGAACAAATTTAGGTAGGACATATTGATGAATCCAAGATTTGTGCATACGCACCGTTTGTGAATGAGGCCCAATGTTCTTTTTTCCCCTCCAAAACATCTCATCTTGCAGTACAATATCTGTTAGTCAAAACTACAGCATCATTCAATTTTCTATAGTTATGTTTAGACTGTGGCACACTTAGTTAAGGAAAGATTGTGGTTTTGATTTAATATTGAAGAAGGATCTACTATGACATGAAGCGCAATATGTTTATTAACATTTAAAACGAAAACTATATGATCTTTCACTGAACTTAATTCCCATATAAAACAAATTTCAAGGACTGCCTATTTTCATCTGCGTAACATTTCAAAAATTAGACACATCCTGTCTCAAAATGATGCTGAAAAACTAATCCATGCATTTGTTACTTCTAGGCTGGATTATTGCAATTCATTATTGTCAGGCTGTCCTAATAAATCTGTAAAGACTCTCCAACTGGTCCAGAATGCAGCTGCACGCGTTCTGACAAAAATTAGAACGAGAGATCACATTACTCCTATTTTAGCTTCACTGCATTGACTTCCTGTAAAATCTAGAATAGAATTTAAAATCCTTCTTCCTTCTTCTTACTTTTAAAGCTCTTAATGGTCAGGCTCCATCATATCTTAAAGAGCTTATAGTACCTTATGTACCTACTAGAACACTGCGCTCCCAGAATGCAGGCCTACTTGTGGTTCCTAGTATCTCTAAAAGTAGAATGGGAGGCAGAGCCTTCAGTTATCAGGCTCCTCTCCTGTGGAACCATCTCCCAGCTTCGGTCCGGAGGGCAGACACCCTCTCTACTTTTAAGAGTAGGCTTAAAAATTTCCTTTTTGATAGAGCTTATAGTTAGCCAGCTCCTAGTTTATGCTGCTATAGGCTTAGACTGCCGGGGGACTCCTACCTCCATGATGCACTGAGCTCCTCTCTCCTCCTCTCTCTCTCTATCCATCCATCTATATCCATTAACATTCATGTACTATTAATGCATTCAATAACCTAAACTTCTTCCCCGGAGTTGTCTGTGCTTTCTCGTCTCACAGGTAATCTGGGCCTGTAGACGTCCGGATGACAGATTCCAGTCCCGGACCTTCCAGCTTCAATGTTTATTTTCTATGTGCTTCTCTCTCTCTCCTATTCTTGCTCTCTCTCCTCTCTACCCCAACCGGTCGAGGCAGATGTTCTCCCACTTTGAGTCTGGTTCTGCCTGAGGTTTCTTCCTGTTAAAAGGGAGTTTTTTCTTGCCATTGTCACTAAGTGCTTGCTCATGTGGGAATGTTGGGTCTCTTTAAAATTAAACCTGAAGAGTACGGTTTAGAACCTGCTCTATGTGTAAAGTGCCTTGAGATAACTTTGTTGTGATTTGGCGCTATACAAATAAAGATTGATTGATTGATTGATTGATTAATCAAAGTGCTTTTTATGATTAAACCTACCCAAACATAGGATGTTATCCTTGGTCTCTGGTGTCAAGACCTTCATCTTGTACACCCGCCATCCACCATGACCAACTCCCACTCACTTCAGAATGAAGCACATGATGGAAAAAATATTTCCTGTGAACATAATCCAGGCAGTCATTATACTTGACAATGCAACACAATTGGGAAAACAATTAAATTGTGTGTAAATGTAATTTCTAGGAGTAATTTCTAGGGTTGCACTAGTGTACCCTGAAGCAAATATGAGCTGTAAGCTTCCACTGACCCTATGTTTCACTCTCTTTTTGCTATTGTGTATATATTGGTTAGTTATCAGTTATTTGATTGTGGTCATTTGATTGAGCACAATTTTATTCAGTAGATGCACGATTTAGGCTTAAAATATACTGAAACAGTAAAGCTCATAAAAGTAAGAATTTTTTCCAGCTGTTGCAGCATATTTTTTATTTTTCACTCATTAATAAACGACAATTTACATACAGTGCTTTTGAGTACGTTCAGATTCTGTACAGATTGTAAGCTTTATAGTTTTGTGAACAAATTTACAAACTCTGAGCCCCTGTAAGAATTTACTGAACATTATCAATAGGTTAGTAACACACATTTGGTCATTACTATAAAGAAAATGTGCATATTCATATCTACACATCAGGCTGACTAATAACGTGTTATTATAGATGCTGATGTGATATGAATGTGTCTTCTACACACACTTCTGCATGCCTAAAAATCAGGTGAGCCAGCTATGTTACAGGTTACAAGAGTGTGTAAAAAACAACGACCCCAACTAAAGTCACTCCAGATTGCTGTTTTCTTCCTCCCTGTTTTCTTCCTCCCTGTTTTCTTCCTCCCTGTTTTCTTCCTCCCTGTTTTCTTCCCTCTCTTGACCTTCACTCTTGCCTTTCCCTCGCAATCTCTGCTGTGGCTGATTGGAGTTTTGTTCCATTGTCAGGCCTGTCACAACGGAGTGACAAAAGCATAGATATACAGAGAAATATAGAGGCACACACTCTGGACGCACACACACACACACATACACACACACACACACACACACACACACACACACACGCATAGCAAAATACAACACAGAAATGCTGAGAAATATTGGGATACGTAGAGTATACACACAGAATGAGAAATAATACACAGATAAACATATAGGTACACACAAATACAACCATACATAGTGTTACAGTATTCAAATACTTACTGTACATCCAAACACTATGACCGTACTGTATGTATGAGATTCTATCAGAAGTATTCCAGCAGTACTAATGATGCTGCTTCCTCTATAGGGATGATCACATTTTCATTAGTGCCCAGGAGCATCATTAATCATGCTTCCCATGAGTTACAAGACACCACTGGACCAAAATAAATATTTCTACCTTAATTTTCATCAGCCTATGATCCTGATCAATCCACATTCAGCCCCACATTATTAATTTTCTATTTTAGCTCTCCATGTTTATGAATTAAAGGGCTTAATATAACTGTATATCACAGCGCCTGTCAGTCAAATGCTAAAATATGTGCTGAGGTGGAGGTCTAATTCTTTCCTGGGCCAGATCCTGAGGGAGGGATCAGGGGTGTGGGAATTACACATGTCAGCACCCTATCGTCTGCCAGCAAGAGGTGAACCTGATCATATTTTATGTGACCCTGTATGTCAGTAGAGACCTGCGACCATTGGACCTAGACCTTCTATCAGCACTTAGCAAGAGAGAAACGCTTGGCATCCAGCATAAGACCATGAACAAAGTTTTGTTTTTGTATAATAATAATAATAGTAATATGAAAGGTGCGTTGTTGTAGGTGAACAATCAACCTGGAGATTATGATAATAATGGAATTATACATATTCATATGAAATGAATCTGAAAAAAGCACAGTTTAGTTCCAATGTCAATGTACACTGTCAATACAGTACTGTTTCCTGTACAGTATGTAGTGCAGCAAAATGATGATGGTGGAGGTCAGGATGCTGGATGATCTTATATGTGGGAAGTTATTACATGTTCAGTGTTTAGTTGCCTAACCCTAAAGGAAGGGTTCCTAATTTTAAGTGTGTTTTAAATAAATTTGGCTGTACAAAAATGTAAATCAGCTGCACAAAAATGAAAAACAAATGCATTTTATTTCCATTTTTGTATATTCACATTAGTTAAAGTAAAAGTAAACTAAATGAGTATATGGTGTTTTTACAGCTCTCAAATGTAATTAAGGGTCAAGCTAATATGACAAAGTTACAGTGTTTTTAGTACCAAAGTCTTTTTGTTACTATACTTCCACCACAGCTCAACAAGGAAACACTAAGAGGGAATGTGATGCTAAAAAGGCTGTACATGTGTCAGATATCCACTTGATATGACTAACTGGAAAATGAATGAATGAATAAATGTTAGCTGGCACCCATATGTTTGATGGAGAAGTTCAGATGTAGAATCAGAGTTTTCAGGTTAAATCAACCTGTAAAGACTCATGTAAAAGATCCACTCTACTCTTTCACACAAATCTGAAGATTTTCCATTTGAGTACAGTCAATCTGTAATGCAAACTTCATCAGCTCTTTATAGAGCCCACATGTAGTTGCTTGAAATATAGACGGTCCATTTTGAGACCAGTATATTTGTATTTTTTAGATCTTATTTGAAACCTTGTTTTAAGTAGACAGAACTTCAGTCTTCTGTATTCACATCTTTGGTCTGACTCCCAACATACTGTATATGAACTAATAAGATATTGTCATCAGTTGTTTGGTTCAATTGCTGTTCAAGCACAGCTCTGTCACAGGTTGCATCTGTGTATCCTGTATGTTTAAATATTCAATTATGGATTTAAGTTCATATGCAGCTATTTTACATTGTTAATATGTGTTTTGAAGAAATGGGGAATCACATTTTATATCACAGAAGTTCATATTACCTTGCAGAATATGGTATTCTGTTGAAATAATGCTTAGTTTAGAGAAAATGTGTTCTGAATGCCAACACTGATATTCTTTGAACACTCTGATGTCAAAACCCATACTTTTCACTGCTTTATATAATATATCACATCTACCTCCTACATTGAAATGGTGTCAGTGAATGGAAATTGCTGATGTAAAACAGCTATGTACAAATGTCATAATGTAATTCACTCAGAAATATGGAAGGAAGCAAATGAATGCAGAATCTTTTCCACAAATGTGAATGAAATTCTTAAGCCTTGAGCCTTTAAACTGATTCTCGAGAGGATTGCAACACACACACACACACACACCTGTACACACACATTCACACACGGACCTTTCCATTTCCCCAAGACCTCGACCCCTCCTTCCCTGCTCTACAGATCAGCATGGATGTGAAGCCAAACGCTGGGAGGGGAAGCTGAAACGATGCTTTGGAGCACCACACTTGACAGGCCACTGCCTGAGGCTATGAATGAGTCGGCAGCCTCACCCCCCCCTCCTTCCTTCCCTCAATTTCTCATATATGTATCTCTTTATCTTCCATCTCTCTGTCGAAGCCTGCCCTCCTTCAACCCCAGGAGAAGGAGAAGGACCTTCTGGAAGGATCCCTTGGTGGAGGATGAAGAGAGATGGTGGTATGGGAGGACAGGAGAACATCAAAATAAAGAAGACCAAGGAAGTGTAGAGATGACATGAATGGAGTTGTGGAAAATTGGGAAGGCTATAGGTTATGCATAGAGAGCAATGACAAAGAGCACACGAGTTGAGACCAGGAAGAGAGAGAAGAGGAGGAGAAGAGGAAAAGGACGGCTATGGGGGGGTTGTTGGGGTTTATGAGAAACCTCACTGTCTGTTTTAATATTCCCAGCAGAGAGAGAAACAGACAGAAAATCGATCGCTTCATTTTTTCTCTGATATGAAAGAGTTAGACAGAAGGCTGAGCTTCAAATCTCACTTTCTTTTTCTCCTTGTACCACCTTGAAAATCATCTTGTTTCTCATCTGTAAGTCATAGAGACAGAAAAGGTGCATCTGGGGGAACAACCAAAGAAGAGAATGAGAATGCAGGGTGAAAGGAGCACCTTACTGTATATCATTTTCTTTTCAAGCATGACAAGTATTATCTCATTCAGTTAGTTCCTCTTGCAATCACCCACTCACTTCTTAAGTAAAGTACATCTGTGGCAATTTGAGTTTCACGACCAGATTACTAATTGTTCCAATTTAGTCTATTAATGACAGTTTTAAATACCCAGGGTCTGGTAGGTCTCCCCTGGGAAACCTCCTGTGGAGTGCTGTGGTGTGTTGAGACTGTCCTCCCAAGACAAATGTCACAATAGGTGGTAATGTCAGTCAAAAATAACATATAGTTACATTTGATTGACAGATCCATCTAGCAGCATTGTAATTATGACCCAGAGTAGTGCTACAGGTCAAATAACGTATATCAATATATTTCCTTATTCAGAGAAGGAGGTGTAGACAGACACATTAACCTGACAGTGGAGACCAGTTTGCCTGTTTGTTTCCTGTTTCCAACCAAGAGTCGGGACAGTTTTTAAAAAAAGTGTAACTACAAAGGTGTCTAACTCTAAGGAAGTAGAACTTTAACCCACACCACATGTTTCTCTAACCTTAACAAAGTGATCATTTGAACCCAAATCATGATCTTTCCATAAAGTGTTTTTGTGCCTAAACCTAACCAGACTTACACTACAGCATTATCACATCATTATTGTTTAACAGTAATGTGTAACGGTAACAAATGGTGCTGTCCTGCCAATTACTGCTGATAGGTGCCAGTTAGTTTAGGAGGTCTTAACTCAGGTTTGTAAACTCCCACCTTAGGCCTCTGTTAGAATAACTGTAACTACAAAATGACAAAAGGATGGTATAGATGCATAGAATAGTGTAATGGTAATGTAACCAAGCATCCTGGATTCACCTAACTCTATAACCTTAATAAGGAAACAATAAATGGGATGATAAGTCCAAACTTTTAATCTTAAATATTATTATTTATTTAGAACATTTTGTTGTAACACACCACACAAAATAAAAATACCTCCCTACGTCCTTCTGGAGAGTTGAATCTCACTCAGTTGTCCCTCCCAGCTTCCTTACAGTCAAGATTGTCACAAAGATAACAACTTCAGTGATCATAACATATCAGGTATGGAATTAATGTGAAAATGCTCTGGTTCAAATAAGACCAAACAGTCAGTTTTTTTGCCATGACAAAGGCCAAAGTGCGGCCTGCAACAGATTAGATAGGCCTTGTTTTTAGCCAAGCCGTGCACAAAATAACAAAATGGCAAAGACTGCTGAAAAGATGGAAGTTTAAGCTTTATTATAGGCTCATAAGTAATGGCATTATAAAATAGTTTTGTTTTTTTAATTGAAAATCACTGCAACTACGAGAGGTCCTTGAGCATACAGTCATGAATGTGCACAAACAATATTTGGCTGATGGATCCAGTGGTATGTAAGTATCTGGATATGTATCTGCAGACAACATCTGTCCAAAGCTGTCCTCAGTTTGAACGCAGACACACACAAGGACAAACACACACACACAAGACAAAACACATGATCCCCCGTGGGTTTACGCCTGGTGGAGATAATAAAATTCTGATTTTTTCTCAAAGAACACAAGGCCAGTGAATTACAGAACAATAAGTTTACACATTTTAAGTGGCAGCACTAAAAGATGTCTTGCCTAGCATTATCATCCAGAATTAAACTGAGAGAATGGTCAATTCTGTCTCTGCAATGTAGTTAAAGCACTGGCCATACTGCTGTATATGAGCCAGTGCTGGAACTGTCCACCTGTCCTTTAACTGATAAAACAAGGAGACGCTGGTGGCTTTGGGTCGTCTGGATGGAGTCTGATTGCCTGCCCGTCTCTCCAGTCCAATCCACTATCAGGTTTGGTGGTGCCACTCAGGAACAACTTGCACATACCCATACTCACACATACACACGCATGCACACACTGTGACACAGTGACACCCCCCTCACACATGGAAAGAGAGAGGTTCTGTCACACACTGATGCACACATACCCCACTGAAGTATTACCAAAAGCAGATTTGCACTCATAATCACTCAGGATGGACTGTAACATTTACATATGCTTGAAAATTCCAACATGCATCATAGGCATGTGCATGCTGCAACCACTGTGTACACGCACACTCACACAGTTAATGAAAAGCAGGATTCCTGCGAGTGTCTGGCCAGAGTTTGATCTTTCTCTCAGATCAATGTCAGTAGATTGCAGGGGAGCCGTGAGGCTCACATCTCCACTCAATACTAAGACTAGACCAAGTGGCTATGTGTGTGTGTGTGTGTGTGAGTGTGTGTGTGTTTGTGTGTATGTTTATGTATGAGAGAGTGAAGCAGAGCAAGACAGAAACCTGTTAAACAGTGATTTTTAGAAGGTCTTAACTCAGGTTTGTAAACTACTACCTCAGGTCCCTTTATATTAGAATAATATATGAACAACTGTGACTACAAAATGACAAAAGGATGGTTTTGTCACAGCATTCATGCAATCTCAAAATGTTGCTATTTGTAACACAGGAGTGAGAATGGCAGCAAACAGATGTGGTACTTGTCAGTATAAATGTATAAATAGCCAGGTCTATGCATTTTTCTATGTTCTAAAGAAAATGTCATTTCATATGAAAGATGGTCATGACTGAGTGCTAGTGCTGAAATCCTCCCCAGAGTCTGTCAACTTTGCAGTGGTGAGCTGGAATCCAGCCAATGGAGAATGATTTGCCTTTGACCAGTGGTGAAAACTAAGTAGCTACATTTACATAAGTACACAAGTACTGTACTTAAGTACTGTACTTAAGAACAATTGTCAGGTACTTTTACTCCACTACTACTACTTTTATTACTGCTACATTTATTTGACAGATTTAGATAATATAACAGGCTTTTAAAATACAACACAGTGGTTTCCAACCTTTTTGGTTTTTTACATCTTACAAAAAGCATTGTGTAGTTGGGGGTCACATTTCAAATATGTAAAGGTTGTTAACAGCTGCAGAAAATAATGACTTTTCCCTGCAAACTTCTCACATGGTTTCATTTCAATAAATGTTCAAATGATCCAATACTTCTGCAAAAATCAACAATTAGAGAAAAAAAACTGAAAACAGATTTGTGTATCACAAGCATATCTTTTCTTCTTTCCTCTTATTAATCATCTTGCGACCCTTCAGATTGATCTGGTTCATTTTTGGAGGGGTTCAACACATAGGTTGGGAACCACTGAACTAAACCAGCTAACTGTATATAAAGTAGTTGAAACTAACTCCACCTCCAGCAGCTACAACAGTAACATTCTGCCAACACACTGATGCTACCTCATTAATAATCTAGGAATTTATACCCCTTGAAGCTTTCAGATGTCTTAGAAATGCATGTACTTACATGGCGTAAAGGGCTAAATCTACTTTCTATTTGAACAATCTGTCTGACTGTGGTAACAACTCAGCAAATTTCTGGAAAGTGCTCAAATCTCCTAAAGGCATCACTTCATCAACCCTCCCTCAGCAGATTATACTGGACTTTAAAGTTGTGAATGGTACAAAGGAGATATGTAATGCTTTTAATGATCATTTTATCAAAGCTCTTATCAAGTTCTTTGTTTCATCAACTAAGTGGCGTGGATGAGATACTAGAGGCCCAAGATAATGTCACTATTTCAGAGGAGATGGTCTCTCCTCCAAGAAAAGAGAGAGAGAGAGAGAGAGAGGGAGAGAGAGAGAGAGAGAGAGAGAAAGAGATTGTATTTGATATGTTTGTTGATATTTGCATATTGTATATTTAGTTGTAATCATCGGTCAGTGTTAGTGATCTTCTGTACTGCTTCAGCAATATACATTTCTGATCTGCCATGCAAATAAAGCTTATTTGAATTTCAGATAGAGAGATAGAGAGACAGAGTGAGCATGGTAACAACTAAAATGATAATAACGACAGAAGTATGACTAATGATAATAATAACTGTAACACGCATGGATGTCAAGCAGGACAGGGTCAACATCTCTGCCTCACTGGCTTCTGCAGCTTCCTGTGGGATGAGAGAGCAGTAGTAGTAATAAGATAAACAAAGATGTTGACAGTAAATACATATTTACACTTGCATTTACTATAGGTATGTGATTAAAATATAGTGTTTTAGTTGAAATAGGGAATTGCATTATCTATAGTAAATGCATATGAAGTCAAAACAGTACATTTATGTTGTCCAGGCAGGAGGGAAGAGCAAGGAGGGAAGAGAAAGTGAATAAACACAGTAAAAGGTTAGTTTGTGTGTCAGCGAATTTGTGTACACAACAGAGCTATATTTTATTTACGATAATATACTGTATCAAATTAATTAAAGCCTCTTTCAAACAATGTACCTGCAATTACTGTAATAATATTTCAGGCACCACTAGTGATTCTCACATTTCACACATGGAACTACATTCAGGGACTTTTTGTGTTGCATCTTTTTCACACGTCACCATGACAGGCATGGCAGAGTCCAGCAGATGGAGGTAATGAGACACTTATGGATGTCGGCTGCCATAAAACTCGGCGAGTTGCTGTACTTGTCCGTGGCCAATGTTTTTGTAATGTATTTCAATATTCAACAAATTTGTGAAACAAATCAGAAAATATTGGCAAGGCAATCGTAAGCAAGTCGTAGATGCAAATAAACCATCAGTCTTCTGGATGGTTTGCTTGTTCCACATGAAAGCATATTTCATATATGTCACTGCAGTGTTACTGCTTTCATTCACAACACGGCCAAACCAGCATTTTCCTTGAAATGTTACTTGGTCTTGAGGTCGGAAAATGGTGGTAGGATTTCCCTGAGAATCAACCCTGCTCCCATTGACACATAACCCTCTGCTGGAAATGTTCCTAAACATTTCAAGAATAGACTGCATGTGTGAAAGGGGCTAGTAAGCAGTGTGGCTGAGAAGAGAAGGAGACCACAGCAATGTGGACTGCCATTCGTTAATGTAGGACTGTGTGAACTATTCAAGAAACAGCAATCAACCACAGTATCTAATAAGACAAACTCATTGATCTGAATCAGCAGATTCACAGAGCTAGTGAAGTTTTATAACAAGTTCAGAAACGGAGACCACGCTTCATACCTTCTCAATTTCGGCACAAGCAGTACTTAAGTCACACCCTGTCCGCTCTATCCCCCTTTGTCTCATTTCAAACACTTACCTTGATTAACATGGATTCAGAGATCTATCTGAACGCCTCAGATGACTACTTATTCGCCGACCAGCCGACTCTACCAGTCCGGATCCCATCACCTGTAGTCCAGTCCTTTCGGCAACCTCTGCAGCGCCCGGGTCACCGGAGAAGTCACTACGGCCAGCCACCACTCCGCTGCCAACTACCCGACCATCTCCCGGCTCCAAACGCTTCAGCCTGGACCGTCGTCCTCTTGAAGCAGGAGCTCAAACGCCTGAACATCAGTTTCAGCAACTCGGACAGAAAGTCAACACTTTACAAACTTTACACCGACTCTCAGCAACACACCGGGCTCAACCACCGCCATCCTCAGCCACTTCCGGAATCCTATTGTGACAATCCATCCCCCATCCCCCATCCCCATATCCCACACGTGCCTGGTTTTTCTCATGTTGCCACTAACTAACTTCTTCCCTCCACAGCAGGTTATGTTATTTTTCCCAGTTACATTCCTCCACCTAATAGTTATACCCTTGCCACCGCCTTGCCTCCAGCATGCGCAGCTACACCCACTCAACCTTCCCTCGTACCAACCACACTTAGGCAACAAATACTAGCCGGTAATTATGTAGACCTCGCACTTCTTCTTCGTCCCTCCATGAGCACTTCCCACCTCCCCAGGGAGCTGCAAACTTCCATAGGCCCTGTTGAACTGAAACAACCTCCTTCCCGCTCTAAGGAGCTCACCCCTACCGAATTCGCTTTCACTTTTTCTTTGTTCCGCGACGTTATCTGTTCAGCCTTCCCAGATCGAAGGTCTGAGTTATACGACTATTTATCTATCATCCTCAATCTTTCTTTACAGTTTGGAAGTAATGGTTTTTATTCATATCACATACTTTTCGCATCCCAAGTAGCAGGCAGACTGAGCCAATTCAACCAGGGGACATACTTGGGCTCATTGGACAACGAATAATACTGCTGTGTCTTCGCGGCCCACTCTTCCCTCTACTGTGACATATGCAGTGCCCCATCCCACCCAGCCACGGCATGCACACTCGCCACACCTTTGCCTAGACCTCCGACCGTACAAACAACAAAGCCCGCCATCTTCAGCTTGCCTTCCGCAGCCCCTCCTCTTTCCATCCCTCCTAAACCGGCTGATATCCGCTCAGCCGCCCTCGGCCCTCTTTCCAAAGGCATGGACAGAAGAGGAAGACCCATGCTATTCCAGGGCGGTCGGATGGTTTGCAATAATTTGAACGACCTTGGCTGCAACGCTTCAAGCTGTCGTTACCTTCATACCTGCTCCTTCTGCGGTGGTGCCCACGCCAGAGTAATCTGCCCCCAGCTGGATCCTGATTAACAACTGTAAACTCCCGTACGTCATTCATTTACTTGATGACTTCCTCACTGTCACACGTCCATCTTCTCCCTACCACGGCCTCACTACTCTGACTTCAGCATTTTGCGACCTCGGTGTCCCACTCTCTCCGCAAAAAAAACCCACAGGGTCCGAGCACTTCACTCGGACGCAGCCCCGTCCATCGGCTTTGGTGGCTGTTTCAGCGGCAGATGGTTTCCGCCGCGTTGCCTTCCGAGTTCTCGTCTCTGTCCCCTTCATCAGCTATCCACGAAATGTACCCAGTAATCATTGCAGCTAACCTTTGGGGGCACAAGTGGTCGAAAATGAACACATATACACTGACAATACAGCAGTCGTAGACATTATTAACAGAGGCCGTTCACATAGCCAAGACATCATGCCCTTCATACGCAAACTCACTCTCGTGTTAGCTCAACACCAGTTCACCATTCAAGCACATCACATACCCGGCTACAAAACACAATCGCTGACTCACTCTCTCGTTTTTCTTTCCAGAAATTCAGACTCTTAGCACCAGTAGCCGATCAACTCCCAACTCAGGTCCCACCGTTTTCAGCCACCGTCTTCCCATAAACCCTCAACTGGAACATTTAATACTCACATCCCAAGACGCCATCCTCAACAGCCTCACACCCCGAACCCTGTCATCCTACCTGACAGGGTGGAATTGCTTCAAAACTTTTCACGCAGCCCACCGCCCCTTGCTTCCATCACTCGACGTCCTTACCATTTCCAGTTTCATCACATACGCCCAGTCCATTCTTAAGATTAGAACAACCACTATCCAAACATACATCAGAGGAATCAACTTCATTATTAAACTGTCCTCCGGAGCTCCATGTCCCAACTTTTCCCACTCTCACATCCGTATGTTAATTAAAGGACTCCGTAAAGCTGAACCTCATCCCACAGCAAAACGCTTACCTGTCACCTCAGACCTTCTTACACACTGTATCAGAACATTCCGAACCGGCTACCTATCCCCGTATATAGATAAGGTTTTAGAGTCCACTTTCCTACTAGCATTTTTCGGTTTTCTGTGCTGTTCAGAATTCACAACTTCCTCTTCTCACTACGACCCATCGCAACACGCCACCATCTCTGACATATCAGTCCACTCTCCTGACACACTCATCTTCCACCTCAGAAAAAGCAAAAATAATCAATCCGGCCAGCCACAACCTGTGTTTCTATTCCGTTCTCATTCATTCCTGAGCATGTACAAACCCATCCATGACTACATTCAATTAAGACAAACCAGTCGGGCCTGCATCCACTATTCATTACTGAAACAGGTACAGTAACCACATGTTTTTGGTTCCACTTTCACCCGTGGCAAATCTTAATAAAATCCGGCATACCCCCAGAATCATACTCAGCTCAATCATTCTGTATCGGCGCCGCCTCCTCAGCTTCCCGTCAAGGTATCCCGGATAACATCATTAAAATTCTGGGACGTTGGTCGTTACCCACTTACCTAACTTACATCTGCCACAACACAACCGACATTAAAAATGCACACATGCTCCTATCCTCTGGTAGACTTTTTTGGGGGTCTGCATCACGGACCAGATGCCGAGACAGCTCCACCACCCAGAGTCTCATCCTGCCCCGGTTCCCTTCACACACCCATCTAGGAGACGGGTACAGCATCCTGCGCCTCCCCATCAACCTAGCACCCGGCTTCAACTTTCATCCTCACTACACCCTACACCTCTCTTTCCTTTTTCTCCTCCCCCTCTCTTACATCCCACCCCTTCCCCCATCCCCACGACCCTCACTTATCCCTCCATACCCTACGACCCCTCGACCCTAACCCCTACATCCCCACAACCCTAACCCCTACATCCACCCGACCCTCACCCCTCATCCCACCTCTTCGACCTTTCGATCTTCCTCCCTTTCGACCCTCATCCCCTCATCCCTACCCATCTACCCTCACCCCCCATCCCTACCCTTCGACCCTCACCCCTCATCCCTACCCCTCAACCCTCACCCCCCATCCCTTCTTCCCTATCCCTCAACCCTTTTTCCTTCCACATAATAAATACTTAAACTCATATCTTAGTTGGCGTGGTCTTTGTTAGTGAACTTTCAAAATTGGTGTCCTTTGAGAGAAAACGAAGACTGTCCAAGGTTGTGACAAATACATTTCCCAGCAGAATGGCTGGTTAGCAGAGACATGGTATAATTGAGCAGCATTATATCTCTTTAATTAGGATTATTTTCATTTACAAAATATTTTATATTTTACAGACACAACACACGTATTCACTGGGCACCGCTTGATGCTACAAAGCAATTCTGGCCACAGAACCTCTACTTTCAGCTGCAGCTGTAATGTAGATCTGGTGGTTGCTTCCTCCTCCATACTCTGTTGTGTCTGATTCCACAGCGGAATATTTGGGCTCATAACAGTAGCACCACATGTCTGATTCCAACATTTTATCATGAAACTAGTTTTTCTCCAAATAAACTGATATTTTAGTCTGCTTTCCCTGTCACTGTTGGAAAAACAACACGGTGGACAGATTGTTATGGTCCCTGAGACTGTTGACTGCCAACTGACAGTCCTTGAGGGCAACACTACAAAAAATGAAGAAAAGTAGTTTGTATCCCAAGGCAGATCTCCACAGTCTTGCAGCTGAAGAGGTATATTGACAGGGAAAACAGAAGAAAGTTTAATATAATTCATATATAGGTATTCCCACATTGGTGACGTTGTACTTTAAAGCTCACTGAGAAACAATAAAACTAACTATCGCACTGTGTCAAACAACACTCTACATTATACATCAAGCGGATATGGCAGGTAATGTCTGTAAATGTTAACAATCTTTTCCTAACCATAACCATAATGAAGCAGATATCCCAACTCTCACGGAAGTTCCGGGAGTCTCCCGCATATTGATAGCGGCTCCCTGACGCCTGCAAATGAGACACAATCTACCGGAATCTGGAGTGAGCGCGCACTAGAGAGTGTCTGCGTGTGAGTTTGTGTGACTATAAATGCAATACTTGTGAGAGCAAAGCGTCCTTATAGAACTGTATCGCGTGGGCCCTAACATCTTAAGTAGTGTAAGTGTTTGCTCTGTGTGTTCTTTAGCCCATTTCTCATACTGGTTGGTCATCTTGGTACCTTGAAGGCCACTATGGCTGAAAAGGATTGAGTGAAATATTGAAAAACCTCCTTGGTATATGTTGATCCTCAGCTCTGTCTGGACGTGAGCATACTGTCAAATCCTTCTGGCTCTTCCCAGCTGTGGGTTTTCCCACAGCCTTCTGGGAAACAGTGTTCTGAGGAAGCTTTTTAAGCTCTGCTGATCAAGCCTGCCAATGGACAGCAATCAATCCATGTCAACCAGCCTATTATTCATTAAAGCACCTATGGCCAAGGGGATTTTACTATTCTATTAAACCAGCAGACCAGTAGGGGGGTACTTGACCCTCTTGGAGCCTCTCTCGCTCTCTTTCTGACACACATACACGCACAGCTGTCAGCCGTGTACCCCCCCCTTCCCCTGCTGTGTGTGGGTTAGCCGGTCCTTGTAAATGAAATGAGACTTAACCATGCGTTGGCCCCTCATCAATCTGGCTGGGCTGGCCTGGTTGCTCACCCCTGATTCATAGAAAGACACCTTTACGGGCCCTCCACAGCTGCCACACACTATGACTGAGGACTATCAATCACACACACACACACACACACACACATGCACGCATACACACACACACACGCACACACACACACAAATGTTTCCATTCTACAGCATAGCTCTGTGTGTATAGGAAGTTACCTGCAGAATCTACATGACTATTTCTGCATACTGGAGGCAAATATAATTGTAAGTTATTGGTTAGATTTATATGTCAATGTAAGTCTAATAATGGCCACTGATTTTGGTCTTCCTCAGTTCTAGCTGTTTATATTTACCGTTGATCCCCTGTGACAGCTGTTTCTATAAATAAACCAATAAATATATTGTTTGCATTCATGCTAATGAGCTGTAGAAGGTTGAATACAACTCATGGGAAAACTATAATTATGATCTGCACCATCTTTCTCACACTTCTGACAAATATGCTGTTACAGGTAATTATGTCTTTTTCAAAAATGATCCATATCTCTGTGTGAGCCTAAGAGTGTGCAGACAGAGTGTAAAGTGAATGGAGGAGGATGTTTTTCTGCCACAGTATAGTGATGGATACTTTTAACTAACCTGCATCTTTAACCTCTTTGACAGAATGCAGTAATTAATCATTTCGGCTGATTCCAGTGATCATTCACACAATTAATAACTGTGACTGTGTCCATTTAGCTATAGAAAGTACAATCTACAAACAGGTTCAACACTAACTGAACGATAGATGTGGTTCATGAGTTCGGAACCACTGATTTAAGGCATGAATGTTCATCATCCAACCACATCTGACAGTGTTTATAGTCATTCCAAATCGACCCACTGAAAGCCTGCTGTCATAAGCCTACACATGCAACTCTGAAGTTATCTGGCTGAATGTTAATGTCCGAATCAGCCAGAGCAGACATTAAATGGACTTTACCCTTTCAGCCTCTGAGTACGAAGACATTTCTATCATGCGACTGGTGCTGGATAAATGTAGCAGGCGAGCTAAGCTGCATTGTTCTGACTGGGCCTAAATGCGCTGCTTTTAAGCTAGCACTAATAGGCTAGAGGACTTCCTGTGATCCATTTTATGTCAGGTGAAAAGCTTAAAAACACCAATTTACAACCACAGTGTATTTTTTCACATCATGTCTTGCCTCCTGCATGTTCTACCCCTTGCCTAAACCAAATAGAGTACACCACTCCACCTAACACCTCAGCTGCCACCAAGCCCAGTGGGCATTAATCTTGGCGAGATTCAACTTCGCCCTTTAGTATATACACAATTCAGATAAGCCAGATTCTCTCTCCTGTCAGGTCGACCCAGAACTCTGAGACAGGAACCATACTTCCTCCCTCTTTTGAAGTTGCAGCAGCAACATGGGAAATTGAGACCCATGTCCAAGAATCGCAGCGCTTCCATCTAGGTCCAGGTAATTGTCTGTTTGTGGCTGATGCCATTAGGTCTCTGCAGTCAGCCACAGAGACTGCAGATCTGACAACCTTTGTCAATGCTGCCTGATTTGGAGGGAGGGAGGTCAGCTCTCCCTTATACTGCAACCCGAAACCAGTGCCTTGCTGACTGTCACCATACTCCTGCACATACTTACCAACGCAGTCGGAAAGTATGGCCTTCCTGGCATGACTTACCCCGGCAAGTGGAGTCCCATTGGCAGCCCATTACATTGGTCCATTCAAAGTTGACAAAATCATTAGTCTCGCTGCTGTCAGGTTGAAATTGCCACCATCATTAGAAATCCACCCAGAGTTCCATTTTTCATTGCTCAAGCCTGTGTCCTTCAGTCCCTTGTGTCCTCTAGCTGACTCCCCTCCACTCCCCCAGCTCACTGACAATCATCCAGCCTACATGGTATGGTGGATTGTGGACATATGCTGGAGGGGCCTTGGGTACCAGTATCTGGTGGAATGGGAGGGTTATGGCACAGAAGAACATTATTGGATTCCTTGCAGTTTCATTCTGGACACCTCACCCCCCCCACTTTGGATGGAGCTGCTCTCATATCTAGAAATATGGCTGTGTTTATTAATAGACCAAAAGATGACAACCCAGAGTTGAGACAAGGAGGCAGAGTTGCAGTCCTACACACTTCTCTGCCTTTCTATTAGAGCAATTACCCACCCAAAACCACATAGAAACTGTGTCTGCTACCCGACAACTTAAATGTACAAAAATAAGGGTTTGGTTAACCAATCACCCAAACCTGACCCAACCCACAAACCACCTTATTAAAAAAAAACAAAAAAAAAACATGTTTACTAAACACTGGTTGGCCCAGTGAGCTGTGGCCAGGAGACAGTGTGCTTTGGCCGGAGACCAGTGTGCTGTGAGTGAGGAGCAATGAACCGCGGTTGTTGTGAAATGTGTGCTTATTACCACTTTTGGATTACCAACGGAAAAAAACAAAAGGGTAAGTTATGTTCTGCATTTCTGCTCCTTTGTTGAGGAAATAATATTTTAGCTGTGTGTGCTCCGGATTGGGCAACTGGCCATTGCAGTGGTATTTTGTTTTGCTGTGTTGAGAGAGGCAAGGCACTTGGAAGTGGATACATCCTTTCGTTTTTGTGGAAAATCTGGTCAGGTCAGTCCACAGGCTGACTGAGAAAGTTACATTAATACCTGTTCACTCATCGGCAATAAACATGATTTAATGTGTAAATTCCTTCACAATTCTACGTATAAAACCTTTAATGTTCTTGTTATATTTTCTACCGGAACTTTTTTAAGTGCCAATACTTGTTTTGTTTCATTGCCAATGTTTAGTTTTTCAGTTCAGGTTTTCAATGCCAAAATGTAAGTGTCACTGTTCTAGCCCCATAGAGATACTGTAATTCTTCAGTTCACATACTGTATGAGAGCCTGAGAGTCTCCCATTTGCCAGCTCCAGATATAAAGCCAGTGTTGTAGTGACATAATTTGTTCAAAAAAGAATTATTCAAAAAGTAGAACTTGTACCTCTTAGCTTTTTTAAAAATATGATAGTAATAATGTTTCAATAAAGGATAATGTTTCATTTAAGTTTTTTTGCAGCCAGCCTCCTGCTTTACTGACAGTAGTGTCTGACAGAGACAAACAATTAAGCGTCAGAGCTCCAATAATGTTTTACATTTTACCAGAGAGGAGGCTCTGACCAAAGTACCCAACAGATTCAGACCAGACAGTTGGCACAAAATGTAGAGCTCAGCAGTGTTACAACTAACCATTTAAGTGTTTCAAACCAGTCCAATTTGATAAAGAAAGGAAACTATTTTAATTCATGGTAGTTTTCATTGAACCCTGAAAAAGAATAAATGAAGTCAACTGTCTGTGGAAAAAAACTAAACAGCAAGATCAACTGGGAAAAAGTGATACTAAAATGTCCTCCCTGAGTATTGTTTAAAAAAAGAAAACAAAGAGAAACATGTACTGTCAAGCTAGTTATGAATGGTTGGTATATCGGGTGAGCAATGGTACAGCAGGATAGCCTTGAGATTAAGCTCCATGTGTGGGGACCCAGATGGAGCATTGTGGTAGTAACTTGAGACGGCATCATAAGACTGATGCTGAGAAAGTAAGGATTTGTAAAAGCTGTGGAGAATTGCAAAATGTTCGGTGAAACATAGTCACCAGCCCACATATGATGTAGCAATCGTTGGCAATGCCCTTCAACCCCCTACCGCATCAACAAACCCCACCTGCAGACCTGTGGTGGCAGAAGCTCCTTGATCTGGCCACAGGCTCCGACCCATGAGTGTGTGTGTGTGTGTGTGTGTGTGTGTGTGTGTGTGTGTGTGTGTGTGTGTGTGTGTGTGTGTGTGTGTGTGTGTGTGTTTGTGTGTGTGTGTGTGTGTCCCATTAGGCACCAGGGCAGCTCTATCTCCCAGACATGTTGTAAGGATGCAGGGAGAGATTATTTTATTTATTTATTTTATTTATCCTTTATTTAACCATGCGAAGTCCCATTGATATATTAAAATCTCTTTTACTGCATTCCCCATGAACACTGTTGTCAGGATCAGTCCCTGTGGTAACACTGACACCACAGAGCACACAGCATTAACCCCCAGACTTACCCTCTATCACTCCACTGGACAGCAGAGCAGCGGGCAAGAGGAAGGTAAAGGATGTAAACAGGGAGAAGTGTAAAGCAAAAACAGGGGGAAAAGATGTAGAAAGGAAAAGAAGTAAGAAGAAAAGGCAAGGACAGGAAAAGAGAGGGAAAATGAGGAGAAAGGGAAAGGAAGGAGAGGATCAAACAAAAGAGGGTTAAAGACAGGCTTAGATAAAGGGAGTTGGGGAAAATGTAAAACAAAATGAAAAAAGGAGAAGGGATATAAAAAAAAGGAAAAGAAAAGAGACAGGAACTGAGGAGCTGATTTTGATTTTGCCAAGTGATTGTTGTCTCTATAGAGGTCAAACACCAGGGGGATATTCCAGGTAGGAGGTTCAACAAACTCTGAGTCTAACCCAGAACTCTGAGTTGACTTACTCTGAGATGGGAAACTCTGAGTATCCGGTTCCAGAACAGCTGATCTGAATTAGTTCAATCAACTCTGAGTATGTTAACCTTGAGTTTAGCGCGTGCGCGACCACTATACAAAGCCATCATCAATGGAGCCCCGATACCTTGATTCACCATGGCAACTACTGAGAAAAAAGCTTGAGTTACGTCACCTCACTGTAACTGGAGCTCCCCCTGCAGGCCTGTGGCGAATATGATCATATATTTCACAAAAAGTAATTCCGCTGCAGACGCTAAGGAGAGAGAAGCAGCATGGGAGAAAACTGCTGCCTGAGTCAATGCTTCAGTTTTAATGCACCACTCCTCTGACTTAACTTACCTCACTTAAAATTGTAGCATACAGGTGAAAAAGTGGTGTAACGTATTTGGAAGCAGCTAAAAATGAAATAAAAAAACATAATTCAGAAAAGTAAGGCACATTTTGCTGGCTGTGATTGTACCTCGCTTTGATTTTATTCATAGTTGACGTATTAAACAAAGTAAATATTAATTCCATGGCTATTTCAACATGTAGTAATTTAAACCTCAAACAGAAAGCTGCTTAACACATATGTCCTCTCATCTAATATCCTGCTTAGTAGATTAACATTTTACACTATTTTAACACTTTTATTTAACACAATTTTACATATAATACATATTGGAGTCATTGATTATAAGACTAACATGTGACGATGTGTACATGAATATTAAATAAAATACTTCGTAAAATTAAGATTAACAAGAAGGCAGATATGGCCGGACAATGTTAAGAAATGATTGAGTGTAATGAACAGTGATACCGTTCTAACAGATATTCATCTCGGAATGAAAGCACATCCAATTGAGCCCTGAGTACATCTCCCGACATAAGGAATAGCTAATTAATTCTGCCTCGATATCTATCGGATTGCGAAGAAACGGACAACCCATGTCTGTCAGCTTGCTTCAGGTGGGAGGAGACAGGTAGAAACTCAGGGTTTCTTAAAGAAAATCTGCCAGCGAGCAGGTTATGTTCACAGAGTCAGTTACCATGGTGACTGACTCAGAGTTTCAGTTACCTCTCTTTCTGGAACGGATAACACGGAGTTTCCCTCATCTCAGGGTTAACTTACTCTGAGTTTTCACATAACCCGCTTTCTGGAATACCCCCCTGGACTGTAGGGCCAAAACTTCTGATCTGCCGCTACTCTGTCCAGTCCTCTCAGGTGATCCGGTACAGGTTTGCTTACAGTGACAAGAGTCAAAACTAAACCTGGAGAGGCAGCATTCGTTTTTATGCACCACATATCTGGAACAAACTCCCAGAAAAACAGAAGTCAGTTCTTCTGAATTCAGACTGAAAAGGTTTCTCTTTGCTGCTGCCTTTCAGTAGAATGAAATTGGGACTATTCCTTTAAAGTAGGCTGACCAAACGTCCTCTTTTCCCCGGACATGTCCACTTTTTACGTCCCGTCCGGGGTTTTTTTTATTAATTGATGATAATGTCCGGTTTTCCTTCTGTGTGTATATGTGTGTGCCCCCTCCACCCCGGTTGTCATTGTTTGGGTTAGCGTGTGTGACGTAATCCCCGAGAGGCTGCCCTGTGGGTGGATCTCCAAAACTCACAACAAGAAAGCAGCAGACACAACCGGCGGTGCAGCTGAAGCGTTCAAGATGCCAAAGCGCAAATGCACGTTCACAGATGAACTGCGAAACATTCCCAGTTTACCGACTCGGTCGGGACTGGGAACCAGGGACCTCACAGCTCATATGGACACAGAGAAACATAAAAACGCAGTGCGAGGTGAGAGTAGTTCAGCAAAGTTGGCTGAGTTCTTTGTGAAACCCGGAAAAACAGAGGATGCTGTAAATGAAGCGGAGGGTGCGTTGGCATTTCATACTGTGATACACCACCACAGCTACAGGTTTTTCTAATACAGAAGAGGTATTATTTAGAACATTATTTCATATTATTTATTTATTTATTTATTTGTCCACTAAGACTTGAAAAGAGAGCTATTATTTTACAAGTTTATTTTTCTAACACAGAAGAAACATTATTTCTATCATTATTTTATTCCAGAGATTTTACATTTATTTTTATATTTTTTTTAATATATATATGTATTACAATTGAGGCATAATAAAGAAAGTTCAGTAACCTATGAGAAGCCTATCTGAATTTCTGTCTTTGAGAGATATTATTTTGTAATATAACAAAATATTCTATCCATACATATAAACTTTAAATATATTAAAATTATAAGGAATCTTTGAGTAAACTGCGAGTATCATTTAAGTAGGCTATCTCGTGGCCGGGCTGAGTGTCCTCTTTTTTGGAAATCAAAATATGGTCACCCTACTTTAAAGCCTGCACTGCACTGGTACGTAATTGGTCTTACCAATATATCATTGTCACAATATGTAATTTTCTGTCACTAAGGGTCTCTCAAAACCCCTAGCAAAACAATAACAAAAGACCAAGTTTGATGACATTGTGAAGTAGTGTGGGATCATGGGAGTTGTTGTCTTCATTGTTAAACAACTACCACTACTGTCAGTGCAGTCAGCTTCTCCCAATTAGGCTTCTTTCAGTGTTTTTCGGGAGGTTTTTACCAGAAGACAAATTATCCACAGAGATCTCTTCCTCTCTAAAACAACTTGACCCAGTGTTTAAAACCAGTAAAAACACTAAATAAAGCAATTAAAAAATGAGTAGTTAAAAATCACTGTTTACCCCATGCTGGACACAGGATGTTCAGAGGGGCTGCAAGCTGAGCTGCCACCAACATCTGCTTGGCTTGTTTCTCTGATAACTTAAGATCAAATGTTGGATGATGATCCCAACCAAGATCTAAAAAGTATATCATAAAAATGTAGCTAAAAACTGGACACAAAGTCAATTAATGTCAGCTTCTGCTGAGCAACCACAACGCTGACGCGTGTGCAAATAGGATACAAGATTGACAGGCAACTAAATGAAATGGACCATTACCTTGATTAAAATTAAGGACTTCTTTGGGTTTTGAACATTGTTGGAAACATTTGGGATAATGTAAGTACACATCTCAATAGAATACATGACCTAAGTCTAGTTCTTTTTAGACATTTTAATGTGGAAATGTTGCATATTGGTCCTTTGAAGCCTTTTTGTGTCTTCTTTAAAGCACTTTGTATTACCTTGTTGTTGATAAGGTGCTATTCATATGAACTTGCCTTGCTTTGCCTAATAATGTCAAGTGGAAGCAGTGGGGTGACAAGCCCAGAGAGGAAACCTTGGCAGACTGTCAGTGAATCACTTGCATGGTTATTGCTGAATCCACACATGCTGAACAGTGTGCCTGAGCAGACACCTTCCTGAGGAGCATCCCACTAGGTATCAAGGTCATGGTCAGCTATACTACATACAAAACTTCTGAATAAAGCATGAGGACATTTGCACATTCCAGCAATATGTGATAGTTGAACATGTCATTCTAAACTAATGGGTATTCATCTGCGGCTTTAATGGTCTCCACTGTGGTTTCAGACTTTCCACTAGAATGTGGAACCTGGCTTCAGGGATCTGCTCCCGTATATCAACGTGATGACGTATGTGTCGGAGGCAACCGTGCTTGAGTACACTTGGGTTTGGGGTAATGTGAGTGCGGGCCAGCGGGGGACAGGGGAGGGGGGACATCCGTGCTTCAGCACGGTACGGAACAACTGCCCTTAGTGTGAGTGCGCCCTAAGCCACAAGAGCATTACTGAGGTCTAACACTGACGTTGGCCGATAAGGCCTGACTCACAGACTTGATGGACCTAGCTCACACCAGGAAAAAGCAGACCCAGACTAAAAGTACATTAAATGATGGCTGTGTTTAAAAAATGTTTATCCAAATGTGACAAAAAGGGGCTTGGTTTAGTTATTTGTACACAGTCGCCCATAAAGTTGGAATAATTTAGTTTTCAGACACATTCCTCTTTTTATTTTCTATTTATACACATCAGTAATCACCTTTGACCAGATGCAATGAGATTGATCAATACAATTTTGAGAATATATACACTTTATCAAGAATAAATCACATTGTCACAATCATTTCATGAGAAGAAGTAAAAAAATATGTTATTCCAACTTTATGGGCGACAGTGTACTAACAAAGAAAAAATCAGTTGTGTTTAATTTGCTATTTCAGGAAGTGACCACAATCCACAGGATCATTTTTGAGTGCCTTAACAAGTGATCCAGGCCAGTAGCCTGCCAGCACCAGCCTGTTTATGCCCTGCCAGTTCTTTGAAAATAGGAAAATATAGCTTAATCCTATAAATGTGATTCATGTAAGTTAAAGACCTAAATCATATATTGTTAAAAAATATAAATGCTTCATGATTGCACCAACATATTAATGCACTGGCTCACATTTTTCAAGACTATCTTAAAACAATCCTCATGTGCCCATATGAACATTTTTTTGTTTAGTTTCGTTTGTTTTTTGGTTACAACAGAAATGAATGGGTTTCACACTAGTAATTAAAGAACAGTTTTTTTTAAAAAGCAGAATGAAAATGAGTCAGTATATGGGGTGAATATATATCTATATGTGTGTGTGAGGGAGGCTGGTTTGTATGTCTAAAGCAGTCCCTTAGAATCATATGGCATCATGTACACACACACTCACACACACAAACCTTCTCATTCTTACTAATGGGCTGAAGTGCTGGAGGCTCAAGCACAGAGCAAAGAGCAAAGTGGTTTCCAGGACAACACTGCTGACCTCTGGCACTTGCTGTCCATGGTAGAGGCACTGAGGTCACATGGCAACATAAAAGTTCACATTTAAAGAAAACAGTTAGTTGGTAGACAGACCGATATACAGTATGTCCAATCCAGTCACACATGAGAATAAAAATCTGACAAAAACGTTAATCCAAAAGTGGTTTGTAAGAGAAATTTGAGAATATGTATTTGTTTATACAGTGGAATGTTATTGTGTGTGTGTGTGTGTGTGTGTGTGTGTGTGTGTGTGTGTGTGTGTGTGTGTGTGTGTGTGTGTGTGTGTTGGAGTGGATGTAGATGAGTTTTCTCAGTGCTGTAGGGGAATGGGCTGCGGTTGGCTGGCCTGACTGCAGACTGCTCTGTGGAAAAGAACGACTATTTAAATTACCCATACATCACTGTCACCGTCGCCCAGACTAGGACACACACACACACACACACACACACACACACACACACACACACACACACAAACACACACACACAGAGCTGAGTTTCCATCACTTCAGAGGACATTACATTGACTTACATTCATTTCCTTAAGACTTATCCTAACCTTAATCATAACAATTATTTGCCCAACCCTAAACTAACCTTATCCATAAACCAGGTCTTTACCCTAAAATAAATGATTTATATTAAGGTTACTTGCTTTTTGTCCCCACAAGGGAGGCGAGTCCGCACAACATGACTGTGTAAACAGATTTACACCCACAGAGCATGATTTATATCCCTAAACACACACACAGACACACACACCCACACACACACACACACACACACACACACACACACACACACACACACACACACACACACACACACACACACACACACACACACACACACACTTCTCTCTCTCCTGTCTCACACAACAATTCCATGTTTACAGACATGCAAACACACTACTCTGCAATGCAAACCCATCCGTGTATGTACATGCAGAAGGGCATATGGAAGTATGGATACTAACACTGAAGCTTTAAGAAAAGATGAAGGAGGGATTTATGCACTTAATACCCACAAATAAACACATGTATATCTAAGCAATAAGAGTGTAACTGCAGAACTATCAGCAGCTGGCAAGTCCTTCTTCTCTTCGCTTTCCCTATCTGCTTGGTATTCTCTTCCTCCTCCTCCTCCTCCTCCTCCTCCTCCTCCTCCTCCTCCTCATCTAACAAGCTGGATCTTAATTGCAGGTAATTAAACTGCTCATGGCTTACAAAGCAGGAGAAGTGCTAGAAGCATATGTGTCGGCAGTAAAACACTGAGACATTAAACTGCTAAAGGCTACCAGGGGTTACAGATGGTCGACACACGGAAGGATGACGCTTCGTTACCTCTCTGGTTCTTCCTCTCATTCAATTAGAATCTCAGGACATGTGGAATGTATGCAGAACGCCCACTGTGTGAGCATGCAAATAGAAATACCACATGAATAGCACATGCTGCTATAAAGTGTTTGAGTGGTTATTACAGTTGATAAGCAGCGGAGGGCGACAGAAGCCAGGGATATAACAGCGGGGAAAAAGTAATGTTGCTACAGAGACAATGGATGGAGGGTTGGTAGATACCTTAGAAATACTGCCTCTCAAATAAACACTATAAAATGTGACACTAGAGTTATCCTTCTAAACTGATTTACAGATGTTGGTACCTTTTGTATGTGTTTGTATAGTCTTGAAATATGTGATGGAAACCCTATATAATTTTTTTTCTTTATCTGTAAAAAACCTTTTTGTTTTTCTGTCCAGAAGTTAACTCCAGGTACTCCTTTAGCCTCACAGACTTCAGTAGATCAGTAAAGAGAACAGGCTGGAAGAGGTGAGTTAAGGATTTTGAGGATTTGAATTTGAGAGAGTGGGGCGTTCTTTAATGTGGGATTGTAGAGAGTTCCTTAGAGATCCTGGGGATTTGTAATAGTCTGGCATCATTTGTCTGAAGTCAGCATGAAGTGGTGGACTGTAGGAGGACATTAGAGAGGTAGAGAAGAGCTAAGTTAGTGTCTTGTAGGTAGGGAGGTCTTTGGTTCAGCAGGTGATGAGTCTGGTAGTCTGGCAGAGAGTGTCTTTGAGGATCTGTCATCAGCATACAGGTGAGAACAAATGTTGAGGCAACGGAAGATCTGACAGAGAGGGGATATGTACAAGGTGAAAAGGAGGGGGCCAAGCACAGAATCCCAGGGAATACCATCGGAGGCAAAGACTGTGGTGGATTTACAGCTGTTTTTGATTATGAAATGATCACCAGAAATGGCAATATGATTTTTGAGTTGTGAGAGGAGAATCGTGTGGTTGATGGTGTCAAAGGTGGAACTGAAGTCAATAAAGTTATGTAACCAGGTTAAGAACTGACACTTTTTTTCAGGTCACTGGCCATCGCTCATCTCTACTGATTTCTACCAATACTTGGTAAGTCTTCTATGCCACGCCACCATATTTTTCAACAGGAGCTCACGACAAATTGAAATCTTATCACATTTCATGCATATGGATGGGATTGTTTACTGTCCCACGAACACCACCTGTGATGTCTTCTCATAGATTAGACATCAGCCTTGAACCCAGCTCGCCTCAGGGCCAAGGCAGGGGAGAAATCCAATGCTTCTTCTTTCAGGTTATGTGATGGACAGCTTTGGAAGATGAGTATTGTAACCACTGAGCTACATTTCCATAGATGAATTAAGACTCCCTCAGGTGTTTATATCTTAGACATGTATTAAGATGAGATGCTGCTCTGCAAGTTAGAGTTGAACTGATTTACCAGGCTGTATCATCCTTTATTAAAAAGCTGACATGGTGCTTTTTGATTGATCATATCTACTGAGCCTTAGCAATGTATGAAGCCTTTAAGCTGATTTGATTCTTCCAGTGTGATCAGATGCCATGATACAAGTACAGGCATGATGATGGCAATAATGATGAAAATAAGCAAGGATATGTAGGTCTATTAAACACACTGGAATGTGTGTGTAACAGTTTAACATTATTTAACCAAAATCCACTGACAATGTCAGTAAGTTTAGTTGTTGGAGGTTTTAAGGGATAGACAAAGAAAATTATGCTACTGACACGCTGTCCCTCAACACTGCTTGGTGGAGTGATGTCGCCACCTGCTGGTCCTTTGAAAGTATTGTAAGTGTGATTTAGTTTTGACTTTCTTGTTTCAAGCCCATTTGTTGCCCTGGTGGGTGATCTGTTTTTTTGTTTTTTTGGTTCGGTATCATCATAAGGATTTTTCACAAGTCTTGGGTGAGAGGTCAACATCCCTGGCTTATTATGGGATGTTTTTGGGAGTGTTTGAATTCTGATGAAGTCTCTGTGTGGCAACAGGTAAGGTAAGGGAGGTCTCATTGTTCAACAAACTGACTGTCATTCATCACATCGCTTTCTGGTCAATCAAAACCAAAGATTTCAGTTTAATAACATTGTCGTGGTAAATGAGCAGTTCCTCCACCATAGCCAAGATCTAACCCATCACTGTCACAGTTATTCAGAAGGGCAAGTAAAGCCTATGAGGACTCATCTTGGTGACTTAAATTCTATGTAAATGTACAGAAAGTATTTACACATAAGACTTTTTTTTTTTTAACTTTATCTGTCATGTAAAGTGTTTGAATATCCTGAAAACAATCTCAAGATGCTGTGCACTGATTTCACACATGAAGATCAGCTTACACATGCACAGGAAATACTACGCATCTTACACATATACAGAGGGAAAACAACACAGCTTGTGAAAACTCTACTGTTTTGTAAGGTTGTTGCAGAAAACACATTCAGTTTGGCCAGTTGAAACTTAGTTTTCTTCTCAACATGTATTTTCAATTAAAACAAAAGAACTGACACTGAGTCAGGCAGAGTTCAATGCAATAAATGATTTACTGCACATAACGCAAGTAAACCAGGGCTGGTCCGCAGAAAAGTAAAAAAACTAACAATCTACAACCTGCATACTTTTATACCCATCTGAGTTTCATCTAAGGTTTAGCTTATTTGCCCTGACCCTGACCGTCAGTATCAAGGCCATCAGTAATGGCCTTGATTCGTGGAAGTGTTACTCAAGTTCTAATACATCCATGACTTGAGCATGCTGCCAAAAAAATGAAACGTTACTTCTGTCATGCTGGCCTTACAGCAATGCCATTCTGTGAAAACTGTCATTTTGTATTGTTAGGTATATTTAGTGAAATCATGATTATGCAGATTACTGATTAATTCATATGATTATATAACTTGATCAATACTATATTGATAATATCTGAACAGATTGGAAAAATTCCCACAAGGTATTATAGAAAAATGTCTTGTGTCTCGTGTGAAGTTTGAAAGACATGACTGTTTACCAGGCAGTATGTAACAAACTGATGCTGTCAAGTTGCATAATGTAAAGTGTGGGAGCAAGTTTTTGTTTGTTTTAAACCATACTAGAGACTAAAACTCAGGATATCTTGGCCTCTGCCACTTCAATTTGACCACTCCTGTTGATAATTTCTCACAAGTCTCACAACATTACAAATGTCCAAGCCTTTTTGGTTGTGTGATTTATTGACAAATGTGTTTGTGATTTTGCTCTACTAAAGTGCAGTGTCAGCAGGGTACAGCATGATTAAGTAAGCCTGTGGAACCTGGGTTAGAGTGGCCCTCTTTCAAAAATCTTATCAAATTTCTATCCTTCCAGATAATATTGTGCTCATACAGTATGGGTGTAATCCCAATCAAAGTTGACTTTCATCAAATATCCAACCACCACAAACTACCATCACCAATTGTTTCCCCTGTGAACCCCAAACAGGTTAATCTGGCCATGGTATTACACTCTTTATATTGCAGATGAGCCAGGAAGAGAAAACATCAAGAGGTCGGCAGTTTTGTGAACTTGATGCATTGTACTGGCCCTCTGCCATGCCCTGGAGTAATGAACCTTCAAGACAGAGGAATAAATTCATTTCCTTACAAGTTGATAAGATAATGCGGTGGGAGTACAGATGGGTGTGAGTACAGATAAAGGCTGGTGTTATAAGCCTCTTCTTTTGTCAGACTTGCTTCATTCCAGGTGTAGTGCAGTACTCAAGTAAAAGAAAAGGATTCATATAGATTCTATTGCTGAAACAGTTCATTGCAATATTGCCAGGTAATTCAGGCACTAAGAGACATTGCAACCTCTACTTTGTGCACATAAAGGAGTTTTAAGTACAGCCTGCAGCTCCAAATCTTCAGTCATGCTGTTGCTGTGCTTTGCTGTCTTCGACCTCATTGTCAGCTCTCCCTGTGCTGCTGCACCACTGGACTCTGTTTCTGGGCTGCAGTCAGTTTCCAGTAGGTCCACCAGGAACAAGGTGCTTCTCATCTCCTTTGATGGCTTCCGCTGGGACTATGACCGAGATGTGGACACCCCTAGTCTGGATCAAATGGCCAAGGATGGAGTGAAGGCAGAGTACGTCACACCACCCTTCCTTACCATCACAAGTCCAACGCACTTCACCCTACTCTCTGGTATGTTCACAAACAATCTATTTACCTAGCTGACTATTTCATTTAAATGTATGGGTATGTTTATACAATCACCAGAACAAAAAAAATTGGTTCCATCTCTCTAAAACAACTATAGTTAATTATAGTCAATACAATATGCTTATTTACTAATATAACAGTAGTAAATCATCTGACATACTTTTATGTAATGCATTTTATCTCAATGTTTATTTATGAATATTTCCCCTCTTCATTAGGGCGTTACATAGAGAATCATGGAGTAATCCACAACATATGGTTTAACACCACCACTCAGGAGAAGAAGCAGTACTATGCATCTCAGTTTGTTGACTCCTACTGGGACAATGGAAGCTTGCCCATATGGATAACAGCACAGAGACAGGTACTCTCTCTAGCTGGTTTATGTCTGCCTGTTTTCTGACATTTCCAGTATTTAACTAATGTTTACATTTTGTTCCAGGGTCTGAAAGCTGGGTCTTTGCATTTCCCTGGCACAGCAGCCACCTACCAAGGAGAGACTGTGAAAGTGAGACAAGTAGAACCTGGTTTCTATGACCATGCTAATGAGACAGATTGGAGACTGAACGTCGACAAGGTGATTGGGGAATGGTTCCACCAACAGGACCTGGACTTTGTCTCCTTGTATTTTGGAGAACCAGATATGACTGGGCACAAATATGGACCAGATTCCCCACAACGCCGGGAGATGGTCAAGCAAGTGGATCGTACTGTAGGCTACATTAGGGACAGGATCGAACACCATGGCCTTACTGAACGGCTCAACATTATCATGACTGCTGACCATGGGATGACTACAGTCCTACGGGGTGAACAAGTTAATGAGATCATCCTCTCTAAGATCCCTGGCTTCAGCTTCAAGGATATTAAGTTTCATCTGGTAGACTATGGTCCTTCTGGGATGCTGCTTCCTAAAGAAGGGATGTTGGAGAAGGTCTACCAGGCTCTGAAAGGAGGCCATCCTCACCTTCACGTGTATAAAAAGGAGGAGATGCCAGCTAGACTGCACTACAGTAAACACCCTCGACTCCTGCCCATCATCCTCTTTGCTGACCCTGGATATGTTATCAATGGGGTGAGAGACAGCACAGTCTAAATGTATTCTGAGTACAGTAGGTATAATGAGGAATTGCATTTGTGCCACTGTCCCCAGTATGTCTATAGTATGTATTCCACAATTAACATGGGGTACATTTTTACACTGAGGATTCTTCAAGATAGTTTTTTGGGTGGAATATCTTTACAGTAAATCTGCAGTGAAACACAGGATGATAATCATGATACAATATTATACTGTACCTGTGGCTCATTTCAATTTAATGGTTCAAAAGGGACAGACAGTTCAAATGGAAACACTATCTGAAATATCCAAACAAATAATCTGCTTGTTTTTTCTGTAGTTTTACACTTTCCAGTACCACAAAGGAGAGCATGGCTTTGACAATGAAGTGATGGACATGAAGCCTTTCTTCAGGACGGTGGGGCCTGATTTCCAGAAAAACCTGCTAGTTGGGCCCTTCGAAACGGTTAATGTGTATCCGCTGATGTGTCATATACTGGGGATAATTCCAGAGATCAATGACGGACACTTGGACATTACCAAACACATGCTGGCCAAAAAAAACACAGGAGGAGACAATGGCAGTAAGTAATTTGGTTGGTTTATTTACTCACCAATAGGAATGAGCAGAAGCCTAACCTTTTAATGGTCCTCTGAAGTGGAGGACATTTTGAGCTGTAATACCTTGTACTGAACTGAAGCTGAGTGAGCCATCTCTAGCACTCTGTTGATGTTAGACCAATACAAATCCACAGGGTGTAATGTGGTTTCCGTAACGAGACTGCAGAACTGCAGAGGTGTAGAGGTGCTGCATATATATCAGTCACCTGATGTGTATGGGGAAAATGAATGGGATTTTTACCTCTGGACCCAGGGGTGCCAAATACCAAGTAGCTCCTACCTCCTCAACTCAATTAGTTAAAAACAACACATAGAGTGCAGCAATTTGTAAAATTGTCTCATTTTTCTGCATAACAAATGTGTCTCATCGACATAATTTTAAAGACGGCTGTGACACTATGATCACATAAAATATGACACATATTGATTTTAGTAGTAGTCAAGTGAGGAACAGATGATGAACTTGGATGAACTTGTCTTGACCTACCAGAAAAACACGTTATTTCTTCACTCTTTGCCTGTGAAAGCAGATAGTGTGGCCATATACTGAACAACACAAGATAATCAACACTAAAGAAACTGTGTGTCTAGATAAGAGATCCCAATCTAGCAGAATGATAGCCAATAAACTGACTGTGATCAACTCATTTTACATGATATATGACATCATCTAGTATTGTCTTTTCTTATCAGAGAGTAAAAATGTTGTCTGTACATACAGTTTGGAATATGTTTTTTCACCCTGAAACAATTCTGTGGATCCTATCCTCTCTACTGACATCGTATCAGCCTCTTTGTTTGAGTCTGTCTTTCTACGGGTGTTCCTGTTACTTCCATATACTTAACAGTCTCTAACATGTTTGTCTGTCTGCAGGTACAGAAATGAGTACTGAGTTACAAGCTGTTATCGGCTTATCAGCAGTGATTGGCTTTCTGGTACTGGTGTTCATAACAACCACTTCCTATAATTTGTTCAAAAGGAGCAAAGCAAACAGGTGAGATAGTGCTGTAATCTTATAATGAATTCAAGTTTTATCTTTTCATTTGTTGGTTGCCTGTTCCTAAACCTAAATCACCCTTATCCCTTCATTCCATGTAGCTTTACACTGTATATTCTAAATGTGATTTTATATGAATGTGGGTTCATATTTATACATAAATTGTACATTTTGTCATTTGGCAAGCGCTTTTATCCAAAGGGACTGACAAATGACAATTAAAGGCAATTATGCATTAGAGGCCATTAGAAGATCCCTTCATAAGTCACTTACAATGGAAGTGATATCCACAGTCCTCATTCTGTGTAAACATGTATTTAAAAGTTGATGTGAAGCTAATATGAAGCTTCAGCTGTCTGAATGAGTCAAATCTTCATCTTCTATGTTTCAACATTACAGTGTTTTTAGTACCAAGTCTTTTTGTTAATATACTTCCACCACAGCTCAACAGGGAAACACTAAGAGGGAATTTGATGCTCATGAAGTTCAAATGTTCAAAGTTCTGTGTTCTTTATTGGTCACAAACAGTGAAATGCACATGATTACACCAGTTTATAGCTGGTAGGATTGAAGAAAAAAAGATATAAAAAAATGAGTATAAAGATAAAAAGATGAAAATGAGATAAAAGATAATATATATACTGTATATATTATATATTCCTCTTCAACATATGCAATATAAATATATAAACATATTATAATATAACAAATATAAATACTGATAGTAAACACAGACAATGAATAGTAAAAATAACATGTGAAAAGACTGTGTTTAAGTGTAAGTGATGCCCTCTCATTCTCTCTCTCTGTGGTATTTTCTCTCTTCCTTCAGATACAAATCGGATCATATTGCTGCTGAAGAAAAAACAGACCAGAAGCAAACCAATTTCTGAAATGTGAGACTGTGTTTTTCTCCAATCTTCTGGGAACTCAAGACGTGTATTACAATACAAAATGACAATGATCAGACTTTACTAAGACTAATTATTATCATTAACACTGATGTAATGATCAGTTCAGATCAGATATATTGACAAATTAGACATTAGATTTTTGAACATATTTGCACATGTACATACATTAAGTAATGAGGAGGCAATAATGGGTAATAATTATTATACCCTGTAAAATAATAGTAAGGTAAAGTTAAAAAATGAAACGCTGGATTGGGTTTTTTGCAGTTTTCTTGAGAATGTGATAGTATTACATTGATCTATTGCCTTGTCTCATCACTTTGGGTCTAAAGCTGTCACAATCAAATCTTTATGGATTTAATAAAGCATTTATATTGTCCTTTGTTGGAATTGATCCTCCACCACCTGTTTGCACATCATTTAATTTTAAAGTCAGCTATGAACAGAAATGACTGGACCCAGGCAACATTAATATTTATTCATACTGAAATGAATAAAAGCTAAACTTATGACTGGAAGGAAAAATGTGGGCAAAAGGGAAGGAGAGATGATGAACCATCATCACTAAAGTGATGGAGGCATTGTTAAGTATTTTTTTGTGAAAATACATTGTGTATTAATATTAAAATATTTCTCCATACTGCAATGAATACTGTTTTTTGTAAAAAAGGAAAGCTGTCCACTGTGTTTGATGTACATTTGATGCTTTGTGCTCGAGAAATATTCAACAAAAAGTTATATTTCTTGCCTAGTCTAAAACAGATTTATTAAATATTAATGTCAATTAATAATATATATTATTGTTAATATATTTGTTATTAAAGTAATCTCTGTTTTATTTTAATGATACAACCCATTAAAGGAGCTTTAGGGAACATTTTCTTGGTTTGTCATGATATATTATCAGCCTGCCACAGGTTCAAAAGTTTAAGAACTATTCTCCACAATCCTTATCACTTTCTTTCTCTCTCACACACTCTCTCTCTCTCTATCCTATCAATGCAAGACACTAATAAAGGTATAAAACTTGTTCTGTGATTATGGGTAGATAAGAGCTGAGCAATATCCCACGAAGCACAAACTTCGAGTCAAGTCAAGTCAAACTTTATTTGTATAGCACAACCACAGTTGACCAAAGTGCTGAACAAGATTAAAATAACACAATAAATAAATATAAGAAAACAATAGACATAGTAATAATAAAATAATTGATGAACAATACAAGAAGAAGTCAAAGTGTCTGTCTGAACTTCAATTCACCTCAATATTAATGCTTGAGTTCTGCTAGATAAGGTGGTGCCAGCTCATTCAAAATCAAAATCATTCCTAAAACGGGCAGGAAGCCAGTGGAGAGAGGCCAGTACTTCTGTTATGTGATCATGCTTTCTTTTACCAGTTATACCAGATATAAATGATTAAACCCAGACAAGATAATGATTACATTGGCAGTTAACCAGTGAAGAAGCGGTAGAATCTAGATTTGTGGATATTGTGCTACTGGCACTAGCAGTCTAGAGCAATGCACATTGGTCATTTTTAAATGCATCATTCTTAGGTTTGAGGTAATTATGTTGTCTCATAAAAAAGTGGGTCTGCTCCATCCAGATGGGGAGGTTGATCAGTTTCTGAGGGGATAATGTGAGAGCAAAAATGAACTGTGATTTTGACTACAGCTGTATTGTCTCATAGCTCTCAAATGTGTTCACAAACAGTTTTCTCCACATAAGGGTCAGGTCCACCTTCCATCACAGAGTAAAAGGTTCAGTGATATGGAGGCACACATTGTTTGTCCACAATCATAGAAGCTAGTTTGGTTTTGTTTTTGGGCAACTGGCTAAGATGCAAGAATGGTTACCCCTCACAATCTTCTAGAAGTCGACCTAGAACATGTTCTGAGGTTTCATATGTTTCAGTATGCCCAGGAGATTGTTGGGATTCCACTGAAGGAGTTAAGGGGAATCTGCTGGGGGTAAAAGGAGGTCTCCACTGTTCACTGCGGCAGTTCTGCCCTAGAGCTAATAATGTCCATCGACACAATTCATAATTTAAGCTTCAGACCCACTTCAAAGTCACTACACATTATACTTTGGTTGTTCTGTACCTCTTTCGCCATTTCAAAATGTCTATTTTTTTAAATGACTGTTTTTTGAAAACAGTCAGTGGAGATGTGGGGAAGCAGTTTGTCCATTCCTACTGGGACAATGGAAGATTACTCATCTGAATAACAGCACAGTGTTGCGTTTTCCATCTGACTTACCCATTCTATCTATGAAGGAATCCAATGGCTCATGTATTTTTAATTCATTTGTTTAAGTGGAACTGAACACATTTACAAACAGTAGGTTCACTTATGTTTAGGTAAATCACGGTCAGCAGTCGCCCTCCCTGCCTAGATAAAGGTAGTCTGAACGTGGAAAATATTCAGTCTCAAACCACTAGTGTTGAATTGGTTCTGACACAGGTTTTGGGAAATATGAAATTAATGCTCCCCTTCTGTCCAACGACCACAGTGTGGATGTGCAAGTGCTATGTGGAGTAGTTAATTAAACCCAGTAGGAAGTACTTATTTAAATAGTCAAACTCCATTTTTTCTTGCATCAGAGGAAATGCATCATTTAAAAGAAAATCAGACACGTGATACTGTAAAAGTGGAATTTGGGCCAGGAAATGTAACACTAGTACCATACTAGTGACAGTGGCCTATCAGCATTGGCCCTGTGTTGACCGCTTAGAATGCAATCAAAACATGAGAATTTAATAGAAGGTTTATGGAATTTAAATGTATATAATGGAGCAGAGGCTTTTGGCTTAAATGTCATTTCCCCCCCACTTGTTGGAGCAGCTGACAACATCACAGCCAAGAAAAGATGTAGGCAGAAGATCATCATCTCTTCTCTGGCTTCAGCTTCAAGGATATCCAGTTCCAACTGTTGGATTGTGGTTGTCAAGTTATGTGCTGTTGAAGTGTGTACTTGTTGACCACAGCTCTGCCTAAACTTGAAAACGGCTGATCAACTGTTGAAGGACACGATGGACAACTCAATTCTGTTCAATCTTGAGTTTTTTATTTTGGGTCAGAAGGGGATGAATGGGGTGTAACAGAATAGGTTAATAACCAGTGGTGTCTTCAATGGTCGATCAGGAGCTGTGGCTGTGAGGTGTCTCCAGGAGCAGGCAAGAGAGCTGACTGAGCCAGCTCCAAACATTTCAGACCATGCTTCCTGTATGGGTGCGCAGGTGAATGTGCTCCCTCAGGCACTTCCTTCCTCTAACCTGGGGTTCCACCACTGATGTGGTTGCCCCCTGCAGGTTTGGAGTGTCTGGGATCTGAGACTGTGGCTCCTTTCTCAGTGAACCAGGTTTTGACACAACACCTCCCACTTGACCTCCTGGTTGCTCAACCCAAGGAGGTCACACCAGCTCTGTGATGGATTCAGTTGCTCCATTGTTGCTGCTCTTCAACTGGAAGCAGGACGACTATCCGTCTGACATCTCTGTGAAGAACTGTTGCAGGTATTTTGGTTGATGGATTTCTCACCTTTTGAGTGGGCTTCACAGTTGAGACTGGGTAGCTGGGGAAGGTTCTGACATGCACTTCCCTTACGATTCCTTTTTTGTCAGCATTGACATCAATGACTCTGGCAAGCCTGAACTGACCTCGCAGGGTGTTTTGGTCAGCGAGCCAGACAACATCTCCAACGGCCACGTTCCTGTGTGCTGTGTGCCACTTGGTCCTGACAAAGAGGTTTGGTCCTGCTAATTGGCTCCATTTCCTCCAGAACCGATCAACTTCTGTTTGGATAGCTCTTAACCTCTTGTAGCTGTAGCCTTCAAAGTTAAAGGTCCCTGGGTCTCCACTGGGTCCAGCTCTTCCAAGCAGAAGTGAATTTGGGCTGATGTACTCTACACAGAGTCCTGGCATCAATAGGTCTTTCATTGGCGAGGTTGGAAGCCATATAAAGGAAGGTTAGAAACTCACCCCATGTGAAGACTCCATTACCTCCCAGATTATGCAAAGCCCGCTTCACGGTGCGGACAGCAGCTTCAGCAGCTCCGTTCCGGTGAGCGAATCTGCTGGATGGATTTTCCAGCTCCACTCTGTGCCATGTTTGGAGGCTTCATTTTCAAGCTTTGACTTTTCCAGCCCGTCCAGATACATGTAGAGCTCCTTGAGGGCAGGTCTGGCTCCAACAAAGTTTTTTCCAGGATCCGACCACAGTTTTCTTGGATGTCCTCTCAATGCTGTGAATCGTTGGTAAGCCAACAGGAAGCCTTCAGCTGACTGGTCACTGACAAGGTCAGTGTGCATAGCTCTGGACGCTATACAGCAGAAGACAACTCCCCACACTTTGAGCTTCACTTTTTTCCTCACCTCATCCTTCACTTCATAAGGTCAAAATAAGTCCAATGTTGTGTACTCAAATGGATTGGCCGGTGTTATTCGCTCTGACGGAAGGTCGCTGATGATCTGCTGGCATCTTCTGGCCTTGGCTTTTCTGCATGCCACACAGTTGTCAACAATCTTTTGAGCTAGTTTCCGGCCTCTTACCACCCAGGCTTTCCTTCTCATCCGGAGGAGTGTGCCTGCGATTTCTTCATGGTTTGCTTTGTGAGCTTCTTGAGCTAGAAGAGTGGATACCCATGATGTGCAAGGCAAGATTGGTACTGCAGTTTTTTCATCATTAAAGATTTGGAATCTTCCTCCACAGAGTAAAAGTCCAGTGTTTTCATCTTTGACAACAGCAAGTCTGCTGAGAGTGGTGTCTGGAAAAGTTACCTCCTCTTGAGCTGCCAGGAAGAGATCCCTGAGTGCATCTTCACACTCCCTGACGGTAAGTGTTGCTTCTTTGGCTCTGGACTTGATTTGAGCTGAAGACGTTCTCACCCTCTTTGGTTCATCTGTGCCTGAAGTTCTGGCCAGCACTTCCTTCCACTCTGTGGCAGCTCTCCACACCCAGGCGATGACTCTGGTTAGTTTAGTTAAACTGCTGAATTTGCTGATGTCAAGGATTTTTCCCACTGCAAAACCAGCAGGTGGTCTCCGGACTTGGATTTGGTGTTTATCTCCAATGGGGCTGCTTTGCAGGTCCTTGGTTTGGTCAGTTTTACCTTGAGCAGAATTTGGAGACGGTGGAATTGCAGTGGCAGATGGGGCATTTTGGTTTCTGATCACATGTGCTCGGGTCTGTGCTGCTGTAAAACATTTCCTTTGGAGCTTGTTTATACCTTCTTTGGCATGCGCAGCGACATCTTTGGCTGACTTTGTCGGCCACTCATCCACAGGTCGTGTCAAAAACTCTGGTCCATTCTGCCACACAGAGTCCTCTTTGAGGTCTTCTGGGCTTCCTCCTCTTGTTATGATGTCTGCAATGTTTTGCTCACCTGGAATCCACCTCCAGTCCTCAACTGATGTGGACTTCTGGATCTCTCCCACTCTGTTTGCGAAAAAGGTCTGGTACCCATAACTGTCTCTCTGTATTGCTCCTAGCACGGTTTGGCTGTCCAGCAGATGGAGCCAACGTTCCACTTGCATTCGACTGTGCTTTTCGATGTATCTTCTGAGCCTTGCAGCAAAGACAGCACCACATACCTCAGCTTTCACTGGTTCTCCTTTTTGGTCAAGTGGTGTGAGCTTTGCTTTGGACTCATCAAGCCGGACCTGGACGCCTTGTTCGGTCTCCCATCTGAAGTACACAACAGCTCCATAGCTCTGGTCACTTCCATCAGAGAATGTTATTCCCCAGGGTCCTCCAATTCTTTTGACTGGTGTGAGGCTTCTGTGGAAGGTGATTTGGTTGAGCCGTGTGTATTCAACAAACAGGTGGATAGCTTTTTCTCTAAGTCTTTCAGACAGAGGTTTGTCCCATGTGTCTCGTGTTAGAGTTTTGCCTCCAGCTTCCTGAAAAGCTCTTCTGACTAGAATGGCTCCCTTTTGTTTGGTAGGTGTTGCAAGGCCTATGGGGTCATACAGGCTAGCCACTTGGCTAAGAAGTTGTCTTCTAGTCAGTGGGTTTGGAGTTTTTTCTCTTACCTCTTTCCCAGGAAAGAGGTAAGAGAGCCCTCTAAACTTCTGGCTGCTGTTCCATACCAGTCTCACAGGTGTTGTAATGGAGTGTGGGTTTGGTGCCACCAAGTGGCTGACATACCATACTGGGCCTTTCCAGTCAGCGATGGTTTCCTTGGTGAGTTTCTTTGCTGCTCTCCTCTCCACCATCTCATTGACTTGAGTTGTGTATGCCAGCCGCCACTCTGGTTCTTTCTTGAGCTGTCTCTCTGTCCGTAGAAAGGTGGCCTCCATTCCATTCCTGTTATTGGGCAGGGAACTTGGATCCTCAATCCAGGGGTATTTTGTTTCCCAGTGAGCCTCCTGACTGTGTGCATCTTTTTCCACGTAGGTAAGGCCTCGTCTGATGATCTCCAGTTCTTTCTCCTCGCTCAGAGTCATGTCTTTACCTCCCGGTTGACAGTTACCACATCTGCATCCTCCACACATGGGTTCACAGGCTGCTCCAATGCTGTCCCATTTCCACCAGTCTAAGAACTCTCTGCCAGCTGTGCTTTTGGTTTCAGCCTTGATCTCGTGTATCTCAGCAATTTCTTGATACTTCACTGCTGTGGTCCTCATCAATCGTGCAAAGTGAGTCTCAGAGTTGTGTAGGGCCATGTCCATGACTTCAAAGAGGTCTGGATGCGCTCCGCCGACGGTCTTTCCTAAAGGGCTCTCCCAAAGGACGAGATCTCCTACTACCTTTACTCTTTGTGGGGCGAGTCTTTCCAGAATTTTTTTGCCATGTCTGGGCGGAGCTCAGATATTAATTTCTCTTGTTCCTCTGTGAGGGTTTGCCTTCTGGTGCTGGGTTTTCCCACTTTCTCAGATTCTTTCCCCTTGAATCCTCCTTTCAGGCAGAGAAAGAAATGGTGGTCTCTCTTGCAGTCTCTGTTCCTGCACAGGTAAGTGTCTGTACATTCCTCATCCTCTTCATGACACATGAGGCATCTTCTGCCTGCTCCTAGCTTTTCAACGGCATTTAGCTTTTCACCAGGCTTTAATTCTTTGAACCGCTTGCAAAAGAAAATCTTCTCTCTGTGCCTTTCGTCTCCACAGACAACACATCCTCCTCTTCTTGTGGACTTTGTGGAGGCAAACCTCTTTTCCGGGTAGGTAGGTTTCTTCTCCGGTCTCTCACCTACACCCAGTTGGTCTAGTTTCTCTAGAATGTCCTCCTGAGTCTTTAAGAATGTGAGGAGGCTATCGAAGTGATTGTCAGGTGTGACTCCGTTTCTTGGATTGACCATGAATGTCAGCCAGTCCCTCTTCATATTGTCAGGCAGTTTGCTCTCTATGGATCTGATCACCAGGGGATTCTTGATGGCTCCAGCACGTTCAAGCTCGGTGAGGTCCTTCAGGATCTTTTCCACAGCTTGAATTAGGTCAATTACCTTCCTCGGCTGGTACGACTTCAAGGGAGGGATCCTCTCCAGGTCCTCGATTATTTCCAAGGCAATTGCTGACTTGTTTCCGTACCTGTTTTGAAGCACTCTGAATATGTCTTCAGCAGTGTTGTATGTAGACAGCCGCAGGTCTCTGCATATCCTCTCGTCCACACTGTCAAGGAGTTGGAACTTCTTTACCTCCACTGAGCCAGTCGGTTCTCCCTGCTTTTGCAGGCTTTCCCAGTCTTTCCTCCATCTGTGGAAATTCCTCTTGAACCCAGTGAATTTCGGTAGACTGGTTGGCTTTATTCTCACCACTGCTTGTGGAACCGGCTGTGGAACTGCCATCAGTTGGGGCTCTGATCCTCTTCTTCCCTCTTCTGCAATTCTTTGTGCGGTGAGGAATTCTGCTCTCCTGGCCTCAAGGTTGCTGCGGAATGTTCTCAGGTCTTTCAATCTGCCTTTCAGGTCTGCTGTCTGATCATGTGGAATCCATTTTTCCCAGTCTTTCAGGCTCGCTATTGCCTCATGGATTAGCCTCTCTGCTTCTCTCAGCTGCATTTCGTAGCCGTCTCTATTGATAGCAGCGATGGGGTTTGCTTGGGCTCTGTCACAGGCTCTTTCCGCTTCTCCAATTGCAGAGTGAACCTCCTCCTTACCGTATCTTGGCCAGAGGTTGGATTGGATCGCTTCACGGATGTCCCCCAGCCTTGTGTCGCACTCTTCTATTGTCCTTTCAAGCTCAGCCTGCTGGTGCATGTCGAGCTTGACCTCTTCATCCTTCTCAGTTCCTGCTTCAGCATCTGCCAGTAGACCAGCCCTGTAGTCATCATTTGCATCGCTAACACATCTTGCCAGTGAGCTGAGCTTGTAGAACTCCTCTTGTAGTTCATGTTTGACCAGGCCATCTGCAGCTTTGCTCAGGTAGTTTGCCTGTTTGGTGAAGGCACTTTTAGCTGAGGTCCTCTCTTGCTTCAGTTGCTTGACTGACTTGCCAAGAGCCTCCTCCGCCATGGTGGAGAATTCCCAGTCCTTCGCGTCGACAGCTTGACTTCAGGCCTTTAATCCTTGTCCTCACTGTCCACGGTGGTTATTAACTGTCAAGTTATGTGCTGTTGAAGTGTGTACTTGTTGACCACAGCTCTGCCCAAACTTGAAAACGGCTGATCAACTGCTGAAGGACACGATGGACAACTCAATTCTGTTCAATCTTGAGTTTTTTATTTTGGGTCAGAAGGGGATGAATGGGGTGTAACAGAATAGGTTAATAACCAGTGGTGTCTTCAATGGTCGATCAGGAGCTGTGGCTGTGAGGTGTCTCCAGGAGCAGGCAAGAGAGCTGACTGAGCCAGCTCCAAACATTTCAGACCATGCTTCCTGTATGGGTGCGCAGGTGAATGTGCTCCCTCAGGCACTTCCTTCCTCTAACCTGGGGTTCCACCACTGATGTGGTTGCCCCCTGCAGGTTTGGAGTGTCTGGGATCTGAGACTGTGGCTCCTTTCTCAGTGAACCAGGTTTTGACACAACAGTGGTCCTGCTGGGATGCTGCTTCCTAAACAAGGGATGCTGGAGAAGGTCTATCATGCTCTTAGAAGAGGCCACTCTCACCTTCATGTGTATAAAAAAGAGGGGATGCCAGCTGGACTGCATTACAGTTACCATCCTCAGCTCCTGCTCATCATCCTCATTGCTAACCTCAGTGGGGTGAGAAACTGCACAGTGTACACCATTAGCATTTATCCCAAATTCATTGGGCTGAGATTTCACATTTGAGCATTTGGGCTTTGAGGAATCTTTGTGTATGTACCCCACTACTTAAAATATCTAGGGTTTGAAAATTCCCTACTCTGACACTATCTTGTGATAGTTTAAAGAATCACTTATAAATGTATGCATGTGCCCCGCAGCTGCTGCTATGTCCTCCATCTCTTTCTCTTTTAAATTACTTCTAACCAACTCCATAAATATAATTTATTAATTTAATTATAATTTAACTGTATTTAAACACCAACATCATCTGACACTGTGAGGAAACTCCCTCAAATGACTATGGCTGGGCTGGGCAGGGAGTCAGTGCTCAAAACAATGAACCAACACCATAAGATCTCTGATGAGACACATTAAAGATCCCAGCACCATTTAGAGGAAGACTGGAGTGCTCTTTGACATGTTAAGTAACAGCTGTGGGTAACGCTACATCTGTGAAAGTGTTGTGTTGCCAAGGCAGACTGGAGAAAACAAAGACAGCAACATGACAACCAGAACAAAATGAGTGACAAAGACAATGAAGTGGATGAATTAACTGAAAAAGTGTGGTATTTATTTTCAATGTTAACCCAAAAAAAGTTCTGTAACCATTAAAAAACACATCAGCTGTCTGTGAACACAAGAACAAATCTGCTCACAGCACCCTACTTAGGTTACGTGGTCACTGAATCTTTGCAATATATCAGGAAGATAAGAGATCCCAAATCTAGCATAGTGATAGCCATCAGTTGACTTCAAATGTTGACATCACGCAGCTGTATAACAGTATCTAACAGCTGTAAAGTTATATCTTATCAGTGTATACAAGCTTGTTGTCTTTTGTCTTTAGGTGTTCCCATCTGCTTCCAATCTGTTATTTGTAGCTTGGTTGACATGTTGTCCTATTAGTCTATATGTATATGTTCTCTTTGTACACAGTTCCTGAGTGGAATACTCAAATGGATGTTCTGATTGGCTTCTCAGCAATGACCAGCGTTCTTGTTCATCATCACTGCTTCCTACAACATGTGGAAAATGAATATAAAAATATAAAAACATGTGAGCTTCTCGCTTTGAAAAGAATAAACACATGATGGAAGATTTTATAATTTTATAAAATCAGGACTGTTCTTTCAACTTTCACTTCTCATTGGACAGAGGCAGAGAAGAAAATCCCCTAAGGAAGAAAGATAGATAAGGCTATAAATGAATAGAAGCAACAATCTGCATTCATTAAAGGACACCTGTTAGGTTGACAATTATTGAATTGTATACATCATTAGTAGTACAGTATATCTAGTACTGTTAGGGACATAATTCATCACCTCCTGCCCTCAACAGACACCCAGTTATCCCCAAAGACAGGAACCTTAAATACAGCTATCAAACCTGACATGTTTTTCTCCAATCAACCTTCCTGAACTGACTTCAATGATGTCTTCATCTAAACCATCAACCTGTCTCTACACCATCCCAAGTAGGCTGCTTCAAGTCTTATACTCAGTTAGCACCTCTTTACTAGATATGATCAATCTGTCTTTAGTAACAGGATATGTACCACAGTCCTTTAAAGCAGCTGTAATTAAACCACTTCTTAAGAAGCCTACTCTTGATTCAGGTGTTTGATCCAATTATAGACATCTATCTAACCTCCCTTTCTCTCCAAGATCTTTGAAAAAGCAGTCAATCAGTTGAGTTTCTAGATAACAATGGTTTAGTGAGGATTTTCAGTCAGAATTTAGAGTGCATCAGAGAGACAGCACAGCTAAAAGTCCCAAATGACCTCCTAATTGCATCAGACAAATGACTTCTCACTGTACCAGTCTTGTTAGATCTTAGTGCTGCATTTGACACCATTGACCATCACATCCTATTACAGAGACTGTAAGGATGCAGGTCTAGATTGGTCCCTGTAACCTGTAGTGAGGCGATCCCTCAGATCTGTCAGCAGCTCGCTCCCTCGGACTCCGAGTACTAAACCTTGCACCATGAGGGATCAAGCCTTCTGTTATTCTGAACCGCACTTTTGGAAGAGTGTGGGCAACCTCTGCACTCTGAGGGAATCTCAACTTTACTATTGTCTTTATATTGTGTCTATTTTATTAATCACACACACACACACACACACACACACACAAACCTGACTATCCCTATCTGTGTAATCAATCTTGTTATTTTGTGACTACAGAAGATACAGCACAAACCTTATCAGCCACATAAAAGTTTCATTTAATCTAATCTAAAGACACACACCCAAGGGTTTATACGGATATCCTATTGTGAAGGAGTTGTGCAGTCAGATGAAGTAAAAAATGTCAGTAATTACATACAATTTTAAGATACCTTTATGTTACTTAAGTATTTTTAGGTACTTTTATGCTACTTACTGTAAGTATTTGTGATTATTGCTTAATAATTTATTAATATAATTTATTTTTGGCAGCTGTTGATAATAGTTAATTTGCAGATAAGGATTTTTAATATAAAGCACATATGATCAGTTCCTCAAATATGATGCATTGTGTAATAGAATAAAAAAAATACTGCTATATTATATATCTAGCTTATAATACTTCAAATTAGCTTCACGTTGACCAGCTATATCATTAAATGCTACTTATACAAGTTATTTACTTTCACTGGACACTTTACATTTTGCTCATAATATTTATGTTTTTTCAAATAACACAGAATATTTTGGTTCATTTAGTTTTTTTACATTGTGGTTTTAACATGGAAGAAGTAGCCTACTGAGATCTTGTGCTGTAACTATTGTAAAGCTAAAAGTACTTGATATATACTGTACACACACACACACACACACACACACACACACACACACACACACACACACACACACACACACACACACACACACACACACACACACACACACACAATGTAATTTAAAAAAATCAAATGTAAAACGGTAAATGTTTCTGCAGTTGTTTTGCCCCTGAAATGTAGTGGAGTAAAATAAAACAGCACAAAGGATTAAAGGAAGTCATTGGAACTTTATTTGTGACACATAGACACAAATGATGAACTTGAAGCAGAGGATTGTGTGTCTTGAAACTCCAGCACACACACAGCCCGTTACCAGCAGGGTTGAGTAGAATCCAGAGCTCAACAGACTAACAGCGCCCTCTTGTGGTCACTTATTTGTATCACCTTCTAAAGAAAAACAACAGCAGCGCAGCACGGAAGAGGACAAGATCCATTTAAACTGGCCTAATAAAAACAGGCGGCAAAACGGAACTGCTGGAATAACGTCTCTGATGGTTCATGTTGAACATTTGAACCCAGCTCTGTGTTTTTCTACTAACACCGTCTGGATAACGACCCAGCCTGCTAACTGTACAGCAGACCCAACACTAGCGGTAATGCTTTTCTGTGTCGATAAAACGGAAATGTGTGTTGTATCAGGAGTTTAGCATTGTGACGCAGGATGTTATTAGATATGATCTAATGCGAACAAAGATGGAGGGTAATACGCTGGTGTATATGGACCTGTGCTTAGAACTGTGTGTTCATCGACATTTTAAAGGAGGATGAAGTATGTAATTACACGTTTGTTCCACAGGTAAAGAAAGAAAGACGTCCAGAGCCCGCTGCACGACACTATCAGATGAAGAGGAGGCACTGAAAAAGGAAGAGCCACCGGATCTCTACTGATGTTACTTTCAAAATAAAAGCATAGAGCGTGTCCTCAGCTGTACTGATGGTCCAGCAGACACAGTGAACATCCACTGCCAGGGTCAACATTCAAAGGAGGATCTGATGCCACAACATGAGCGACTCTGGGGATAGAGAAAGTGCACCCTGCACCTCAGGCCTGAGTGGGGCAGGGACCAGAGGGCTCCCTGGCAGGGTCAGGAACCTGTCCTCCCCCTCCCCCCATGGAAGACTGACGTCCCTCAGAACTAGAGACCTGACACTAGGGGGAGCCTTCAAAAAACCAAAGGTATGAGAAGTCAAGGATTTGACTTGTCATTCATCCATGTAGGTACATGAAAGAATGAAATACAGTATTCAGGTCCTAGTGAATTAAATATACATCAATATATACACATAATACATACATAATAATATATCAATTATATATCTCAACACACACATATTAGTATACATATAAATATATACTACATATCTATATACATACATATAAACAAATACATGATAAAATAAATAACATTTAAAATAAAATAAGAACAAATTAAAATGAGCAGTGCATTGTACAGTCAGAAAATCTTCACATACGGAGAGGAATTACAGCAGCAATGCAATGTAGCTCAGTGTGATATTGTTCTGGGGCTTCTTTACGTTTGTTTTTTCTTTATTTTTTATTGCGGTTATAACTCGACATCATTGTAAAAGAGATCAACCTCAATGATTCTTGGAGTTTAAATAAAGGTTTGATGGTTTACAAATGTTGTGGCCACTGTAGATTCTCCTACATGCTTGGAAAGGGAGACAGATGTTTTCAATCAGTTACAATCTGCAGCCTCACTGCTAGATGCCACTAAATTGTACGCAGTGTTCCTTTAAGGAATGGTATGATGACTGCTTTAATGTGGGGGCTAAAAGCAGAACCATCAATAATAAAGTCTTCTGCTAGTTAGAAACAACAATCTAAATCATCACTAACATGTAAGTAACAAGTTTTCTAGTCACGTAATTTTTTTTATTTTTTATTTTTTGAACAAATTTTTTATTGTTTTTCAACAAAGACACAGAACATACAATTTGCCATCATGTCAGTTACAGAAATAGATAAAATAAAATAAAATAAAACAAAATACAGTATAGCCATCCATCAATTCTTCCAGCCGACCGCCCCCTATACACCCTCACAGCACATATAGGTGCCCCTCCCCATATTGCTCCGCGTACATACAGATTTCACCCATTAATGTAGTCACAGTCATATCAGCATCCTAGTCACGTAATATTTAATGTGGAAGCCAGTAAAGCAGTTATAGCATATAAACTAAACAGTACCATGTATATGCAAACACCTGGGTTTTAATGTCATGTTATTACGAGTTCAACAAGTCTGTTTATATTTCTCTGTGTTCTCTTTTTTTCCAAAGAAAACCTTTGAGCCAAATGTCCATGCTGTGAGGAAAAGCAAAGATGAGTGAGTGACCATCATGAGTCATGTTTCATAATGACATGTATTTTAGTATGGAGTGTTTAACAATGATAAACATCATGTGTGATTCTTCCCCCAGGTTAAAGGAAGAGATCCGTGTGGCTCCAAAAAAGGAGAGAAGAGAGAGGGAGGAGAGGAGGAGAGAGAATAGAGGGAGAAGGAGAGAGAAGCCTCAGACCATCCAGTCTCATTCCATATTTGAGCAGGGTCCTGCTGACACTATACGCAAAACAGGTGGACACCTTGTTTTTGTAATATTCATCCTTTTTCAGTGAAATGTAACATGCATATGTGAATGAATCAGTCAGGGACTTCCTTACTCAGTCCTTCCTCTCTTCAGGTTGGCGTGGTGCTACAGACCTGCGTTCCTCCACCGCTTCTCCTGACTGTAAACTTGTGAAAAAAGAGAGGATAGAATCTGAGGAGGATGATGATGAGATACTCAGACAACTTCAGAGGGATGATGTGAGTTACACTTCATACTGGATCAGGATTCCCAAATACCAAATCTGGTCCATGAGAGAATGAAAGCTCCCCCACATGTTTAGATTCTTTTTTATTATTTTATTTATTTTTTTGGAATAAGTTTCACTCTCACTTCCAAGTAACATCATTCTTCTAGCTAAAAGAGTACAGAAAGCTATCATGTGGGTTTGTAATGTAGTCAAGCTGACATTTCTTGGAGTCACCCCAAACAAGGCAGTAAATGGACACAGTTCTAACCAAGTATTACATACTTTTGATGGTGTAGTAAAGATAGATTCCCAAAAACTGCTCAATTTTGGTCCAGAACATATGCACTGTACTGACTGTATATCTGCCCTCCTACAGTTTATAGATGACCCAGGGTTGAGGAACGATGCCAAGCTGAAACCCATCCAGCTGCCTCTGTGTCAGTCCAGCGGCTTCATCACGAGTCAAACATGTGAGAAACCACCTCAGAGTGATTCTCTTTCATGCACTAGCACCTTTACATTACATGCCTGTCACATAAGTAGCATTATCAGTACGGAATCAGTTGTACTCTTATTTTGAAGTGTTTGTTATTGTTATGTTGTCAGGTCCAGAGAACCCTCCTCTGTTCAGACCTCCATCCCGTGGAGCTCAGGGTAGAACACAGCTGCCCAAACCAGAACAGCCGTCCCTGGTAGACCTGCTGCAGGATCTCAGCCTGTCTGGCAGAGAGGAGCTCTTCTTTATGCAGTTACCTGACTGTATGCCGGGCAGAGCGTCTGGACAGAAGGCCAACCCTGCTGTCAGAACTGCAACAGAGAAAACTGCCAAGAAGGACAACAAGCCTGAAGACAAGAGGCCTGTGCTGCTGCAAGCTCAAGTGAGTTAACAGAAGAACCAGTGGCAATGATATTATCTCTGTAAAAACAACATCTACTGCATGTCTGTCTGAACTGGGAGATAGATCTCTCCTCTGTTGCACTATTGACACTTTTCCTTTTTTCTGTCCTTTTGGTGTTTCGTGAAGTTTTTTCTCGTCCAAATCGAGAGTTTAACTTCAGATTCTTTATTTAAACTGTAAAAACTGAAAACTGAGACAAAGATATTTTCTGCTGTATAAATGAAGTTGTTGTCATTTTTGTAAAACCTTCCATGAAACTATACTCATCCTGCCTGAAAGAGCTGCTAACAATGATTACATACTGAATGCTTCTAAATCCTGTGAACAATACCTTTGAGAGCTAAATGTGCCTGTGTGTTAACTTCATGAACACACAGCTGTCATAGAAACAGTTTACAGTCCAGGGCTCAGACTCATGAGCATAAAACATTTATTATGAGTGACGCCTTTACATAAGTCATAACTTTTGATTCATTATTAATAAAAAAATAATGATAAGAGCAACATCTTGAATAGCTTTGGTAGGCAATGACATGTTAAAGTTTGAATGGACAAAGCAGCTGTTGTCAGACCCAATCCAAAACAGTTAGTATCATCTTTCCAAAGAGCCAATAATGAACAGGTTAATAATATATTGATTGTATTGCATTTTATTTTATTTACATGAAACGCAGCTCAAGTGCTGTGTACCTTTGTGTCTCCTCAGGAGGCTGTGGTGAAGGAGGGCTGTCCTGTGCTGTCAGATTTCCCAGAGGGACTTCTGGGTAAACTCCAGATCAGAAAATCAGGAAAGGTGGAGCTGAAGATGGGTGATATCATCATGGATGTCTCTGAGGGAGCTGCATTCTCCTTCCTTCAGGTAATCTGAGAGTGTCGTCAAGGCCTCTGATCATGTTTAATGTAGGAGTACATGAGGTTGTGTTTTGGGTATACCACGTATGTTACATCAAGTTAAAGAACACATAAGAACTATTAAAAGACAATAAGGTAGCAGAAGTTAAAAAAAGACCAGTGCTATACTACAATAAAGTGAAAAGAAATGCCTGATAAAATCATAATAAATGATTATTATTCAGATGTTTTTATTGGGTTTTTTAACCATTATATACAATGCATTGTAACAACAACGTAACTATATCCCCAACCACCGCTAATAAATAAAATGTGAGTAGATTTTGTTCCCATCAATTCCTTTTATCTGAATATAAATAAACAGATAGATCATGTCATGTGACTGCTGCTTCTCACAGGATGGATGATTCATGCTTTTAATGAATGAATGCCACTCTTCTGATCTTTGTGTTGATTTTACCATCACTACAGTGACAGAGAGGAGGGTGATGTGAAACTAGAGTCTTAATCCAAGGATGTTGTTGATGGGTACACCTCTGATGCCCATGTTGTATTTAGTTTTTTATTTTCAGGGCATTCTGGTAGAGTGGAGGTCTTTAAGGCTGAGAGTTGTGTACTTCTCCACCTCACCCAACTGTAAAAAGCTTTATGCATTTCTGGAGTTATGTGCATTAAACCACGCAACATACCTACCTTCTAACTGTATCGTTCTAATAAACATCAAACTGAGTGACAGTTTACACCAATACATGTAGAAGGCAGTATGTGAGCTGAGAGGACTAACAGGATAAGGATACATAATAGAAGCCAATAACACATGAATCTTAGGATATGTACAGTATGCACCGCAGACAACCTGTCTTTGATATAGCCTAAACAAGACTTTTTGTCATTTTTCAACTCAGCTGTGAGTTTATTTAACAACTAATGACAAATATGTAGTGATGAATATCAGGTGGTTTCATTCCAGGGGAGTTGTGGCCCACTGTCCACTCTGCTAGTCAGGGTGTGGGGAGAGAGGGGAGCTGTGCAAATAAATGCTGCAAAATAGAAGGGCATTGAATACTACTACTACTGACAATAATAATGATAATGATAATAATAATAATAAGAAGAATTAATATGTAAAAAATGATAAGTAAAAGTCTAAATAATTGTAATGATTTATAATTAAATGTCTAAAGTGCAAAGAACAATGTAAAACCACTAAAACAGTTGAATGTAAGAATGCAAGGGGTAAAGGTGGGGTGGGGACTCCCTTATGGGAATACTATTGCAATGACTCAGAAAGGTGCTAGACCCAAAAGGACACATTCAGATGAGAATCAAGTGTCCAAACAAAAATGTATTGAGGGAGGTCTAAAAAAAGCTGTTAATACTGTGAATACTCAGGCAGAACAGACAGGATGAGAGCAGGGCATGTGGCTTGACTATCTGATGGGGAGTAAGTGAAAAAGGGCTGTATAGAAAGGGGACACTGATGAGGATGATGAGGGCCAGCTGTGGAAGAGGGTGGGGAAACTCAGGTAAGGGGAATGAGGTGAGTGCAGGGCAGAGGGCAAATGAACAGGGAGAACAACCAAAAACAGTGTTAAGCAGATGACCCTGTGACAGAAACATTATTATTATTATTACATTATGAAAAATCCTACTGTGAGTATTACAAACCACTCTTCAGTGTGTTCATTGACCTTTAAATACATGAATCTGTACCTCTAACTGGACTTCCTGGATTGTACTCCATGTAGTGCATTCATGCTCCCCAGAGGATGATCTGAAATGGTTTTGGTGAACCTCTGACTTTTCCTCTAGTGCCACCATGAGGCCAGACTTTTCTAACAGCAGACTGTAATGACGTTCACATTTCAAGCTCCCCACAAGATGAACCACAGAATTTCCATTTTTGGAAACAATGTGAACATTCTTGTGGCCCAACCCCCACACTAACAAGATATATACCACAGTTAATCCATGTCTGTATTGTTTGGGGGGACTTCACTACCATTCTGGGGGGGCTGATGCTTTAGTTTGTTATAGAAAGAACTATAACTAACAGTTATTTAATTATGAATTTTATATTATTATGAATATTTTATCATTTTAAAGACAAATTACATCTTTAAAATGTCAGAATATATAAAATATATATATATATAACAGCAGTTTTCTAGAGCTAAAGATGAAGGCTAGTTTTGTCTGACCAACAAACCAAAATCTACATAATCAAATCTTGCCTGCTTGACAAATTACAAAGTTCTCAAAATGTTTGTCCATTTTCCATCAGTTGACTCATCAATTCAATGAGCAGCTCTTATTGTGAACTGACTGAAGTACTTTTCCATTTATTATGAAGGAGTCTTGTCGAAGCTAAAACTACTCAACTCATAACAAAACTGCAAACTATTGAAATAGTAAATCAAATTGTGGAACGCTGACGATTATCCTGAGTTCACATGTGATTAGAACCACAAAGCAACACCTCCATTATTAACACGGAAGTCTCCTTTGTCTCCTTCCTTTGCAGCAACTGGTGTCTGTGCATCTGTCTGACGGTCGGACTGGAGACATGATGGTGTTAGGAAATGTCCAACACAAACTGGTCTTATCTCCTGACTTCCAGGCTTTACTGCAACCACCTGCAACACAGCAGCAACAAGGACCCTGATAATGTCACATCTGCAGTAGAGTGTTGCTTTGTTACTGCAGAGAATCAGTGTGGGGGGAACTGTGCTCAAACTGTACATAGTCTGATGTCTACTCTCCATACTTGTGGTTGGAGGTTTATAAGGCAGCTAAGTAGCTCACCTTCACTAAGCTATTGTAATCTTTTTATTCTGGGAAGTCATTTCAATCCTGTTAACATTTGAAATCCCAATGATAGGACTTTGGTTCTTGCCTGTGTGAAGCAGTGAGGACACTGCCAGAGGACACTGCCTTTTTTGATGTGATATTTACATGATGTCCAACTCAACCCAATGACCCAAAAGGACCCAGTCATATATTGTTACTTGAGCACAGATCACCTGATTACACTCTATCAGCAAATCCACACCAGCACAGCAGCCAACATGATTGTGAGCTTGCTCCAGGATCCTTGAAACTTTGTAGCAGATGGTTTGGTCCATCACAGCGTCCACCGGGAGGGGATTAAAGGTTATGGATCAGAAGTCAATGGACACCTGGATTGTGCAAACTAATGTAGCATTTAATATGGAGATGTATGTCATGTTTTAGACCCTGTACAGCTCAGTCACTGTTATTGCACTGATAATGGACATGGCACAGTTTGGCATTTGTAACATTTGTAGTATTTAGCAAACTTGGATATTGTGTTGTTGTTTTTTCTCAGTGGGTTTTTGCTGCTTTATTTTATATACATTTTGTATACATTATTTAATTTTACAGCAGCTGAAAATCCAATTTCCAAAACCTGCAGTAGATGAAGTTGGTTTTTATATGAACTACAAACCAGGATTTTAAACTTGTTTGTATAAAGTTTGGGTATTACTCTGCAGAGATCCTCAGCTCTAGAATGGCCTGCTTACTTTTATGATTTTTCTTTTTTTTATCGATGGGTCTGCCTATAATTTGTATACCTTAATATCTCATATGTCATGCACTGTCTGTCCCTCTGGTTTCTGCCTTTATTTGATTTCTGTATCTTTGCTTTTATTGTTTGTGTAAAGCACTTTAAGATTTAAGATTAGGTTTGGATGAAAGTCCAGAAAAGGGTTAGTGAAACAAGGCTTTTCAGTTTGTTAAGATGTAATTCTCTTGTGAAAATGCTGTACTGATGGCACATTACAAATGAACTCTTTCAGGTTTATCTGAGATAACCAAAGTAAACAACAGTAGAACTACAATTACTCATTGTTCCATAACATCTGAACTAATGTAATATCACTGATAGAATTTCAGTTAAATTATATCATGAAGATATGATCTTATCATTGCTCTACAATATTATGTACTGTAATTGAAAAATAACAAAGTTCATCACTTTTCAGCCTCTAAAGCATCAGAATGCAGGTCATTATTTTTTAATATTTTACTGCATTGAGAAAAAACACATACAATTGCCCTAATTTGACCTCACTCGTCTTAATGAATCTGTACAGTTGTGAGCCCTCAACGTCCAGAACAATATTTTTGTAGATAAAACATTTGAAGTTCTGTAGTAAGATCATTTACCCAGCATTGTTTTGTTTTTTTCTGTGTTCTTAATTGATTCATGTGTAATTTTTGACAACAGAAATAGGTCACCTTTGTAGAAAAGTGTATATAGATGTTTATTCAGTAAATACATGATACAGACAAACCCAAGCTAATGGTGTCTGAATGATCGCACATACATTCTACACACAAAAGGAAGTGTCAATACTGAAAGTGTGTTCTTCATAGCTAACAGGACTGTCACAGACATGAAGACCTGGACATCTGTACTTTTGATTAACAGACATTCCTTAAACATAATGGAAGGTTCTTTTGTACCACGTGTGAACTGAAGTGGTTTTCAGCTGGTATTTGATATGACCTTTATGCCATCAAAACATAATTATTTAGATGAAAGCACTGTGGAAAAAAATCTTGTTTTATTATCAACCATAACAGAGTTTTTACAGTTATTAACAGATCAAAAGACTGAATTGGAGAAATGCATAATTTGGAACTAAAATGTCAGTTGAACCAAAATGTCATTGTTGATATTACAGTATTTCACAGTTTGAGGGTTGCAGGTATATAAGCTTATGGTACAGTAATAACAGCGAGGATGAATTCAGTCAGGTTAAATTTGTGGGAACCCCAAAGAGCATGCCTTCTGTAAATCTGCAACAAAATCCACTTTTCACAGAGTAGAAAGTTACTGATCACTGGCCAACAACACGCTGCACATGTCTACAGGTGACTCTCTCTCTGAAGGACAAGGCTGCACTCATTCTAGTTTTCTTACTGTCCACAAAACCCATTAAGACCAAATGTCACTCCTGGAAATAATTGTTCTCCAGTTTGAGTAACATTTGCTAAAAATGTCATTGATCAGCTGTTTCCAGTAAATGACTGAGCCTTTTTAAAAATCAAACTATATATTTGTTCTGTTTTTAACCAGCAGGCTTGTAGACAGTGTAGGGAATCCACACAGTATTGAGAGAGACATTAACATGTTGGTTTGGGGATCTCTTGAACAGTAGAGAAAATACTGAATAACGGCAGTCTTATCTTTTACTTCAAACAGAAACATTAACCTTCCCTGTGTTTACAATCAGGAAAGCCTGACGTTTACACAGTATCCACACCTCCTATAGTCACTTAAACGCCTCATTCAAATGTCTACATTTCTGAAATCCACAGTCCTGTGAACTCTCTGGGGGACTGAACCAACCAATTAAAGCAAAGGTCTTATAAAAAGCCTGATTTCAGGGATTTGTTGTTATTGTCACTGAAGTGAGGCACTGATGGGGTGTTGTGAGACTCTGAATGCTGAAATAGTTGAACCTAAGAAGCGTTCATGACAACTGAAAACAATAATCAGAGCACAGCCCTGGATCCTCAAAACATCTGTCTGCAGTTGTCATGAACACCTTTTCCCTTCTAGACTCAGTAGGTAAACACATCTTACGTCTTTTTGGTACTCCTGACAGTTTTCGTGGGGGTACTTTTTGTTGTCTTCCTGGTTGTTTTTGACTTAGCCGTTGCAGTGGTCTTCTTCACTGCTTTAACCTTCTTTGTTCCTTTTTTTGCAGCTGGAGTTTTGGCAGGAGCTTTTTTCTTGGCAGGCCGGGTCTTTTCTCTGATCAAGTCTTCTCGTCCGAGCTCCACCATGTGCTCCTCCCATGACTTCATCTCATTCTTGTAGCGGATTTTGTCATCCTCAGCCAGCTGTGTGTAGACCTGAGATGTGGAACACAGACGAGATCTGAGATACAACAATACACAAGTAGAAGGCAGGGCCAGGCAGCTTTATTTATATAAGTCAACTCAATGTGCTTTACATAAAAACTAAATATCAGGGGATTATTAAACAGTAATCGGAAACATACAATTAAAAAAAGAAAACCAAATTATAATAAAAAGAAAACAAAGTACAGAAAAATAGAAAGAGAGAAAGAAAATAAAAACTAGAACATCAAATATGAGTGCAGCATAAAATAATGGTTTGCTTAAAAAATATTAAATATAATTTAAATAATAATAATAAAATAAATACAATTTAAATATTGTGTATGATCTACAGTGCAAATCAAAGGTTAACATTTGAAGTGCTTTAGAAGAGCTCAATCATAAGCACATGAAAAGAAGAACATTTTTAACCTTGATTTAAAAATATTCACATTTAGGGCTGATTTCAGTTCTGTTGGTAGTTTGTTCCAGTTGTCCGAGCTAACAGCTAAATGCTGCTTCACCATGTTTACTCTGAACTCTGGGCTCCACTATCTGACCTCAACCCTACTGGGTTTATATTCTACTAACATGTCATTCATGTATTCTGGACCTAAACCATTCAGTGATTTGAAGACCAGTAGCAGAACTTTAAAATCTATTCTATAGCTGACTGGGAGCCAGTGTAAAGACTTTAGAACTGGAGTAATGTGCTCTGATCTCTTTGTTCTGGTCAAAACTCGAGCTGCAGCTGTTTAATGCTTTTTTGTGGGAGTCCAGTCAGAAGACCGTTACAGTAGTCGAGTCTACTGGAGATGAAAGCATGAATCAGCTTCTCCTGGTCTGTTTGGGACATAAAACCCTTCACTCTGGATATGTTCTTAAGAATAAAGAAGATGGAATGACTGTGTGACCAACCTTCTTCTGATGGCCGAACATGTTCTTCCAGTCCTCCAACAGAGACTGCATCTTTGCCTGTGTTAACAACACCAGCATCAACATTTTATCAATGACACTGAAATTCTATTTTGCAGTACAAGCACACAAATATACAAATATCTAACTATGGAGCAAGGACTCTCTGTCTGTCTGTATCTTCTGCATATCTTGAGAACCCGAGCTACCCAGAGTCTAACTTTGACCTTCCATTCTGACAACACCAGCTGCAAAGTTAAAAATCATCACTCATCAACTATACAACATATCTAAAAGCTGTTTCAGACCGATGTAGTTCAAAGTCTTGTGTCTTAGAAACAAGAAAAACATGTTATTTATAATATATATGGTCTTAAATTGCTTTTTACTGACTGATTTTGGTCCAAACATTCCATGTATCACAGAGTGTGTCAGACTGTCTCTTTGAATGTAATATCATGGTGCTGTGATTACTGACCTGTGTGGTGGCTCCTCTGGCCTCCTCAAAGTGCTCCGACATGAAGATGTTGAACGGAGAGCGAGGACGTTTGGGCTTCCCCAGAATGGTTAACTCCTACACACACACACACACACACACACACACAGCCATCAACAATGTGACAATTGGCTTGATAGGGTCACTCAGATTGCTAACTGTGGTGTCAACAATTTCAGCTTATGTTTCCCTCCCTTAGAAATGAGAAGTTCACAGAATAATTAATACTGTTTAACACAAGACAGTGGTAAACAGTATTAAACCTGCAGTGCAGATCTTTTACATATAAATAAATGTTTGTTACATTCAAGGTTACACACAACATGGATTACATCTGTCACCACTAGATAAATGTCTCTGTATTTCACAGTATATGAAGTGTTTAAATCCAGTGTCAGGTTTGACATTACTGTGCTAGCTCATAGTCTGTATGGACCAGAGCATGCACACCAGAGACTTCCACCAGCTGAGCAGCTCTTCTAACTTGAATAGGGATTAGGGCTGTGCGATTGCCTCTAAATTTCAAATTCAGATTGTCCCAGCCCTAATAGGGATTAAATCATTAAATTGAGCAGCTGTTCTAGACTTTCCAAATGTTATCAGACTGAATGGATCAAATATTAATAATAAAACAAGTTATTCCGTGGGGGGGGGGGGGGGGGGGGGGGGCAGTAATGTTATTTAGAAAATGTTTAATAACTGATTCACTGATGTATGTGGAATTCAATTAGTTCTGACATCAAACCTAAGATTAATTTAGTTAAGAGTACAGAAATTAAAATATATCATGATATATAGCAGCCTGGCCTTTACCAGCTCGCTACCCACTTCTGTCCCTCTTACCCTCTTCTTGCGGATGGACTTCCTCTTGGCCATCCTCTGCCTTTTCTCCTGGACTTGTTGCTCGATCTGTGCTGGGGTCAACTGGGCCTGGTAGTGCTGGAAGTCTATCTTAAACTGCTCCCTGGCCCGCAGAGAGGCTTCCTCAAATGGCTTTATGGAGCAGTGAGACAAACAAAATCTTTATTTACAACAACAGATTGACAAATGAAAACAGAGGAGGCTTTTTACAGGTATGCATTTTACACTTCATCACTGTTTAGGATGGAAATACCTGTTTCTGATCAGGGCTCAAGGTTCTCCACTGTTGGGCGATCTTCCTGATGATATCCACTCTTTTGATTTCTGACGGAAACAATTACAAGATGATTAAGAACAGAGTTTTATCATTTTAGTTTTTTGCTTATGATAAAAAAAATCTCATTTAGCTTCATCCACATGCTGAGAAATGACATTTCAAAGTGATATTAAAATGCTTCTTTTACACTGCTTATTGTAAAGTATTATGAACTATTATCACCATGGCAGTGTAGTAAATGTATGACATCAGTAACCTTAGCTACATACTAAAGAAGTATCAAGAGTGTCAGATTTACCTGGGTTTTGTCTGGTTATGACTGGCTGCTGCTGAATAACAAATCTCATGTAACCGTTCAGTGGCCTTTTTGGAGGGCTGCTAGCCTGGGACGTCAGAAATTTCACTTGGTTGATGTAAACAGCTGGCAGGACTCCAGTAAACCTAGAGCTTGAGTGCACACACACACACATATGGTATTATGCAGAGAGAATCTTAGCATCCTCTCTCAGTCATGGAGAGAATGTAACACAATATTCCCTTCAAAAATCTGCCATTTAGTAGTGCCCATATAAGAGCAACACAACAAATGGGTTTGTCTTTTTTCTTTAATGTCTAAATTCAGTACATAGCACACACAGGTCTCTGAATGTTTGTCACTTTTCCTCTTGTTCATGACATTTTCTAACTCTAAAATCCACTGTGGTTTTGCTCACATAAAGTACTGTGCACTGGATTATCTAGTGTATATATTATGGCACAAATAGGGATGCAACTAAAAAGTTATTTTCATAATCCTTTGGTGGTTAAATACGTCGACCAGCCAGACCTAAAATATCTTTCAACAGCCCAACATATTTAGTGAAAGAAGACTAAAGAAACCAGTAAATATTCACATTTAAGAAGCTGTAACCTGAGAATTGTAGCAGTTAAAACAGATGACTTAAAACAATTCATCGGTTATCAATATAGTTGGTGATTATTTGTGTGTCGTTGCAGCTGTATGTACAAATAAAGCTGTATAATAAAACAGCAGGAGTGTAATAACTGCAGCACCTGTCACATGTGCACTACTTTCAATGTAATGTTTCCATTTAGAATCTGACACAACAGTCACTAATGTACAGTCACTTTACTTTACTTTGTAGGTTAACCTACACAGGTGCTAATTAATGCTAACTTCATCCTCTCATAGACACATGTTCCATTAATTACATGCAAACTTCTATACGGACTACCAAAGGAGCAAGCTAATAACAGGCTAACTTAGCAGTAGCACAGCTTGAGGTTAGCTACCTTGCCAGACAACTTGTGCAGGAGAAGACATTGAAGGACTTAGCTAGCAGGCTAACGCTAGCTGACATTAAACTGAACGGAGCCATGTCGGTTAGAATTCACGTTAACGGCTGTTAAACGGTGTGATGACAGACAGCCGTGTGCTCCCTCGAATCAAGCGCGTCACTGTAATCATGCATGAGCTGTTTCTGGTAGAAAGTACAGAGTGTTACAGACTCATCTGCTTCGTGTTGACATGAAAGATACTAAAGGCGCCTTCACTCTGCCCCAGTGCATTGTGGGAAAAAGGTCAAAGAAGCCAGCGTGTTTTTAAAAACATTTTAAAACAACTTTATTGATAAAAACATAACCAGAGCCACACAGTCACTGGTCACTACAGCAGGAAGGGTGGATCAGGATCATGTGTAGGACACCTTTTGCAATTATGACTTTTTTTTTTTTACCATAATATCATTATGAAATCCCTAAGAGGTTTCATTGTTAAATCAGAATACAATTTTTAGATATTGTACTCAAAAGGAAAATGGCACATATATTAATATTCCTTGTGTCAAATCATTTCAGAATTAGTAGATTTTATAACCTGGGACACTATTTTTTAGGCTTAGAAATACTTTGATTTATACAACACAGCCTCATCTGCCAAAACTTTCTGAAATGTGCTCATATTTGGTCATTTCATTTTTGTCGGTCTACATGGTTTTTTTTGCTTTCTCCATCAGATTGTTATAAAACTAGTAGCCTGTATGTTCACATGTTTAATGTTAAACAATATAACTTACACAGTTTGCATACACTAGTTATAGCTTTATAAAAATGTAATAGAAAAAGTTGTTCAACATTAGTCAGTGTCCCACATTACCCTAATCCACCCTACACATATGCAGTCTAATTCAATCCAATACAACAGCTCTGCTTTAAATTCCACTTTTATGAAGTTGACACATTTTCAGTTGTTGTTAATGTAGGCATAGTGTTTACTCATGAATACAAGTACACCAGAGTCTCAACAAGTGCCATTTACTTAGTAGGCAAATAGTAAATAACAAAACGTAGTTTCAGTGACACATTTTTACCGTCACATTTCTCTAACAGTGTGTATCACAGTGGTTTTTAATTGTGCAGGAAAAGCAGGATACAAAGCAAGTGAAGAAAAAGTGCAAACCAAGAGTTAAAACACAAAAAACAACAACAACAAAAATGACAACAAAAAGATAGCTATATCCAAGTTGAACAATGCATTTGACAAAAATGGAGAAGCATAAACTCAAAATTTAGACTGATGACCAGAACAGTGGGCAAAACAGAAGGTCTGAAAGATGCAGACAGAACAACAAAAACACCACAATAAATAAGTCGATAAAATATATCACAGTATTTACAAATAAAGGATGAACACAACAGGTAAGATAGTCAAAAAAGTGATAATTCTAAATTTAGTTTATTACTGGGGTTGTACTAACTGGTGGTGGTGTACTGAGGTGCATTATATTGACTGGTGTTCCTAATGTTTTGCCCTTCTCATGTATGTTAATGGAGTGGACAAAATATAAGGAACACCATTCAGTGTATAATTCACCCCAGTACACCACCATCACCCACTATGACCTCAGTAATAAACATAAAGTAGAATTATCACCTTCCTGACAATGTTAACAAAAACTTTTATAAACTTCATAAAAGTAGAATTTATAGTAGAGCTGTTGTATTGGAAGAGTGAGTGTATAGAGAGTTTTATATGGCTCTGACAGCACTGTCTGTAGTGTTAACAACTTGAGTCTAAAATTGCAAACACGCCAGTGTGACTATAAGTTGTGATAAACTTTTTTTTAAATGTTGTAAAGGGTTAGGGTTAGTGGCTAGTGGTTTTATCTTATAGGTTTTAAGCTTTTTGATTGTACATTCAGACATTAAATAAATGTGTTATTTGATATTGACAGTCAGCTCTGAAAAGTTTGTCTTTTTGCTTAAGTTTTTGGATTTTTGAATATAAAATATGGTCAAAATAGTACATAAATGAATCAAATAAAACTGCAAACAGAGATTCCTGTCATATTCAGTAAATGTAATGTATGTATTTGTAATTAAATTACTAATGACTTTTCCTAAATTACTTATTAGTAAGGGTAAATATGACCTGCAATAAACAGTAACAATTTCCTTATGTATGTGGGCAGGACAAGAATAAATGTACCAGCATTTCTCTAAACTCGTCATATGGAAGGTTTTTATTGGACTTTCTAGACACACAGAAAACTATTCACAAGTGAGTTGTACGATCCACATGTATTTTTTTATGTGTTGTGTAAAGTCATAACAACAAAATACAGAGCGATTTGCAACCATGCAATCCAATTACTTACTCTGTTGACATGTATTTTAATTTCACACACACACACACACACACACACACACCGAACACACACACACACACACACACACACACACACACACACACACACACACACACACACACACACACACACACACACACACACACGTAAATACACACACGTAAAAACATATTTAGGCATTTGTGGATCTTTTTGTTCCTTGTAAAACGAGTTTGTGGACAGCTTCCTGACAGTTTGTGGGCTAAATGACTTTGGTTTAGTGTACAGCAGTTGTTGTACAGCAGACTTTCCTGAATCCTGACATCATCCTTGCATTTCAGCAGCTGCTGTGGTGCTCCACAGCTGACCCTCTCCTCTGCCCTCTGTGAGACAGCACTGATAAAATGTTGAATGTTTATGATAACATGGATCTATAATTATCATGTTATATGAAGTGAAATTAAATGTGTGAGAGAATTACTACAATCAGGCTTCAATTCCACATCACCACCTGCATCACCAATTTCCCGTCTCCAAAATGTTAAGTCAAAGTTTACGCAGGCTACAAGCTACAGGCTACAATCTCCCATAAAGTTTGTTTTTATAGATCACAATTTTTGCGTGGGAAATGACGTATGCCTTAACTTTTTCAGGGCCCGTTTTGTGCGCACGCAATGGTTACTAGTGTGAGGTGCAGTTACAAGCTACACCAGCAGGTGGCAGCATTCCCTCACATGCATCTGGCATCTGCATCCGTTCAATAGAAGACAACAACAGGAAGGATCACAACAATCAAAGTCCAATAAAAACTTACATATGCCTTTAACTGACTTTTGATGACCATATAAGACATCTATACAAAATCACTTTCTACGCTCTCTAAAACATCTCTATCTCCACCCCTCTCTAACCCTATCAGATACAGAGAAACATGTCCATGCATGTACCTCCTTGAGACTGGGCTACTACAATGCTCCTCAAAGGGAACCTGGGCAGGAACATCCAGAAGCAGAATCAGGTGAAGTTGTAGGGCTTCTTTAGTAACAGCAGTGTCTCAGTGGTTTCTACAGCTGGTATCAGGGTACGAGGGGTCCCCAGCAACATAAACACAAGTCAGTGGTGGATAATGAAGTATGTTCTAATACATGACACTTCTACTTCATTACATTTACTTGACAAATGCAGACACTGAGGCCAAGGTCCAGGTCAATGGAGAAGGACAGTACTAAATTAATGTTCAAATAAATAGGTTTACAGTTAGACAGGAGAAGGCAGACCAAGGGGATAACCAAAGAGAAGAAGGACTGATCAGGAAGCACAGAGAGGAGAACAACATCACACTGAAGGAACAAGGACAAGAAGAGCACATTTTTGAGTGGAGGGGGACTTTAACATATAATTCAAATTAGCTTTATTGGCATCTATCTATCTATCTATCTATCTATCTATCTATCTATCTATCTATCTATCTGTCTATCTGTCTGTCTGTCTGTCTGTCTATCTGTCTATCTATCTAGATATAGATATAGATATACACAGAATAAATATAGCCTACTGATTTATTGTTATAATCAATGCATTAGCTTTTATAAGCTAACATATACTCTTGATGTAAAACCTTAGTCTGCAACATAACTACTGGCTAGTTGGCGAAAGTCTAGTGGGAAAAAAATACAAGTATCTCAAAATTGTACTTCAGTGCAATACTAGAGTAAATGTACTTCATTACAGTCCATCATGGAGAATGAACGTTATCTCTGCAGGTGTTAGTCTGCAATCTCTGTAAAGATCTTCCAATATCAGCTTTTGTGTGAGAAGTGTTACTTGATGCGGTGTCACTTAAATAATGTTGTTCTTACTGAGCAAAACACTTATTAACTTGCTCTATACACTCAAAAAATGGAAATTGGCCGGCTGTTACATTCACTAAAGTGTAACGTATTTTGTACAATATAATTTCATGTTCCCATGATGAACATGATTAAATCATTTAGTATTTACCTGAAACATTTAATAGATTCACTCATGATAAAAGAAAGTGAAACAATCTAGTGTCCACACATATAACAGTTCAAATCTGGGCTGTCACACATCATCAAATGACTTTATTTCAACAATAAACTATTCTACTGGACCAACCTCATTTACTGGTGTTGGATCAACTTAGTGTGAATCAACTTATTGTTGGATAAACTTAATTAACTGGTGTTGTTACTCCTGTAAAATGAGTTGCTTCAACCTTATTCAATAAAGTCCCCACTAAATAAGTTCCAATCCTGATTCATGCATTTGACTTGACCTAAGTACCTTAAGTTGGACCAGCACAAATCATTAATGCAGAAAGAAAGCTTAATACGGAAATTCTTTCCATGATTTTTTAAAGTTAATTTTTTCAGTGTATATCAGACTGTTGTGCAATGTGTCGTCCACATTATGAAGAACCTTGAGTAAAGCACACTACTAAACCAACAGTAAACCAGAGCCTGTTGGTCAAACATGGTGTGTTTAGTCAGCTGTCTTTGTCTCTGGAACACAACAAGCCAGTAAACCAGAGCCTGTGTGCTGACCTCAGTTCTATCATGTGCACGTGATCTTTTTATTGGACCATAAGACATCAGGCTTGTACCTGCCATCAGGCCACTCCTGGCTGCAAATGATAATTATATGACAGACTGATCACATGATAGTCCTTTCTCATGAAGCTTGTTTCTTTTCACAGAAACTACATCTTCTGATTGGCTGCCAGTTATAATCGAGGAAGCAGCGTTCTTTCTGATTGGCCACCAGCCTCTCAGTAACGCAGCGCTTCCTGGTTTTCTGCAAATGGAGAAATAAAGTCGTTTTTAAAACGCTTGCTGCGGTGGGAAAACCTGGCTTCAAAATGCCACACAGAAGCAGCTGCAGTGTGGTCGTGGTCATCGTGTTGTGTCTTTTTGTAAGTGCATCCTGTATGTTTCCCACTCTGGATCATATTAAAGCCAGATCCAGCAGTAAGGCTCAGGGGAGAGCAGTGGTCGAGCTGCTCAAGCGTCTGATCGGTAACAGATCCACAGAGTTCATAGTGTCAGTGAACAGAAGCCTTTCTAACGACAGTCTGGATGTGTGTGAGCTCAGATCAACCAAAAACAACAAAATAGTGGCGACAGGCAGCAGCGGGGTGGCCGTGGCTTCTGGGATTTACAACTATCTGAAATACTTCTGTAACTGTCATGTTTCCTGGTCTGGTGATCAGCTGGATCTACCCCGTCCTCTGCCCAAGCTCAGCGGAGTCCTGCGCATCAGCACACCGCACAGGTCAGTGTCAGAGTCTGCTTACTGAGAAACACATCCACTGTTAACTATGCTGTTAACCCTTACATAGTGTGTGGGTCATATTTTATCCGTTTTGAAATGTGACAGCTGTAAAAACACCCCAAATGCATTTTACTCTGAAATGTGATGACTTTTCCTAAAGTGGCCCAAAATGCACAATAGGAAAATATTTAAAAATATTATACTTTTGTATAGTTGCTACACATTTATGTCCATTGAGGCTGTTCTGGGTCAAATATGAACCGTATCTATTGACATGTGTTTTAGTGAAATGAATAGTTCATAGTTTAAATAAGATAGTAGTTATGAGGATTTCTTTTTATGATGTAGCAGTGAAGACTGATGGCTCTAATGGTTATACAATAAACCCCACACTTCCATAAAGTTCTTGTTATTTTGACTTTGAAAAATTAACATATCGATCATGTATCATTGGTAGATATCCACTGATCATTGTGGCTCTGCTACACATAAATAACACATGTAAGCATTTCTCCCTTTTATTTCTTGTCTGAAAGTCTGAGTGTACTTCCTTTTAGAAGAGAGGGAGGGCAATAAGCTATCAGTTACATGAACTATGAAAATAAGGAAGTCTGTTACTTCCTTATTTTCCTTAAAAAAGAAAAAAAGACATTGTTAGTATTATGCTTCTTTAGGTAGGACAGAGGAAGTGTGGTGTAACTGTATCATATGCAGCACTCCAGCTTTGTGGCTCATGTGTACACCATGTACAACTCCTTGTAGTGGAATTCCCTGACATCAGCAAAATGGCTTGTTTGAAAACCGTGTTTTCCCACCAAATCCATTTCACACCGACAGCCATCGGATGCGTGCCAGCTCCTCTCTGTGGCAGCCACAGAACTTCACTCACTAGACAAGCTAGTTACTCCTGTTTAAATCAACCAATCAGCTGTGATGAGAGTCACAGAGGAGCTGAGATAGTTACTGGATTTTATCAGCAACAAAAATGTGAGTTTTAGCAAATGAGACACAAAGCATTTTCATATCAGCAATATCAAACTTCACAGCAGAGATTTCCATGCTATATCTACAGTATGTGTTTAAGCTCTATGAGTGCAGTATTTGGGGGGCACGTAACCCCTAGCACCCTCCTACTGCAACACAGCTGAATCCATGGGTGCATAACAAATGGAGCGTTGTCACACATTATTTTTCATTGTTTACTGTGATCACTATGGACACTTGTGCTGCAGCCAGGCCCCGTTAAAGGACCCTTCCTTTCAATTATCTGTTGTGCATTAGACCCGCATCAGCTCACCCTAGTTATGTCATGTGCACAGTAGTTAGATTGAAAAAGCCAGCATGGCACAGTTTGGATTTCCCATGACTATGTCTTAGTGCTAAAGAGCAAGTTGTAGTCAGTTAGAGGTTGGATTGTTAACCAGCTGCAGGTAACTCAACTTAAACACTGCTGTCTTTTAAACCAGTGCAGTCTATGCATTCTAACAGTATGTTATATGATAGTACAGCAGCTTTGATTGGTCAAAACATCTGGTATTTTAGTATTTTTGGTCGAATCTCAAGCAATAAGCACATAATCATATAATAAAATATGTAAGTAAGAAATAGGAATAAGTAGACTGAGAAGTGATGCTGACTTTAATCAAATGGAAATAGTGTCAGTCAGTGTCTCAGTCCTCCCACATTTGAAATGCAACAGTGACTCTGAGGTTGAAGAGGTTTCAGCTTTAAGAATGTTTGAGGAAATTCATGAAAACTGAAAGTCAGTTATTGTTTCATATCTGTTCAAAGAGTTGAAGTACAGAACCAACAACATGTCACTCTTCACATACTTTCAGACTTTACTTTATGTAAGTTTAACAGGTCGACTTTTGCTTTACACCTGCCTTGTAAAAAAAAAAAAAGTATAGATGAAAGAGCACTGCAGTGGTTCAGTATTCCACTTCATAGAGTTGAGGAGATATGTGACATTCATTTGAAACAGACTAGACCCCGACTGATACTGGATTTTTGGGGCCAATGCCGATACTGATATTGGGGAGTAAAAAATTCCAACATCAATATATTGGCCGATAATCTTATACATACAGAACCTATTATATAACACACATTTACTGCAGTGGTCCCTCAAATGTGGCTACCAAACACAATGATATTGTACAGTTTAAGAATAAATGTAATTTTGATATAACATTGAACTTCACTTGGAATTTAATATGTGTATATATTAAACATGAATTAAGAAAAAGGATCAAATATGCATAAAATAAACAAGCATCGGCACATATCAGGCAGCATAAACACAGATACCGATATATCTGTGATAGGCCAATATTGGTTGACCGATATATTGGTCGAGCTCTAAAACAGACTCACTAAATGTTAAATATGGTTCAAAGTTATGGAATCATTTTTGATCCAGGAGAATCAGAGGATTCTAGGAAACACATTTTAAAACAGAAGCAAGTGTTGTTAACAGCTTTCATGTTTTATGAAAGATTAGCAGAAATGCAGATGTTCTGCTCTGACTCAATTGTGATAAAACATTAGGGGCAAAACTGACAGCATGTAAAACAGAACACCTTTTTACACCTTAATGATATATGATGGTGTGTCTCTTGTAGCTTTATGTCACTGAGTCTGTTCATTTCAGGTGACACACTCTGGACTTTGTTTTTTACATACAGTTTAATTATTGACTCCATCTGCTCTGTGCTGCCTGTCACTGAGCATTATTGTGTTGTGTTCAACCTGTCTTTAAACTTCGACTTTGTCCACAGTAAAAGTTAAAGTGCTCTCACATATTCAAACTTCCCCCTGAAGCTTAGCTGAAAGATTCTCTGCAGCTTTTGACCCAGGTGCAATGTTTTTCTCATGGACTGTCTTGTACATGAGAAATGTTATAACTGTACACAGTTGCTTTATTGTACATGACACATTTCAGTACTTGGAGGGTGAGCTGGTTCACATGCCAGGACTGTGGCAGAGGTCCACCAAACTGGAACATGTTTCCCATCCGGTTCCAGGCAAGAAAAGCCGGTCCAGAGAAGAACTCTTCTATCTCTGACTGGTTTAACCCAATAGCGCGATACACCTAAAGAAACATAAATAAAGATTAGACGTTAATAAATAAAAGTTAACATATCAAGCTCTGTATCGTGTATCTGCTTCTAGGAGTCTCTTCCTGCTCTTGTCTTAATGACTCCACATCCTCCATCTCATGGACTGTCTTGTACAATCCTTTAACACACATTGCTCCTCTGTTTTGGATAAAGTGTCTCCTTGTAAAAATCCAAACCCCTCTGGTTGAAATGGCATAAATGTCAGAGGGCAGAGTGACTCAGATCCATGTCCTTTTAACAGAGATGAACATGTTCCTCAGATGTGAGGGTTTATTATGTGTCCAGCCTTATTTCCCCCAGTAAACACAACCCCAAATCCTGTTTGACACTATTAACAGCATTGTCACTCCTTCACCTCCTGATGTGTGTGATATCTGTTATGTTAAATAAGGATTACAATCATTTTCTCTCCTTCTCTCTAGATATGATTAGAGATGTCAGGGCAAACATTTTCCCTCTTCTAATCCCATTTTAACTTATGCACTTTGGCTGTTAGATTTGGACAGTTTTCTTCCATTTCCCTACAAGTGATCTGTGGACAGTATGAACCCTTACTCCAGTGTTATTGATGTTTTACCCACGTCCGTGTTTAAAAATGTGCTTGAGTGTATTGGTCCATGCCTGCTCTCTATTATAAACAGCTTCCTGCAATGTGACCCAGCTTACTTCAGACATGCAGTTGTTCAGCCTCTACTGAAGAAAATGAACCTTGATCTGTATGTTCCCATTCACCATGGGTATATGTCCAAGCACTGATCAAATCAGGTTTTTTTTATTTTTCCAGTAGAATCTAGTTATACCAGCTTTTAAAGTGTTATACTGATATTATGTAGGTTGAACTTGGGTCATAGAAAACAGATAGTTGTTGCTGGATCTCAGCACAGCTTTTGACACTGTGGATCACAGAATAATGATTTGAAGGCAGACATTCCTGACCTGGTTGTTCTCCTCGTCCTCCTCTGCATTGTAGAGTCATAGTTAAAGTCTAGTAGTGGCTTACATACTATGGAACACTGGTCTTTGAGACATGCAGTCTGCAGTCTGTGTAGAAGCTTTTTAAAAGCAACTGATGACCCATCTCATTAAATGTGTGTCTAATGCTTGTTCTGTTGTATGTTTCCTGTGTATTATTATAATATTTGACTTTTCACAGCTGCTTGAATTGCAGGCTGCATTTTGTTTATGTCGTTTAGTTTCTCTTTGTTGTCTTATAGCTTCGTTGTTTTAGTTTGATGGGTTGAATTTGTTTATGTAAATGATTAAAACGTATCATCCTGACAATAAGCAATATATTTGTATGTTTATGTCCAGGTTTCGTTACTACCAGAACGTCTGCACTTTTAGCTACTCCTCTGTGTGGTGGGACTGGCCAAGATGGGAGAGAGAGATCGACTGGATGGCACTCAATGGAATCAATCTTCCGTTGGCTTTCACCGGCCAAGAGGTCCTATGGCAAGAGGTAAGAGTGAACAGCTGTTGGGCTGAAAGTGAGGACTACATATATATATATATATATATATATATTTTACAAAACATACCTGAAATCACATCAACACTGTTAATAACAATCACCAGTATCAACATAAGCGCCGTTAAAGCTGGATTTAAATGTTTACTGGAACAGATGTAACAAATATTTCTTCTTCACTATATTGCTAGATTTTAAATGAGAAATGAGATATACATAGGTTTTTTTGTAAACTCAGCTAAAGAGATTAAATTCTTTTCAAATGCATTATTCTCAGAATATAGAGTCGGATGCTGAGAGATGGAGGATGTGGAGTCATTAAGACAAGAGCAGGAAGAGACTCCTAGAAGCAGATACATGATACAGAGCTTGATATGTTAACTTTTATTTATTAACGTCTAATCTTTATTTATGTTTCTTTAGGTGTATCGTGCTATTGGGTTAAACCAGTCAGAGATAGAAGAGTTCTTCTCTGGACCGGCTTTTCTTGCCTGGAACCGGATGGGAAACATGTTCCAGTTTGGTGGACCTCTGCCACAGTCCTGGCATGTGAACCAGCTCACCCTCCAAGTACTGAAATATGTCATGTACAATAAAGCAACTGTGTACAGTTATAACATTTCTGACTTTGGTACCCCTTAGTAGTATTATTTGAGAATGAATTGGCTCAAAATATGTATGAATGACATCATTCCTAGTTTAGTTGCTTCAACAGTATTTACATTTCTTAAGTGCCATTTTTCAGACTCTAGTTTTGTGCATGAAATCATTTGTGTATTTAAAATATTCACTGATGACATTTTTTTTTTATCCCACAATTGTTGACAAGCTGCTGGTGAATGAATCTACACCACCTTCCTTATCTTTTACAGTTTAAAATCTTGGAGCGAATGAGATCGTTTGGTATGATTCCCGTGCTGCCGGCCTTTTCCGGGAACATTCCCAAGGGAATTCTCAGGTGACTTAGTGTTTCAGCATTTCAGAATCTTATATATTACAATTTCTTTTATGTCTTATAGAATTATTATTTATTAGATTGTACTATAATTAAGACATTTTAATACCTACATGACATATATTTCTATATTACTTATTCTTATTATTATTGCACATTATACTTTTAGCACATCCTATAGAGTATGCTATTCCTGCATTCCACTGCACATATAGAAATAATGGATATGTGACAAATGAACTAGTCTCTTAGAGAAATCTTTGAATATGATATTCTCAACCCTTGGAAGATGGCTGTCAAGTGTTTACAGGTTGCTTTTTAGTTTCATTTACACTTTTTCTATAGGTTTTATTTTGGAAAACTTTGTGTCTGTTGTAACCCCATAAGGAGTCTAAAGGCGTCAGTATGCTTCAAATGAAGTGCTTGATTACTTGAATATCTGCACACATTACGCAGTGATTGGCTGAGTGTGTGAAGCTGTGTGCTCTGTGTGTTCCTTTAGACATGGTCAGACAACGCTTTACTACTAGTGTGTTTCAGGCATACTGCAGCTTTTAGAAGATTTCTAAGAAAAATCGAATTGGCACCCTCGTTCTAGGGTCCATATGTTCCAGTGGCTGTACGTCTGTGTGTCAGAAGGAAATATTTCAGGTAAAAACTTTGCTTCACTGATGTGTTTTTTATTTCAGGTTGTATCCAGAGGCAAATGTAACAAGATTGGGCCCTTGGGCTCATTTCAACTGCAGCTTCTCATGCTCCTACATGTTGGACCCCCGGGACCCACTTTTCCTCCAGATCGGATCCCTCTATCTGTCCCAGGTGGTCAAACAGTTTGGGACCGACCACATCTACAACACTGACACTTTCAATGAGATGACTCCACCTTCCTCTGACACCGACTACCTGTCTGCTGTCAGCCGCTCTGTGTTTGCCTCAATGACTGCAGGTGAGAGGTTCTATGTGGCTCCAATGATGTTAGAATTGTAAGTCTTAAACCCGACAGTGCTTGTAAACTGTTTGAATTCTGATATTTTAGGTCACAAATACAATAATTGCCCTAGTTTGATGACCCATGGGTGACCTGCTTGTTCAATTCTCCTACAGACAGCCTCCATTGATCTCCCTACTCATTTTTTTTTTCATTTTTTAGCCATGTTTGATAACTGTCCCCTTACTGTCTCTCATCCAAGTCTAATTTTCTCCCCAGTTGACCCTCAGGCAATTTGGCTGATGCAAGGCTGGCTGTTCTTCAGTGATGCAGCGTTCTGGAAGCCAGCCCAAATTCAGGCCCTACTACATGGAGTGCCCCTGGGTCGAATGATCGTATTGGACTTGTTTGCAGAGACCGAGCCAATTTTCTCCTACACCGAGTCTTTCTATGGACAGCCCTTCATCTGGTGCATGCTGCAAAACTTTGGGGGCAACAGCGGTTTCTTTGGCACAGTGGAAAGCATCAATTCAGGACCCTTCAAAGCCTTACATTTCCCAAACTCCACCCTGGTCGGCATAGGCATGACACCTGAGGGCATTGAACAGAATCCGGTGATGTACGAGTTGATGAGCGAGCTGGCTTGGCGTAAGGAGCCGGTCAACTTGTCCAAGTGGGCTTCGCTGTATGCAGTACGTCGCTATGGCAGCACACAAGATAACTTGACCGCTGCATGGAGGCTCCTGTTTGCCAGCGTTTACAACTGCACTGTACCACATTACCGAAATCACAACCATAGCCCATTGGTGCGCCGACCTTCATTACATATGAATGTTGACCGTTGGTATGACCCAGCTGACTTGTTCAAAGCCTGGAAACTGATTATGGAGGCATCTCCATCTCTCATGTACAAGGAGACCTTCCGGTATGATCTTGTGGATGTGACTCGGCAGGTTTTACAAGTCCTGACGACATCGTATTACCTGGATATCAAAGATGCTTTCCAGAACCACAAGTTACCAGAGCTGCTAACTGCAGGCGGGGTGCTGGTCTACGACCTCTTGCCGGAGCTTAATCGTTTGCTGAGTAGCGATCGCAACTTCCTGTTGGGGACGTGGCTGGAGCGAGCACGATCCTTAGCCCTGGATGAAAAAGAGGCACAGCTCTATGACATGAACGCCAGAAACCAGCTCACTCTATGGGGTCCCAGTGGTGAGATCCTGGACTACGCCAGCAAAGAGTGGGGTGGCCTCATGGAGGACTATTACGCCCAGAGATGGGGCCTGTTTGTCCAAACACTGGTGGAGTGTCTGGACAGAGGACAGCCTTTTAACCAGGACGCTTTCAACCAGGCAGTTTTCCAGATAGAAAAGGGATTCATTTACAACGGCCGAAAGTACCCTACCAAGCCTCAGGGAGACATGTTTGAGATCGCCTGCAGGATCTTCCTTAAGTACTACCCACAGGCCTTGAAGAGACTATAGTGAGCAGAGACCACATTTTGGGAAAACCTGACTCAAGTCGCAGCAAGAAGAATGTCTTCCTCCACCTCCAGTTTTCCATGGAACTCCCAAACATGAATAAAGACAATCTTTTGTAGGGGAGAACGGGGTTGGTAGTCACACTTTTTACTTTCCTTTGAATTCCTCATAAACCATAAACTGAATAAATTTCCTTTTAATTTGTAATGAAAGTCTAAAGTGTCAGGTAGGAATAGAGAGGTCTTACTCCCCTTCAGCTTATTCTGTTCAAAAGATATGAACCGTCAGATATGTCTTGTGCACTTGTGACAACCAACCCCACGATGGGGATGGTTGTTACACACTATGAGGTTGGTTGTCCCTCTGTTATTTTAATGGGGGGAAAAAAAAAGTATACTGTCATAAAAAAACATTTAAAATGTTTAGTTTAATTGAAATACAACAACCTAACACATCTCCTGTACCAAGAGAACATAAACAGGAACAATCATTCCACTAAGTGCCTTTTTTGTCCTTATATAACAATTTTGTTAATTTTCACCTCTCTGACTGTCCTGAGCTTTACATCTGGAGGAGTCTGGCCCTTGTTTGTCTTCCTGATAAAGTTCCTGCTCATTTTGTTATCTTAAAAGAAAGAAAATACTAGATATGTCACACTATATATGTATATATACCAACATGGGATAACCAACCCCAAAGAAAATGTGACAAGCATCCCAAACTAGGATTTTTTGCTACCAACAAAGCTACCAACCAGATGTTCTGGTGTAGCTAAGAAAAAAACCTACCTAACTATCACTCTCTCTTCATACTTTTTAATGGTAATAATTGATTTATTATAAACTCATTGTGTTAAAGCCCAGAAGAGAAACACTGAAGAGTTGGATATTTACATTTTCACATGAAAAATACTAAACGTCCTCACACCTTGATGTCAAGCAGTTTACTCCAGAAATGACCTCTGATGTAACATCTCACCTAAATTCTGAAACTTTCAGTGCCAAAACTTTTTAACAGCGCCCTCTAGAGACTGAGATCTGATGAATGTGACAACCAACCCCGTTCTCCCCTACATCAGTATTAGAAATTTAAAAAAATAGATTTACACCTAACACACACTGTGATCCAATCATGCTTTATAAAAGAGGAGAATGAAAGTAATGAAGACATGCTGGTAATTAACAAATGACTGTATGTTGATTTGGTCTGAAAGTTCGTGTCTACACTGTTGTTCATTCAGCAGATCTTAAAGGATTAGTTCAACAATTTGGGAAATACATCCAGCAGAGACAGAGAAACATTCATTATTATGCCACTTGAGTTGTGTTTGTGGCCATTAGATTCAATTTAATAATTAGTTGCTGGAATATGCCCAGTAGAACCCCAGTTTACTTTTATCGCCACGCCAGCTGTTTTATAACCCTAACCCTTACCCCTGCTCCAGGATTTATCCTTCTCTTCTCATTTGGAAAGAAGGGCAATATGCATATTTCCCAAAATGTTGAACATTTCCTTTAAAGTTACTGCACTGTACAGTAACTCCAAGTATCAGATCTGACACTATCATTCCTATCTGTCTGAAGTGCCTTACTTTTTAAAGTAACTGATCATACTTGTTTTTAGACATTGCAATAGTAGCATCAGAACAAGTAGGCTAGTAACTCTAATAGTTACCAAACACTTCAGATCACTGTGATCAATTGACCTTTGCAGACACGTTAGTCCCTGCTGTCCCTTGAGGGTTTTTTCTTTAAAAATATATTTTTATATGAAAATTCGTAGGCGTTAAACTCAGAGATTTCACATGTACAGCAATCACTTTCTGAAAAGTATCGTCTATTTCTATGAGTCATGTTGGTTTTGTTTTGAATGACTGTAAAATGTAGATGAGATAAATATAGTTTTGCTCAAGGACAGTTGAAATATTTTGGGAAGATAACGATTATGTTTTTAATATTTTAGTCACTACGTGAGCAGAGCTGAAAATTAAACGGTGCCAGCAAACATTCTATGTTGCACAATATTTAGTTTCTTTGTTGTATAAATGCTATTTTTGTATTTTGATGAATTAAAATGTATGATTCTTAAACTCAGGCATGTCATAAAAGTCTTAAGGCTATGTGACTAATACAATGATTTTATTCTCCACCTCTGTGTTGTATGTGTGCTCAGTGATCTATCAGTATCTATTTATCAGTGTTCCTAACAACTTAACCTGTGCAGTGGGCTGGAGAAAATCCCAGCATGCTTTGGGTGAGAAGGTACACCCCAGACAGCTCACCAATCAATCAATCAATCAATCTTTATTTATATAGCGCCAAATCACAACAAAAGTCATCTCAAGGCACTTTACACATAGATCAGGTTGAAACCGTACTTTAATTTAATTTAAAGAGACCCAACAATCTATTTCAGAGCTGACAACCATTCACAGTATATATATATTCACAGTCTATTCACCTAACCATGTTTTGTAGTTCACATGACCCTCACTGTTAATCCAAGCTTTTATTCAATTATGTCATCATTGCACGCCACCTCCTGGAAAATGTCCCAGTGTGTTGTACTGCAGCAGTCACACAGGGAGGAGACTGCTGTGAGAGAGCACTCCCTGCTGGTAGGGTTGTGGAACTGACACGCATAGACTTGATGGAGTTATGCAGCATGAGATTGCTGTTCAACATACTCTGAGCAGCTGTTCTGGAGCTGCTTCAAGGACTTGACCTCTGCTTCAGCTGCTGCTATACAGGCCTCTTCTACTTTTAATTCAGCATCCTGTCGTGTTAATCCTTTTGCACACCATCGTAGCAGCTGTAACCAAGGGACGATACTAAGGGCCTGTGACTGAAAGGGGCCCTAAAAAATATTAGAACATTAGTTGTTTTTTTGTTATTAGCATATCGTCATTAATAGTCATAATAATCATTTACAACTGAACTTAGGCTTTATTTACATATATACACAGTGTTCTATTATCACAGCTCAGTGTCAGTAGATATTGTAGAGTTAGTATTGGACTATTACAGATCTGCAAGCCTTCACAGGTAGAGGTGTGGTTACATCAGTGATGAATGGTTGGTGTGAGCTGTGTGTGTGGTGGTGGGGCCCAATATCATATCTTTTCATGGGGCCTAAAAGCCCTGGTGGCACCTCTAGCTGTAGCAGTAGGTGGTCTTAATTTCTGTGTGGAGGTAGAATGTCAAGAGTTTCAAGTGTATCAGCATCACCACTGACACACATGGTGGTGGAGAGAACAATGGCTGGCTTTCCCTGGTGCAGAAGATGCTTTTTAAATTATACATTAACAAAATAGTTTTTTTAACTGGTGTGTCTATGATGAATCCAGATGGATCGTATTGTATTGTGTGATTTAATATTTAAAGTAAATACTCTTACTGTGGCTCATATTCATGAAAGGTAGCAGCACGGATGTCTCTGTAAAAAAAAAATCATTTTCACAAACACACAAAAGGACATGAAACATTTGATTAATATTTTTATTGTTGAAAAATAATGAGTATCAGGTTTGTAGTTGTAGAGGGACTTCAACTGTTTGAGTTCCTCTCTCCGTATGTACACTGATTATATTTCTGTTCAGCTTTAGGCTCATTTATAAGACATATTAAATCCAGTATATCAAAATTCACTCTTCAAAATCCACAATGAATTTAAGAGCTTAGTTACATTACAGGGCTCAGCAGGGCAGGTTCAGTTCCTCAGCTGAGCTTTTTACAGAGATCCAGCACTAGTAGAGGAGCTGAACTGGACCTGCCACACTTCTATCCTTCAACAGGTTTTTCATGATGGTTGCCCAGCGACACCATTCACACTGTTCAACTTTACACACGTTACAATGTTATTCCACAGTCAGCCACTCTGACTGCACGGTTACACCTGAAAGTTTCCATCAGGCATCACATGAAGACACTTAAGTGGATCGAAAGTTGCCACCCAGAAGAAAAAAAGGCCGAAAGATATCCAATCAGAACCAGAGATGGACTTTTTCAAATATGACTTGTGTTGCCTTTTAGCTAAATGTGTGCAAGACACCTTTTTCTTTTCTTTCCTTAATGCTGCATTTGTGTCTAGGACTGTGAACTGTTGAATGCAGCTTAGATCTCTGATAAATGTAGTGAATGATTACTCCCACATGCCATGAATGCAGCATCATGAACCCAGACAGGCACGAAAGAGGTACGTGAAATGATTTCACATGTAGCTGTTATCATAACTGAAAGCAAATGATTCTGATTGGCTGGGAAGACACAAGTGTCCTATTATTCCTCCTCATTTTTTCTTACTGGTCCTATTAAGGAAATACACTTTAGCATGTTTTAGCCCATTAACTGAGTAGATTTCACATTACTGAGGCCCATTTTAAAAAGCATCCCATCAGGTTTTTAGATGGCTTTCTTTCCATTAGGCAACCACGGCTTTCACCTCACTGCTATGGAAATGAACTAGCAGTTACTTTAAGTTTTCTGCAGTATTTACAGTGGTTGCTCTTCTTTTTTGAATCTCTTCTTAAGAGTGTTAAAGTAAATATCAATATTTTGAAAAATATCATGACAATCTGGATATTTCTTAACATTAAAATGTTGCATTTCGACATCCAGAGGCCTTTCTGTGATGGAGGACTGCATGACTACATCTAAATAATGTCAAGTCTCTGTAAATGTTCAAAGTATACTGACAAGATGGGAGCACATCACTCTGAGAGATGAACAATTGAATGAATGTCTTACAATTATCCAACTTCATCACTTATCGTCATCTGATTTAGACTAACTTATTTTTACATTGTAATGACTTTGAGCATTTTAACTTCTGTTCATTTACTTTAACTTACTTGACAGTTCTTACTTGGACTTTATCATTACTGTAGTAAAACAGCACTCATTCTAATCTCTTATGACACATGCATGAAAACTCTCTTCACATAGTTCTGACTGCGATAACTAGATGATTTAAGTTTAAACAATTAAATATTAGAGATAATGATAAATAAAGAGTGGATAACTGATTATCAGATGTTAGAGTATGTTTTGAAAATGGCAGGTAGGAATGTAAAGAATATATGGTTTCTAGTTAATGGTCTAAAACATGTCAAACCACCTTTGTGGTCCTTTAATAAATAGCGGCTTGTCGTCTATTTTGATTACAGGAGAAAGAAACAGATGTCATACATGGGCTATTTCATTAGTCTACAGTGCATGATAGCCAAGAACAAACACAAAAGTGAACCCAGTACCCAACAATTCTTAAAGTCCTGCAGTTACAGAGTAGAAATCATGTTCTGGCTTCTAACTTGACCTTTCCTGGCCATGAGGAGAGCAGTTGAAATGTAAACAAATTAATAGAGTATATATATATATATGTAGAGAGAGACTGTCTCATGTGATTACTGGCATTGTCAATCTGACACATTGCATTCTGATCATCAGTGGTGGAAAGTCAGAGAAGCAGGTGATGCACTCAGTTACACTTGTACTGGAACTCTATCTGCCCCTTTACTGATAGTTTGTTAATCAGCCAAACGTACTATCAACACTACATTAATGAGATTTATCAGCTTTACATCTTTTGGAAAAAACATATCCTACATATTGCTCATACCATATTTTTGTCTTGAGGACAGCAATGTGTAAAAGGAATCCGTAGTGAGCATCATGTCTGCTTTTATTTCTTGTTAAGTGACTTTTTCTCACCAATCTTCACTTGTAAATGACAATATGAATAAAAGCAGACATGGTGTGGAATGGATACTAATGCCAGGCTGCAATGCAGGAATAATCATGTAAGATGCAGGTTGGCTGTAATGGAGAGTAGAGCTGATTTGTAATAAAAGGATGAAATGTTGTGTGTGTAACAGTGGAGCTAACGTCCTGATTATCTGACTCACACTGACTGAATGGTCAAAAGTCGTATCACTGACAGTCAATCATCAAACCTGTTCTATCATCAATGCCCTGTATGAAAATGCATGATATGGTTTTTTTGTTAGCTTGCCATGATACAATGAGCTATAACACAGCGAGGAGATTCACAAAGCTGCCAGAATAATCAATAATCAATATACAAAAACATAGAGAGTTATCAACAGAAAATAAGGCAGTGATAAAAAATAAAAAAAAAGCTTCAACTCCTGTAAACATCCTTTAAAAGACTCCTACGCTTTCACGTTGATTATTCCAAACAAATGATCATTAAAAAGAAAAGAACGTTAGAGAAAATATTAGATTCTAAGAGTTCGCAGTTTCTTTTGGTTCTGATTAAATTCATAATACATCTAATCCATTAACATGATTTTATATTCATATTTTACACGCTACATAAACTGGAGAGGCCTGTGCATATGGGTTGTGGCGTGCTGGGGCAGTGACACTCACACTCATGTTAAAGCAGCTCCAACAGTAGCATTTAGAGCAAATGGAGTCAGTACTGAAACCTTAAAGAGCAGACAGTGGAAGAGAAAGGATACATATATTATTCAAATCATTAAACACACTGAGAGGCAGAACATTTGCTATCATCGCACTGGAAAGTAGGATTAGGCTCATGTATAAAGGATGGACTGCAGAGACTGACTGAGGATCTTCAGTCTAGAGCTTTCAGTCTTTTCAGGGCTGCATATCATCAAATATATCTGCACTTCTTCAATTATCCTGCCTGGAATGACAAAAGTTGGTGAACTGAATTGAAACAAAGGAGACAGTGAACGTGTCGTGGGCTTCTACTGGTAACCCTGCTCTAAGCTTCCATACTTTATACGTAGTGTAAATGAGTCACTCCTCCTTGTGGCTATGAGATCTCCAATGCTGATAAATATTTGCACAAGCAACATTTGAATGAGATTAAATGTGAAAATTAGATGAAACTCCATCTTTTATTAACCCTTACATACTGTCCAGCTGTAAAAACACTCCAAATGTTTTTACTCTGAAATTTGATGACTTTTTCTAAAGTGGCCCAAAATGCAAAAAAATGAAAATATTTTAGATTTTGACCTGTTTGATCTGTGGTTCAACATTTGGTATAAACACTTTTTATGAAGAGATTCTTAGACAGGGTCAAAATGGATCCAGAACATACTGAGAGGATGTAGAATATGAACAGTATGTGAGGGTTAAAAACCATGAAATATGTCTGAAAATTCCAGAAAAAGCAAGTAAGTATGGTACCTTGATAAAATTATGATTTTTTTTAAAAGTCTACTAAGCACAATTTGTTTTCTAGAGAAAATGAGGGAAGTTATCTCAAACAAAAGATTAGTAGCAACCGGGGCTGTCTAATAAATCCATCACAGCTACAGGAAGATTATCTTTGAGAGGTTTTTTTTTTAATTCAGTTTCAGTGTCAACTTCTGACAAGCCTGGCATGACAATATCAGAACTGTGCAATGTACACTGACTATATTCACTATCAGTCTGTATGAGCCTAGAAACCCATATGAGTCAAACGCTTCCAATTTTGACAAATGTGACCAATAAAAAAAAAAAAAAGGATTACTGAGGGTGTCTCCAGTTTAGTTTAGTGTACAATGGACGTGCCGAGTAATCTGACATTTCTGTCCATTTTCACCGAGCCAAAAAACAAACAAACAAACAAAACAATAAAACCATTCAGTCGCTGTCTTCCTCTCTTTATCATTCTGTCACTTTCTGCTGAGTCTGTCAGTGGACTCTCACTAAAGCAGCATGTCTTCCTATTACAATCTTAAAATCCTTACGGAAGTCATATCATATTAACCCATCACAGCGCATCATGTGTCATACAGTATAACATGTCACTTCTGTCGTGGTTTCCCTCCAGAGTTTTCCTCCTGTTACAATTCAACATTACAATAATTTAAAATGAGAGAAGAACTCATGATGAATGCTCGAGAAATGGCACTAAAATCCAACATACTCATGAGTCATGTTACCTTTCTGATATGAACCAAGTTCTTTTTTCTTTCTTTTTCTTTTTTTTTTAAATTGGGAGTGCAAGGTATGACATCAGTGATCCCGCTCCTCAAACCAGGGCAGACAGAGGGGGGGGGGGGGGACATCACAGCAAGAGCACAGGATTCTGACAGGAGAGGTTATTTGGCAGCCAAACATGTACAACAGCAATTAAAAACAGCCATGGTAAAAGACAACACAATGTTTGTAAGGTCATCGTAAGGTTAAGAGGTCAAAAACATGACTCAAAGGTCAAAGTTGATGAGATAAGGTTAATCATGAGATACGATAAACATTAAGTAAGACTATATAAAACAATCATTTAGAACTGAACAACCACACAGCATGAGGATCATCTTGCTGAGAGGATAAAAGTAGTAATATTAAGTATTTATTCTTACAGTAAATTTACCTGAGTTAGATACCTGTTGACAGTGGTTTAAACAAAAACACAAAATGACGACCCGCCTTAAACATTCAGCTCTCCACACATCTTTGTTTGTCTGATGCTCACATACTTACAGCTAATCTGTGCCAGTTCAGAACCCTTATCTAACTGATGCTGCTGCTTTCAATGGACACAACTGAAGGGACATTTAGTTTCCAGGTCCTGGTTTGTTAGTCATTTACCAGTAAAGCTAAAATAATCTAATCCAGTTACTGTGAGAGAGTGTCAGTTGATAAAAAAGTGTTTGTGCTGTATCACAATAAAGTTTCATTGTGCTATTTCTATCAGTCACTGAAGTTTAGGTCGGTTTTTCTAGGCCAGACTACATGGTGATGATGTGATGACACCTCATCTTAACCAAAGTGCACCGACTCTGTCTGACTTACTTTGAATTCACTGAAAATGAAATGTTTCAGCATATAAAAGCTGTGGATCAGTCCTAATCCTGTGGAAATGGATCACAATCCACCCGAAACCATCCAGAAATATAACAGCTACCCAAGTAGACTGTCAACAGATCCATTTCCATGACAACTGAACAAACTGAGTTGAGTAAAAAGATTGAGAGCCAGTCCACAGGAGCAGGAGTCTGATCCAAGAATGATTTGGTGGATCAGTATCTGCCATATAAAGCTGTAATGGAATGACTGGATGTCTATGGATGATACTGAAACAACGACTGAGCGTCAACACATCTATCACCGTGACAACTTAACATACTTTACTAGCTGATGAAGATGGTGAAGTTGAAAGCACTTGAACTGGAGGTTGGGGGTGAACAATGTAGATCAAATCTTGCATCACAGTATTTCATTTTATATTGAGATGTTGAAATATATATAATCATGATATAGTCAACTTTGCTCTCAGCTAATCCGGTGATTTGCATCTTAAAATCCTGTAAATCTAATACTGCCGAAAGCTGTTCTGCAGCAATTCATTTAAACCATCTGATACAAGCAGAGCTATTAAAGGGATAGTTACAACACTATATTCTGTATAGAAAGATCTCTGGCCCACCTCTGAGTTCAGGTGTACTGATAGACAATTTTAACACAAAGCTTCCAGTTATTTTCAGTGAACATGGTATAAAAATAGATCATTTCAAATGGACTGCAAGTGGCGCTGTGGAGCTAGTGTGAGCATCAGTAAAACAAGCAGCTGGAGCAGATGTGTTTAAGCACAGGGACGTAATGCCTTCATGGATTGATTAGTGCATGGAGTACTGCTGATCACAGGGAAAACACAGCTGTCAGCCTCTACTACCTCCACTCAGACACACACACACACACACACAAACACACACGCACACACACACGCAGATACGCACACACACACACACACACACACACACACAACTAATGGACCATTATCACAATCAGGTGAGATGATGATGATGATGATGATGATGATATTCACTTCTTTGATGCTTCCCTCTCTCCTCTAAGGTTTCTGTCTTTCAGGGAAGGAGTGTTGACAGGGAGGAGACAGTGGTTCACTTTAAGCAGGTCAGGAGGTAAAGAGTGGGTGAGGACGACACAGAGTCTAGGCGGCGTCACAGAGGATCTGCTCCAGCACCGTCAGCAAGTGTTTGAGGCCGTAGACGTAGCCGCGATCGTGGCTTTCACTCGGGAAAACGTGGGCAAAGTCGATCATTCTGACCTCCACCTCCGCCTCTCCTCCGCTTCTATCCGTCACATCGCCTCCTCGTCCTTTCGTCTCCTCCTCTTCTCTCCTCGTGCTGCTGCTGTCCTCTCTCTCTTTACCCTCATCCTTCCCTTCCAGTTGTGATTTGTTTCCGTTTGCGTTGGGTGGTTGCTGTGACTCACCTGTTCGTTTCCATGCAGAGTTGTCTTCCTCGCACAGCGCTGACACGTGATCTCCAGACATTGAGCTTACTGTCGTCTCCACGTTGTCACCATCTCCACTGTTGCCGTGGAGATGACTCTTGGCACAGTTGTGGAGGCCACCTTTCCTGTGGTTGGTGTAAATGGTAGCGAGGCTGTAGTCCCAGGGCACGGCCACCTGAATGTTGTTGTTGTTGTACTCAGCCACTTCCTCTTTCTGGACCGCCCCTTCCTGTCTCCCTTTCTCCTCTCCGCCCCGACTGCCATCACCTGCAGGCGGGTGGATTGTCGGGGTGGTGAGAAGGCAAGAAAGGGAGGATGAGGACAAAGAGGAGGGCAGGCCCTCATAGACAAAGAGAAGGGAGCTTGCGTAGAAGGCCAGCTGTTGCTGGGACTCAAACCAGTGGAGGATACGCTGCACTCTGCTGATACTGGCTGACACTGCATCCTTCCTCAGACACACACCATTGTTGAAGAATTTAGCAAGGCCTGGAGGAGAGGAGAGGAGAGGAGAGGAGAGGAGAGGAGAGGAGAGGAGAGGAGAGGAGAGGAGAGGAGAGGAGAGGAGAGGAGAGGAGAGGAGAGGAGAGGAGAGTGTCTAAATGAGCATACAACTATGTGTGGAGGTTTGACCTCCTTGTCTTAAATAAAGGATATTTTACACTTTTGCTGTCAGTTATGAATGTGAGCTCTACAGTTTTACAGTGTGTATGTATGTTTCCAACAGTTCTGCGTCCACTGGTTTCCATTTATTTCTGTTCAGCGTGGCAGTGTGTGGTGTGTTACCTCACAACAATAATGTAATGTTGACATACACTACCAGTCAAAAGTTTGGACACCCTTTCTCATTCAAATGATTTACATACATTTTAAATTTAAAAATTGGATTTCTATTTTCATGTTTGAAAATGTAAATACTGCCTGAAGGGAAAAAAAAACACTGACAAATCATTTGCAGGATACTCACAGGTGTAACTTTGACATCAGCAGGGATTAAAAGTCTACTCAAAGACTAGACTTGTTCCTCAATGGATATTTTCACATCATCATGTCTTTAGTCTAGAACTAGTCTTAATCTCTGTCTGAGAAACGGGACCTTAAAGTTGGGGCTGTTTGATTTTAGCTTGAAATACATTTCCCCGTTCCTCTTTTATGAAATCTATTGAAGTCATCTCACACATGAGAGAACAGTGAGAATCATTCATTAGTTAGTAGTTAAGTTGTCATTTACTTTGTTTGCAGTAATCATACATTTTCAAACATGAAAAATATATCTCACACACAAGGAAAATAAAACTTACATACCGACAGTGACAGTTTGCAATTTGAAGAAAAAAAAATGAAGAAACTAAAACTCAATCATTAGTATATATTAGTGAGACACACACATACCATCTTTAATAGTGTCCTGAACCAGTCCTCTGCCATAGTGCTGGTCGTATGAGTCAAACGTGTCACTGCACAGCTTGTACACCTGAAACACAGGAACATACAGGACAGTTAGACATGGTTGGATCCAGTGTCCAGGAAGCCCTGAGCACTCAATGATGGGAGGACAAAAAATGTCCTAATACAACACAAGGCTTGACCCGTTCTCTTGATGTTGATCATTATAGTCACTGTCAGAAACCTAGTATGTCCAAAACTTAATATGTGAGTTAAATGTGAGTTAAATTTTAGTTACAATGTTTCCACCCAGCAGCAGCGTTATCCAATCAGAATAAAATAAAAGTTGTTTGGGGATATGAGGTTCAGTGCCCAGGGATCCCTGGGGACCCCTGGGGGTACTAATGCAGCCTTGCATGTAGAGTTTGTGTGTGCTGTATTTGGGAACATTCATTTTGCAGATGAATCAATAGTGAAAATAACTGTTACTTGCAGCTTTAGTAAAAATACAGAAGTGTAAGTTGTTAAATGTATTTAATGTATGAAAAGTAAAATTACTCATTATGCATTCATTTATTTATTTATTATTATTATTATTCTTTTATGTCTTTATTGATGCTTTTACCTTGCAGCACTTAGGGATTTGCTTCATATGTAAAGTGTGCTACAAATAAAATGTCTTGCTATAATTATCATTATTATCATTATTATGAAGAAAAAGAGTGCACCTGTTGCTTAACTCAACTCATAGTATTTAGATAGTAAGATTTGATACATTAATGATGAAGAGGTGGAGGAGAGTTGCTTCTCTCTCAAGAACGAAAACGAACACCAGCTCCACCTAGTGGTCAAACAACACAGCTCCTTTACACTGCTGCCTGCCTCCAACACATCAGACCTACGGCCTGTCCTTCTGATGAATAAAGTTAATGTAAGGCTTAGCTGTCTGAATGCTGAGATATAACATGTAGTATAGACTCAAAACAGTACAGATAATTACACTGACAGTTCATCACACCAGCTGCTCCATGGCCAACTGTGTAGACAGGATGTGTTTCACAGTGAACAGCTGATCTCCAAACCAAAATAAGATCCACATTAAATACTTACACTTCATAACTTTTTGAGTGTTAGAGGAACTTTTGTAAAGGACTGATCATAAAAACAACATGACATTTCAAATATGAATCTAAAAACAGCTGACATACTACAGTCATGTGGTCCTGCTTCAGTTCCTTATGAATGACTGAACTATTACTACTACTAGAAGCTTCACAGCTTCACACTTACCATGATGATTCCCCCCTCAACCACTTCTTATCTTTTCCTTTTACCCTCTCTCCTCCCTTACTATCACTCCTCCATCAGTGAGATCATTATCACTAATTATTCTCCTCTCCATCTAAACAAACACATAGCAGAGATACAGTATGTTCTATTAAAACTATCTTTACAGAGTTCTCTGTGGGCTGGTCTCTGACTTTAAAACTTGACAGTCTTATATCATTAGATGGATTTCAACTTGTAATTATGGACCTTTATAAAGATGTGTGTAGTTGTTTCTGTTGTGTTTTGTTGTCTGCTTTAGTTTCTTATAATATGCTCAAATCTGATTAAATATGTGGTAATAATAATAATATTTTGGTCACAATTGAAGGACTCATTTCAAACATGTTCACATAATACATTTATGTAAAGAAATAAATATCGGCTGATGTATCATTATAATATTTAATCATATGATAATAAAAAAAACCTGATCTCATCCTGCCAATCACCTCTTCACTCTGCTGCCTTCAGGGAGGTGTTACAGGTCTATGATCAACACTTTTTACCCATGTGGAATTAAGGAACTGAACTCTATCATATAACACTATGCAAAAATCCATGTTTCATGCAATAATGAATAATCTCCTGCTGGAGTGTGCAATACAATATCATGTGTAATTTATTTATTTATTATTATTATCATCATTATTATTATTCTTCATTAGTTTATTTATTCATTCATTTATTCTACATTCGAGTCAAGGTTGATGGTGTTCTTTTATCTTTTCTAACCTGCACTTTTATTGGTAGTTATTAGTTTGTTCTTTTAAATGCCACTGAAAGAACAAGCACTGACATGTCATTGTACAGTTGCTGTTCAATGACAATAAACGTATTCTGTTTTTTATATTGTAAGAAATGTATTTTAATATTTTAATATGTTAACTTACATGTAACTTTGTCACTTGTACAAACAGGAAGTTGAGCTGTACAGTACCCTGCAGCAGACTCAGAGCACTTAGCTTAAGTCCACATATGGACGGTACATTTATGAGGTTGGTTTACAAAGGGTGGGGACATGCAGTCATACACACACTGTCATCTACAGTGAGGAAGAGATTAGACAAACCACCAATTAATATGTTATTTCATCATACATAGAAAGAGTGGTAGTTCAAATAAAAATAGTTTCCTCACATGAATCACAATCAGAATCATCTTTACTGGCCATGTATGTTTACACATACAGGGAATTTGACTGTGTTATTGGCTTTAATCGTATTTACACTGAATACACCAATTAAGTGACAGATCATGAGCTGTTCTAAGCTGCTGTTCTCTTCTATGGAAGCTTATTGTAAAGTTGTGTGCCCTTGTGTAAGTTAGTTATTCATTGTGTCACACCCAGCCCACATGGAGTCATATGACACCAAATGGTCAAACATCGACCAGAACAAAACATCTTACATAAACTAAAAACTTTGTGTTCTGTACCTGCTCTGCTAATACAATCACACACACACATGTTCACTTCCTCAAACACAGCACAGTTTTTTTTATAATCATTCATTTGGAAAAAAAAACCCCATCAGAAATGAAAGAGTTCTTCAATCATCATATATCATATAATCACACAGCATTTATTAAACATTAAACCTGCCTGTTCCTGTATCTAACACTGACCTACAGTCCTGATCCTAACTGTGCACACATATCTTTGCATCTGGACACATTCTGCTTCACATAAGGCTCCACGCTGTAGTTGTTTTTCATCAGACAATATGTTCTTCATTTAAGAAGAACAGACCATCTTTCTCTGTACATCAGGAACAGACAGATAAATGGAGAAAGTATGGAGCTCCAGGGCTGGACTGTCCTACACACTGCTTTTCATAACTTAAACAACTTTCTGTTATTTTAATCTAGGGCTGCAGCTACAGATCATTTGTATTATTCATAATCTGTTAATCTGATCAATAGTTTGGTCTTTAAAACATCTGGAATCTGTGAACATGTATGAGCACAATATCCTTGAGCAAGTGACCACCAACTAGTAGAGCATGAGCAAGTTATTTTTGTTAGTTCATATTTGTGTATTGCAGCAGGCAGGAAAACCCAAATGGGGCAGTTAATGATGATGATGTTGACAGCACGTTGTAATGGAAACTGATCGAAGTGATAAATGTGTTGCTATTTGACTCTTTTCCTTTCTGACAGATAAGACGTTCTCTTTCTCTTTCCTGTCCTCCTCTCCCTCTCTGCCCCACGTGGACCCAATAATGAGACCCTATCATGATGTGTGTTTAGAGCTCCACACACAGCAGACTCAACAAACAACAACTGTTAATATGGAAGGAGGTCTCACGTGTGTGTGTGCGTGCATGTGTGTGTTACTATTTCTTAATTAGGAGCAATCAGGGCAGGGTAACTCCCCAAAGTACATGTATGGTAATGAGATCAGGACATGTTGTTTCTGTGTGTGTGTGTGTGTGTGTGTGTGTGTGTGTGTGTGTGTGTGTGTGTGTGTGTGTGTGTGTGCGCGCGTGTGTGTTAGAGGGGTGTGATGTGTGTGTGTGCGTGTGCGTGTGCTTGTGCTTGTGCGTGTGTGTGTGTGTGTGCGTGTGGTCTCTTCAGCTCAGTAAACCACCTGAACATGTTTCACACATCACAGGTTAAATATTGACTCGTCTCATGTTGTTCAACAGTATGAGAGGTGTTGCAATGCATTTTGCAGTAACTGTCATATATTATGATCACATTTTATCTTAGGTAGTTACCATAAGCAAGCAGTGTGTGTGTGTGTGTGTGTGTGTGTGTGTGTGTGTGTATTTATTACTGTCTATTTCCTCTTTCTTATATTCAGGCACGGCACAGCAAATTCCGTTGTACTTCTTGTACAATGACAATAAAGTTTATTCTAATTCTAACCTATCTTCATTTTTACATACAAAGCAAAGCAAAGTTTGTATTTTATTGAATATTTCAATAGCTTTTAATCAGACTTTGCACCCCTTGATCGCTGTTACAATTCCATCAATACAACTGAATTTGAATTTCTAGAAAACAGAGGACTGACTACAAGAGAGTGGTCCTTCTAGTTTATTCAGGCACTTGAAGGTGCATAATGCATACTGCAGTCCGCTTCTATCCACGCGTTACTGCTCCCAACATGCCTACCTTGTATGGCACTAAACCGAGTTAAGGTTAAGACCAGATATGAACAGGAAATGAGTGTGCACAAAATCAGCTGTGTAGACACCTTGGGTTATATGTGTCTGTGTGGCCTAAATGGAATTTTAGGATCCTCAAAACAACTTTTCATCATGTCATCATAGCTTTTGCCTTGTCACAGAGCAGCTAAAGCTGACCATGATGGAAGAACAGTGCAAGCTTTGTATCATCAGGTTGTGTTAATATGTAAATGAATATACAGTCATTGCTATTCTCCAACTGACTGAGAATATAATGTAGCTGACAGACAGCTCTGGATTCCACTAATGCTCATATTAGCTCTATGTTTCATGGTAGAAACATGTATAATGTTAATACAGGTGAAGTAATGACATTCTAAAATATTTACTGAGGCTACAGTTCAACTCCACCTGCCAGAGCTTTATGATATAAGCCCATTTCAGATATTAGTACAACAGGAGGCATTCATCAAACTGTGTGTACAGATCCACAACTACAGGTCCCACTCACCCTCATGCCCAGCACCAGGAAGCCTATCTCCTCCATCAGTGGGTATTTCCTGATCTGCTGTTCTCTTTTCTCCTGCGAGGCGAACGGGTCGTAGCTACGCTGGCCCAGCTTCACGTCCATGATGCACGGCTTGACGAAGCGCCGGGTCACGTCCTCCAGCTTCAGGTACAGGTCTGAATCAGAGGGCGCAGACACAGCACTGATGATGTTGGCTTTTCATGGCAAACAGATACTGAACAATCTCTATCACACATATGTTAAAAAAAATAAATTAAAAAAAATAAAAGGGTTTTTTTTTTTCAATAGTAGAATACCTCCCCACTGTGTGATACAGGTGAAATATTGTACATGCACAATTCAGAATGTGATCATTTTGTATTTTGTCTGTTAGTTGACTGGTTTTTAACACAGGGTAAATACAGTCCAGTAAGTATTTGAACAGTTAAACATGTATTTATCTTCAAGTTCTGTTTTTCAGTACATTCAATTTGAAATGAAATAAGTGCAAACACACAATTTATAAAAATCTCTCTTCTCTTAATTAGAATCTCTCTCTTGGTTTCAGAATCCAAATCAAATTGTACTAATAACCTTCAAATCCACACGTGGTCCTGCTCCACTGTACATCTCTGAACTTCTCTCACCCTATTACGCACCAAGATCCCTGAGATCTGCCAATCAGATGTTCTCACATGTTCCAAGGTCCAGACATAAGACCAAAGGAGACCACACTTTTACTGTTGCTGCCCCAATACTGTGGAACAAACTCCCCCTCGGTATCAGGTCAGCTGAGTCAGTGCCTCATTTTAAAAAGCTTTTAAAGACGCACCTGTACAGACAGACTTTTTATAATATTGTATAATTGCTGCTCTTTGTTGTTTTATTTATTGTTTAAAGTGTCATCTGTTTATGCTTGATTATTGTTTTATTGTGTTTTGTGTATGTTATTCTCTTAATATTGCATTGTGTGAAGCACCTTGTAACTTCAGTTTAGAAAGGTGCTGTAAAAAAATTAAGTTTATTATTAAAGTTTATTATTTTTTATTAACGACAAGAGGGGAGACTGCAGCTTTAATTTGAGCTGGTTTACATCAATATAGAAAGTACTGTGTGGGAGATATAGTCTTTAATGAGGAATAAAGAGGTGACCATGCAAGAGAAGAAGGTAATAATGAGGCTATATAGATCAGATATCAGAGGTAGTTGGTTTCCCCAAATCAATAGCTAGCTTCTATAAAAGCAGGTTAATACAGGAGAGATAGAAAATGTCAAATGAGCTGGTAGATAAAGGAGCACAGGACTTGGATGTGGGTTAGGGTTGGAAAATGTGTGCATGGTGACCAAAAAAGCCCTTCATGACTATACAGGAAGTCAAGAATGCTCTACAGGATGTAGGCGGATATGCTTCCTTATCAGTGATCAAGAGAAGATTTGATGACCAGAACTTAAGAGGATTTACCACCAGATGCAAACATCTGGTGAAGCCTCAAAAAACAAATATCAGCCTCTATCAAAATGATGGAAGGAGGAAAGTATGGAGGGAAAAAAAGGAGCAGCTCATGACTCAAAGCATAGCAGCTCATCTGTCAAACATGGTGGTGCTTCTGTTCTAGCTACCAATGGTACTGGAACACTGGTATTTATGATGATTTCACTGCTGATGCTTGAAGCCCTTAAACTTTGGGCACTATGGGCCTGATTTACTAAAGGTTTGTGTGTGTAGAAACGTGTGCAAACTTGACATCACCCGCAAAAGATGTGCAAGCTGATCTACTAACGCAGCTCACGGAAGTTTGCATCTTTCAACTGTGCAAGATAGTACACACTGTCCATTTAGTACGTTTACCGTAATGAATGTAATATGAGGCGTTTTAACCCCAGTGTGTAAAATACAGGGAGGAGAAAATGTAAATATGTTATTTAGTACACACATTGTGATTTACCAAACCTGAAGGTATTATTTCTGACGCTAACTGCGTCTATAAATAATACCTTTGAAGGACAGGTGTTAACCGGCTGTTACTATGGAGACGAGGAGACGGAGGCACAATGACAGAATACACACAGGACAGAGTTTTACCACCTGTATTTTTGGAGTGGAATATTTGTGGTTTTAATAACAGCATTGACTTCGTCACTAATACTCTCCATATGTGGGTTTCTCTGGTAATATTAGTTTTTGTTATAACTCAATATATTAGTTAACCTCTTCCACTAGAACCTGTTCACATTTCATTTTGTTCTTGCAGCTTTCTGCTCGTCCAAACTCTCCATAAAGACACAAAACCCTCATTTAAATACTGCTGTCTGCACCTGTTGCACCTGTTTTCATTTACACAGTTATTCTTAGTAAATCACCTGCAAAACACACGCAAACGGCACGCGCAATCTATTGCACAGTTCACGCAATTTAGTACCCACTATTTGGGATCTTAGTAAATCAGGCCCTATATGTTAAAAGGGCTGTATCTCCCATTTGCTTCATTAAATGTATGTTGCATGTTTCTATTGTATCTATGGATGTAAAGACTTCATCAGAACTCACCTGATGATACTCAGGCCAGTTCTAATGTCTTTTTTCTAAGATTTCTAAGCAGATTTAAGGATGTTTATTCACAATGCAAGTGATGATGATATCCCCAGGAAGTACAAATTAAACTGCATCTTAAAATATGTATGATGTCAGACTTGACAGAGCAGACTCAGTGAAGCTCACAGTTTGAAAACCACTGATATAAAGGAAATAACATCACCTCCTGGTATGTGGTTTTACAGATGAACTGGCTTTAACACATTTGTCCTGGAGAGTTGCAGGGACTGGACCTATCCCAGCATGCACTGGGTCAGACAGGTTATATCATAGGGTCAGTTCTCCACAACTGACCTAACCTACATGTATTTGGACACATCAGTTTGGAAATACTTGTGAGTCCAATACACTCTTTTTATTCTCTCTTCTCAGCAGGAAGGAAACTGACACACATACCTTACATATACACACATTGATTTTACACACACACACACACACACACACACACACACACACACACACACACACACACACACACACACACACACACACACACACACACACACACACACACACACACACACACACACACACAGTCCACTCTCTCACCGTTGGGGCTGTCAGGAGACGACCAGGTGCCGTAATATTTGGGGAGATGGTTCTGGAGCTGGAGAAGACATGGATCACAGCAGTCCTCTGCATACACCTAGAACACACACACACACACACCTACACAGTCATCATCCTCAAACTATATACAGGAAGTTACTGTAGATGGGTCAATGACGTGATGTAACCCAGTGTCAACTGGTGTATAACAATCTGATTATATACAGGAAAATAAATATAATCCAGTACACTGCACAACACTATGTTTTTAACACATTTTACATCATTTGTCTAAACTTTGACAAACTTTGTCTAAAAAAAAAGTTTAGGAAATGTCCTGCTCTATATGACAAAATGCTTTAAAATGTAAATGTAGAAACAAACATTTTTCTTTTCATTTGATGTTTTAGAATGAAGTCATTATTAGTATAAGTACACTTAAATACACTGTAGGTGATAAAATGTTTTAATATGTATAATTATTTTGGTAAAAATGGTGTAAATGTCATTTCAAATGATATAAAACCAACAAAAATACTAAATGTACATTTTAACAAACCTGATGCTGCTTTTAAAAGTAGTTTTAATATACTTTTGAATTGCTCATCTTGCCAACTCTTATTGGTCCCTTACACAGATATAGTAGAGGGCTGCATATAACATTTATTTATTATTAAACATTTTTCCTTATTTAATTCATTCTTGAATCTGTTGCTGGATTTTTAGATTACACAATTATTTTAGTCTATCAAATGAAAGCCCAAAGAGATACTTTAAGTTTAAGCAATAAGAGATATTACTGTTATACGGATTTATCTTTATTTAGTATGTGTGGTGTTCTGGAGAAGGGCTGGCAAATACAAGTATTTGATTGTTGAAGGCTGTAATAACTTCCTATCATTTCAGCACTAATAGGGTATATAGAGTATGAGGCTTTTTCACCCTCTTTGAACACAATGATTTAAACAAGCATCATAAATATCCAACATAAAAGAAAGTATTACAGAAGCTTCACATTGTTAACTATATAACATAAAGGAAATATACTGCTTGTATAGGACTTCCAGGCCTGTGTGGGATGGCGGGTCAGTGCGATGTGTGTTGGAATTAGGTTCCATCGGTTTGGTTAAGAGACAGGACATGATGCCATGACTCACTCCTGTTTGTATGAGAGTTGCTGAGGCTGACAGCGCTGCTAAGCTGTAAAGCAAACACTGAAGCTCTAAAGCAGCAGACACACGTGCTGCTCTGTGGGACTGCATATGCCCATATACAACCTCTGATATCTATACTGATTATTAAGAATTCTCATTTCTCCCTCCATTCATCTTTTATCACTTAAGGATAAAAGGACAGGATCTTTGAGCCTTCGTACATATGTGGTTTTATTTTCTGCTAGCATGCCCTGGATCATTCATGAGTTTGTTTATGTTACAGTTTATCAGTTTGTCAAACATGAGCAGATGAATATCAGTCTATGCTTGGTACAGTATGTGCTGTATGTTGCTGTGCTGGGTTTCTGTAAAGGTGTGTGTGTGTGTGTGTGTGTTGGAATGTGTCTTATGTTGAGTGTGCTGCTGTTAAACACAAATCAGTCCTAACAGACTTGTGTAAGGTGGAGACCTCACACAGGTCTGTTTCAATACTGCATTATATGTAGTGGTGTAACAGTATTACAGACAGCATGATACACATGATGATATGCAATGCTGAACAATGAATTACCGTTTGTGTAACTTTGTGAATGTTCCTGAATGAATTAAAGTTAATAAAAAATGAAATTATTAGTATATCAACAATGGGGCTGGATATCGTTTTAAAATTGATGATACCAGTACCAATCCAAGTACTCTTAAAGTGACACTGATACCAGCTGAGTGCTTCATTTGATACCCATCATGCCACCACTCCTCCACATCTAAATGATTAGATTTTTTACACAAATGCATTTAATTAATAACTCAAACTCACCAAATTCACCATGACTTCACCACCACAGACAGGTTGTAGCTGCTGTGGCAGTGGGCCAATCACATGTCGCATTAAATTGAAGAACACTTGCATTGATTGGCTGTGAGCAAGTCCATACAAATACTCCTATTTTTTAGCTCTGGGTGCAAAACGGATCGATTGCAGGTATCGTTTGATGGGAGACGTTTCCATACTACTTGGTATCTGTAGTAATAATTCTTCACTCTTTGCTTCCAGCAAATATGAGGACTTGCTGCTTTCCTCTGTTACATCATTGGAACTGATATATATCTGTGTTAGACAATTGGTGAGATAATAAAGGCAACCTGAACACACTTTGGGCTCTGGTACAACAGGATGGACAGTTATATTTATATTTTACTGAAGACTCACTGTTGTCACTTTTTGAAATGGTAGACTTGTATGAAGTGATTTTAACAGCATGTTCAGTTACCAGTTACCAAAATGTTGTGGTGACAGCTGAGAATGTTTCCAGTGCTTTATCACCAACAATACAATCAAAAACTAGAATATGAATTGAATCAGACTGTTGCAGAAGAAGAGAGGAAAAGACTATAAACCAATCAAAACACTATTTCAAAATACAAAATGTACTATTTGAGGTATATGAAGCAAGCTTACTCTAGAAATACACAGATACCTATACAGGATATTTACTGTATGTGTGTGTGTGTGTGTGTGTGTGTGTGTGTGTGTGTGTGTGTGTGTGTGTGTGTGTGTGTGTGTGTGTGTGTGTGTGTGTGTGTATGTGCATGCGTGCGTGTGTGTGTGTGTGTGTGTGTGTATTACCATGCTGTAAAACTGCATCTCTCGTGGACCTCTGGGTGGAGGCTGAAGCTGCTTCAGGACTGTTCCATCTGGATGCTGCAAAATACCTGCAACACACACAGAGACAGCAGAGCCAATCAGAAAAAAGATTCTAATGCTTAAAATGATAAAAGAAAGCTACAGTAAGTGACAGCTGATAGAAGCACGGTGACTGTGTGACTGTGAACAGGTCTCAATCTAATTTCCCATATTTTTTTAGTGGTTTCACAGTAAAATGTCATCAAAATGATTTCTGAAGCCAGACTCTATGTATACATCAGTGACAAATAAGAGTTGGCAAGATGAGCAATTCAAAAGTATATTAAAACTACTTTTAAAAGCAGCATCAGGTTTGTTAAAATGTACATTTAGTATTTTTGTTGGTTTTATATCATTTGAAATGACATTTGCACCATTTATACCAAAAGTAAGACTCAATGCACCTGCAAATGTCAAATGGTGTAACCACAAAAGAATGATAAATATTACATATTTTATCACCTACAGTGTATTTAAGTGGACTTATACTAATAATGACTTCATTTAAAAAAATGTAAATGGTTCCTGATCTCCATGGTTACCCAGATGAAATGTAATATTTAGAACAATTGTATTCCATTACCTTTATTTAATATAAAGTTATAATGTAAGATCATGCCATGGTGTTATATTGACAATTTACTGTTTTTAAGCAAGTTGAATGATTTGGTACAAAGTTTTTTATGGTTACACCACTTAGACATTTTTACCATAATCCTCTAATATATTCTCTCAAAATGGATTAAAAGCAGAAACTCGATGCTGGGTCCACAAAAAAAAGAATGTGTGCAAGTTATTTTCACATTTTAACCTTTTAAATGTGACTAAACCACATGGACACAAAAAACCTCATTGACCTGTATACATTGTGTACAGTGCATTGTAGTCATGAAAGATATACAAAGTTGTCCAGTCTTTTACTGCTTAGAACAGAATGAAGTGAGTTTGCCTTTCACATGGGTATGACAATGATATATTCTCCATGAGCAGTCAATGAGAAACTCAACTCTGCCATCATTACGCAACAACCAGGCTACATTCACAGAGCTGGACAAACATCACCCTGTGTTTGCAAATTCAATGTGATTTATAAGCATGTAAATCAGGGCCTGTTTGTGAAGTAGCTCAGAGTGGAACAACACTTGTGACTGGGATGAGGAGTGGAACCATCAACGTTCTTACATTTAGGAACAGTAGTTTCAGCAGTGATGACTTGTCACAACTAACTATTTTGGCAGAATAAATGTAAATGAGTTCAGGCTTCCGGTTCTCTGTTTGGAATCATGGCAAAAAAAAGCAGCTGCACATATTTATCACAGGCTTTTAAAAAGGTGTGACTAAATCTTCCACTGAGAGTTTTTGCTCATAGTTAAAGCCTGATTACCCAAATACTGTCCATTATAAGAGAATGTAATCATTTATGGTTACTTTCTTATTCATTTTTCATGTTTAGTGTTATATTTAATGTGTTTTTGCTTGGGCTGGGCAACAAATCCATATTATATCGATATTGTGATATTTTATAGATATCGTCTTAGATTTTAAATATCATATTATGGTGATATAGAATAAATAGAATCTTAACACACTGTTCTATTATCAGCCTTTATCCACTTAGTTATTATATCCACATTACTGATGATTATTTATCAAAAATCTCATTGTGTGAATATTGTGTCAAAGCAGCGATAGTCATCCCTACAATATTGTCAAAATATCGATATTGAGGTATTTGGTCAAAAATATCATGATATTTGATTCATATTGCCCAGACCTAGTTTTTCCATCAGGTTAAATTTAGATATTCTTATGAAAATCAACTATAGTTATTCATACATTTTCTTGTGCTGAAAAGGCTTCTTTGGGTTTAAAAAGAAAGATGCTGTGAGGAACAAGATGAGTCTCCTGTTACATCATCACATGCTGATGGACAGAATGAACCTGCAGTACAGAGGATTAGTCTGCTCTTTGGCTGATCTCTACATTCTTCTAAGAACACACAGAAATACAAACAAACACATGCAAATACCTAACATTATACAAACCCCCCCCCCACCCCCACACACACACACACACATAACTGGCACGCAATGGAGGGAAGGGGTGGGGTGATGATGTGAGCCTGCGGGTCGACATCTGGCCTGAGTCTATACGGTCATCAGTCAAAATCCTGTGACCAATGAGGAGGCAGTGCCATCCCTGTGCTGTACAGCTACTCATGTAATGTTTCTCCTTCACTGTGAGGCACTCTGCATATCAAGGTAAAGTGCTATATTCATATATTCCATTATCATTATTAGAATTATTGTATTATATTAAAGACAGGAGAAGTATGTGTGTCACTATGATTCTAAAGGAGTATAAACACTACACCTCCCATCATCCATCAGTCCAATCCACACAGTCTACTGCCCTATTCACACAGGATGGACATCACAGGGGGAGGTGGGGGATGAAATATTCTGTTTTCTTCTGTATCAATGTAATCTAGTAAAAACATAAACTGCTAATAGCCAATTCAGCAGACGTCTAATGGAAGTCAATTTGTCAAAACACAACGAATGTGAAAGACACGTTCAGCACGTTTCCAACATGTTTTAACATCCTTCATTTTCACACAAAATTCAGATTTCACAGAGCTGATCAAATGTAAAAGTAGAAGGAAAAGAAAGCAGAGATCCACTTTAAAATACAAGGATGTCAACTTCCAGACCAGGGTTAGTAGACTTTTGATTTTGTCATTAGTTTTTATTTTTATTTAGTTTTTCAGTTTGTTTTTTTTAGTTTAGGTTTTATTTAGTTTTAGTCTTCAGTTTTCAGGTATTAAGAGGAAAGCCTTGATTAGTAGAAGCTGAAAAGGATGAAATAATACTGACACTGAGTTAAGGTTTGCTGTGTTTGGGGTGCATTCTTATTTTTATTTCAGTTAACTAAATGATTTTGTTCACTGCTAGTTTGTGTTCACTATAATAACCCTGCTCCAGACTGGTTAGACTCACTGACCAGTGCAGGTAAGTTCAACTGACACATAATGGAGCTTCAGACTCTTCATCACAAATAGCTACAATACTACTTCAATGTAAACACGTTACCAGATTTCACTTAGTAGAAAAACATATTTAAGTATTAAAAGGTAAAGTGCTTATCATGCAGAATTATCCTTTAGTGTTCATATTATTATTATATTATTGTTATTGATGCATTAACATAGAAGCATGTTATTGTTCTAGCTAGTTGAGGTGAACTAATTAGAACTACTTTTTATAAAGTATAAGGTATAAATCATCACACAATTCTGTGTTAGACCTTTTTAGTCAACTTCATTCCAACTTATTACACATATTTTTCAGAAGTTATGGTCAATAGGCCTCCTTTAAATTAAACTACGATTCATTTTTGAGTTGAACGAAGGCTGTCCCAAATCGACCTGGGAGGAGAACAGGAGGGTTAACAGATAAGGATGATAAAGATCCCTATAACTAACTATTTAATGGAGACCTCTAACAGAGCTTTGACATTTCTTATATGAAACATACAGGTTATTAGAGGATATCCACATCTCTTATGATATTCCTATACACTTAAAGATGTTTTATGTTTCTGTCATTTATGATTGTTGTTTTATACTCTGGTCCTGAAGAAAACATATTTCATTTCAAATGTTTTTTTATCACAACAAAACAGGTCAAGTGAATAAAGTCAAATACTAGTACCTCAAAACTGTACTTCTACAGTATACAGTGTTTGAGTAAATGTACTGACTCATTTTATGTTCCTTTTACTGGAAAAAAAGATGACAAACAATACCGAAAGAATTCTGAATCTGAATCTTATTTCCTAGTAGGTATGTGAGCTGCTGAGTTTACTAATCTTTCTGCAGCTGTTAAACTAAAAGGAAAAACTATCTTCACCTGAAAATCACCAAGAGTCAATGCTCAATGCTCAATAGAAGAATGTGTTTTCAGTAGAGCACAACATATCCATAGAATTACTGTAGGTGTGGTTTTGTGTCATGTGAATGGCTTTCACTCACTGTGAGAGCCGACCACATTTATTGGAAGCAGAGAACATAGACGAGAACCGTGAGGAGAAAACAAACAGAGCCCGAGGCAGAAAGAAGACAGGGCCGTCCTGAAAGACAACATACCTCAGTGAAATCAGTGGTCACTGCTGGCCTGAGCCTGCTGAAGAACAAAACCTCTCTCTCAGCTGTGTGACTACAACTAATGACTGGAGACTGTTCCATCAACCAAATCAACTGACAGAAACCACCAAGCAGCAAAAGTGATTCCAACACCTGATGAGTTTGTAACTTATATCAGCCACCGACGATAAATACCTGTATGTCACCTACTGTGATCTCACATTACAATAATATAGATACAATAGAACTGTGTTGAATCATTTGTCCAAATTTATAAATATCCAAATATAGAATGAAATGTTACAAAATCTGACTACATCATTTAACAGATTCCTCAAACACGTACAACAGAAGTAGACAGTGCACAGTGTCTTTCCAGTGATTCTTAATCACAGACTTATTGTAAATGCATATTTAAAGTGCATTGTGTTCTCTGACTGTACAGCCATTAGAACTTTAAAATGTATCCATATCTATCCATATATCCATATATCTGTCTTCCTGACTCAAACAAACATGTGAACTTGTGGACATCACAGGGAATTTGTGAATTTGGCTTGTCTACTTTAGTTGGACGATATATTGTCTCAGAAGTAATTGTGATAAACGATATTATTGTCATTTGAAGATCATTATACACCACTGATATAATGATAATATAATATCTTAATAATGCGAAGAGGGCGTGGGTAGGATTACAGAGTTATTTACCTTCAATTCCATGTGTCCATCTGTCCTTATGTCTCATGTCAGCTGTTGTTCTTTGAACTTTAACATCTGTACATGATTACAGAGATAGTACGTACTGTCATGCTGCTGCATCATTACTGTTATCATAGTGTATCACTAACAACACATTTTGTACTCCTCATGGATGGACTTCCTTACTGACAAGAAGAAATATTTGTTATTTGTATAACAAATAATTTGTTGAGTGTAGTTGTATGACCTTATTTATGTTGTTTTTATATGCCAGCTATGTGGTTGCTTCATTATGTGTCAAATGGAAATATACTGGAATGTCCCTTTAAAGTAGAAGTTATGAGTAAGTATAAACTCAAACAATTAGATTATGTTATTCAACTTCCTGGTCAGCTCAGCCAATCAGTGAGAAAATCATCAGCTGACTAGTCTGTCAATTGATCACACTGTGAGTGTCACTTGTGACAGACGATAACACACAGCAGCTGATCTGATGACTTTATAGTCATCAGATCAGTTATAGTTGAATCATTTTAAAGCAAATCATTATTTTATGCTGCACTCTCATATTTTAGTCTTTTAGCTTTTTCTTTCTCTATTTCTATTTTTCTGTACTTTGTTTTCTTTTTATTATAATTGGGTTTTCTTTGTTTAAAATTGTATGTTTTAATGTTTCCAATTTTAACTGTTTAATCATCTCCTGATATTTAGTTTTTATGTAAAGCACATTGAGTTGAACTTATACTTACTACATGCACATTAACTTTATATATACATGACTGTATCCAGTATGTATTGGGAGTGTCTGTGTTTATCCTACATATCCAGATACAACATAACACATGAGAACTACAATGATGGCACAGTTAAGTTCAATTCAATTATAAACAGATTAAATAGCTCTCAGTGATTTAATAGCAGCACTGCTCATCAGTGGAAGGATCATTCTAGTTTATTATAACTTAGGTTTTTACCTTGTATCTTTTCTGCTGGTTGTAACAACACTGTACCAGAGTGTAACTGATGTATCAGCAGGCTGATGCTACACAGTAGTGAAACAGGAAGCACGCTGTCTTCACATGCTCAATAAAGATACTTTCATATATACAAGGTTTCAGTCCAAGAGCTTCTTCAGGTATAACTACACTGTAAAAAAGTCCTGCTCATTATATATGTGTGTTACCATTCTTTAAAGGGATCCTTATCAGATGTTATTTGTTCATGTAAAATCAAATGTTACTAGTACTGGTACTCCAGCTCATATTCAAACCACAGACAACCATCCTTTCAGAGTCTAATGCAGAACTGACTGTGGCAAGTATATAACAACTATTGTAGCTCCAGGTGTAACAGTTGGAATCGTGCCCCACCTTCAACATGGAGAACATGAAGCAGCTGACAGGTCGGACTTTCACCTTTGCTTTTCTGTCTTGCATCAGACACTGTAACTACATTATAATCTAAGCTCAGACGGACGAGCACTGCTCCTATGGAAACAAGACTGGTTTGCATGAAAAGATTCAGGTGGTGGACAGTGTTGACTGAGTTTCATAACCAGTGAGCCCTAACTCATTGGTTACACCCAATGTGATATTTTTATCTGGAAACATTTGTTATCTACTACAAGGCTGGTGACTATGATTAAATATTATATATATATATTGATTAAAATAATCAAATAGCCTTTCAAGTTGAGTATAAGCACGCACAAGCGCACACACGCACACACACACACACCTTAGATTTAAAATATAGTAGAGGGGTCTGTAATAGGTTAGCTAGATATCTGTGGGTTTAACTCAGGTTTCCTGGAATCATGAAGTTGGTTCACTATTAACTGGGGTAGATCACCATGGTAACCTATGCTGTGACCAATCAGCTCCAGAGTAAATCAAAGCATTAGATCAAAACATGGTAGCTGATCAGATCAGTGCAGGTAGAAAATGTAGACACTGGAACCTTTTATTATTTTATTATGAAGTCAGTACACACTGTTAATTATCTCAGCAATTAAATCCAACACTTGAGCTTCAGTCAGGGACCAGGGATCCGTCTCACAAAAGCAATTAGTGTGCACTGCTTCCACACTGATGGCCAACGGTGCCCGCATCCCTTTCCACTATAATGACTGTCTAAATGTATCCAGCATTTCGTTAAGGTTTAGATTACTTAAATGAGAGCAAAGAACACTGCTCATGTGAGTATGCACACAGTAACTGTTGCAGGCAGTGTGCACATGCCTACACAGTAGATGGAGTGTGGATTTCCACAGTGAGCATGCTAGAACTTCTGGTACTCATGATGCATGTGATAAGCATGTAGTTAAGAACCCTGCCCCTTTTCGTAATAGCTGGAAAAACAAGTTAGCCGAATGAGCCGATTGATAACCAGCTGTGTGACACTAGTTATCTAGGATCACCAGTGTTGAGCTGTTTGAAGCCAACAGCTCACAGCCAAAAAGTTTGACTAAAATTCACAAAGTACATTATTAGAGCAGTAAAGTGTAATCATTCACTAATAGGATTGAATGCATGGAGAAAATCCATCTAACACGAACAAACAGTAACAGTCAAAGCAGGCCGTCTACCTCCAGTAAAAATAAGTGTAAAACACATTTTTATCTGACCTGACCTGAATCACAAGATGCCTCATTTAAAGAAAACGCAGTACATGTTTTTAATTAGCCAAGATGATGAAATAATGATGGCTTTTGTTTCTTTTCAGACTCAAACAATAAGACAAGAACAGATGTAATCCAGCCATGGTTGTAGAAATTAAAAGTAGCACTTGGACACTACTCTCCAGAACACCATGCTGTGTCTGAAGTGTGACCCTGGCCACAGCCTGCAGTGGGCCACACATATACCTGCTTATTAACACTGACCACGACACAGGGCACAGTGTGGCGTAGCAGCATCTTGAGCACATAATGAATGGAGATTATAGCTGCATTTCTTTCATTCCCAACAGGATTCCTGACAGGTTTAAATGCCTAAAGTTAAACTCTTATTTCATCACAGCAGCTCAGAGTAACATGTGGCAACTTGTGATGATAACTGAAACTCTGTATCACATAGTTTCAGAGTAGTTTGTTTATCATGAGTCAGATAAAAAGACAAACATGTTGAGAATGCCAAATGTATTAAAAAGACATTATGAGCATTCACACAAGTATTTATCTTAGTCTTACTTTGAATATGATTTCAGTTTCCACTGCTTCTTATCTAATCTAGATGTGTGATTACATTGTGTATATTTGACCTCTGTAAATAGCTAATTTCTCCACAGGTATCAGAGTTTCATTGTGTGTTATTACTCACAACTCTGCCTCTTTCACATGACTGTGTTCAGAGCTGGACTGGAAAACCCAGAGTTAACACAACCAGCTGATAACCCGCTTCATGATGCTGGATTACAGAAATTAGGCTCAGTGCAGCCATGCAGCTCAAAGAGAGCCAGACTAAGCTGAACTGGTCTTAAGGTCTCTGTAAACCCCAGGCTGCAAAGGGTAATGGATATATCCACCATGATGTCACCCACTGGTTTGTGGACTTGCATTTTGAAGCCTCGAGTTAGGCATTTTGACTGTGGCCATCTTGGATTTTTGGAGCCAGAATTGACCATATTTGGATGAGAGGGTGGAGCTGACCGAGCTAGCAGCTAATAGGGCTGTTTCCACGGCAGGAACTTCAGGGTAATTTTATGGGGCTGTGACTGTTGTCCTGGAACTTTTACAGGGGCAAAACAGGTACCCTGACTTGGTGCTGATTAAGTATTCTCAAAGCGGGATGTGACGTCAACAGAAAGCGACAAAATAAGCGCCATATGTGACAATTAAAACTGTTTCTTCACCTCCAGAGTCCTTTGGGTCCTATCAAGGTCCTACTCTGCAATGGAGACACAACGGCTGAGAGGACAGAGTGAGAAGACGTTCCTGTAGAGTTCCCACCTCCTAAATTTTACCCAGAACTTAACTTAATGGAAACGGGACTATTGTTACCTCGGTGCATTTACAGTCTATAGTTACAAAGACAAAATGTAATTACCAGAAAAAGTGAACATCCGACTCATAATGTCTTAGATCTTTCTGCAAAACTAAACGCTAAACACTTTTATAGGCGATCAAAACATTATAATTAACTTTAATGAATTGAAAACACATTAAACCATGACGGCTATTCTAATCTAGGGTTATGCTGTCACCAACTTGTTAATAAAAAGATAGCCGTGCCCTACAGCATACCCTACTTTATATTACCCTAAGTGGGACCAAAATGTACAAAATGAACATCATGCTGAATTCAAGAACACTTGAAACTCGCCATATACTCATTTGAAAAAAGTTTACTGATATAATAAATCAAGTGAGAATTAGGCTCATTTTCTCATAGACTTTTATAAAATCAGACTTTTGTTTGCCACCGGTGGAGTCACACCCTGCTGGCAATTAGAAAGACTGCAGGTTTAAAGCACTTTTCCCAATGGCTTCACTTTTCAGAGTTGCTTGGTGTAAACAGGGGGGGGGGGCAGGATCATTTTCAGGGAACGGCAATACAAGCTAAACAGGATTCCAGAGCTTGTTCAACAGCTGTCATCTTTGCGAAGGTTACTGCTGGCTGAATCTCAATACTGTGTCAATACTACTTTTACCAACCTGTCAACCTGAACTTATGTGACTTGTGTTAATGATTAGTTACTACCAGGGAGAAACTATGATAAGATCATTCCAATACTGTAAGGCTTCTTTCTACTCTCATTTGGGAGTGGACCAACATGTTCATCACACACTCACAGAAACAGCCTTCATGAGCACTTTGGGGGATTCAGTATCTTGCCCAAGGACTCTTCCACATGAGGACTGGAGGAAGCGAGATCAAACCACCAGTCTTCTGATTAGTGGATGACTTGCTTTACCTCCTGAGACACAGCCAACTACAGTAAACTGTCATTTTTGAATTCATGCTTTCACACCACAAATGAATCACAGCAGAGTTTGGAGACTCAAGAGTTTTCACACATACCTGGATTTTTGTTCTAACCACACTGCAAAAGACGTTATCGCCAACCATGGAGCCATAAAATGATGATGGATACTGCCATCATGTTTGTTAATAAGTTTTTAATAGTTATGTTATGTAATGTTTGTAGCCTATACAACAAGCATGTTTAACCTGAACTCTGGAGTTGGGTTCCCTTTGTTCACCACGATGAAGACTTACATGTTCTGTGACTGATGTAATCTGGATTTATAGTTGTGGTAACACAGTGAACACAGACGCAAAGAAAGTAACACACACAATAGAAAACAATGCATATACTACAGAGGAGGCTAAAGAAGGTAACACCTTAGCGACAGCATTTTTGTGGAGGGCCAGTTTTGTCCTGGCTGATGAAGAGGCGACAGTTAATGCCACAACGCCGCCCTGCCTGTCCAAAACAGAGATGTTGCAGTTGGTTGCGGTTCATCAAGGCAGCTGACTGACCAGCAATGACTCATCCATCTGAGACTGCACTGTAACTTTATCATGCAATCAAATCAGCTCAACACTTCACCTGATAACACAGAATGGTGGCTTTGATGATGTCAGAGTGTACAATGTGTGTAAGTGTGAGCGCGTGTCAGAGAAGACTGCAGAAAGACCATGAAGCAGGTGCATGAAACCTACATCATGTGCAAGCTCCCTCATTTATGGAAAAAAAATCATTCTTTCAAACAGCAAACACATGTGGTAGAGAAACAGCACAGAAATGTTCTAAAAGTGATACTTTGTCATCTACAGTTTGGTTCAGGATGCATCATACAGTAGAGCTTACTAATAACCAAATTTCATATTTCACTTTTAGGTGATCTTCCTACAACCTTTTCCAATCATACACAAGGGTGGCCGGAACAAGCAGTGTGTTAAAGTAAAGCTTGTGTGCTTAGATTGATAAGAAACTGAATTTTCCACTGAACCCAAACAAACTATTTGCAGTGTCCTCAGTCACATGTAGGTATGGTAAGCAAGGGCACAGTCAGCTGTCAGCTTTTAATAAGGTTTTAAATAAAGGAGGTCATGTTTCAGGAGTTCTAATGGCAGCTTCTGTCATAAAAGTCTTGTCAAGTTTACTCACCCACTTTATCCACTCCATACTTGTGACCCGCCACCTGATGCGACAGCGGGACGCAGCCGTTCAGGTGAGCCTGGATCTGTGGTACCTGAGGCCGCTGGCCACTCTTCTCTTTAGCGGGGTGTCCGCCGGAGAGCCTAGGGGTCAAGCTGACCCCAACAGCGGCAGAGCTGGGGGTCAGTTCCAGTCTGCCGAGACCTAGTGAGGACTCCATCATCACTTGATGCTGAGTTGTTGACATTGTTTTTAATTAAAAGGGGGAAAAACGCACAAAGTCTTTGTCCAAGAAAAAAATAAAATAAAAAAGTAAATGACGTGAAGGTATCGATTCACATACTGTTATTACGTAAGAATAGAATGCAGCCCCGCACACAAATTCAACAAAGTGTTTGGGCGTGAGGTTGAGAAGCCTTCATGGAAATGATCCAACCCAGATGAAAGCAGCACAGCAGCCTCGCTAGTGTTCGCTGTTTTCCACTCCAGACAACCAGCACACTGACGGACAGCCACACTGTCGTATCCCCCGCTGTGTCCGGTGGTGAAGCAGGGCTCCAGAAGTAGCGCTAATTCAATGATTTTCATATCTTGAACAGCAGCATAAATACATCCTGGCCACATCCCACTTCCTACCACTGTCAAAACCAGCACCGCATAGCCCTATTTCCGTTCACATTCCAAAATAAAACCAACAGAGCCGTGTAGATAATGCAGCGTACCACCGTAATGCTAATGACTGAGAATGTTGTTGCTAGTATTATCTCAGGTGTGTTTTTTTTCCAAGAGTTACTAATAATGCGACCTAACATTTGTTTATTTAAACTCAAAACTTATATATTTGGCGTCTTTACTGTGAAAGGACATCACCCAATCTTCCGGTGTTATCTTGGCTCACTTCACCTAGCTTGACGTAGCTCCACTTCCTCGCTTCAGAGGAGTAAATAGTCTTGTCTGTCAGTAATGTTGATGTTACGACACAGTCAGGACAGATATCCAGTCACAGTCAGCACATGTAGATGCAGGCGGGGTGAGCAGAGGCAGTTAAATACCCAATTTGCATACAGAAGCTGGTCAGTCCAGGTTTGGCTTGCTAACTTCTCGATACTGTCTCTTTAGTTGCTAAACAAGCTCTTCTTCTTCGCGTCACAATATCGCAGAGCAGCGGGACAGCACGCACGCTGCACAGCCGGGACCTGTCCACTGACGACGGGCACAAAACACACATACTGTCGTCCTTAAATCCATGATATTAAAAGAGGTCGGTGGAAACCTCCCCTCCTCAGCCATAGATATCCAGGTCAGTGTAGGCGGCTGCTTCTCTACGTAACCAACAGCGCACAAAGCCTCCCACACGTTTGCGACACTTGCCATCACTGTCGCAAAACACACCATTTCAAACACTTTTCAGCACTCTTTGCATAGGAGTTGGTTTGCAGCTGGTGTAACGTGCAGAAGTCACGAGCCAGTGCGCGTGTATGTGTCGGAAAAAATGAACATAGATGTAATGTGTCCTCAGTTACCTTCACATTTCACTTCAGTATTTCCATTCCATTCATGTGTAATCAATCAGGGGTGTCAATTTCATTTTAGTTCAGGGGCCACATGCAGCCCAATTTGATCTCAAGGGGCCTGGAGGAGTAAAACCATCCCATAATAACCTATAAATAATATTATGACATACATACTATAACTTGACTATAATAAACCATCTACACTGGTAAGAGATACTGATAAAATGTGTCCAAGTGCACCAAGGAATAATGTCCTTCACATCTGAATCATGGTAAAAGTAAATGATCTCAAGTTGGACATCCACAGGCAGATCAGAAGCTTTGACTGTAAATGGCGAGTGAAAATAAGACTAGTGGTGTGTTTTACTGAAAAAATGGAATTACTTTTCTGTAATTTTCATACTTTGTAAAGTTATCCAGTGGGCCGGATAGGACCCCTTGGTGGACTGGTTTTTGCCCATGGGCCGTATGTTTGACACCCCTGACTTAATGATCAAATTAAAGATAACATTACAAGACACAAAGGAAAAGAACTGAAGAACAACATGACAATTTACACAAACATGGTGAAGTAGGACCACACACTTGTTTCATCAGCGTCTTGAATAAAACAGCACTGTGCTGAGTCAAAGGACAACACTGTGACTTACCTTCATCAACGGCCAAACAAGAATACTGGGCTGAAAACTACTATTTATTGTTTATATTTCCAAACATTACAGGGAATCCTATAGGATAATAACATCATTTGGTCATCATGTTTTTTTGCTTTACACAATATACAAAGATGTAAAAATATTACATATTACATATATAAAATGTGAAGCAAATAGGTAGGTATTAGTTGGTATTAGTATTACTATTATTATTTGCTTCATATTTTATATTTCACTTGTTATACTAGGCCTATACCTGTTTTTTATGTTTTTGTAAATTGTGTAAATGCAGGTGACACAGGTGAATATTAGTTAGTAACTAACAGTGCAAAGGATCCTGAGCATGGACATGTGTGGGATGTAGCCTTTTTTGGGCTTTTCTGGATCTTCTCAAACAAGAAACTTTTCTTATGGTAGACATTTTGACGTAACAGCATCAAAGGTCATAGATGTAATTATATTGCATTGTATCCTAATCTCTGAGTCAGCATACAAGGGGCCTTTTCACAGCAGATTTCTCAACTGACAGGATATGCACAGGTATGACGTGTCAAAAGTATACCTGTGTTTAACAAGTTAAAATGGTCTGTGGTAGACTGAGCAGAGAATGGGAGCCAATCCACAGAAGCCCAGATGTATGATAGAAAGCACTGAATGGTTTAGGGTCAAAATACATTTTCTATCTTCTGCTACATTATGAAGCATCCAGACCTGTCAGGTGATCTGGAACAGGTCTGCTTTCTGTCCACAGAGTCCAAACTAAACATGGAGAAGCACTGTTCAGTTTTTCTGCTCCATGAAGAAACTCCCAGAAAACTCTCACTTCTTTTAAACACTGCTGAACACTTCTCTGTTTGCTGCTGCCTTTTTGATTGATATCTCACACTGCACTGTAACATTTTATTCTCCTGTTTTATCTCTTATTCTATTTTAGCTCATTTTTCTTTCCAATTTAATACTTTTTAACTGAATTTAAATATCTTTTTTTGTATTCGCTTGTGTGTGCCTTTTTATATTGCTTGTACATTCAGTGTTGATGCCTTTTAGGTTTTATGTAAAGCACTTGTTGAAATGTGCTATACAAATATAATTGCCTTGCCTTGAGATGAGATATTTTGCTGAGTGGTGGCTCAGCAGCCTTTTAGGAAAGATGTATCTCAGCAGGCAACGGGACCAATATGAGCAGTAAGTGCAGGAAGCTTGTTGGTTGGTGGAAGTCGTAGCAATTGACTGAGCAGTGTGGCTCTAGAAGGCACCGGATCATCAATGGGATATTGGGCCTCAAATGGCAGTGGAATCCCAAAAGGGATTTTGGGCCGGGATCCTAATGAACAATGGGTCCCCTGAAAAGATAGTGCTGATGCGGAGTTTTTGTTTTCATCCACACTGAAATTTGACAACTTTGTTCCCCACACAGAAGGCCCTTTATGTCTATAGAATAGTGCCTTTGTATATAAACTGATACTGTATGCTCACTTCCCAATCTATAATATTCGCTTAAAGACAACTGCCTCTAGTTTCACATCACCACATGCTGGCCAAGTTCGCTGGAAAAAGAAAAGAAAATATTGAACCTCAACACAGAACTTTACCTGTCAAAGTTCATTTTAGCAGTGAGATCCATGCGCCTTCATGCAAATTAATATTTACCTTCATCCGCTGAGGAGGAAAATATCTCCACTACGCCATCTCACTATCTAATTTTATGAAGTAGCTTATTAACCTAGTTTAGTTCCATGTGCATAAAAATGTATTGATTATGCCAAATGTATTTCTTGAAGTCATCAGGAGGTGTTATATTATTCAGCAGCACTGCAGGAAAATTTAAAAACAATAAGTTGAGACATTAAAATTGAAATCCCGAGCATTAGTTCACCTTTTTATTTCCGGCCCTGTGTAATCTTTATATCTACAGCAACTTATAACAAACCTGAGTCTACTGGGATCTACTACTACTTAGTATACTGTATTTGGATTCTACATGTATTTCCTAACACATTAGAATATCTTATTTTCTTCTTCTTCTTATCTTATTTTTAGTTCATGATACAGTAACCTTATATGTGTGGCCTTTTCACATTATGGGCAAAGTCTAGGTGAAATACAATATAGTAACACCCCCAAGGCCAGATCTACAAAACGGGGCCCTTGAGCAGAAAGGGGCCCTTAATGATGGGACAAAATGTGTGCACTTTTAAAAAAAAAAAGAAAAAAAAAAGAAAAGTTTTACCTTGACCTATTCTCTTGATGTTAAAAATGATGGTCACTGTCTGAAACCTAGTATGTCCAAAACTAAATATATGAGTTAAATGAGAGTTAAAATATGAGAGTTCCACTTGACAGCAGCGTTATCCAATCACAATAAAATAAAAGTTGTTCGGGGGATATGAGTTTCAGTGTGTGCCAATGCAAAAGGGAAAACAAACCACGCTGTATTGGTTTACAATGAAATTGGATACCAAGCTGCTCTAATGTAACCACCAACAAAGTTTCTTAAATAGGTCTTATGCGTCACTCTCCTTCCTATATTGGAATTCTATTTTGTGAGGTAAAATAAATGTATTACCAGTTACCTGTACATGAACACAATCTGTAGGTTACAGGGCTTATATATCCTCAGCTGTCTGTCTCTGCTTTTTCATGCTTTAACTTAATTATGCTGTGATGCATGATGCTATAATTATAAATCACTAGAAACAACAACCTGCTCTTACATTACAACCATCAGTGATATAATAATTAATAGTAGGATTTTGGAGTTTTTACAACATTACTCTGAAATTCTTTTTTGTATAGCTGCTTAGTAACAAACTCAGCCAACCAGCTAAATGCATGTGAAACATATTTGGTGATCCTGAAAAATCTTTCATCCTGAGATATACAACCTCCTTTTCCTTATTTCCCATACTTCCCTAATTGAACTGACAATTACACTTATCTGTTGGAAAGTTCATGCTTATCACTCTAATTGGGCCAAAGTTCCATAAACACAGATACTGGGATCAGTAAACAGACTGATTCCAGTGACATGAAGTTCTGTCTAGTCTGATTTGTTCATAACAACATGATGAATGTTTATGCTGTAGGCTTGTAGGCTTGTAGGACTGCCTTACATAATGTACAAATGACAGTATTGCTGTTCTAACTTTTCACATTATTTCTGTCTCTATTATAAAAGTCAGAGCTGGAGGTCTAAACTTTAAAATGATATATTCATATTTTCATTATCAATATAGGTTCAGTTCACTTGCTATGATGTTTTCATAGTCTGTCAAACATACTCAAGATGGGCATTCCATGTCTGAGACAATAGCAGAGAACAATGGAACAGAATGCAGTCATAAAAGTGAACAACCAATGAAAATATTTGAAGAAGCAGACAGCATATCTACACACAAAAAACAAAGTCCTGTCATAAGAGACAACTGTTATACTGTATGAAGAAACTCAATACAAATATTGTAACATATCAAAATTTAAGTAGCAAGTCAAGTATGTAAGTGTAAGGGGATCTGAGATCTCATATATCATTAGAAGTCACTGATGAATTGAGTTTATAGTCCATCAAGCACTTCATTTTACTACTGTGTTGTAACATTATGTTAACTTTGTACAGGGTTAAAGCATAATTCTACTAATTTTACATGTAAGTCAATTGACTAATGACAGATAGTCCTCATCCAGCTTGTGAAACAGTAGTAGTGCACACAGTATTATGTCCTTTGGATGACTTTCAACAAATCAGGTATAGCTACAGTCCTGATAATGTCCTCTCAGTTTAGACTTGTAGACTACAAATTTGTAGCGAAGAACCTGCTTTACAAACCAGTGCAGAGGGTGTACGTATTTACCTGACAGGAAGAGACTAACAAAAGATGCTTTGGTTTTGCATCGTGTTCAGAACAACATTAGCACAACTTTTTAAAAAAAACCCTTGTGTTATTTGTTTCAATGAGATCATAGTGTCCACACAGTGTGGGTGCCAACTGGCAGAGAACCTGCAACAAACACACTGTCGACTGACAACAAAAGTGAACCTGGCTCAACTTTCTCTCCACCAAGGTGTCGCATTGACCAATCAGATGCAAATACTCATTCTGGGAAATGATTCTGTAACGTTTACCTTGTGCTAAAAAGAAGGAGGATGAAATGTAGCTCTGGTAACTTTGCAGAGGTTTAAAATTGTGTCTAGTAGTTAAACAAACCACTGTGCAGTGTTTTGGTGTCTGATAAGCCTTTAAACTCATGGATGCATAACTCAAACTGGCCCTCCTGGATATTCAATAATAATAATATTACCGGGTTCGATTCCCGGCTCCTCCAGTTCACATGTGTTTTTGGGCAAGATACTTAACCCCAAATTTCTCCCGATGGCTGCACCACCTGTGTATGAATGTGCATGAACATGTGAATGTGACATGTAGTGTAAAAGCGCTTTGAGTGGTCAAAAGACTAGAAAAGTGCAATATAAGTACAGTACATTTACCATTTAATTTGTGCTACATTTTTCATTCATAGTGAAACTCAAAGTGCTACAGTATTAATAACATAGACCACACAACATGGTGCCCAGCACCCCATGGTGCAGGGCCCAGAGGAGCAAGCTTCTGGCAGATTTGAGGATACGGGTGGAGGTTTGTGGTATTATCAGTTCCTGTAATTAGGGAGGTGCATGTCCTTTGATACATTTGTATGTGAGTAGCAGACATTTTTAAACAATCCTGAAAGAGACAGGAGCAGTGCTATGAAAACAGAATTGGTGTTATATGTTTGTGTTTGCACTCTCATCAGGATCCTGACAGCTGTGTTCTGAATGTGATGGAGCTTCTGGATGCAGCTTCCAGGGATCCCTGTGAAGAGCTCATTTCAGTAGTCCAGTCCTGAAGCGATAAAGACATGGACAAGTTTCTTTGCATCTGGCAGGGTTAGGATCATTATCATCTGGTTTTTCTGGAGTTTTCAAACATATCACACAATCTTTGCTAGCAGAAAGAGTTTGCTCAGTTGTCATACTCAGTAGAAAGTATGAAACTTCAATCATAGCCATGGTTGGATTAACCTGTTAGTGGGCTCTTTTCAAAAGTGGTCTTTGAATTTGGATGTAGGCTAAATGTTCTTCTTTAATTGACTCCTGGTTGATGACCTCTGAACCCTTCCCAGTCAATGCTGTTTCCTTGATGGTGAAAAGCTCTTAAACAGATCTTGAGTTAAGATTATATAATCAAACTACCAACATTCTCATTCAACTTTTTTCTAGCATTACAAACACTTGTAGTACAGTTGTAGCCCTTCACTTTAATAGCATTTGTTTTTGAAATCTTTTTTGTCTGGAACACTTCTTGGTCCTAATGCTGGTGAGTTTGACTAATTCTCTCTTTTTTTGGAAACAATTTTAATCTGTGTGAACAGCACCACCTGTTGAGAGAGAGGCACAATTGCAGTAGTATAGACAGTCCCAGTGTTTCTAGAGTTTTAGCTCCTCGTGTACACTTTGTTATGCATTCTGTATTTTTTCTGCCATTATTATGTGTGAACATTGAGTTTTCCTCTTATGGTCAAAGTTGCATTCTCTTTGTAGAGCTAATCAATGCAAATTTAATCTGCAATCAACCTGTGATTTGCAGCAGTGATACTGTAATGTCAAGAGTCACAGAATATCATCATATTGTAAAAAAACAACAAAAAAACTGCAACTATTGGATGCTTGGAAAATACCAAGAATCAAAAACAAAGTGGCACGTCATAGTCTGTATGTGGTAGGCTATATGTAGTCATTTAATGCTGCATTCAAGTCATTTGGGAAAAACAGATTTCAGCTGGTGTATAATGTCATCAACATCAAGTCTAATCTGTTAAAAAAAATGGCATGTAACATAGCAGCTTAAGAAGTTTTACTAAAACAGGCCTGTATGGAGTGCACAATAAGTTAGTAAACGTGTGGATATTCATATGATAATATATGATAACAAATCACAGTGGATAATTTCTCAATCTTTAAACCAATAGCTATAATAAATGAACGTTATGCTGTATTTTTAGAGAATGAGACACATCTCATATACCTAACCTGTATGTTAAATGTTTATAAAAGATGATCATTTGAAACCAGAATAAACTTTCAAACGAATCACGAACAGAGCTATTGGAACTACGTTTCCCATGATCCCTTTCGGAGGAGCGACCGTAAACAGAAGAAAGCGGAAACAAAAGAGGTTTTATAAAAACACAAACACTTCCCCGGCTGTCGAAGTACTCAGGGAATAAACTCCAGCCATTGACCTCTCCAGCAATAAGGTGAAATAAAGAGCAAACTGAGGTGAGCTGAGGAGCGAACAGCATCAGTCGACATGGCTTTGAAAAGAATACAGAAGGTAAGTTTGACTAGCTAGCGAGGGCTAACAGCTAATGGAAGCTAACTGGCCCAGCAGAGGCTAACGTTGGAGTTTATATCCACTAAATATTTATTAACAACGCGTCCAGTGCTATCCCGGCGTTAAAACAACTTTTGCCGAACTTTGTAACGTCTCTGGAAATAAATAGTTTGTTGACACCACCCAGAGCAGACACGACAGCAAGTGACAACTCCAAAGTTTGGTGTTAGCTCGCTAACACATAGCGCAGGTAGCTTAGTAACTACAGTGTGTTGCTTCTCTCTAACGTGTCAGATTAAACAATAACAGCCGTGTTCTACCTGTGCTTGTAGTATTGCAGTAACCAAGAAAGTCACTTCACAACACACTGGTCAATGCTTGTGTATTGTTATTATAGCTCTGTCAGGGCTGTCACAGCTAATGGCTTTAATAGAATACATGATAAAAATCAAAGTGTAGACATTATGAACGACCACAGCTCCTCATCATGTTCACACTTTGTATTAGCAAGAAGGAAATAGAATAATATGATGTGATTTAGCTCATCTGTATGAACTCTATGACAGCCAGTGTTTGCTGTTTTAGATGGCTGGCTCTTCCTCTCTCTCCTGCCACTCCTTTCCATCCAGGAAACCTGCGGGAAGAGAGGGGAGGATCTGGGAAGTGGAGGCCTCTCGGGATTAGTTATTTGCTATTGAAACATAAAAGATACATGTGCAGCTAATGAGTGCAGTGGGAGGGTGAAAAGTGATGACACTTAACCAGGATATTGTATCCACCACACCCAAATCAATGTGCACTCATAACTGAAGCTGCCAGTGTTTAACTGCTGACTTTATAAATGAACATGAACCATTAAATAAATGATTATAGTTTACATTTATAACCTGCAATACAATAACCTGCTTGTGTCTTCATGCTTTGTAAATGTTGAGGTGATTCAACCATAATTGGGAAAATACATTAAAGAAGTAGCATACTATCACTGCTACCATCCATTTCATTCCGATCATTTCTATTCAAACCTATATTTATTACTTCTAATGTTCTAATGTCTTCTGTGGCTCTGGAGCAGTGTTTCCTAGTTTGATAAAACAACAACTATAATACTACTACTAATAATAATAAAGTGTATTACTTAATTCTATTACAACACTGAGGTTGATCAAAGAAATAAAATATATTATAGAGATGGAACAACGTGATAAAATCAAATAAAAACAATGGAATAAATCCCAAGCAAAAACGGATAAAAACAAACATGTGCACATATGAATACACACGTACATAGATACATTGCACTACAAGTTAGAGGTGGGGTGTTTGGAAGGAGTCTGTGTTCACCAGGCAGGCAGAGTCTGAGCAACACAAGTTATTGCATCATGGGAAATGTAGGAGTCAGTGTTTTTGCTGCTTGACACACTCTAGAGATGAAAAGTCGGGATATCATCAGTTTTGGCTCACAAGTCCTCCAACTTTAAGGAGGTGGATTACTAACATATTTAGTGGAATATTCCTTTAACATAAATACTGTGCAGGTACTTTAAATCTATACAGCACAACAAAAACAAAATGATGTTGTTATGGCAGCAGTTACATCAGTGAGAGAAGGTAGTGACATAAAACTAAAACTAACGATAACTCCATCCACTGAGGAAGACCATGAAATGCAGTTGAAAGCTACTTAGTGGAACTTAAGTGGAGATGTGCGTTAGCTTTGGAGAAAACAGGAAATTACATTTTAACTTTATCAGTCAACATCAGAAAAACAAACATCCATGTAGTATATAAAGTTAGATTTAAATGGAGTAAGATAAGAGTGTTATTCTTCATCAGCAGCTGTTGGTTCAATAACTCATTTCAGTATCTGTGCTGTGTTGAGTAGGAGCTGCAAGACCTGCAGAGAGACCCTCCTGCACAGTGTTCTGCTGGACCAGTGGGTGATGACTGTGAGTACACACACACACACACAAACACACACACACACACACACACACACACACACACACACACACACACACACACACACACACACACACACACACACACACACACACACACACACACAAAGTATATGCAAGATTCCAGTGCAGGGTGTTACACATACAGTTCATATTGGAATATACTGTGTACTAAGTGGAGAGTCAATAATGAAACATTTGAAAGATGAAGTGTATATCTTGACAACGTTTCCCTCATGAAGTCAGAACATATAGACAGCTAATCAGTGAGTGATTGATGATGGCTGATGAACATTATCTGTGACTGTCTTCTGTCTCTTCTTCTGTATCTAGTGTTTCACTGGCAGGCCACCATCATGGGTCCGGTGAGTATCATGTTATCCTCTCAAATTGATGTGTGTTCTTCATTAGACAAACACTGCCAGCACCTATCAGGACTTTAATTGTTCACCAAACACTGGAGCTTTGGACTACTTTTGAGATCTCAGTGAGATCATGATAATTGTACAAAAAAAGGAAAGAATTAAACGTTTTCCTATTTCTATCTGAAACCAGTTCTGGTTTTAATGTGGTTGTATTCAGTTTACAAATACTTGAGTTTCTGCACCAGTACAACACAGATTTTTCAGTACAGTACTTTGAGAAAGAAGTTATTGAATGTTAAATGTTAGCTGTACAAGAACATAGCCTCAATTAAGTTGAGTTATGATTTAGATTTAAATGAAATAAAAATGTTAAAGTCTCACATGTGTTGATGTCAGGGTGACAGTCCTTATCAAGGTGGAGTCTTCTTTCTCACTATCCACTTCCCCACTGACTACCCCTTCAAGCCACCAAAGGTAAGACAAAGCTCTGTCCTGTCACACTGTGGAATGTATCATGATGTTTAGTCAACAGTATCTAAAATGACTCAGTCTTTGTTGTGCTGTTGTTCTCTTTTACACATGTATTTAAAGTCAGATTGAATGCACAATCACAGACCTGCATGAATAACGTGTCATTGATTCTACAGGTAGCATTTACAACAAAGATTTATCACCCAAATATAAACAGCAATGGGAGTATCTGTTTGGATATTCTACGGTCACAGTGGTCTCCTGCACTAACGGTGTCTAAAGGTAACTGCAGTCTTCTCATCTCATTCTGTTTGATATGTTCTATGTATTAAAAATACACCTGCTGTTCATTGACTGTCAAGTGCACATATAATACTGTCATTTAAAGGCTCATGTGGTTCTTATTTTTATAAGAAAATGCTTAACTCACACGAGAACATTTTATTCTGAAGATCTGAAATGTGACACTGTAAATAGAAAACTGATCTGATTCATGTCTGTACATTTAAAAATCACTCTCTACATTGACTTTTTTAAAATCCAAAATTACGTAATTTTCCTACAACAAAAGTCATAATTCAGTGCTGTTGATTTAAAACATGAATATCTTTGTCTAGATGTATTCTAAAGTTGGATTTCCTCTTTATTTCCAGTTTTATTGTCCATATGTTCATTGCTTTGTGATCCAAACCCAGACGACCCCTTAGTTCCAGACATAGCACACATCTATAAGAACGACAAAGACAAGTGAGTACACACACAGGCTCTGGTGCTGCAGTAATGTTGATGGTGTGTACTCAGTAAGGATGATTAATCTCTCTCTTTATTTCCTCTCTTCAGATACAACAAACTAGCAAAAGAATGGACCCAAAAGTACGCCATGTAAAGACAAAAAATATCAAAGAAAAAAATATGCTGAGAATTTTTCTTTCCTTCCTTTTTTAAAGTCACAACACACTGTAAATGATAGTATGGAATAATTAAGTACTCATAGATAACATCCATCAAACTGTACTGTCATTAACATGATTATTAATCTGAGACCACAACATCTTCATTACTTGTTTTTTTTAAAGGGAGCAAAGGTTCTACTTTGAGCAGATGAGAGAGTTGACCTGTGCTCTGTTAAGGGACACCTTGACATTTTAGTTTTGCATGGTTTTTTTTTGTCAAGGAAATGTTATTTATGAAACCCAAACTTATTACAAACTGATCCGACATACACCAATCAGCAACAAGCCTTTCTTTTTATAGAGGAGCTGATGACAGTGCAGCAGCAAAGCAGACAAGCTGCTCCATAACTGGAAAATCCCAGATTCACTCCCTGCTGCATCCATCAGCTGCCAGCAATAAACACGCTATTCTGACACATGTCTGTACAACACAACAAAGAATACTGACATAATTCTATACTTTTAACTTTAGAACTCATGTTTATGTTGTGGGTGATGGAGGGTTTTGTTCTTTTGCATCTTGTAGCAGACGAAGTTGAATGAAACAATATACTGGTGCAGTTGCCCTGAAAATGGGAACAATTACAAATCAAGTCATGTATTACTGTGTTATTCATCTCTTAAGGTTTATTATTATTATTATAATTATTATAATTATTATTATTATTATTGTATAGTATTAAAAATCTATGGAACTATATTATTGTTTTATTCTGTTTTATTTCCATTTGAATCCTCACCATGTAAATCTGCCATTAAAAACAATGTCGTCTTTTCCCTAAGAATAGCTGTAATGTTGTTTTTTTGGTTGATTTACACAGGCACAAAGATTCAGTTTTTAATCTAGTCAAACCTGCATCCAAGGGTTAAATATGTCCTCCTGTTTGACCTCTGACCTGAGTCTGTGTGTATGTCTATGCTACAGAGAGGGTTCAAATCTCCACTTTCTGTTCCTGTGTAAACAGTCTCTCACTTGTGTCTTTGAAGCCTGTGCGGCACCTTTTGTACTGAATTAAAAGAATGGTACGCTTTTTATCATGACTTCATGGTCTAGCTCAGTTTGTATCACAGTGATTAATGCTGATGTGTGAAAGACAGTTTGTATATATATATATATATATTTTTTCTGTTTAAGTCATATTGTTTTTCTGCTGATTGTCTTTTAAATAAGCTTGAATCATTTATACTTCAGGCCTGGAAATTTCAGGGGGAGCCTAACCTCGTTCAAAGCACATAGTGTAAACACGCATGTTAGAACACTTATCATGTCCAAATGTGTTTACACTCAAAGTGGCTGAAAAGTTACAGTATAACACATAATATACTGCTAATCACACATAGTTTATTCATAATTAAGATCACATCTATTTGATAATGTCTCAGCAGTTCATTGATGTCTGTAAGTGAATTCTATTTCTTCTTATTAGATGTAAGATTTAAACACTTTGTGGTAGACCTCAAGTCCAGCGGAAATATCCGGTCATGACTTTTTGCAGTTAAAAATAAGGTCTTTAAAGCTTTATGGAAATATCAGTGGCTAGAGGGTCAGTGTCTGTTCTAACACATATACTTAGACACAGTACTGCAGTGAATGTAATTAGTTCTATAAATTCAACACTGCAGCTGACTTCTCACACAAGTGCAAAATATATGTGAAAGGTGGTGGTTGGCTGTATGTAGGTGGTGGTGGTGGGTTTATCAGTCTGAGGAGAGACCAAACTGCAGTTCATTTGATCAGGGTAAAAAACAAAACAAATCAATAACAATAAAGCACAATGGATGATTAATTAGAAAAAGGTTTATTTTCATATCTGCAAATCCCAACATCAAACTTCCAGCAAAATGTTGCACAATGTGGAAGTTCATAAGAAATTCCCAAACAGGCCACAGAGCCTACAAAAGCCAGCAAACAGCACGGCAGCCAGCTAGAAAGGTGAATTACACTGAAGACACATACATATGTAAACACCCACATGGAGCTGATTCAAATACAAACAGAATACTGCATTAGCAAAGAACATCAGACGGCTGCTGGTGGGAGCATCAGAGTGCTTGTTCGCTTTTTGCTGATTTAGCAGATGATTAAAAGTTTGTGTTTCATTGTTTTATTCAACAATCTTACAAAAAAAGCAACATAGGCACAAGCTAGAACAAGAGTCAGAAAAGTAATCCTATCTACACTCTAGTTATTTATTATTTGGTTGAGTTGGACTCATCTACCTTTATTTCACAGCATGTTTTCCTGAGGTTTTTTACTGTGTTCACTTTCATTCTGGTTGAGTTGTTGGTTTTTAAAATGGCATTATAGATATTTTAGTTTGAGGCTGGTGGGAGAAGTGCAGTGTTAAAGACAATGGCTTTAAAATGTCCTGTATGGACGGTGCTGTCCCTTAACAATCCACAAGGCACAGACAGATCTACGGCCTCTGCATCTCCAGACAGAAGCTTCACAGAAAAAAAAACTAAATAAAGATGAACTTGGCAGACATGAATCTATGAAACGCTTTAAATACAGAGTCATGATGATGAGGGTAAATATGGTATGATTGTACTCTGGCAGTTAGAGAAGCAGTGCTAAACACTTGATTAACACACATCTATGAGGTATGAGCATTCACTGAATTACAAGACAGCACATGGAAAGCACTTAAGGTTTCATTTGATAGCATGCTCTGTTTAAGATGCTAAATATAATAGTCAGTCACTGCAATGTTTACTAAGCAACAATAAATGATGGAGCTGAGTGGTTGTGGTTGTGGTTGAGCCTCTGGCCTCAAATATTCTATTAGACATTTATAGTTGAGAATGAAGTTTTAAGTTTCAGTCACTGAAACTTAAGAAGAGAAGAGTCAAGCAGCTCGTACAGTACATTAGAGGAGTGAAACAATAACCTGTTCAATCATATCAACCAGAATCAATAACTTTCCATGTACATTGAGGGTGAAATCCTGTAAACACTGCACTGGATTCCAGAATAAGATATCCTCCATTTAGAAAGATGACTGGCTCGCAGTTAGAGGGAAACTCCTCCGATTTTTGGGAGGACTGTAGAGCCTGCAGGGGGGTCATGTCATAGAAAAAGCACTGGTGTGGGAACCCAAGCACATACAGATAAATCAACTGTGCAAACTAACCTCAGTTAAGTGTTTAGTAAACTGTAAGGGTCAACGTTAAACTGCAGCGATGTGTATCTCATACTCAGAATAAAAGTCATTCTCTGAGAAATCTTTTTTATTTAATGTGAGTCACATTTAGTTGGTATACAGGCTAAATGAAAACACAGAATAGCTGTGAGAAAGACTGAAAACAAGTTGAAGCATGTTAGCTGCTGCTCAGAGTGATTGATGGTCAATGTGCAACACAGAGGAAGAGAACATGTTATAGTGCTGTTCTTCTGACTATAAATAACAAATGACACTACTTTAACTCCCCAACCCTTTTATTCTGAAGGTCAGGACATCTTGATCCAATTATTATCAGTAGATTTTTATTTTTTTCCCTCCAACTAGGTGATCCAAGTGCAAAAAAAGGGAATAGAAAAATTGCACAACAATTGCAGATGTGTTCACTTGTTGTAGCAATCTGTGAGTATGTATTTCCACATCTGAGTCTTTTTGTACCACATGACCCCTGCAGCCTCTGTACAGCCTGTAAACACTGTCCTAACATGTTTTCTGTGGCTCTGGAGGACTTTCGGGTAAAATTTGGTAAATTTGGTTTTGGACTTTGAGAAACATACGTTACACACTGGTGGATTGATGTCAGGATATTTGGGATTTTAGGTCATTATCTAAGGCTTTACTATTGACTAAACATCATTTAAAACTCATATTGTACCAACATTTGTACTGAAATCTCAAAGTGACAAAAAGAAACATGTTAAAATGAATAAGCAGTTGCTGACTTCATGAGGACCATTTGAACATGAGAGAGCAGCTGTAACACAGGCAATTAAGCATACAGACAGAAAGCACCAAGTACTTAAAGCAAGACTATGTAACTGTTAAATGAAACAAATCTTTCTCTTATAAAAATGAATGAGCTGTCAACTCACACTGTGTTTTAACATGTTACACAGAATATGTCACTAACCGAGGTTGCTGCTGCGTCACTTCAGAAGTTCAGCTGCAGCGGAACTTTCACAATGCTGAGAAATGCAGAGTAAGGATTTAAGGATGTTGATTATTCTCTGCAAATGCTGATAAAACTCATTTCAGCTTTGTGATTTTACTGTTCATCTCTCTAACTGCACGCAAATCATTCACAATCACCACTGAAACACTAAGCAGCATTTATCAGTTTAGTTGCACATTTGATTATCACAAAATAAGTTATCACTCTATACTTTTAATATAAATGTGCATCATATAGTTCAAAGATTTTGCCTGTACAATTAAAACTCTGTCCACTTATAATCTACTACTAGTATCAATAATCTGTAAAACACATTGTTATACGCTAAACTATATTTCTGACTGAGAATTGTGGGAAATGTAAACATATTCTATTATCCTGGAAGTTTTCCTGTAGCCACACATACATAGTCTTGCTTTAAATCTTGTTTTTTTAATAATCACATCTGGATTTACTAGACACTAATGGAAATAACTGACAGAGGATTCAGTTAGTCAGCATTGAGTCATATTTACGATGTCGCCTGTGCAGAAGGAAAAGATCATTTGTCTCTCACAGTGCCAGCTAAAAGCTTGTCAGGCTCATATGAATGCAAAGCTTACATAAAAAAACTAACTGTGTATCTCAGTTTTGTATAAAAATCCCAAAACTAACTCCACACTACAGCCCTGAGAAACTACAGTAAGCCGGAGAGGACATCAGCCTTTTGACAAATGCCATATTTTGAACTTTTGATGGCAGGTGTGTCCTCTCTACAGACACACTGAGGCAAGCAGACACCTATTCAACACCAGACCAGTTATCTTCCAAAACTCTCCTGCAGGCAGCTAAACATAAAGACAGATAGTGAACAGTGATGTGGATCTGCCAGAGTGACTGATACAGACAGGAAATGTCTGGTTGTGGTTACAGTCTAGTGGAGATTACGAGCGAGGGTGTTTCTGTTAGACATGATGAAGACCTGGAAGTGTGCAGCAGCAGCTTCAGGACTGCTGGCTGCTCCACTGGTTGGCCATGGGCCTGCGGAGCAGCTCCTCCACATGACGAGCCACGTCCATGGTGTCCTCCAGGTCAAAGTCTCCATCTGCATCCAACATGGTGTCACTCCTGACAGGACAGAGAGCGAGGACAGTGTCATAGGAGGTTCATGACAAACTGACATGACTCATTTATAATAGTTGGATGTTATTAGTATTTCATGTATACTACTACTTTCAGTTCAACATGTATATGTATATATATATATATATATATATATATATATATATATATATATATATGTATATATATATATATATATATATATATATATATATATATATATATATATATATATATATATATATATATATATATATATATGTATATATATATATATATATAAAAAAGATCGATCTATATACATATATATATATATATATATATATATATATATATATGTATATAGATCGATCTTTTTTAATGACTTAGTCAAACTTGAATGAATTCCTGAAATTGAATAGACGAATAGATCAACAGAAACTGAGTTTCAAACTTATCAACATATACATTCTATACAAGCTACATGTAAAACAGTAAGGCTGCGTTCACACTGCAAGCCAAAATCCGATTTTTAGCCAATCTAGATTGGAACCAGATGGCTCTCATGAAGTCTGAACAGTCATAAATCACATGAAATCCGATTTTTGCAAACCAGATGGAAACCAGCTTTGGGAGGTAGTTTCAAATCTCATTTGGACAGATGTGTCTGAGTCTGAACAGCTCCAAACAATCACATCGGATTTGACAATCCGTGACGTCTCTCTACGTCTCTACTCTACGTCACTCTATGTGACTCCAGACCTGGGCTTATTCCAGTTGATGTTGCTAGCTGATATCAATGGAGGCAATGGAGGACGTCCAAAACATCAGTCCTTGGACAGAGGACCAAACCAAATTCTTAATTAATCTTTGGGGAGATGGCTCCGTTCAAACGAAGCTCGAGGGTTTGTTGTTGCTGTCGCAATTATATGATTTGAGAAGGAATCAGATTGAATCAGATTTGCCTGCAGTGTGAACCCAGCCTAAGTATGAAGCCAGGACAGAAAATGGTGTGTGACAGTTTAGAACACTTTCCAGTACTCAGATTTACTTTCTGTACAAAAACAAGAAAACAAAGTGGTAATTTCTCACAGGTGACATGTGAAGAGAAACTGATCAGTAGCTGAAAATCTTGTTCTTGCTCTCCTCCGATGATTTGAACTTCTCACTGTGCTGTGGAATGTTCTTCAAGTCCCAACAACTCTAACTGACTGATGTGTCTTCTCTCTAACACATAGTGTCACTTCAATTTCAGGAGTCACTTTGTTCAGCTTCAATAATTGAAATTGATCAGTTTAATAGTCTGAAGTAGAACTTCCATTATTTGAATTAAATAGGTTGTGAAAGAGTGTGATGAGCAACATTCAGACTATATCTGTAAATGTGCCAACAAACATATTCTGCTGTCATGTAGATAATACATATAATTCTTTTTACTATGGATACTGAGCATCTTTGACCTAAGAAAATATAATGGAAGGAATTCATTTTAATATGATCTCATTTTCAGGTAGTTACTGGTGTATGAACAAGAGTGTGTGATCACACTCAGTACCGGCACACACTTGGACTGGGATCAGGGCCAAAACTACTTAATCATTCACACAACTATTCATTCTGATCTATATCTCAAGTCCCTTTGGAGTTTACTCTCTCACACTGTAACAAGTATTATATAAGGTCATAAATATAAGGTGAACTGCATGTGTAGTAGATATAAGATAAAACACACAGTAGAATCCTCGTCATCATCATCTTTTCTTTAGTTGTGTGAATGAAGTAAAGGAGCGTGCTTACATTGAGGGGTAGACACCAAAGTTGTTGGGGTGGCTCACAGAGGGAGAAGCTGTCTGGTCCATAAAAGTGGGAGTTGCTCCACTGGGCTCAGGGTTCGGGGTGGTGAATCTATCAGAGACACATGCCACATACACTTCAGCTCTTTTATAATGTCCACAATCATAATTACCTATAACCAAGATGATTGACCACATATCACAATGTTCAGGAAAATACTCATTTCTGCAGTCAGTGTCAGTCAAAGTGTACATCAGGACAACTCAAATACATACATCAAATAACAGGTAACCATAGCAACAATACTTCCGATACACTTTCACACCATCTTACCACAGTACCCACAGTAAGATAACTGATCTTACTGTGGGTCAAATGTTTAAAAACATGTAAATTTAAATGTACAGTAAAGTCAAAATAATCACATTTGTAACTAAAAGGTGTTCATTGTGTTGGTGGTGTTGCCATCAGTCACTGTTAACTGCTCCCATGCTGTTTTAATAAGAACTCTTGGTTGCAACCAAACTTAGATGACATATCATATGTGTGATCACCTACAGTTATATGACTCATTTAAGACCATGACTGTGTGTGACTGAGTTATAATTTGACACAGTTCATTCTGCAGAGTTAACGCATTTATTCACTGTTGAAGTATGTGGTACAGTATGAACTGTACGCACACTGCAATGCTACATTCACAGCTATACTGCTAACTTCATAGTCTCTGCTCTGTTACACACTCGCTCTCTCTTGATCGCACACTCGCTACACACACAAGCTACGCACTCTGCAATCATTTAAGGGCTATGCTACTTGTATACTATAGTTAGTAAAAATGGCACAAAAAAATTAAAAAACTATCAATGGATTCAGCCAATCACCAACTGCCGATATATTCGTCCAATCAGCCGAGTCTACTTTGAAGCATGCCAGAATTCATCTCAGAGTCGAGTCACAGTACGACTGACTCAGAAATCTAAAAAGAGGAGCACTGGTTACCAACAGTTTGAATGGTTTACATTTCTTTCTAGATGGAGGTGTGTCCTCTTTTTGGGATTCTTATAGTAAATGCAGATTAGGATTCAACAACTTGCTACTTATTGGATCATGTCAGATTCACTCAAGTGTCTGAGGTGAGCTGGAAAGCATGTGGTTATTTTGGAAAATAGAACAAAAAACTTACTCTGGCACAACTTGTTTGATCTGTGGTTTAACGTATCCATCCACCGCTTTTGCTGCAAGAAGGACAAATTGCTTTAAAAAGTGAATTTCAGTGATTTCAGCTTTACAGTGCTGCCATCCATGAACTGAGCTTATTTCACCTGGTGGTGCCTGTAATGATTTCACTCAGTAATAAGAATGCAGACTGCACTGCTGATACTTACATAGCGGAGGGGTGTAATACTTGGCGAAGACCTCATCTTTGGGCCGGTCAGGATAGAGAAACAGAAGATGGTTGAGGTCGCTGATACGATCAGCCAGAGAGCGAATGGAGAAGTCCTTTGTTGTGTAAGGCAACAGATTCCAGACAAGCCTCTCACCTATTCAAAGACAGGAACAATAACTGTTGTAAAAAATAAGCATAACTTATGTACTAACTAGTGCATGCATGTTTGAGTGGAATTTGGGGCAGATATTGACAGAGATAATTAACCTCTGAACAAACTAAAGGAATGCTGCATTCCAGCAGAGCAGCATTTTGCCATGTACATGTATTATTTCATTCAGTTCCATGTTGTTTTAATGACATTAACAGTCAAGTGCATATAGACTGTATTCAGTGTCAGAGTGCAGCAGTTTGGTACCTTGCTTGTTCGGGTTCTCGGCCACCCAGGCGATGGTGATGCCGCCAATTTCAGAGTCGCTGAATCGCAGCAGGAAGGTGCCGTTAGGTTTGGACATCAGCATGTCCTGTGCCTGCTGCTTGTTAACAAAGCCCAGGATGGCCCTAAAGTAAACACAGATACACACATACTCAAACTTTGTAGTTGTGACTGCAGGACTGCAGAGGAGCTGTGCATAAATGTATAAAACCAGGCTTCTCGAGTATTTTGATATTTACAAAAATCATCTATTAATTAGTGTTAATTCAGTAATTAGAAAAGCAAAGCAAGCATATTCTAAAAATATAATAAACAAGAATAATAATACATAATATGCCCACAATTACTTGTGCTCCTCCTAAAAATCTGTGGTTTCCATGATAAGCTGTGTGATGTACAGGTGTATTCTCTGCTAAGCTACATCACCACAGACCCTTGAGGTGAAACAGGCCAAACAGTCAGTATGACCGATTACCCATCATTCCAGTGAGGCTTGAGATGTTTCTTCATGAGCTCTACAACTCCATCAAACCACTGCCAGAAGGTAAAGTTGCGTCCAGGTAAGCTCTCCTGCACAAATTAAACATATTCCATCAATACATTTACATGCACACTAGAAACCAGGCTATTATAGAAAACACTAAAGTAACATGGTTATCATAAAATCCATGTTAACATGCAGCATTCTTCCCTACACCTGCCTTATGTTTGAGTGATATGATGCTGCTCCCAGATACTGTGTGTGTGTGTGTGTGTGTGTGTGTGTGTGTGTGTGTGTGTGTGTGTGTGTGTGTGTGTGTGTGTTTGTCTGTCTCTCAGAGCATTTGGAATGACATGCAGTGTTCCTCACAGTGCAAATGTGTGAATACGATAGTGAACTGTTGAGCTGGCCTCACCCTGTTGAACTGGGCCCAGGATATGGTCATGTTGCGGTAGTCTTCTGAGTTGTTGCTGCTGCTTGTAAAAGCTTTCTGTGCCAGAAAGACCAGGTTATCCTCTGACAGGCCGCGCCCACTGTGCATCTCTGCCTTGTACTTCATATCAAGGGCCTCGCACAGCTGGGGCCACAGCACCTTGTCTGGCACGATGAACGGCACCCTGCCCTGAGGAGGAGAAAAAAGGATGGATTACAGGGGAAAAAAGCAGATCGGAAGGAAGCAACTTGTAAAATTCAAATTTTACAGAGAGCATTAAATATCTTTAGTGTTGTAAATGAACAGATATAATACTCCAGATTTCTAATTTTTTTTTTGCAGCCAAATGTGAAGTGGCCAGCATGAGAGTCAGCACCTCACCAATCTGAGACCATGGAAAAAGGTGGACTGCTGGACTAGGTCTTACTCACAGTGAGGGTAAGATGGAGCGCACGGTTGACAGGTGGATGGGTGCAGCATCAGCAGTAATACAGGTCTTGTACAGAACCATTGTGGTGAAATAAGAGCTGAGCCAGGAACAGAGCTGTCAATTTACCAGTCGGTCTATGTTCCAACCCTCACCTGTAGTGACAAGCTATTGACAGTGACTGACAGAATGAATCTCAGTCATCAACTCCCTAAATACCATCATCTCATTAAATGTCTGACCATAGAAGAAAATACTTTAGATCACTGTTGCACTACAATCAACACATACCGTCCCCTGAGCACTGGGTCACTCTGATGACACCAGAATCAACCTGAAATTAAAAACTATCTAAACCTGTTGTGAGGACAGAAAAGTGGAGCAGTGATGCTTTGTGTATGCTTGGACTGTACTGATTGAGGTGTTTTCAGGACTGCTACCAACAGAGACACAAAGACTCCATCACTCAACAGGATGAGTTACAACAATGACAAATCCTGCTTTACAAGCTAAACTCATATAGCTCAGGTTGGAAAAGGAGGAGGAAGCATTTAGGAGTGGGGACATGGACCAGTTTAAAGAGTCTAAATCCAGGTGAGTTAAGATGGCGAGAGCTAAACATCTGTACTGAGGAACTTCAACTGCTCTTAGAAAACAGCTGGGCCTCTGTCTTGAAGCGCCTCTGACAGACACTTCAGCGAGGGGGGGGGGCAGACTCTCTCTCTCCATCCTGAAGCAGTCTCTGGTGTTCACAGACATTTTTAACATCTCTGTAGACATTTCACATACCAGCCAGCTTCAAGACCTTCACCATCATTCCTGTCCTCATAAAAACAAGGACCACAGGACTCAACGACTACAGACCTGTCGCCATGACCTATGTGGTGATGAAGTCTTTTGAGCATCTCGTACCGTCCCACCTTAAAACCATCACAGACCCAATCCTGGACCCCATGAAGTTTGCACACAGAGCCAACCGGTCTATGGACAATGTAGTCAACATGGCCCTCCACTTCATCCTCCAGCACCTAGACTCTCCGGGAACCTATGCCAGGATCTTGGTTGTGGATTTCAGCTCTGCCCTTAACACCATCATCCCAGCTGTACATGCCTGACTCTACCTGCAGGTGGATCACTGCTTTCCTGTCTGACAGGAAGCAGCACATGAAGCTGGGGAAACACGTCTCTGACTCCCGGACCATCAGCACTGGTTTCCTTAAGGCTACATCCTTTTCCCCCGCTTCTTTTCTCTCTGTACACCAACAGCTGCATCTCCAGTCATCAGTCCATCAAGCTCCTGAAGTTTGTGGATGACACCACCCTCAATGAGCTCATCTCTGGTGGGGATGAGAACACTTTCAATTGGGAAACTGACCATCTGGTGACTTGTTGCAGATGAAACAACTTGGAGCTCAACACTCTGAAGACAGTGGAGATGGTTGTGGATTTCAGAAGAAGCGTAGCCCCACCCACTCCCGTCACCCTGTGTGACTCCCCAGTTAACACTGTGGTCTGGTATAAAAAGGCCAGTGTGGAAACAGACTAAGCAGGAGAAGCCGACTCACCGGCTCAGCAAAGGCGTTGTCCCAAAGGACTGTTGCTGTGGCGTTGTTGTCCTGACTACCGTGGACGATCACTACAACAGGCAGCGATAAGGTCTGCAGTAAAGAAAACAAGAGATCATCACACATTTCACTCCTTTAGACTTCAAATTAATCAATTATTACCACATGGCTCATGCAAGAGCATTGTTCAGCTGCTATTAACAAGTAGAAAAGGTAAATGTGACTGTGATTACTTTAACATGGAAGACCAGCTCGTTGCCCCCAACGCTGAACTGTGATTCAAACAGAACCGTGAACTTCTCCTCCGTCACCGACTCTGCACCTCTGCGGTCTGAACGCTTGATCCGCTTCAGTGACTGTACACACACACACACACACACACACACATGGTGGAAATGTATTTGTTGTTGTTCTGATAACTTCTCATAATAAAGGGCCTGTTCACACACCAAACCCTGTTCTGAGTAGGAATTTTTTTTAAGGTCAGATCTTAGTACTGAAGAGGACTGCGAGTAAACCAGTGGAAAATGCGTTTTTTAGGTGAAAAATAAACTACTGTTTGTACAAAAAGGTTTACAATAAATACAAGTTTGGAATCAATATATACATTTTTGAATAATTCCTAGAAGACAGAATATATTCTTGTAAAGATGGTGCAGTTACAAAAAATTATTTCATGAGCATTATTCTAGGAAAGGATGTCATTTTGTTATATAATGCACAGTCAGAAAAAAATATGTACATACTATGAATGCACTATGACATGTCATTGGTACACAGCTAGTGTAACACTAGTGTGCACTAGTGTGGTTGAATGTAACTTCTCCTTTTCATAGAGTAGCTAAGCTAAATCATTGTGGTTTAGTCTAACTTTGTTTCTAGTTATTTTAAAATGTAACACCAGCTGGTTGTCGTGTAGTTTGGCAGCAGAAGGTTTTTCCCTTATTCAGATAAATAACCTCACAGCATGCTCTTTATGTTCAGTAATAAATCATCATTAATGAAAATTTAAAAACATTCCTAAACAATAGTTACAAAAATAAAGGGGTACTTTACAAAATAAAAGCAACGATCATAATTTGCAGAAACCCTAAAGAAAGTGGAAAAAATGTCAATACCATGTTTCTGAAGTGTGCACTGAGAGTGCTGGTGGCCTGGTGATACTCCATCACACAGTTGTTGTTGAGGATTTCTCCACTGCTTTCACTACCAAGAACAATAAAAGCAGTTTTATTACATTCTTAGTGATGTCTTCAACAAAAAAGGATTACACAGTTAACCTGTTAATCTCACATGATGATTAAACCACCATAAAACTAATGAATAGAATCATCTGTTTAATGATTGGGATTAACCAGTTAATTGCCTTTTCATGTCCAGAAAAGTACATGCTACTATCCCCCACTACTTTGGTCTGGTATCTGTTCAGTGTTTTGTCAATATATTTAACATATATTAGAGGTTTTCTTGCTGGTGTGTGGCCCTCACCTGTGTGTGCTCTCATTCTTCAGCAGAGCTTTGGCCTGCTGCTCACTAACAATGACAGCCTTCACCTGAGGTGGGTTCATGTGGACATTGAGTTTCCCTCCCACCAGAAGGCGCACCGTGGCTGCAAACTTGGTCTGGGTCTTTAATACCTGGGGTGGCTGCTTTTCAATGATGAAGGTGCTGAAGAGAAGAGACAATGACATCACAGGGTGGTACTTTTCTCTCATGAGATGATTTGAGTTATTGAAAGGCAGTGATACTGATTGTTTGGACATTATCTCAGTGTATGTTAATGTGATTCATAGCACAATAACACAGTTACACCTCTGGTACACAGAGACCAGTGCATTGCATTTGATGATCAGGTAACTTGCAATAACTCTGGATGAAAGTGACAATAAATCAGTTCATTAATTGATGAATACTTAGGCAAGATCACATAATTACCCTATTTAAAGAACCAGTGTGTAGACTTTGAGGCATCTAGTGGTGGTGTCGCTAAGCATGAAGGAGAACTTTGAGAACTATGTAGGTGGCTACAAAACTCACAAAACACACAAAAGTGAATGTTTGGTTTGTCCTTTCTGGGCTACTGTAGAAATATGTTGGAGAAATATATGGCAGTCTCCGTGGAAAAGGGCCCACTCCCTATGTAAATACTGTCTAAAGGATTCAAAAACACAACAATTCTTATTTTCAGGCGATTACACACTAATTGAAACATACTTATAAATATTATATTCCATTTCTATCAAGTCCATTCTGTTTGATGCCACTAACCTACACAATGGACCTTTAAGTATGAAAATATAACGCTTTCACTGAATGAATGTGAGATGTTCCAGGTTTTAGTAGAAGTTACATAAACTGAAGTGGATACCTGACTTGGATACATCTGAAAAAACCAAACAAAAACAACACTTGTAAAAGGATTGAATGCACTGTAAAAAAAAAAAAAAAAAAAAATAGCCCCACAGCCCCCCTCAGAAGTTACCCCCAAAAGACTTTGAATCTGAGCTTTAGCATTTGGCCACAATCTCCTGTGTAGCACCTTGGCGTAAGCCTTCCTGTGGAGGTTGATAACTGGAGCACAACCTCTGGTTCCTTTTAAAAATGGGAACCAATTAATGTGCCAGTCAATGCAATATCCTGGACCACCACACAACTTTGTAGAGGAAAAGTGTAGTCCTCACCTGGTAACTAGGGCGGAGATGATGTCCGTGATATCAGCATTGAGTTTGGACAGCAGTTCTTCCATGGGCCCCGGCAGAGGAAGCTGCTGAGTAAGATGTTCACAGCGTCGGATCTGCTGCCGGTTCTGCCAGATGAGGTCAGCCAGCTTCTCACACCTATCAGATGGATATAAACTCTATGTTTTCTATAGATTTATGTGAACTGCAATGTTTTATCAAATTGATCAAATTGCCTTAATTGAAAGGAATATTTTATGCAAACTTTACTCTATATCACTAATAAATTCATGCACTTGCTAGATGTAGGTACAATTATTTAGTAAAATCTCTAAACCTATAATAGAACATGCCAGTCAAAATCATTTATATGCATGTGCAGTATGTACCAGGACTGGAGGACATCCAGTCCTCCCTCATGAGGACCCCCGTTGCCAGCCAACTGCTGCCTTCTCTTCCACTGGATGAGCTCCTCATCCAGGATGAGAGTCTGCTGCTTCCTCAGCAGGGCCAGGGTCTTCTGGTGTTGTTCTGACAGGTCCTGCAAACACACCAACAGGCAAAGGCTGAGAAACATTTGCAGATGTAACAGTCTGTATAATAATGTACACACAAGAAGCATACAGGAGGACATGAAGTAAGCAGGAAAGTGGACTGCATGTCTACATACACTGTCAAATGTGTGCATGCTGCTGTATTTACTGGTCAGCTGTGGAAACAAATTACCATTGGAGCAATTTTTAATTATTTAGGTTGATATTTACTGTAAATTAACCCTTTCACTATTAATTTGATTACCATAAAGTATTGCAAAATAAGATGTGCAATCATATCAAGATCTGAGTGATCTTTCTGCTGAACTATGAATATTGGTATAAGAGAAGATGCTTTTGGAACATGCAAACATGTATTCATCCTGTGTGTGAGGACATCATTGTAAAATAGCCAAACGTCATCAGCTCAACAAAAACATCAGTGACTGGATATGTGAAGAAAGATCAATATTGGTAAAATATTTAAACACTAAAAAGAAAGAGGCCTGCTTAACAAGTGTAACTGTCTGATTCAGTCTCATCACACTGGACTGGAGCTGCTGTGAAATATATTCAAGCAGGAGGGAAACGTATAAAAAAATAAATAAAAGATTGTAAAAGATTACCAGCTGCCTCTTTGATCTTGTATTGCTGAACAAAGAGCTACTGTCAATTAACTTTATCTTTGAGTTGCTGCAATATTCTTTAAGAGTTGTCATTGTCATTGTCTGAACTATGTCTCACTGTTTTTCTCAAATGTAACATTTCAGATGGTGTCCTGTGTTGCAATGGTCACTCAGCAGAAGTAGTAGACTATTGTGAAAATAGTCACATATTCTGCAGCTTTAAAACACCCCCCATGCACACTCCTCACTGTGTTTCTTTTATTTCACCTGTGCAAAACCTTGGTGTGTTTTTTTTTTTTTAACAAAATAAGGACATCAGAATTTAACTGCCTGTACTCATACTGATCATTAAATTGGATGATAAATGTTTGTTAAATATGCATAATGATGAAACTCGTGATGCAGGTCTTTAATAATTCTTACTCAACTGTTTTACACATGAAGGCTGAAAAAAAATAGATGTGCCATGTTTTTGTATTTGCCCGAAGAAAACAATCCTTAGTCTATAGTTTTATAACTATATTTGTTTACAGAATGTGTTACTCACTTCACTAAACTGAAAAGTGTTTTATGCAATATTTACTTCTTTTTTTGTATTTGCTGTAACTAAGTCAAGAATCAAATCAGGAGATCAGTGGTAATATCTAGTCCTACTAATGTCTAAACCCAGTTATACAAACAGAGTTTCTCGTTATACGTTAAAGAAATTAGATTGCCACAAAAAGCCAACAGTGACCTGGTTACTTAAGTACATGTCGGCACCATTTAACCTCACAGACAACAGTTTCTTTAAGACTGTAGATATTCTGTGTGTGTGTGTGTGTGTGTTCATACAAGTCTGTATTTCTGTAGTGTGCTGGCTTCTCTGGTGAGCCAGGCTTCCACAGTGGCCCTCTTGCTCTGTAGGGTGGTCTCCCGCTGGGTGCGCTCGGCTGCAGGCAGTGAAGCCAGGCTGCTCAGCTGGGCTGGAAGATCAGAGACAAAGAGGACATTACAAACAGCAGTTATCACAAAAACACTGATAACTGTGTCTATCTGCAATGCATGTCAGCAGTTGTCTTCAGGTCCTTTTCTGTAAAGATAGGCTAGTGATGATTGAGTATGCAGAGAAACAAAATACCAAACTTGAGCTAAACAACTCAAGTTAAATCTTGTGGTGTCATCAGAATGTCATGTCCTGCAGTGGAATATTTGATTTTGTTGCATCTTGTATTAGACACATGAATGGTCAGTGGGTTGTGTGCTGCTTAATATTACAGGTGTAGCTTCAGTATTATGTTGGGCTTAAACTTATCTTTAGTATTTGTGTGTGAGTTTCTACATCTTAGTGTGTCATAATGTGTGTGTTTTTGTAGCCCTCATCCTCACCCTGGAGGCGCAGGTTCTCCTGGTATTGGATGATGAAATACTCCTGGCTGTGCTGCAGCTTCCTCAGTTCATTCTCTGTCTCCTGTGTGGCCAGGCGGAGCTCCTCGAATGCTTGGTTGATCTGCTGATGCCGCTGCGACAGGGTGTCCATGGCCTGCCCCCCACTGCCACAGCTGGCCTGAACACATATCATTTAAATAGTTCATATTTACTCCAGATGTTGCTGTCTTACTGTCCCTTCAGCTCGGTTCTATAAATAACAAGACCCTAATGGGACATCAACACTTACATTTGTACTCTCTTGAACCAGCCTCTGCTCTGAGTGTAGGATGTGTTTTATGCAGCGCACCAGCTCCAAAGGACAGCGGTCATAAGTGCTCTGCAGAGAGACACACACACACACACACACACACACACACACACATCAATCAGATGAATAAGTTAAACCCAATACCACCAACAATTGGGTCAATAATGTCAGTCAGAGTTCTTTCTGTTCAGTTAACTTTCAAAACTCAGCTCTTACTTAAGTGACAGGTTTGCTTTCATTATTGTTGCAACACACTTCATTTCTCAATGTGAAAATAACTGTTATATTAACCATTTTTTAGAACTCACACATTACCTAAAACAGAGATTCCCCAGCTCTGTGGTATAGACTAGGACCAGGAAATGGCCCATTTGCTATTGGCCAGTGAAAATGCATTAGGTAAAAGTACCCCCCTATAACAACAACAATAGAGTATAGTAACTAAAATAGGTCATTAGTAGCTGAGGGAATGAGTCAGTCATCAGCATCTTTAAGCACTCGGGGTTTTTTTGCATAGTTTTTTTTCCCTCGTTTGTGGTTCCGTGACCCAGCTCCACACGGTCTGCTGCCTCCTTTGGTGCATTCAAGAAACACCTCAACACTTCATCCCCTTAAACCTTTGAGTACTTTGTTGAATGTTGCACTAATGTATTCCTGTTTATGGTATTTATTTTGCACTTGTCTACTTCATCTCTTTTTTTTAAAGAAAAAAAAAAAACGTTACTTGAGAATTGGCACCACAGTTCTCATGAGTCACTGTCCTCTACCCTCTACTGCTTCACTTACTGGCAATCTGGGTGAAAATGCAGATGTAGATTCCATTGATACTCATAATTTATGGTGAATATAAAAGGAGGAAGTACTGTTCTGTCTGTTTATTATTGTTGGTTTTATGTCTTTTTTGCTTCAAACTATAAGAGTGTGAGAAAAGTGTGTATCCTATAGGGTGGGAACTAACACTTCATTATCAACTAATCTTTTGAGAATTATTATATTTTCAATTAATCAATTAATTGTTTTGTCTACAAACTGTCCAGAGCCAGAGAGTTAAAGGTGACTTTAAATGTCTTGATTTGTACACAGTCCAACACCCAAATATATTTCATGTGTAATGTCAAACTGAGAAATGAAGCAAACTGAGTAAATCATTATTCTTAAATCATTAAAAAAAAGAAATCTGAATCTTTTTTAATGACTTACACGATCATGAATCATCCAAATTGTTGTTGATTCATTTTCTGTCAATTAACTCAAATCAGCCAGTAGAAAAAACACACTGAAGACATTTCAAACATTGGATTACATTTCAGAAGAAACCAATAATACATTCTGTATTCACCAGTAGTGACATTTCCGCAGTTTCCTCTAACTTGAGGCTTATGGTCATGTTTGTTCTTTCATACCAACAGGAAACACTCTGTTTCACCTCCACGCAGTTGTTAAAATGCTGATTAAGCTGACACAACAGATAATTAACTTGACATAAATTGTAATACTTTTAGAGTCTACTGAAGCTGACAGATGGAAAACAGCCATTTTGAAATCTCACTCAGACTCCTACTGCTTTGCAACTTGTAACTCTGTAACCTAGCAACAGTAAATGAAGACAAGACAAACATGCAGAATGAGCAGGCACAATGTGAAACAGAGCTGCTGGAAGGATGCAGATTCAAATTTCTCCCTGTAATATTTATTATGAAACTCCTTATTACTTACTTTTGTTATTTCAAAAGGACAACATACAAAACAATAGTGAAAAAAAATGTTTCAAGATAAGATTGACTATCGTTCTATGTTACATTTTCAAACATGGAAGATATAAGCAATAAACAATAACATCTCTCAATTAAAAATTTGGTTTCATATGTAGTTATGCAGCAGCTGACTGGTGACAACAACCAGTTGTAGTAACACAACATGTGTTCCAGAAGTGTCAAGGTGTGCAGCTTTTAGAAACTGTGATGGAAGGATGTGTCAGACAGTTTGTGAACCACTGTTTTATGAAGTAGCATTGGTAGCATTGCTTGTTTGAGATCCAATTTTGGCATGAGCTGACTTCCTGCTGAGTCCCCACACACATGAAGGACACAGAATGACTTACTGATACAGCCCCTGACTTTTGACATTGTTTATGCCCAATGGCTCAAGAGTAATAATTCATTGCAGTATGTTTTTGATGCTCAGGAAAAAGGATTCATGGTTTTACAGCCCAGGGTTTCCCACAGCACTTTACAGCTTAGGCGGCCGCCTAAGCAACACACGCCTGCCGCCTTAACTAGCATCTTCAAAAAAAAAAGAAGAAAAAGTATATATATATATATATGCAGGGCCTGAATTCCAGCGTGGGATTGCGGGTATTGCAGACAATTTAATTGATTCCCGCAAATCCAACACTTATATTCCTGCACACATTTACAGCGATGTATATTAATGTTCAACCAACGTCTGCAGCGGTGTTTACTGCAGGACGACTGGCCGGAACCGCTGTGTCCGACTGTCTGACTTCGACCCTGAACACACATGTAGCTCTCTCTGCAACTCCCACTAGCATAACACAGACAAGCTAACACTGATATTAAGTTTAAGGAAACAAACACAGACCGCTGGTTAAAACATAAATCTACATCATCTGAGGCAGAAGCTGCTCAGAAAAAAACAGCGGAGCCCGAAAAAACTAATGCAAACAGCGCCATGTGATGTCATCATTAACAACGTTAATCCTCAGACAGGTAACTGTGACGTTACTATAGTAACAAGTTTCAGGCTAACGAAAATTCTGCTTTATGTTCATTATTGAGTGATTGTGGTGTATTAGGATGCATTATATTGAAAGGTGTTCCTAATATTTTGTCCACTCCATTAACATACATGAGGAGGATAAAATATTAAGAACACCATTCAATGTAATGCACCCAAGTACACCACCACCACTTAGTACCACCTCAGTAATAAACTAAGTAGAATTATCACTTTTTTGACAACAAAAACTGAAAATGTATAAACTTCAAAAAAAGCAGAATTTATAGCAGAGCTGTTGTATTGGATTGAATTATATTGCACATATGTTCCTAATGAAGTTGCAGGTGACTGTAGTTCAGAGAGTAAAATGACTAAAGTGTATACTAAATAACTAATTACTATATAATATAGTTCAGAGAATACCTTCAATTGAAGGAAAGTGACAAAATACAATCTGTGGTAAGAATAGGACGTTTAAGGAGGGAATTCCCCCCTATTTAAAAAAATGAATTTCAGGCCTAAATTCTATAAATACTAGAATAACCTGTCAACTGTTCGCTCGTACTGGCTATCTGAAATTATTATGATAGGCATAAAGTTTTATTGTCAAGGCTAGTTGCGTTTACACGTGGCTGTCTTATAGCCTACTATAGACAAGACCCCCCCCCCCCCCCCCCCCCTCCCCCTCTCACTGCTACCCACCACCTTAACTAACACATTTTCTGCAGGAAACCCTGCAGCCTTTTCTTTTTTAATGAATGTTTGAAATGTCTTTTGGTTCAGTGTACCTGCATCAAATACTTTTCACCATAATGTTCCAAGTTATAGCAATGGCTCTTAGCAGGTTAGTTTTCACTTATCTTACAGCGGCTGACTGTTACCTTGAGATGACCTTTGTTGTGATTTGGCGGTATACAAATAAAGATTGATTGATTGATTGTTTGTATGTATGATTGATTGACTGATTGGTACCTTGAGTTGGTTTGCATAGTGGCCCAGCTTGATCTTGAGCAGAAAGCCGTCCTCTCCTCCCTGAAGCTGGGCTTTCCTCTGCAGCTCAGACACCAGGTTCTCCAGCAGACGCTTGGCTTTGGCCTCCTCCGCTGGGTTATCCAACTCCACAGAATCCCTATAAAACACACATTTACATTTAGAGTTTTACACAATGTCAAGCTACAACAAGACCAGCTGTTGATGGTCACTTTGGCTACTACAGGTAGCACTCTCGTATCGATTTAAAAGTTAAGCTTTGTTGTTGGCTTCCTGAAATGTTTGAAAAAAGAGTGAGAGAAAAGAGAGAGAGAGAGAGACAGCAAGATGGTGGTCAAGCAAGAGTGAATGAAGAGAGAGAGCAGTAGCAGAGAGAACAAAGCAACTGAATGAGAGAAATAAAAGCTTATTTTCATTGTTTCATGTTGGCTATGTTCTGAAGCACAAATGATTTACTATGGAGACAGATGCTCTTCGTTTCGGTTTCCTTTTCATTCATTCATGACATCCAACTCATGCAGCAGTAAATACAAAGAACGACAGGAGGACTGTATTGTTTTTTTTCTCATGTGTGAATACTGCGTTTCAAGCACCACCAGCCTTTTATAATTCCTCATGGGTCTATTTACATGATCTACCTGATTCTGCAGAAGTGGTGGAAATGCAAACAGGATGCTTTTAGTTCCAAACCGGGCTTATCTTACAGAATCTTGACATCATTATTAATTTCTTTCAAAGTTTGTTCTGGTTAATGCATTCGTTTTATTTGTGGGTGAAAGTGTGAGTAATCAATGTACTGTTTATATGCTATTAAAAATTCAATGTGTAAGAATTGGCCACCTGATCCAAACAAACAGGGGTAGCATATCACACTGTGTTGATATTTTAGTTCATTTTGGAATGATTTCAACTAAACTTCTGGTCAATTCTTACACACTGAACCTTTAATATCCCTGTGAACAAAAAGTTAGAGCATCTATAGGTTCTGTACTGTCACAGAATAATTGAGCAGTGTACAGTTACAAGAGAGATCACATCCTTCACATTTGATTGGACCACTAAAGTCAGCAGGCCTACAGAGTTCAATCAATCAATCAATCAATCTTTATTACACACCTCCCTCACCTGTTGTTAGATCATGAGGAGGATGAGGTACACATGACTGACTCAGATCTCAGCAGCTACATTGTTTTGGACATTACGTTTTTGGCCCACTAATATCACAACACACGTCTCCTCCCATCTCTCTCTATATTGCTCTGTTAGCCACTGCAGTTCAACCCAGGAACAGTGATGTGTGGTTTTATATGGTGGGTGTGGCTATCAGCTCACCCCTAATTCACATTAAATTAGATGAACTTCTGCAAACATCTCTGCATAAACAGGAACTTGGATGCAGAAATTCTCTGATACTGATTTTTTTGACACGTTTGACATATGGGTCAATTTTTTGTGTCCATGTGGTTTAGTCAAACTTAAAGGAATACAATTGTTCTAAATATTACATTTCATCTGGAGAATCATGGAGATCAGGAACCATTTACATTTTTTAAATGAAGTCATTATTAGTATAAGTCCACTTAAATACACTGTAGGTGGATAAAATATTGAATATTGATCATTAGGGGTGTGACGAGATCTCGTGCCGTGAGATCGTGAAAACGTGCCGATAATTCTCATCAAGGTGAATGTTGTCTTGTGAAGCAATATTAAGGGTGTGCATCAAAAAAAGTAAAGAAAAGAAGACGATTGGTTTTCTATCGCTCATTTGCACGTCATGTCTTCTTTTTATAAAGTCAGCGTGTGGATCATTAACCTTGTTGCAGCTTCTACCTGCTGAGAAGATCTCAGTCAGAAGTAGGAGAAGAGGAAAGGAGCAGGGTTAGGTTGACCTTAGGTTGACCTCAGGTCTCTACACTGAAAGCCTGAAGTAGGAGGAGCGGAGGAATCTAGTGCAGCTATGGAAGCCTAATGATGCAAAAAGTCAAATGAGTCACACTACCAAATTATGACACAATTTATATGTTGTTCTACTTTATTATGTATTTATGTGATACAGGATTTGTGCAATTTACTTTTATTTCTGGTTTTTTTTATTAGCAATAAGTTATAATTTGTGATCATCTCACTCTTTATCTCATTTATATTTATATACTAGGATTGTTTCTATTCTTTATAATTCACTTTTTGGTATAATTTGTGATTGTATATAATTGAGGTATTTATGGTTGTTATTTCCATAAATACCTCAATTATCCATCTATACAATATGTATCTATATGGGGAAACCTTTTACAGTGCTTGCATATTGCATACTGCATATGATAATTGATACTTAGAAAGTAGAACTAAAGTGACATTCATTACAAGATGATTAGTTAAAACACTTCAAAATGTATTATTGTGAATTTTGTGACTTTCAAATGAAAGAACAGTCAAATATTTTGTCATTGAAGTTTTCTTAAACATAGTGTTAAAATCTCGTCTCGTCTCAATCTCGTGAACCCAATATTGCGTCTTGTCTCGTCTTGTGAGCTGAGTGTATCGTCACACCCCTATTGATCATTCTTTTGTGGTTACATCATTTGACATTTTCAGGAGCATTCAGTCTTACTTTTGATTTAAAAATGGTGCAAATATCATTTCAAATGACATAAAACCAACAAAAATACTAAATGTACATTTTAACAAACCTGATGCTGCTTTTAAAACTAGTTTTTATCATGTTTTTGAATTACTCATCTTGCCAACTGGGCAAAGATGGGGCCTTTAAATATATCTGGTGCACTGATTTAAAACAGAGATGAATCTGCTCACCAGTGAAAACGGAGATAGGACTGGATAATTCAGCATTTTTATATCAAAAAATAAAATCTGAAAGAATGCAATTTTCAAAATCTAAAGAGACGCAGTGTTAATACATAATGACCAGTGTTCTAACGAGCAGCAGTAGTGCTGTCTGACTGATGCTTCATGTTCTGAAAAAGTTTTAGTGCATTGATACTCAGTTATACTACGTTTTGCTTAAATATGGTACATTTTTTTAGACCCTGACAGGAATAATATCATGAAAGTTACTTTTTGGTAATTATAAAAAGGAAATGTCAAGATAAATACATTTCAGCAGAAGGAAGCTTCAATCCAAAGAGGAAAAATCCACACCATTCAGACATTACTCCAAATATCATTTCATGGCCCAGAGAGTCCTGACTAAACCTGGAGGTGGGATGCCATTAGAATAAAATAAAGACCAACATCAGTACATACCAGAGCTGGCTCTCAATCCACTGGGCCAGGTAATGTCGAACCTCGATGGGGAAGTGCTGGCCGTACAGCGCCTGCATCTGGTGCAGTGCCTCACCCTGTAGCTGCTGGGCCTGAATCCACATCGCCATGGTGCTCCTGTGGATGATGGACAGAGTAGGCAGGGTATTGATAAGGGAGAGGGAAGAGGAAAAAAAGAGAGCAGAAGTAAATAACGAAGAAGACGACCAGAGAGGAAGAGTAACAGAGAGTTAAGTTGGAGAGAAGATGACGAAACGGGAAACAGGAAAGTAGAATATGTTTGTTGTTAACAAAATGTTTTATTGTTAACAAAAAGCAGCTTTACAGACAAATGGATGCCGTCCAGACAGAGCAAACTGATATCAGTAAAGACCTTTCAAACTGGTAAGCAGTTCCAACGTTCATTTTTCTGTCACTTTGGATGAAGTTCTACAGCAATCCTGACATTGCTTTAAAAGCTTCGCCCAATTCACCAAAGCAATGATCATGTACACCTCCTACAATACAGTTCCAGATCTTTTGTTACAAACCTCCTCTTCAATTTGGCGCAGTGATAAGAAGAGTTATTAAAATGAACTTACTTTGGAAACGTTTAGAATCAGCACATTCCTGTATATAGTATCCTCACACAGACATGTTACAACCATCATCTGTCCATGTACTCAACTGTACAGCATATAAACTATATTAATTGCCCAAATGCTTCACCTTCTCCTGCACCCCCACTCCCACCAACACCACCCTTTACTGTCTATCGGTCCATCTTGCCCACTAACCAAACAACAAGAAAAAGGGTCAACATTTCCAAACACTAGTCCACAATCTGTGCAGTGTATATCCATTTAATTCATTTTACTAATGTGTTGTTGTTGTTGTTTGTTGTTTGGGAGGTTTTTTGTTTTGTTTTGTTTATTAGATCTGACGGTTTCCTTCCATTCTTCTGAGTATTTCCACTGCCCAGTTTGGGAAGCCTTTTCCAATGTTTTCCAGTGGTTTCCTAAATGAATCTAACCATACGGCATCAGTTGTGTTGAGCACCGTTGATCCCAATTTAAAACTCTTACAAATAAGTATCCAATGATGACGAACTTAATTGAACAATATGAAGGTTTTTAGGTAATTTCCACCTCAGTTAAGCAATGTTTCGGCAACTGTCATACATCCTAGCATTGTGGTGACACGTTGTATGACAAGAGACGTTAGATGAAAAGAGAACATAAGCAGTTTATTTCTTAGTGTTCCTGGTGAGTTTTGGTATTGATACCATCTTCTGGTGACAGGAGAGCGCATCGGTCCACAGCCGGGAAGCTTGCTCTCCAACAAGTTTGAGAGATAGCTTAGCTTGCTATTATCGCTGTGCAGTGAGACTGGGGATTAAATGCAGCTAATATGCAAATGCGGTACTCCTGAACACATCTAACATTACACAAGTTGTGTGAGAATGTGGTTAAAAATACGTTCCATCGGTTCCATTGGTAGGACAAAACAGCGTAACGTAAGCTAGCTAGCGGAGGTAAGCTATTATTAGCTAATACAGTATGTTGCAGCACTCGACATAAACTTCTTTTACTTGCGCCACGCATAGTATAGTCACGTATGTAACTCACCTTTTAAGAGACTGCAGCACAGCTTTACAGCAACACCATGGAAAGCGGACAACACACGCACGCGCGCGCGCGCATACACACTCTCTCTCTCTCACACACACACACAGACACACACACACACACACACACAACTTTTGAACCTCGCACAGGTTATTTGGCGTATGCTACATCGCCAACTACTTTATCGCCTTCTGGTTTCTGGTAAAGCAGCTGTTGTTGACCAGCATAAAGCAAAGAATAAATATTAGGAACAGCTTCCGATTTTAAATTTCAAAATAAAAATCATGTGTTTAAAACCCGTTTATGAATTAGTTATTATTGTGTATTTTAAATGTAAGTTGCACTGTATACATAAACAATAACACAAATGTATTTCAAGTTTTTTGTTGTGTTTTCTGTCACAATAATCTTTAAAATAATATTTTTACGTCTTTATTGTTATGGCCCTCCATTACCGGTAAAATGTTCGTGCTAACTTCATATAGCTTGAAGCAGTCATACAAGCGTCCCATTTCCGCTAACAGCCCCGCCTCCAGTTCGCACCGCCCGCACCCAGCTGTGTGTCAAACTCAGAAATCTGTGTGCGTGTGTGTGTACGCGCGCACGCAGAATACAGCTAATATGATTGCAGAGTTAGTGATTCTGTATATGATACATGGTATATTGCTCTGCTTTCCAATTGTTGTAACCTGTAACTGTGTTTGAAGAGATTCAAACACAGTTTTTATCCTACAGCTATTACCACACTCAATGCTGCTAAATAAATACTGTTTACTACTGAATGTGCAATGACAGGAAGTAACCTTGTGTGTGTATGTAGGTAAACTTGTGCTGTTTTTTATGTATAGTATTTATTGATTATCTTTTCTTTTAGTAACTATTTTATATTTTTAGTATTTTTAGTGTGTTTGTGTGTGTGTGTGTGTGTCACAGATCTACTGTATATAGGCCTACATTTTGTAATCATCAGGTTTCTTTGTGTCCTGTTGTATTTTCTTAACATTCCATAGAAACACAGAAAATGTGAACCAAACAGCTTTTATTCATTAAATCATTAGTGGTTAAGCAATGAAACATTATACAGGAATCAGTTTCCAACAAAACAAAAGCAAGGAAACAGTTAGGTGTGCACTACATTTTGAGTTCGTAGGCCTGAACACAGCTGTATGATGTTACTGCTCTGACAGACATGGTATTGTTAATCCACTTTGAAGGGATGACCATTAAACCACCAAAATATTTCTCTGCCATTATTTTGCAACAAAACAAGTTAGAATACCTTATTCTTGCTTACATCTAAGTGTGTTAATGTCATTTGTTGCATTATAAAATCTGTGCATCTTGGCCCTGGAAGCTGTTCTAAATGCAGAGGATGTGCAGGCAACAGAAAACAAAAGGCTATCTGGTAAGCATAATCAAAATGCATTATGATCTGCATTGGCAGTGATTCACATTATATAAACCCCCCCCCTCAAAAAAACCCCAAAAAACTGTGATGTGTCTGAGCGGGAAACTAAACTTTGACAATACAAATGCTGTGTGGTAGCCTTGGGCAAAAGTTAAGTAAAACTTTATTTTCCCTTACTTTGGATTCACAAATGTATCATCTGGCTGTATCTTTGTTGGCCCTTTGATAGACTGCTTATCTGTACCCCCTCTGTCCAAAGTATGCCGAAATAAATTCCAATCCACGCTTCCCCGAACTGGATTAATTTAGAAAATGCATCGATAGATGGGAATTTATCTTGTGTATACTAAGAAAAAGATGCAGGCAGAGCAGAACATTCGAGAATGAAAAACATTAACTCCTGAATTCATTCTTACAAGGCACTCATCATAGACCACAAGTAGTGGAGAATAGATAAAAACACATGTATACAACTTGTTACAAACAAGTAAATGTGGATAATAAAGGAATGACATTTTTGAATGACAACAATTGGACACTCTGGGGAAATGTGTCTTTAATCTGGACCTGACAAAAATCATAACGAGATGAATGGACACTAGGGGTCAGTAGCAGACCACAGCAATAAATGTTTCTTGAAACTTCTGTCCTGTGAGTAGACCTCAAGAGGACACAGTGTGGATAACAGGCTATATTGAGACTTGCTGAAAGTATTGGTCCTTATGTCATTTTATGAAACACACCTTTAAATAACACATAACACGTTTAGGAAGAAACTTCTTATGAGAAAATAATAGAAGTGAATAACATTGGTGAGTGCAATGTAATGGACCTATAAATGAGCTGTCTCTACTTTGTGTTTTTCAGACCTTCATTTTTATGGGTATTAGTGACTTGTTGGAAACACTGGCAGAACATGTTACATAAGAATATTACATGAAACAAGGTGTGCTGAAAAGACAGCTGTCAGTCTACATTCTGTCAGAAATGAAAAGGGGATGACATCAGCCTTGTGTAAAGTGTGATCACATACAAAATCATACACAAATATTTAACTGTGAACTCATCAAAACCTAGAAATTACGACAGAATCACTGTGCTTCTAAATAGTGAGTAAATTTAGCACAGTAAAATAACACTTCAGTATTTAAACGGATGAAAAACGAAGGGGTGAATTCATATTTTGTGTATGTGATATTTAATATTTCTAAAAAATAAGGGTATGAGTATGAATATGTACTCTGTGTTTATGAATAATTTGACCATTGGGAATCTGCAACCCAACAATCCATTAGATCATTTGCTTTATGTACAACAAATACTATTGAAACTCAATGGACAGGAGAAAAGTCATTTCCATATTCTCACCCTAATAGATGTGAGTGGTTAGCATTCTGATTTAAAATAAGCAACAACAAAGTAAATCTTGAAAAATGTACACTTTCTTGCAAGGGGAGTGATGGTGTCTCCCCCTAATGATCACTTGATCATATGAGTTCTGCTATTGCCCAACCCCACCCCACCTCCAAGTTCGGCCCACTACAACATTTTTTTAAGTGTCTTCTTTCTTCTTCTTCTTTTAATTTTAATGATCATCTCCAGCACCAAAACACCAAAAGACTCATATTGTAAATATGGAGAGATTTTCATTAAGCCCATTAAGGTTTGACTTTTTAAAGCACCCAACATATAGTTGTTAAAGAATAATTCCATATTGTCCCCATTATTTATGTTTGGGTGATTATACCCATTGGTAATAATAACATTGTACTTACCAAGTTAATTGTTGAGATTTGGGAATATGCCAACCAATGGCATGACAGGAAGTACAAGGCCCTACTACCCTCCAGGTGCTCCACCCTCTCTGTGGTGTGTTCAGTTTTTCTAAGCCAGAATACTACATGACCCTGGATTTGCTGTGCGGTAATTTGATAAAACTCAAATTAATTTAAGAATGTACAACATGGAAGCACAACACTTAAACCTTGATTTCAGAATAAGCTGTGACACATTGTAAATGTGTTAGCATGCAGTTGTCTATTTACACATCTAGCAGACACAGAGCAACATGAGTATTCCATTATCCAATATTCAGTCTCCTTTTAGTTCTGGTTTGGTCTCCACCAACTCCTGAGAAAAACTAGTGTTTCTTTAGCTGCTAAATGCTCCACTATGACCACCAGCTATGTCTGTCTGTTGTTTGGTGCTGGGCAGGTAGTACACTGTGGGTTTATTGGAGCCTATTAGCTGAAAACAGTTAACTGCTGCTGCTGCTGCTGAAAAAAGACACTAGTGAGAGCGGAGAAACCTGACCTAATGTAATAAAGTTCGTAAAACCAAAACAATGAGCTGAAAGAGGCTAAAATGAGCATGGAGTTTTAATTAAATTAGCACAAAGCAACTGACACAGAGTAAGACAGGAGTTTTTGCGGCCCCTGAAGTTCTTGGGCAGTTATCCACTTTGCCAGGTTGGTAATCCAGCCTTGGGTGTCCTTGATAAAAAAGAAGTCCATCGGGGCAAGAAAGGGACAGATGATCAGACAGTTTATTTGGAAGAGAAAACAGGGGTCTAAGGTAAAAAAATATTTTCCATTTCCAACCTCCTGGTTCTGCTTTGGCCTACCATACTGTTGTGCTTGCATATGGTTTTCCTCTGCGATGAAGGATAATTACATATTAGGTGGACTCACTTTCAGTTTGGCCTCCAAGCAAAGACGTCTAGATTACTTTATGGACTGCTGGTTTGGTTTGGTCTGATCATCTGACTGATCCATCATACTTTGTTAAAGTGATCACCATCATCCCACCATGTTCCAAGATATTAACAATTACCTTGGTGAATATAAAGTTATTGTCTGATAGGAATCATGGCCAAAATCAAAAAAATAAGGCACTAAGATGTGATAAATGGGAATTATTCTTTAACTATCTTCTAAATCCCCACAATTGATTCTGTTTTTACAAAAGAACCTCAGGGTTGGTGCAAGAAATTTGGTTATGGTCATGGCAAATTCCTTGTTTTTTATCTAGTCGCTGTCTCTGTCTCTATCCTCATTCTCGTGCAGGGCTTCGTGGCTGTCCTCCTCTACTTCTTCTTCTTCCTCATCAGCCTCTTCCTCATCCCCTCCTCCATTCATCATTTCCATCTCAACTTCTACTGCTCCCTCCTCAACCTCCCCATCCACTCCACTGAAGGGGTCAGCATCCTGGGACACCTCCACCATCTCAGTGCCTTGTACCACCTCAACGGCACCCTCACGGATTTTCTTGACATGGAAGGTGAAGGGGGGCACCTTGTACACAGCAGTCTTGGACCGGGCATAAACAACATGGTCAGGTGTGAAAGATTTCTTCACCTTGTCACGGGATGTCTGCATCTTCTGCTTGCGCTCAGGGTTGACACTCATGCGTGTTCCAAGTTTTCCCATCTTCTTTTCAATGTTGTGGCGTGTCTTCTCCAGGTTCTCCTTGGTCTTCTGTTTGGTCTTCTCTAAGTTCTCCTTGGTTTTCTGTCTGGTCTTTTCCAGGTTCTCTTTTGTCTTCTGCCTTGTCTTCTCCAGGTTGTCCTTGGTTTTTTGTTTGGTCTTCTCCAGGTTATCCTTGGTCTTTGCCCTGGTCTTATCCATCTTCTCCTTGGAGAAGGCCATCTTCAGGTTTTGTACACGTTGCAGGCTGCTGCGCTTGATGCGCTCAGCACGAGACTCCTCAATGGTCTCCTCAATCTCCACCCCCTCCTCATCTGATGACAGGTCTACATGAGGTCTGTCTTCCTTCTCTCCTTCTACTCCTTCCTCTCCAGCACCATCCACAGCTTCCTTGAGCTCTAGCAGGCTGCCTCCCCTGCTTCCTGACACAGACTCAGAGACCTTCATGGATTTAGAGATACTGAGTCTTGAGGGAACTTTTGTTTCATCCTGTAGAGAAGAGAACATAAGGAATGTTAATCAAATTAAATGTGTTTCTCAAAGTTCAGGCAGCAAGAAGAGAACCTTGTTTATGCTTTACATTAAATTATGGTCCAGGGCGGCCAATGACATTTGGCACATAAACAGTTATTTTGTTATCCACTCAAGCAAAAAACAAAACATAACATATTTAACCATAAAAGGTTGAAGTAAATGGAAAATAGTCATATTGAGATATGAATCTGCACCAACAGCATATACAGTACTCATGGCTACATGGCGCACATGGCTGTGTGTTTGCTAGCACTTTCACAGAAGAATTGCCAGTGCCAGAGTTGTGTGTAAGCCCAACATTCATTCTCCTTCTTACTTGATTTGGTCTCTACCAAGTCCTGAGAAATATATCTGGCTCTATGTTCACTATGTTCACCAGCTACACCAACTTTGTCTGTCTTCTGTTTTGTGCTGCTCAGGTAATGTACAGTAGGTTTATCAGAGCTTTTCAATGAAAATAGGCCACCTGCAGCTGCTGGAACAAGGTTCCTCAACAAGGTTCACTCTCATGAACCTTAACAAGAACAGTAAAGTTGTGAGGTGTAAAACCAACAGTGAGTACAGCCGAGGGGAATTTATTCTCTCCCGTAGCTAATTTAAAAAGATGTGTAAGTGCAGCTTTCAGTTTGAAATTAGGTTTAGGTTTATGTAAAGGTAAATCTAGTCTATTTATATTAGGCTGAGGTTAAGCAGGTGGGTTAGAATTAGAATTGGAATGTCTTCATTGTTATGCGTGTATGTCTATTTGTGCATTTTTCTTTCTAAATACACAGGTACATACAGGCTGTCTGAAGCAAGGAACATGACTCACTCCTCAATGCTTGCTACACAATAGAGGAATTACAGGCCTAAACAGAGATGTGAGCTGATTACATTTGGCAGAACCCGAGGCCTAGTGGAATCGGTAAAAAAAAAAACACCAAAAAACTCTAATTTTAAAGAAAGAAATCACAGCGCAAAATGTAATTGTCAGAAACAAAGGAATGAAAACATGGAAATGGAAATATCAGAGGGAATCAATGGATGCAGAGGGAGGAGAGCTCCAGGATATTCCCGTCAGCATCAGGGTGGGTTGGTCTAATTGTGTTGGTCTCTGCATGTTCAGACACATGCTCTGATTCTCCCTCATCTTCAATTCACCCAGAAACACTGTAGCTGGTTACAATACAGACACATGAACAACCCTGCAGGAGAGAGATGGTATGACAGTTTTTGGTACTGTAGATAACCTAATGACACACATGAAAGTAATTGAAAGTATGTTGCCTACAGCTACGCATATTGTGTCACAAATTAGTTTCAAGTGCTATGTATTATGTTCTGAAGTGATGAAAGGCACATCTCAATATAAGGTATTGTAGGTCTACTACTCCTAGAAATGTTACGGTGACCTAAGGGGCTGATTGTTATTTACGAGAGGTATACACATTTAACTTCAGTATGGTGATGGGACTCACAAAAAATGTCTAAGGAAATAAAGCCTTCAATCTTGCATATTCAACTTGTGTTGGAATATGAAAATAATGAACACTTCCTGACAAAATGGATTTCCACTGGAGAACTGACTGTCCACAGTCATGACCTAGCCTGGTTTCACTTGTTTAAATTACTGCCTACATTTCCTGTTTTATTCAAAGATTTAATCAGGTCTGGTGGTACGGTTGAGATCATTAATCAATCAATCAATCAATCAATCAATCAATCAATCAATCAATCAATCAATCAATCAATCAATCAATCAACCAATCGTACAGTATCTTATCTATATAACGCCAAATCAACAAAAGTTATCTCAAGGCACTTTTCAGATAGAGCAGGTCTAGACTGTACTCTTTAATTTAATGTATGATCAGTGGAGATATTCAGGTTGTTGTAAGTTGAGTTATGTAACTATCAACTCTTATAGTGATATACTTTTTTGATGAACATGAAAAATGGTAGGATAACTTCTCCTAGCAACAGTATTCACAAGAACTTAAGTGACAGATCCATCCGTCTGGCATCATGGAAATGATGGATATGTCACTTATGGTGTCACTTGCTCCCAAAACAAAATAACCTCCCTGTTTACAAGAACACAACATAAACTTAATGCCAGGCTAAAAGAAGAAAGTAAAACAACATGTGATGAAGCCTTTTGAATTGAGTGGCCTTTCCTCTGGCATCTCCACAGGACTTTAAGTATAGAAAGTCCATTCTGGGTGTAATGAATCTTGCAACCTCCAGAGGCCACTAGCTTAGCTTTGGACATTTAGTCTGGTTACATAAATATCTTGCTCAGCACAGTTTTTGGGCCTCCCGTGTAGAACATCATACACAAGACATAAGTAAGTATGACCTGACTCCTCCTAACCTCGACCCGCCCTGATAAAGCATTCCTGCACAGCACCACTCCATATTCTTTTCCCTCTTCCATTGTCTATTCCTCCATTCCTCTGGCCCTTCCATCTCCCACCCACCTTTCTCGCCTTTTCCCTTTTGCATTCCAGATGAGGAAGCTTTTCTTTCCCTTTCTCTCAGGTGCCCCCTTCACCTTGTAAATACAATGCTACGGCTTGTTAATGAAGGGATGGGAAGGAGGGGTGAGGAGAGGGGGTTCTTTCCATTACGGCAAGTTCTCATCCAATTGGGCTCCTGAATGTCTGCATGAGAGCCAATACTTGGTGTACGTATTGTCTTCTCCTTTCCCTCTACACTGCCTTAATGATCAAAACAGGAACAGAGCGGAACCTGAACAAAGGACATGGGGGGGGGGAGGAAGGGGAGGTGTGGAAAAGGGAGATACCTTTCTGCTGTCGTATGAGTCGAGTAATAGCACAAGTGGGATGATGCTTCAGAGTCTTGGAAAACCATCTGCTAAGCAGGAAGATGATAGCATCAAAGTGTTGGCTGGAAGGTGGAGGTATGGGAGCTGAGGCGGGGATGGAGGAGGGGGTCTCGTGTCTATTGTGTTCTGCAGCAGTGTGATGGCGGTTTTATGAAGGTATTGTATTGCAGTATCTTGGGTAAACTTGACCTTGGATGACAAACCCAGGCTTTCCTGAACAGCTGTGTTGACATGCGGGCGTGCTGGAAAATACCTGCCTCGCTTAAATTCATTACATCTTGTTATGATCTCAGTGACGATGTAGAGGGTGTTGTAAATCGTTTAGACAACGTGTGGTCCAAGTCTTTAACATGGCCCCACAGTTTGTCAAAAAAGCTATGACCACAAGTTGATAATGGAGTTCAAAGTTTTTGTGATTTTTTTAATATTTCACTTGTACTTTACAAGCAAATTGACATTTTGAGAAGAAGAAGAAGAAAGAAACTTTAGGGATTCAAGTGAACCTTGGACATTTGAGGGTCTGGGTCAAGTAATGTTCTGTTTTCCCACACATATTATTGGGTTGTTCAGAGGCATGTTAGAATACTGGACACCTTGGGCCACAGAGAGGACCCTGACCTGACTATTTTAGAGTCATTTTAGGCTTCATCGAATAACCATATTTAACACAGACAAAGGAAACCGGTGAGCTTTTAATTTGGATATTTATCCCTTATATTTAATCTTTTTTAACCCAGTTTTAGTCCAGCTTTTATTAAACTTAATTTTTGATTTTACCTTTATTTTGTCTTTTTAGTCTATTTTAACCTAGTTTTTACTCTAACTTTTCTCTCTTATTCTACCTATTTATTTAATTATTTAATTTATTTACTTATTTTATAGAAATGTTCTAAAGATTTTATCATTCTTAATTTCTCTTGTGTGCATTAGTCAAATATTTTGTTAATTTTTTATGTTATTCTGTTTTATTATCAGCTTGTCAATCAACTAATTGTAAAGCACTTTGAACTACACTAGTCTGTATGAAAGGTGCTATATAAATAAAGTTTGATTGATTATATTTTAGGAGCCTGGACATAGCTACAGTATGTGCAGTAGGAAAGCCTGGGAAAGCCCATTCTGTCAGCTCAGAGTTGAGGTCACAGGGTAATGTGTTTGCATAAGACATATTCAACAGGAGCAGGGTAAAGGAGGGAATTCTGTCCTGTGTGCGTGTCTGTGTGTGTCCAAAGTGCATGGAAAGAGTGTATGGGGGAAGTTCACGCATTCACCTTGCTGCTGACTTCCTGACCCTCCTAATTTAATGGGACATTGTTCTCCACGGGTCCACTGCGCCAAAGACAGGAAGGTACACTAAGAGCCATGGAAAATAGACGAATGAGGTATGCGATGGTTATGTGTGTTGGTGTGTGTGTATTTGGTTGTCTAGGCAAGGCTACGTAGAGTACAGGCTACATTTTGCCTTTAGGTCTTGCAAAACATGTGCAAGAGATCATTTCCATATCTGGTTTTGTACTGAAATTACAAAATGACAGTTGGGAGGGAAGTTAATTGCAAAACACAGTGAACCACAAAGTGTGTGTGTGTGTGTGCGTGTGTGTGTGCACGTGTGTGTGTGTGTGTGTGTGTGTGTGTGGGTGGGTTTCAGTAACCTCACCCACCCCGCTAATAAAACATAACTAAAGAAGCTACATTATTGAATTATTGACATTAACTTTGCTTCACTTTCTTTCTGTCTTTCTTTCCTCAGTCTGTCAGTGGTGGAGAGACTGCTGCAGTGACTCATGGCTGGTGGAAAAGTCATTCATCTGAGGGGTGTTTACAGTGCTTTTACTCTGGCTCTCGCCCTCCAACAACCTGCCACCCACTTTGTGTGTGTGCACGGACGTATGAATACTCACACTATTTAGCTCTCTGGAATAATATATTACATAAGTGCATTGTTAACAATACTGCTAATATCCCGGATATGATCCTGTGGGGCAATGTTATCAGAGGAAACTGAGTGCAGTGAGGCCATATTACAATTTGTTATTTGTAAGGGAGATCTAGTTACTAATATTTTTCAGTGGCTTTCATCAGATAATCGATTGTGAATACATTATAGAGTACAGCACAGTTACATCCAAGCTATCCATCCAAGGTATCTCTGTCTCAAGTTCTATTCTGGTTTTGGTTGATGAACCAAATGACCAAATACCATACCAAATGTGGGTTAAATGTATATGAAACATGTCTGTGTGGAGCTGGGGCTGTGTCCTTGATATTCAGCCACTCTGTTATCTCTGGCTGTCTGGTGTCTGCTGTATTTCCCACTATTTCCCACTCTGCATGCTCTGCTTTGCATTTCATTGATTCACATCATATTTTTCTGTATTTTTCCTGACCAACTGCTACATAACTCCAGTTGAAAAGGTGCCTGCACACATGATAGACACTGATCAGACACCCAGATACGGTGTTTATCTGCCAGGTTTCTATCAGAGCACTCCAGGTAGAATATTCACGTTCCTCAAAACCAAGATGACGTTGATGCATGCGCAGCACGTAACCAGGAAATACATTGCAAAAAGGGATCAAAATTGATGCAGCAGAACTGGAGATGTTGTCTTGTTTTTTTCCACTCATTCAAAACCTGGTACTTTACCCACAATGCAACGTGATCTCTGACAGTTTGACCAGATATTTGGGTGTGTTCTGACTGACTAATGCAGCTGCTAGCCTCCAGCAGAGATGAGGACTACAGAAGTCTGCTAACCTCACTTCTTTCTAAATCCACACCATCAGTTTCTTTTCATTTTAAAACTTTTAGTCTCCAGCCCCAACTGACGCTTACTCAAGTGACATCACTGGAGGCTGTTTATCAGATTTCACACAGCTCCTAACATACCACTTTGAAACACGCTTATGTGTATTTCAGGTGCGGCCTATAGTTCTTTTAAAAGGGTAACATCGGGGGTGTGTGTGTGTATGTGTGTGTGTGTGTGTGTGTGTGTCTGTGTATGTGTGTCAGTTGCTGAGATCAGCTGGCTGATGCTCTGTGTTATCAGCACAACGCAGCGTTTCTCTTTCATGGAGAGTGTGCATGGTGACTTCTGTCTGTGCAGCACAACACAAGCTTTTAGGCCTGAGCTCCAACACTTTTCACCCTTCAAATATTTAGGTTTTTGCTGTTAGCTGATGTAATCTGATGTTTCTAAGTAGAGATGCTTTGTCTGATTGGTTGACATTTGCTGTTAAAATAAAAAAAAGGGGGTGTGCATTGTTGTCTACCACTGTGTATTATATAATATCATTGGGAGGGCTTGGCAAAACACTGCAGGGTCATCTGGCAGTGTTGGCTAATCACACACATGCCAGCCCAGCACACATCCCTGGTGGAAACTTGTAACCAAGGTATTTGACTGTTTCCCTTGTTGTGACTAAAAATAAAACAGGTGCCACTATAATAACAGAAATTCAGAAATGTCTTCGAGGTGTCCTGCAGAGGAAATGGCTAAAGTTTATATCTTGGTGTTTGTCATCATCATCACTTTTTCAATTTTATCTTACATCATGACATTTTATTATACATCATTATTTACACATCACTTAATGTCTGCTTTCATGTCTGTCAGTCCATTTCCTGAAAGTCTCCTTTCAAAAATGCTTCAGCTCCTTCATGTGGGCATAATATTTGGATTTTCTGGGCGTAGCCAGTGGTGAGCTGCTGTGGTTATCAACCAGTGCTGGGTAACCATAGCAGCAACAATAATGCCAGAGTGGTTACCTCAGCCAAGTCTGTCCACGTGTTGGAGCACTTCTTGCCTTTTGAAAAGTGTAAATTGCATTTTTTTATTTCACCCAAATCTGTGCTTACGTTCCTTATGCGATTATCATAACAGCAAAGTTTCTAATGGCTGTTTTATATGAAGTCAACAAATAAAAATTATGCCAGAAATAACCATTTTAGATTTTATTGTCTCTACTTAAAGTCAAAAACATTTAGCTTTACTTCAGTTTCTATGGAAACTGTGTGTTTCCAGATGAAAGGAAAAAGCAGCAGGCCTATTACTGGAGGGATGTGTGTGTGTGTTTGTGTGTGTGTGTGTGTGTGTGTAAGTGCGCGCGTGTGTGTGTATGCATGCACAATCCATCTTTGTGATGTGCGTCTGTGTGTGCATGTGTATTTTCTAGTATGATTACATAAATGTGTGTCTTTGTGTAATGACAGTCTTTGTGTGTATACGCAAATGTGCACTTGAGTGTGTGAGTGTTTGTGGGACAAATAGCATGAGTAGCACACCATGGAAGGTTTCCATCCTCAGCCCACACTGCAACCCCTCATTAGCCTTGTGTAGAGAGGGAGAGAGAGAGAGAGAGAGAGAGAGAGAGAGAGAGAGAGAGAGAGAGAGAGAGAGAGAGAGAGAGAGAGAGAGAGAGAGAGAGAGAGAGCGAGAGAGAGAGAGAGAGAGGAATCCTGCTGTAACACACCCCTCTCTGTTTCTGTTTTCCTGTTTAAACTCAAACCACCAAGAACTCCCCTACTGCTGTGGAAAAGCCAGGTGCATGTGTGTGAGTGCGTGCATGTGTGAGTGTGTACTGTAGCAACATCTACACTATACTGTACAAGTTGTATGCATGAGTGTGCATTTCATACACACATTACACACACACCCACACACATACACCCACATCCCTGCAATGAGGGGATTTTCCAGTAAATCCAGGAAAAAAGGGAATCCTCATGATACAATTGCTGATGTAAAGAGGAACTGAGGGCAGTCTGGGAAGCACATGAGGACACTCCCTTTTTGGAGGATTGGAACGACAACACGGTCCTATTTACTAACTTTTCTGGAACTTTTGATCGTATCTCATTATCTTCAACCTTAACATTTGTCAATTTTTCATGGAATTGTAGCTGTTAAGATTGAATTTATTTCCTAGAGACTTTAAGGACTTTAATCACTGTGAAGATCATGGGATATGATTGAAAAGCCCCAGAAATGTTCTAAATGGACCATGTGTTGTTTTCTCAACTGCTGTTTCCAAGCAGCAGCAGTTTCCAGACAACTTAGGGGCCTCAACTCACTTGACTCATACACTTTATAGCTGGTGAGACACAAACAAAAAGAGAAAAGGGGGAAAATCAAACATCTTCTGAAGGCTTTTTTAATTCTAGATAGCTTTTCTTGGCCTCACAAATATTCCTCTTCAAAGAATTAATTACACAGCCATCTAACAACAAAAGGCTACACACAACACCACACCAATCCAAGTCCTGGTGAGTGCAATGGAAATAATGATGGAGTATTTGGAGCATGGTCAAATGGAAGAGGGGCTTTTAATAAAGTGGCAAGAACAGGGAAGTCTGATTGTGTATTGTATGTACTCGCAATAATTAAGTGAGAGGTCGAGTGGCAGTAATATGATTTTAAAAAATGAGATATAATAAGGTCAACAAACGTGTTGTTTTTAAGTCTTAGTAGCAAGCCTAAGTCATGTTTCACATTAGTAAAGTGAAGTCCATCTCAAGCCACCAGTCGACACAAGGCTCAAGTCAGCTGAGCCAAATCAGTTAACTGCAAGTCTTTCAGGTCTCGGAAAGTTGGTCATTAAAATAACATGAGATTTAAACAAGATCCTTTCACCCCTCTTGCACCTCTGTATTTCCCTAATGCTCTTTCCTGGGTTTTGATTTTGTTTTTATTGCCTTAGCTGCATATTCCCTAATTCATCTGTCATTTCTAAACTGTGAAGATCCATGTAACTAAGGTCCAATATAGTGTTACATACTTTTTTTTCTTCTTTTTTTTTCTTTTTCTTCTCTTATGTCATTCTGTATGGTATATGTGATTTGCTTGTACTTGCTTGTATGTTTTTTGTATACCTGAGACATTGACATTTCAATGCTAAGTTAAGGTGCCCAATGCCAAATTGCTCCCAATGGTTGTGCCAACATCCTCAATGGTAGCTTGCAACCATAGGTGTGTGAGTGTGAGTGTGAGTGTGAATGGGTGAGTGAGCAGCAGAAACACTGTTAAACACTTTGGATAAAAGCACTACATAATAAATATGAAGTTTGACTGGAGGTGCTTTACACTGACTGTTTGATACTGTTGTCTAATGAAAGCCAATAAATATATCATTTAAATTCTAGACTGGCTCCTTTGGGCGATGGATTTGTAGGCATACGCTGCTCTAACTAGTCAACGGACGTTTTCAGTGTGAGCACATTTCTCATTTTCTGCCATGGGAAAGAGTGTGATGGTCACACACAACATAAAACTCTGGGGAGAGAACTCCCTACTCTCCTCTGGTTTTCCACTTGTCCCCTTTAATCAGAGACATGCGACTAGAGGAAGAGAGAGAGTTAGAGAGAGAGAGATTGCTATATAAAGTGATGGCATGCCACAGGTCCCTCAGGGGGAAGAGAGAGAGGGATGAGTCACCAGGCCTGTTGTTGCACTGGAGCAACCTTTTCTTCCCTTTTCTTTCTTTTTGTCTTTCTTTCTGTCTTTTTGTCTTTTTTAAATTTCCTGCCATTCTCAATTAATTCCTACTGGACGTCATTCCTTCATCACTGTCTCTGTTTTGTTCTACCCTCTGTGGTTTCCTTACAGTCACTGTAACAGATGAGTAAAGGTGGATTCTCAGATCAGTTAGGAATGAGGCAGATCAGCGTCACAGCTCCATGGCAACACAACAAATATTCTCAAGGCTGTTGTGCGCCAGATAATCTCACTTTCTGATTCACATTCACATGTTCCAGGATGTTTTTACAGACACTGGCAAACAGCACAGAACAAGGCAAAGGAGGCGGATTACTTCATTTGTGATGATTTATGTATCTTCTTGAAGGAAGCCATTGAAATGATCTTACTTCATAGACTAATATCCAATCTGTACACCGCCTTTCTGAATTCAAGTTATGGATGTTTTTTCTCCTGCAGTACATTATGGAATGGAATGTATTAATCAGAAATGGAGAGAAAAAACGCTGGTGCTTCCAGTAGTTTGTGCAGAAAACATAATATACTCTCGTTAGCATTAGTCACTGAAACTGCATCTGTACTGAATGTGTGTCTGTGTGTATCATTTTTCAGCTAATTAAGCATAAGAGATAATCCTACTTTCAAAGTCTGCAAATACAAGCACAGTAACCATGATCTAAGGTGAACAATCATTTGTGGGATTAAACGATGAAAGCAAATGTATACTTCTGCTCCATTGTATGTTTTACTCAACTACATTTACTGAACTGCTATAGTAACTAGTTCCTTTTGTGCTAGTTACTAGTGCAAGCGATGTCAAACTCAAACTTGTCTGAAGCAGCAGAAAAATTGGTACTTTTCTGCAATGTTCGTACTTTGCAAAGTTATCCAGTGGGCCGGAATGGACCCCTTGGCGGTCTGGTTCTGGCCCGCAGGCCATATGTTTGACACCCCTGCACCCCTGTGTTGTGTACACAACTATGATCACATGGTAACCTGTGCCCTGGTCAGAGATGCTGCTCACTAGTACACCATGTTAACTAGGGCAGGTTAGTCATGTTGTTGAGCATCATTTTTCAACTTGGGTCAGAGCCAGGCTAGCTGTTTCCCCCTGCTTCCAGGCTAACCATATCCCAACTACAGCTTTTTTATTTATTTATTAACTTTTATTTATGAAGGTAAGTCACCCTCTGTTTTGCAGTACTGCCCTGGTCACATTAACACAGTGGGGATCAGGGGCTTGCTCAAGGGCACCTCAGTGTGGTAATGAGGGATGAGGCAAGTGCTGCTTTTCCACTTTCTTCACTCAAATCTATCCTGCTGGCTAATGATAAGGTTGTTTCTCTAACCTGTAGGTCACCACTGCCTAAAAGTTTCCCTTAACACGACATACGACTGATGTAAACCTTCTCATCTCACTCTTGGAAAGAACACAACACCTTGAATCATTCTGTTATTTACATTTTCATCTCCTCCATGCTCTCCTCTACATTAATGTTACATCTCTATATTGTAACTAACATCTCCTCTCAATATGTCCTACAGTGCTTGAAGGCAGCACAACATGTCTTTGTCTATTTAGGATGTGGAGCTTCAGACCTCAATAGTTTGCCTACACATCTTGTCTGCTTAATCTTATGAACTTTGTAAGGATGCGTACATGAATCTAGCACTATTAAAGATTTCTTGAAATGTTTCCAAGGCTGCAGACATGAGTGTGTGAGGCAGCTCTGTGCTGTTTTCACTCTCACTGCAAGACACAGCTTGCCATTGTCGACTATCACTGGAGGTTGTTTTTACGACATACTTTGGTTCGGGGGTTATTCTGATCATGTACTTTCATGTAGGAGTGCACAGAAACACACACACATACACACACACACACACACACACACACACACACACACACACACACAATCCTTTGTAATGAGTAAACACCGAACCCCATCATTAATAATTCCCCTGTGTAGATGATGACATCCATACGGATACTATGACTGTACCATTCTGCTGCCAGATCCAAGCCATGTGAACATATACACAAGATGAGCCTCCCATTCTTAAATATCACTTGTACTCTTTTGAAGTTCCAGTCACAACCTACAGACTTCAACTATAAAGTATTCGAATGATTGGATGAGCAGCCAGAGTTTAGCCGCCCTGTCTCCTGTCCACTCTGGCCCTCTCTGGCCCTCTCTGGCCCTCTCTGGCCCTCTCTGGTTCTATGTACAGTTCCCCAAGCTTGACTAACAGGAAGCTGGACAGTGAGGGATGAAAGCAGCCGTTCCCATGGCCACCCTGTGTTGCTCTTTCCAATAACAATGGAGGAGGTTGGTGTTTATAGAGAGATTTATGGAGCTGCAAAAGAAGTGGCTTCTTCCTCTGCTGTTTGCTCCCTGTACAATGTATCCTCACTTTAAACTACCAGGAATGCTGGCCTACTGATGGACACAGTTATGTATTGAATCTCAGAGTGGCTATTCGTTTTTTTAAAGGGTGTAGTGATTTAGTATTGCACTTCCATAATGTTGGCAGACAAACTAAAAGAAAACTTGTAAGAGTCAGCGCAGCAGAAGTGAACATCCTGACTTAAATCTCGAGTATTCCTCCACCTCCCATAATGTACCATACACCTTCCCATGATGCTAAGATGTTACACCTGTCTTTAGTGGAGGAATGGTGCAACATTTTTGGGAAAAATGCACACTTGTATTATAAAGATTGGAAGCAAGCAGGACCAAATAGTCTGGCTCTGTCCAAACCCCAAATTACACCTAACAAAAACTCTAGAGCTCACTAATAAATATTATCCATTTATTTAAACTATAAACAAACAGAAATGTAAAAATTACTATTTGTGGTTTTTGATGGACAATATTTGGTGGGTTACCAGTTACTGTGAGTCTTGTCCTCACACCAGAAGCTGGACACAGTGCACAGAAGCACTGGCCAGATGGATGAACTGTTGTTTGAAGAGACACCCAACACCTAAACGCCCTAAAATCACAAACTGTCTGTTTTACATGGAATTGATTTAACAAACCAGTCACCCTACCAGTCACCAAACATATGGTCTCAGACAGCACTGCTACCTGGAGGCTGCAGATAGTATGCTTATGCACTTTTTAATGTTCACTACTGTGCAATATCAGTATTTCATGTATAATACTAATTTCAGTTCAACTGTGCAATAACATTATCAACTCAAGTATATTATCACTCAACACAAACTCTTGTACATCACAATGATTTTATTATATTCTTGCTGTTGTATTTATTATTTATTGTTTTTATTCATTTTTTTATTGACACCCTTCTATTTTACTGTCCACTTTGCTGCTGCAATAATGCAAATGTCCCCATCATAGGACTAATAAAGGGATATCTTATCTTATCTTATCTTATCTTATCTTATCTTATCTTATCTCATCTCATCTCATCTCATCTCATCTCATCTCATCTCATCTCATCTCATCTCATCTCATCTTATCTTATCTTATCTTATCTTATCTTATCTTATCTTAATCCACAGTTACCTCTGTCCAAATCTAACAGCCCTGGATAGCAAAAATTCAGCTCCAGCTTGATGATGAAAGGAACTTAACAGAGCATTGTATGACTCATTGTGGAAAAATGTGACACCTTGAGAAACTGAACAAATTGGAATGGAAGATGAAATTAAAGACCTAAAAGAGCTTGTTACAGCAAGCAAGGCAGAGGCTGAAAATGACTGTTTCCACTGTGGAATCACACAGAGATTACACTTAAAAATAAATTGTACATACTGTACATGTATAAAGTAAACTGCATCAGTAAGGGAGATTCTGAAGTCACATCCACAATCACCGGAAGTAGTCCAAAAAGATTTCCCCCCACTGTACTGAGCATTTGAAATAATTGGGATAATAATCTAAATGTCTATTATCTGTGTGTCATTGTCCAAATAAAAATGGAGAAAAAAACTACACAGGATGTAACAATGACTGGAGTCTTATCTCAAGATGACAAGATCCTCATATTGAGCTTTTGTAGGTATTTTATCTGAAGGTAGAGTTTTCTTTCCCAGTAGTGAGGACTTCACTGTCATTATCTCAAGATATCAGGCTTCTATACTTTGTAGTTTATCCAAGTGAGTTCAGTCCAAGATTTAAATAAAGATATTAAATATTTCTTTGAAGTGAAATCCATTGGATGAAATGAGCCTGTTGAGAGTAATGAGTCACACTGTAACTATGTCCAAAGGTTCCATAAACAATACAGAAATGTGAAATAAAGCACTTCATATTTAAGAAGTGTTCTTAACATTTAAACTAATCATGGAACTAAAGGTTTAGTGTCTTATCACAGATGTTCCTCTGTTCAGGGCCAGTAATCAACCAGCCATGAGAGGAATCAAAGCTGGAATCATATGACAGTGTGGATCATATGATGAACTAAACAAACTAAGGTTTTCAATAACCACAGCTTTTGACCATGAGTCATCAACATCTGACTCATGTGGAAAAGTTTCTATTCAATAATAAAAAAATCATTTGGGGAAGACAAGGAAGTGAAAGATAAGTTCTCTATTGATGTCAAGTGAACAGCATTAGTACACATTTGTCAAGCATTTCACTACAGTGAAAACATTCTGAAGGTATTTTTGAACAGCTGGGCCAAAGAACATACAAAGATCTGTTACATGTAAAAGCAATGCAGAGGAACTGCAACTTGCCATGTGTGTTAGTGATAGACTGCTGTCTTTTTTGAATTAATAATTAATGTGCACACATAATCAGCACATGCAGAACTTAGCTGACACAAAAGATGTAAAAAAAATTGCTTGTTGTCTTTATATTTTATAATCTTGTAGTTTCTCACCTGTGAATGTTTCTCCTACAGTATGTGAAAAGGTTTGTACGCATTGCATCACTTGTGGTCTTTCAAAGATAAATTAATTCTCCATTGTGAGGTTAATACATGGATAAAGCAGCCAAATAGTATATTCAAATATGTTCTACTTCCCTCTGACATTCAGTATAATCATGTCACTTTTTTTTTTTTAGCTATGCTAGCAGCAGATTGGTCATTCCTCCACTTCGGTAAAGACTGGATAGATGGATTGCCATGCAATTTGGTGCATATATTCACTTGCACATTGGTGACCCTTTGACTTTTCCTATAGCGCCACCAGCAGGTCAAAGTTTTCATTCATCCTGTGTAATATCTCAACATCTACTTCATGGATTAGCACCACATTTTATACAGACATCAATGGCAAGGATGAGGCCTAATCAGCCATTCACACATACAGACTCAAAGCTGGGACACTGACGGCTGCTATTCTTTGTGAATGAGACCTGGCTTTACAGCCCCGGTGACCCTCGCTGAGCTAGACAGATTCAGAAAGAGCCCCGTGACACTTGGCCAGAGCCAATCAAGCTGGTTTGGATTCCTTTGGATACAGAGGCACAGTGTTGTTTACTTTCCCACTCTGCCATGTGAGATAACTTTAAAGGAAAATAGAGAAAAAGCGGATCATCATGGTCTCCGGTTTCTCTATGATGAGAAGTATTTAACGAGCTGTCATTAGAAGAATGATGACATGTGGAAATAAATCACCAACATAGTTGTTTCATTAAGACAACAATGATCACGTCAGAAAACAACTGTCCAGTCAAAACATGTATTTATGTAAAATGATGTGCTCAGTGCAACACACGCAGAACTACAGACTCATAAGAGACCAGAGACTGATAACTATTTTGCATCCCTATGTATGAACACACTATCACGACTTTAGTGGTCCTCTGACTTGTCCATTTGTCCAATTCTTTGATTTGTATAAATACTCACAAAACCAAATACCATCAGCCTCTGATTTGTGCTTAGTGCTAATTAGCAAATGGGGCAACATTATACATGCATACATCAGCATGTCAATATTGTCCACATTAGCATATTAGCACGCTGATGTTAGCGTTTAACACCACATGCAAACCCATTTTGGTGTTTGCCTATGAGCCTATGTGGCTGTGCACAGGAATTTTTCAGAGATGGGCATGACTAAATGTTTAGTTACCAAATCGACTAAGTCTTCATCCTCCAAGCTTTTACTGTTGTAAACTGAAGCATCATTTTTGAAAACACGTCTGATCAAGTATAAATCTCACCTTTGTGCAGTTTGCCGTAGCTTGAATGAGCTCATTGATCCCCCCATATGCTCGATGGGGGGGGGGAATCTCCACTACAGCTGTGGTTCTCACCAACTGTAGTTGTAATGAGTGTTTTCCCCAGTGGCCACAGGGGATAGTAATGAACTAATTCTGGCTTGATGCACCAGAGGTGAAGAAGACAGTGCTTGAAATACTGTGCCAAAAAAAATGATATTACTATTTAAACTTTACCTTAAGTGTATATTTCAGACTCCTTCTAGGATGAGGACTAAAGCATATTGAAGCATTCAGGTATAATAAGAGCAACTGCATGTCAAACAGACATGAAAGGTAACAAAAGTCCAATGCAAGACATCACAATCAGGAAGGAAACACTATTTTGTGAACTAATGTCATGTCCGCCTGTCACAAATAAGCTGATGTTGTGGCAGTCAGCAGTGGTCCATTGCCCCGGCCTTGGGCTTTAAAAACCAAACAGGAACACAGTCTCTTAAAGGCCCTTTCCTTCTCACAATCAAACAAGTATGTGATAGTTGCTATTTTTAGATAGTCTCCATAAGCCCTCTGTTACCTCCCTCTCTCTCTCCTTTATGCTCTCTCTCTCTCTCTCTCTCTCTCTCTCTCTCTCTCTGCTGTCTCTCTCTCTCTCTCTCTCTCTCTTTCTCTCTCTCTCTCTCTCTCTCTCTCTCTCTCTCTCTCTCTCTCTCTCTCTCTCTCTCTCTCTCTCTCTCTCTCTCTCTCTCTCTCTCTCTCTCTCTCTCTCTCTCTCTCTCTCTCTCTTTCTCCCTCCTCTCCATTTTGTCGGCATGCACTCGTCAATGTCCTGACCATGTAGCCTGACATGCACACACTAACCCCTACCTACCGAACCAAAGCCAAGAATACTTCAACTAAAAAAGTACTACTCCCTGCTGAAACAATGTTACACACAATCTGGCTTGTAAACTGAGCCTGGAACATTTGTGGCTTACATGTCCATATATGGACCTGGTTTGACCTGTGTGAGAAGAATGGGTCGACTCTTGATGAATTTACATGCAAAACATGTCTGGGAGCCTCGGTCGCTCCCAGGCTGTCAGTGAAATGTATATTTACAGTGCTGCAGTTCTTGTTGGAGGGAAAAAAATTCCCTTATTAATAAATCATTTGGAAGATGTTGTGATCATAGTAAAATAAAATGCAAGTTTGAAAATGTGCTGTTGATTGAAATGTCGAGATGTCTGAGTGTGGAGGTAACAGGTGATTTGGGTGGTGGTGATGGTGGAAAGTACCACACATGGAAGAGAAGAGTGAGCAAAATGTGTTCTGACAGTTTGTTTGTGAGATGTTCTTTGCACAGTCCAAGATCCTGATTCCATTACAGGTCAGGAGAAGTAGAAGAAAGGAAAATGTTGCATGTGGTATTGAGGGTGAGGAAAGGACACATTTACATTTATATTTAGGCATTCATTTATTCAAATATCAGCTTCAGTTCTGGTGGTGCAGGTGTACTGACTGCTTACAGGGTCAGCTACTGTGCTGTGAGTGACACCACAGTAATGACTCACTACAGTGACTAGCTCTATTTGTGTCCTCAGCACTCTGAATGTTCCTCTGTGATTTGGTCACACAGTGTTTCTACACAAACTTTAGGATAAAAATATACATTTTATTTTTTATCTGTTATGCATCAGCTTCAAATGTATGTTAGTGATGCCACAGATATCTACTGTTTGTCATGGCCCGTTATTTATACATTTATTTATATTTTAGAGTATTCAGCACATATTTAATGGTTTTATGGGTATGGGTATGCATGTGTATGTGTATGTGGTCATGGGTATGGGTCAGATGTGTTAGGGCTTGTGTGTGTGTACTAGTGTTATAAGTTTTATATTTCATATTTTTCTGCTGCATTGGACTGCTCAAACAGAGTTTCATTGTTTACTTTCAATGACAATAAAGATCTATCTATCTAAAAGCAAAACTAAAGTGTAATTACATTATATATATATTTTATAGAGTTGTTATCCACAAATTGGAAGTTTGGCGTCCCAATGGCTGCACCATCAGCGTATGAATTTGTGTGAATGGTAAGTCTCCCTCCTAATGATTCCTCTCTGTGTGGTAGCTCCTGTCATCAGTGTATGAATGTGTGTGAATGGGTGAATGTGACATGTAGTGTAAAAGCGCTTTGAGTGCTCAAAAAGACTAGAAACGTGCTGTATAAGTACAGTCTATTTACCATTACCACTTATTTGCTGATACAGCACCACTCCACTAACTATGGCTGGATATATTTTGCAGAACTATAAGAACTAAATGCTGCTTTTCCATGTTTTTAATCATTACCATTTTATATTCCAGACAGACATAGAATATCTGAGAGACGACAGAATTTTTTATTTCAAGGTAGAAGTGGCTTGTGCATCTTTGAATTCATTTAATTGCAAATCTCTTTTGAATGATATAGACTACATTTGGTAAATAGGCTGCATTTATGTTGTCTCCCAACCACTCAAAGCACCTCTAAAGTACATGTCAACATTCACCCAATCACATGCTGATGGAATGAAAGCCTTCAACCTGATCATTAATGCAGGACCTGCACTACCTCCTGAGCCACACATCCTGATGTTTTTTTCAGCTCAGTGAGATGACCTGAACAGATCTAATCAACTGTAAAATAACCAAATGAAAAAGAAAAACAATCTAATGAGAGCAGAGAATAAGGAGTGAGGGAGTTGGGATGGTGGGTAGGGCGGGGTGGGGTAGGGTTGGATGAGGAGGAGACTATGTGGGGTGAATTACCCTGGTGGGTGGAGGAGCTGGGGAGAGGAAGAAACAGGGCTGTGACTGGTTCCACATGAGGAGGAGAAGGAGGAGGGGGTTAGCATGGGATGCCTGTGCTATGAATCAGCTGTCTAAATATGGTCCACGCTCTTCATCGCTACACACCCATCCACTCCCTGTACACAGTGGATAGACATCTCCTCTTCTTCCAGTTTATCTTATCCTCTTACTCTCCCACGTATATTGTTCCACCCCTCCTCACAGTGATGAAGGAATCTCCATGGGTCAATCAGTCACATATTCTTACTACATCCTATCTATTTCTCTAAGTATATCAGTCTCTGCAGTGAGTGGCAGTGGCATAGTTGGGGGCAACAGTCAAGATTCCCATTTGAGTCAGAGTTGGTAAGGACATGAGGGATGGCACGACAGCCTTAATCTGTGTATCTACTACATCAAGCTTCATCATTGTTACTGGGCTAGACCTAGGAGGACCCAGCCTTTTTCACATGCTGAAAATATGTCACATTTAAGGGTTTCAATTACACCCCTCAGTCTTTGCCTATTTGAGGAATGTACATTTACTGAAGCACTGTTCTTAAGGTAATTTTAAGGTACTTACTTTACTTGAATATTTCCATTTGAAGCTACTTTAAACCTCAACTCCTCTATATTTCAGCAAAAAACAAGATTAGAGAAAGAGATCAAAAACACATTTGTGTATCAGCATTTTTTTTGTCTTCTTTCCTCTCCCATTAATCATCTCACCACCCCTCACATTTATCTGCTGACCCTTTGGAGGGGCCCCACCCCTAGGTTGGGAACCACTGGACTAAACTAGCTAACTGTATATAAAGTAGTGTAAACTAGCTCCACCTCCAGCAGCTACAACAGTAACATGCTGCTCTAACACTGATGCTTCACTATTAATAATCTAATGATGTCATAATAATAATATATCAGTCAGAGGACCAAACCACTACTTTTACTGTAATACTGCATACTACATCACTATAATACTGCAGTACTTTTACTGTAATACTGCATACTACATCACTCATAATACTGCAGTACTTTTACTGTAATACTGCATACTACATCACTATAATACTGCAGTACTTTACTGTAATACTGCATACTACATCACTATAATACTGCAGTACTTTTACTGTAATACTGCATACTACATCAATCATAATACTGCAGTACTTTTACTGTAATACTGCATACTACATCACTATAATACTGCAGTACTTTACTGTAATACTGCATACTACATCACTCATAATACTGCAGTACTTTTACTGTAATACTGCATACTACATCACTCATAATACTGCAGTACTTTTACTGTAATACTGCATACTACATCACTCATAATACTGTAGTACTTTTACTGTAATACTGCATACTACATCACTCATAATACTGCAGTACTTTTACTGTAATACTGCATACTACATCGCTCATAATACTGCAGTACTTTACTGTAATACTGCATACTACATCACTCATAATACTGCAGTACTTTTACTGTAATACTGCATACTACATCGCTCATAATACTGCAGTACTTTTACTGTAATACTGCATACTACATCGCTCATAATACTGCAGTACTTTTACTGTAATACTGCATACTACATCACTATAATACTGCAGTACTTTTACTGTAATACTGCATACTACATCACTATAATACTGCAGTACTTTTACTGTAATACTGCATACTACATCACTCATAATACTGCAGTACTTTTACTGTAATACTGCATACTACATCACTCATAATACTGCAGTACTTTTACTGTAATACTGCATACTACATCACTCATAATACTGCAGTACTTTTACTGTAATACTGCATACTACATCACTCATAATAGTTATGTACTTTTACTGTAATACTGCATACTACATCGCTCATAATACTGCAGTACTTTTACTGTAATACTGCATACTACATCACTCATAATAGTTATGTACTTTTACTGTAGTGGGATTTTTCATGCTGGACTTTTATTTGTAATACTGTATTTTTACATTACTGTATGAATACTTTTACTTAAGTAAAAGATCTGAGTAGCTGGTTTTCAGTTATTTGTCATTAGTGTTTCTCTTAAGAACCATTTAAGAATTATTCAAGTCCTGGACCTGCTTCATGCATTGCATTAGTATCCTTCAGCATTTGTATATACTCAGCATTAACAGCCAGCAGTGGACATTCAACCTCCTCAATCACACCTGTTGCACTGTTTTGTTTTCTCTGTTGCTTTGTTCACTGTCTAAGTTCAAGTGTGGTTGATGTTATCCAGTAGGTTTTGTTCTCTTCAGAAGTCCAAAAAGTGACTCAGATTTTTTGTGCATGTGTGTCATGACTCAATACTATCAGCAAACATTGAAGGAGAAGGAATCCCCACTTATCCTAACAGTCATTGTTATGCCTCACTAATTAAAACATGTTTATAAAAAGTTATTAATGTGATGAAATATGTGTATAGTTGGTTTGTCCAACCAAGAGGATAGTTCAAATGTGTTACCATGAGCTTTCATATCTATGACCTTCCATTTACTGTATGGATAGTGCACACAGCATTTAACTTAAATGTGAAATGTTTTGGGAGTGGAAAACAGCTGCCTGCAGCTGCTGGAAAGTACATTGATGAGAGTGGAGTTTGGAGGTGAAAACCAAAACAATGAGATAAAAGAGGCAAGTTCCGTGGAGTTGAGGGGTTCTGCACAGTTGGTGATAATTCTCTTACTTGGTCACTATTTGTAACAACCTTTACATTACACATAGTCATTTGATCTAGAGCTTTAATCAACTAATACTTTCACCACCCAGTCCTGCTCCCTCTGTCTCACACACACTGCGGGGAAGAGTTGTCACATTCCAGTTTGGATCCACAGTAAGTGCAGTAAGCTCTGCTCTGGCAGCATATGGACTCAGCTGTCAAGGAACTGAAGACAGATGTAAGGGAGTAAAATCTCAGACTTACTGGACATTTGGGCTTAAATGAGCCAAAGACACACACACACACACACACACACCTCCACAGTTACAAACACACCCCAACGCAAACAAACACTCCCTGAGGAGGACAGCTGTTCATGCTAACAGGGAGAGAGTTGCTTCCAACTGATGTGCTGACAGAGCCGCCACTGATTAGTCTCCACTTACGCATCATACAGTAGCCTGAGCTGAACAAGTATTCCAGTGCATTTATGGAGTACTGTTTGCATTGTTGGCAGTCACCACAGGTGCTTTTGGTTTCATTAATATTAGTTTTTGACTGATAGTGATGAACTGTGCCAAAATGAAATATATTATTATCTGACTAATGTCCTTAATTAATGGTAAAACTCTACTGAAACTTGGGAAGTTAAAACTGTATCCATACTTGTGTGGAGTTGGATTATTATGTATTGCTACAATTAGTTATGGTCCTTCTTTACACTACCGGATGCTTTTATAAATATTAAAATGCATACATATTTACCATATCTGACAGTGAACTATTTGTGAGAAAACAAGATGATCAGAGTCATACATCCCATCAGTCTATGCCTTGTTAAGACCACACTTGTGGAAGGGGGCCCTGGAGAGAGCGGAGCGAAGACTGGCGGGTCGACAGCCGCTAATAAAGCAGAGATTAAACACCCTGTGCTCCACTACAAAGCCCTCGTGCTGTGTCCTCCCTGTGTGAGCTGGCTGTCTGTAACAGTAAACACCATTCAGTAACAGTGTGTTTTTATTATCAGCAGAGCGCCTGGGCAGGGCTTTTCCTTGGGGCATAAACAACACTGGTTCAAATCAGGGGTGTCCAAATCTAAACTCTGCAGTTCTCCCTTCACAAAGACTGAAAAGTGAAAAACATTTTGTAAAAATGTCTGGAAGAGATCAGAAAAAACAGTATCTGTGGCTGGGATGCATGTGTCCCAAAATCATAAATGAACAAATATTAGGTCATCAAACTCCAGATTACTACCTAAAGACCACTTCATGGGAATGATGTGTACACTAGAGGGTGTAGCTATGTGGATGACATTATATTTAGTACTCATTACTGAAACTTTAGACTAATCCGATACCAATACCTCTGCTGGTGGTGTTAGGAGGAAGAACTGCCATTTATTCTATTCTATTCTGTTTCCTAAACGTAAGGCACTACTAACAATATCCTTGAAATGATCTCGCTCCCACTGGAGAACAGCTCGATGGGAACAACAACACACTTTGACCGGTAACAGAAAACTTTAACTTTAATGAAGACAAAGTCAGAGTGCAACAAGCTGCTCATTCATTTCCACTGAAACAAATGTGAAGGGCAAATTCTTAAAACATTCTTTCAGGCAAGGAGTTACATATTTGCTGGGTCAACTCCAGACATACTGATTTGGACATGATGACCTCTGAAATTAAAATCCAAGATGACTGAATCATAAATATTAGCAGTGTGATATCATCCAGTACATACATACAGCATGTTTTATTCTATTTTCACTGCAGTTATGTATTACTGTTATGTGCTGTTTTAGAGCATTTGACAGTTTGGAAAAAATTCAAGAATAGACACCACTTTTATGTCTGGACGGTAAAATTAAGGCTACAGCCAGCAGCAGTTAGCTTAGCATAGAGACTGTAAACAGGGGGAAACAGCTAGCCTAACTTGGTCTTAGGTTAAGTTAAGAATCTGCCTCCCAGTACCTCTTCATTTCTCTGATTAACACGTTATATTGGGGGATCCCTGCAGTCTTCTCATCGCCAGTGGGAAAATTACTGCTCCTGACCAAGAAATAGTCCCCATAACATAACTTGTATTTACACTTTAGTTTTTTAATGAATGAAACACACATGATAAAATATGTTAATTAGTTAACTACTGGTAGGTGGATGTTGTTGCCTTTAGACCAAGCCTAGCTGTTTGCCCCAGTTTTTTGTCTTCATGCTAAGTAAAGCTAACCAACTGCTGGTTCATGTTAAACCAGCCTCTATAATAATGAATCAATCTTCTCATCTAACTCTCAGTAACAAAGTGTGTTTTTTCAAAATGTTTAACCATTGCTCTTAGCAATTTCAATGTAGTACATACAGCTAAGCATAATTTTGCATGTTGCACATACAGTATGCTGTTTAGACTATTTGATTCATTATGTAGACTGGCATGATACTTGTTCATTTATATGCTAGAAGCTAATACCTACCTATAAATAAACGTATCAATGCTCTCTGGTGAACAAACGATGGAATAGAGACACTTGCAAAGACCTCAGGTATCTTTGACATTACTGTGCAACTGACCGTCATATATGCTGATATCAGCTGTAATAACCCTTTAAATGAATTCACAGTAGGGTGACAGTTGCAGCCAAGCTTGTTTTGTTTGATTTTCTATTATGTTGTTATAATACAAATATCACTACGTCCACTTTCAGTATTCCTTTGTGTGTGGCAATAATGTGATTGTGTATGGAAAAATAAGTCGACAATACTAATGAATCCTAACAATGGACTGGAAGTATTTTTGCTCTGACACACTGTCCTAAGTGGCCAAGTAAAGTGTTACAGTTCACTGTCTCTCTGTCTACTGCTGATTTTGAAAGAATCTGGCCTTAAAGGGCAACAGAGGAGCACAGCAAATTGAAAACAGAATAACACACTGTGGTTTGCTTTTTTAATGAAGACGAATCTGACCTTACGTCATAGTTGGCAACCATAAACAAAGCCAGTGTTTTGAGTTAGTGAGAGAGCCAGAGATAGGCATTTCAGGGGGAGTTTCTCTTGCCACAGGGCCCAAGCAGTTGGCTAACATGAGCAAAATCCCAACCCACTTTGTTTTTCACTGTGTGATATTTCAGCTAGATTGTATCAGAAATGTGCGACACTCAGCATTTAAAGATACTAATTAAAAAGCTGATTTATGTTTCTTTCAGATTGGGAAATAGTTCCACCATCAAGTTCCTTCAAATGTGATGATGAAGATTAGTTTTTGTTGCTGAGAGCTCTGCCCGTCTCATCTGCTGATCATTAGATATAAAATATTGCACTGGTATGCCAAGAAGATGAAGCCAAGTATATTGTGCAAATATATTACATTAACAAAAAACGTTTCATAGTTAGACAGCCTGGATTGCCTAAGATGGAGCTCTCATTTGACTTCTGCACGGCTTTCAGAGGCAGAGAGAAACCGAGAGAGAGTGAGGTCAGTCCAAGCCACGATGTCTGAGTCAAGGGTGGAAACTCTGAATGTTCTCGCGCCACTGTGCAAAAAGCTGCAATCACACTGGAGTTTCACTGGCTAAAAAAAGACACAGGGTTCCCCTCAACTCCCCTCAAAGAGGAACGAGAGAGAAAAAACGTACTCTGTCTTTTCAAATTTGTCCTGCAGAGCTCTCTTCTCTTACGTCCCTTCATCTCTCCTAACACTCCTCTGCCTTAAACAGGACCTTGAGCATGCTTGTGGTATTTTCCATCTTTGTTTAAAAAAAGGGAAAGAGTGAAATGACTTTCCGAATGGATTCCGTATGACTTGGGCAGCCAGCAAGCTTGGCTCACATGTGAAGGCTTGTATTCTTTAGTCCTATACATAGCCTGCTATGGAAGGAAAATATCTGGAAGCCAGCTGGAGTGGATACTGAGTACTGAACCAATGTACAGTAGATTTGGGGTGGGGCAGGGGTGGTGTAGAACAACATCTGGGAGCATAACAATCACCGACACACACCCATGATCAATGATTCTGTATGTTGTCTAACACAATTGTTGTACCTAATAGTATAATGAAAGAAAAAAAGAAAAAAATCCCCTAGATAAATGTTGGTATGTATCATGGGATACAAAGACAGTCTGTGAAAAGTTACATATGAATAGTAGGAAAATGTAACACATACCATAGTGGAACATTGCTGGAAGCTTTTTTTCCCGATAAATAAGTTAAGTGTGAGTAATGTATCCGGTAATTGTTTCCACAGATGTGGATGTGCCTTCTCAGTCTTTTTTATATTGAATTATGTATTTGGTTTTTAGCATTAAATTAGATTAGTTTCTTACTGAACTGTGATTATATTGTACATAGCTACATTTCTGGACCAGTCATAACTGCATTCACTATTTGTATTATTCATATTGAACATTCACATCTTTGTATCCCTCCCTACATTCATTACTGTACTTTCTGTTGACACTTTTTTATGCTACTAATTTGTTTTGCAAAACATATATTGAAGTAAACATAATTTATTTTAGAAATATTTCTTCACTGGCAATGATTTTCCAGTTAAGTGATACACTCTTCTACAGTATAGAAGTTTTAGGGAGGTGGTCAGAGTGCATGGTTGGCATTATGGCCAGAGAGTGTCTTTTATGTCCCCAACCTGTGTTTGGTCAGGTTCATGCTAAGGATGAGGGTTATGGTATATTATTCACATAAGATGTATAAGCTTCAAAGCTTCGAAGCATCTCGACTATAAATATGAAAAATATTCGTGTTGGCTATGAGTGATAATGTATATAAAGTAGTAGGCAAATAAATAAGTAAGTAAGTACTACTTTTTTTATTTCTTAAATGGTATCTGTCTTCTGAAAAACATGACTTTTTAAGTGGCCTGCTTATGATGCAGTTACAGGGACAAGGGATAGCTCAACCTGTCACTTAAGCAGTCGTCAGCAATGCTTTGAGGTAACCTTTAACCACTCCCTGAGATCCTCTGCACCTCAGCAAATTAAGAAACATCTTTGGCAAACCAACACTTTCCAGTTCAACTCTATTAAACCACTAATGAATAATTTAAAGGAGGATGTTTGGCAAGTAATGAGGAGTCATGAAAGTTCTGTTTGGTTCACCACTGGGCCACACCCATCCCTAAGCCAATAAGATGTCAGGTACTGTACATAGACTACCTAACACTTCAAACATGCAACTTGATACAAACTTCATACACAAAAACTTTCTCCCACCTGGTAGATCATGACTTTAAAGTTGCGTCTCTTGAGCAGCTCGGCCTCGTTGTTCTCCAGCTTCTTGATCTGTCCCCCTTGCTTCTCCAGGGTGGCCCGCACAGTCTTGACGTTGACGCTCACCTTGCTCACCTTCTCCATCATCTTGTTGACACTGTTGGATGTGGTGCTGTGGCTCTTGGTCAGTTTGGTCAGCTCGCCCTGGATGTTGCCCACGGAGCGCTCCATCTCTTGCTGCCTGACCTCCAGCCCAGTCTGGGTCTGCTGGATCTGGTTCACTGCTCCGATGATCTTGTCAAGCAAAGACAGCACCATCACCCCATTCACCTGCGGGTCAATCTTCATGACATCATCTTTGTCTTCAGCAGCATCCCCCTCTGTACCCATGGTGGACAGCTCTTTCTTTGCTGCAGCGAGGACATCCTCTTCATCGTCTGAGGGAGGCAGGTTGACCTCGTCGTCTGAGATCTCAGTGAGGGTTTGTGGCTCCAGCTGAGCACTTGTGGACTCCAGTGCTTCCATGGTTGCCATGTCAGTAGATTTATAGTGGGCAGTCAGCTAATCGATCTTCTTCACCACTTGGTCTTCAAGATTCCTTTTCAACTGTTCGCCTCTCACCTGCTTCTTCCCTTCTTCTGTTCTCCAGTCCTCTGTTCTTTTTTCTCTCCTTGCAAACTCGTCTAGCTCTCTCAGGCATACATACACTTTAGCTCTCTTTCTCTCTGTCTGTCTGCCCTGTCTACTTCAAATCCCTGGGTTCAGGCCAATGCGCAGGGGAAGCCAAGCAATGCTGGATGTTACCACATGGGCTTTAGGATGTGAATGCCTCACCAGGCAGAGAAACCCTCCAGTCAAGCTACAGCCGGCAGTGTTTTCTCTCTCAGCCCCCCTCTTTTTTTCCAGTGGACTCTCCTCCTCTCTCCAAATCCCTCCCCTATCTCCTCCCTAAATACACACACACATCCGTAAGACTCCACCTACAGCTGGTCGGTCCATCCCTTCCATGATTCACTAACACACCCCCTCGGTCTAGCTTTGTCCCATCAGCATGGTTGGAATAGTTAGAGAAGAGTTGAGCTGATCCACTAGTATACAAGCTCAGGCACAGCAGAAGGAGGAATGTTAGGCAGGATCTGTTCCTGTTTCTACTCATTTTCCCCTTCCTTAAAAAGCATGATCAGTAAATGGAAGGCAGGACAGCACTTATTAATGAAAAACAACAGGAAGGAAAAGGAACACTCCTCAAAACAGGACATAGAGAAGTTAAGTTCGGAAAGACAATGATCTTTTGATGACTTCTAGGGGCGGTGTTGCTGTGACAGTCAACATTTCATATAATATTTTAGCAAATAGAGTCATTTATTTGTACATTTTACTGCTAAAACTGGACTGCTGCTAGTTTGACAAAAAACCCAGGACCCCATTTAGTTGCTTTTTCCGGAGTTTTGACTCCACCTCACCACCTTCATAGTGAATGGTGTTGGCTCTGAACTGAAAGTTCACACAAAAGCTAGTAAGAGTATCTCAATTAATTCAAGTGCTAACTTTAGCATTAGTTTTAGCTTTAGCACTAATCCTGGCTTTAGGATATAATATAACATATCACAAATTCCTGTAATGAGTACAATTTCATCCATGACAGCTCCAAGCAGACTACTTTCCTGAACAATTGATGTTTCCACAAATTGTTTGTATATTTTGTATTGATAATTGATGTATTGATGATATTGGTGGTTCATTGTAAGATTTTTTTATGTCACGTTATCCACAGGAATCTATAAAGTAAAGCAGTGGAAACATAACTTTTATCTTTCATGAATGAAGCCAACATCCTCTTGGAATGGAGACAAAACCCAGACCCTGTTTAGGTTCAAGCACAAGTTCAGACAGCTCTAAAGGGGCTAAGACAAAAGCAAGACCAAGACACAAGTAGAGTGTGATTTAGGGAGGCAAAGCAAGAATATTTCATTTACATTTATTTAATTACAAATGATCCCAAACATTAAAATAGATGTGCAAACACCTACGCATACAGTAGAGACAGTAAAGAACACACATCCACTCAACTGACATAAACCACAGACACAGAAAATACAGTAACTAATCACCACCCTTTCCAGATGTGTATTTTAGAAAACCAACACATGATGAGGAGACCTTTAGAGGTCTAATTGCCAAACAAGAACCTCAATATTGAACAGCTACACATTAATCCACCATCCATGACCATCACATCTTTACTTTACACTACACTACATAAAGGGATCACTACTTTTTGCTCTGTTACTGAATGTTGGCAGTGGACATACATTCACTGCCAACTGTAGACTTGTGGAATCATGCAATGAGTCAGTGAAGAGGTCAGAAATGTTCCAGGGAGCCAAACCATAACGTGATTAAAGTGTTGAATTTCATAGTAGATTTTTTATTGCAAAGTCTACTTTAGATTTTTGAAGAGTTTCAGTACTGGAATAATGTCCTGCATTGCATGTAAGTGTAATGCTGCACGGTTGTACATTGTACATTATTGTAATTGTTGATTGATTCTAATTCTAATGGTTAATTCTAAGGCTATTTCCATGTAAGTAATGGGAGACTAAATCAACAGTCATTCTGTGCAAACATTTTGTCAAAGCTATTATAAGGCTTATTAGAGATAATATTTTTAATGCAATATTCCCTCCTTGTGTTTCCACAGACAGTGTTTCCTTGCTGAGCTGTCACACAAAAAGGGAATGTTGTACTAACAGATACTGAGGATTTCTCATATTATTTCCAGCTTTATTTTAGGAGCACTTTTGATTTGTCTCTCATGTCTTGTATTGGAATCACATCGGGAGGGCATTCCTTCATAGCTAGTGTAGTGTAGACAGGAAGAATGGTTACAACAAACAATAACTCAGTGTACTGCAGTGTACAAATGGTCATGTGAGAATTGTTTTCAGACAGACTTGAAAAAAATGTGAACATATTCTTTCATATATGGTATATAGTGCACTCAACTTTATATGACTGCAGCTATGCTGTTTTACATTGTGTTAGTAAACACCTTTCTAAATCGAGGTAATATTCAATATACATTTTTAAAATTGAAAGGTCAACTAACCAAAATTATGACATTGTCCTGCAGTAATGAGTTTACCTTTAAAATGTATATAAAATATAAACAAATGTCTTAAATGGATTTTGCTTGCATCTTTATTTGAATCTAACCTTGTTGTGCTATAGGTTAGTTGTGGGTTAATAAATAATTGTGAACAAGTCAAATTTTGCACTATTTTTCAATGTTATTTTTAGTGTAAATTTACAGTAAATTGGCTAATGAGTTGCATTACTTATACAGTATATACTGTAAATATACAACAGCATACGGCTATATCACAGTAATCTGTTGCTTTTTTACTACAGCAGCATATTGTGATATTACAGTTATTGCAGTTTGCTGTTAGTGCATTACAGTAATTCTACAGCAACATACAGCTATATCACAGTCATTTGATGACATAGCAGATTTGAAAGTCACAATATACAGCTGCCATTTTACAGTCATTTCCTGTAAAAAAAAAAAAAAGTCACAATAACTTACCATGAAAGTAATACAGCTATGACTAGTAATTTACTATAAACTCAGTTAAATACTTTACAGTGTGCAGGATAGGCTTCCTATTGTTTATTTTGATAATCCAGCAAAGAGATCATTACATTAGTCAAACATGGTTGAGATGAAGTGAGCAATACATTTATATAATGTTGGAAAATATTAATGACAGATTCAAAGTCAAAGCAGCAGAGAATGAGATATCCTGACTTTTAATTTCTTGTATGGGTCAAGTTCCCAAAACACTAGAACCTTCATTTCCCATAATGCAACTCTATAGAATTTTCTGATAAATGCCAATCAAAATCCACACCTGTTGTAAAAAAAAAAAAAAGGTTGAAATGAAGTCCATGCTGAGATAACTCAGGTTTAACCCTTACATACAGTACTGTTCATATTCTGACTCATAATTAGTCTCTAAACCAATTCACATTCATAAATTCCCCATCAGCCATTAATAATTGTTTAATTAACAATTTCTTATGGAACAAATACATTTACAATCACTATTATATGGCCCAGGAGAACATTTGATAGAATATGAAGAATGCAACAATACGTTTGATTGGTGATTGTTGATTTTTTTAATAAGCACAGGTCAAACTTGTACATTTGCATATTAAATAATGAGTATCAGCTGCACACACACACACACACACACACACACACACACACACACACACACACACACACACACACACACACACACACACACACACACACACACACACACACACACACACACACACACACACACACAAACTTACTTTTTTTATACTGTGGGTCACATTAGGAAAAGTCTGGCTATATGTGGTGTTTTACAGTTTACAGATTAAGCAATACTGTCGGCAAGATGCATCAAAGCTGCTTGAATTAGCTTATATATGGACTCACCATTTAAAAAAGTTGATATTTGATTCCATACGTATCTCAGTGGCATCCTGTGCTTTGCTGTCTTTGCACAGCAAACAAACACATTCTAATGCACACAAGTTATGAAAACCACATGGCACCCCAGAATGAGGCAGAAAGCTATCTTTAAAAAGCTGTTGCTCGTAGAAGTCTGAGGCAGTAATTTATGTACATTATGGGAGTTCCATGCTTCCAAAATTGCTCACTGGCAGCCTGCCAGTGTCCTGGTTTAAACCCTTGCACCATGTGGAACTGTGAGGGGGGTGAAACTCTGTGGCTGTTTGTAAGAGGAAAATTTCTACAGGATCTCGTTAGTACTGACTCAACACTTGGCCAGTTGTGGACTATTCCACAACATCTGGTAGACTTTATTCTCTGGACATTTAGAGGAGAGATTTTGGTAGCACTATAGGTGGTACTAAAAAGAAATTAGGTGTCATATGCATGTTAGAGACACATGGGAGTACTTTTGAATTATTCTAATCAGAGCATTGCATAATAGAAATGAATAAATCTGGCTCAACGTTTTCAGGAATGCAATGCAACGTCATCTGCCGAGGCGATACATTTCTTATTTTTATCTCGACTGTTACAAAGAAAGATAAAATGTGTGCTTTCCATAGCAGTAAAATCCCTCCTCATAATACAGACACTAAAACAGTTTTTTAGTGTCTGATAAACCTTTATACTCATTGATCTACTCAAACTGGATTTCTTGGATCATATTCGATAGTTTCAATGGTATTTGAAATAACATGCCCCTACCAACAAAACACAGGACTTTTTGTTGGCTTTTTTTGTCTGAACGCCCACTTAGAGACACACTGCTGAACATGGAGCATTAAACAGCTGATGAGCCAGACATTTTTCTCAGGACTTGTTGGAGAGCTAAAATAAGAGTAAATACACATCATTCACACAATACATTCATCCAGTGGGCACAAACACAGTTCCAAATCAATTTTACAGCCTGAGTTTGCCCAGTTGTCAAGGATCAAAGGGGATCAGGATCACCAGGATTCATATGGAGCTCAACACATTCAATGTAAATTCTGTTCACAGAGCAAGGTAGTATTAAGCTGAGAGCTCGTGTACATATTTTTTTCTTGGTGCCACTCTACGTGACATTGCTGGCGAAGCTCCTGGGATTTATTTTTTATCTTGTTGGCCCTGTGTTGATAAGATTATTTTTACTCCTTGAGGCAGCTGGCTTTGCGAGATCACAACATCTCAAGGCCACTATTGCTTCACACTTGGCTCTCCTCGGCCTGCGACTGACATCATTTCTCCAACGGTGACAATATTAACCTTTTTCTGGGAATGCAGGCAACTGTTCAGAGACGATGGTCCACATCCAAATGTTCTGGGACGTTAAAATGCTGTCTGCAAACTTTTCATATCTCCAGTTCCCTCTTGCCATCCTCTCCCTTCCCTCTATGCCCATTTCCTCTCCCTATATACCTAACAAATCTGGCCTCTTGAATGTGAGATCTCTTAGTAATATGTCTTTTATCCTTAGTCATTTTACTGTTTCTAATAGTCTGACTTTTTTTTAATGATTACTGACATTTGGCTCATATCAGCCTGTTTCTCTGAATTTAATACCCAGAAATCAATCCTCCATGGCTCAGCTGAGATGAGATGTACCTCAAAGTTCTGTTTTTGGTTCCCTTCTGTTCTACATGTTATTCAGAAGCATACGGTTTATGCTGACTACTGTCAGTGATATGACATTAAAACTCACTGATCCTAGCAGCCCGGCAAATCTTAGAACTTGCCTCTTTGATATTTTGGTGTCCCAAAACTGCTTTAAATTTGCCTTAAGGTTCTATTCAGTCCCCAAATTAGATCAGTGCTTTTGGTGCTAAACTTGGCAATCTTTCAAATAATATTAAGTTGGCTGCGGGTAAAATTTGATGCTCTGTTTTGATGATCAAGTCAAAAATGTTGTCAAATCATGTTTCTTCCGTCATTTTTTATCAGTTGCTGATTCATAAAAAGTTTAACACTCTTTTATTTATTCTCAGCTTGATTATTGCAACACTCTTCACTGAGGTATCATCCAGTGCTCCTTCCACCATCTCCAACTGGTACAAAATGCTGCTGCTTGATTTATTATGAATGTGTGCACTCTTGACCATCTTTATCTGTGGATGGAGCCCTGCTGGTTACTGTGAATGACTAAGAGTGATCAGGCATGCTTATAGCATTTGCTATTACAACTCCTACACTATGGAACTCTCTGCATACTGAACTCAGACACACTAATTCACTAGCTTCTTTTAAATCTCTTCATAAAACTTTCCTCTTTGTAGTAGCTTTTGAAATATTTATAATATGCTTTTATTTGATCCTATTCTACTTTCATCTGCCCTGTCTGGTTTGCTTTCTTTTTTTTTGGAAAGTGCTTAGCAACATTGGTAAGAAACATACCAAATAAATAAAGTTTATTATTACTATTGTGTGGGTGTGTAGTGTACTTCCCCCTGAGGCTACTGTTAGCTTAATTCATCTAGCTTCATCTGTTAGGGTTGGACAAATTACACCTTTATCATTCCTTCCCCCCCTTGATTATAAAGAAAGTAAAGCAATGAGAGAATGGACAAAATGAGACAGGGAACAACAAAGGTCCCTGGCTAGACTCAAACTGGGGATATTGCAGTTTGTGATCAGAGCTCTAAACTGCTATCACCAGGTTGCAACAATTTCACTTTTATCTTACTTCTACATGAAATCCAGTGACCTCACTCACTTTATTCCTTACATATTTGAACCTGAGCAGAGGTCTAAACAGTCAGAACACCTGGTTATGTAGGGAGCTTTACTGTTATCTATAATGTGTTCTTTATTTGGCCAGACAGATGTCCACTCAGTGTGCTCTGTGTTCATACTTGTAGTTCAATTTCTGTTTTGGATGTAATCTATCAGAGGCTAGGAAGAACTGTATTTCTGTGTCATATCTTCTCCTGTTACAGTTAAACTGGTTCATTTCCTGTTGGCATTTTAGTTTGGCTAACCATCTATTTACTCTGTGTTCCCTGTGCCTCATGTGCCTGGTCCCTTAAGGCCATGCTTGCCTGTGTTATCTGCCTGTGTTTTGCTGTGTATAAGACAAATTCACTTCATTTTATACTCCACTGTTGAAAAAGAAAATAAGAGATGAGCGATAAGAGTAAGAGAAGCTTAACATAGATACAAAATGTATATCAATTTAAAACAATATGTGACTTCTGTGTTATAATAATTTACTGTCTATTAACACTACGTGTTTCCATTTTCCATTTGATGTATGAAATGCAATCTATGTGTGTCTTATTTTAATCCCTATGTGGTATGAATGTGGATGACATATTTCAGTTCAGTCACCATGTAATGTAACATTAGTCCTGGATCAACCATTTCAAATCCCGGGAATTTATAGATGTGCTTCCGATCGGTTCTTTCATAATAAAACCACAATGAAGAATCCATTCGCAACATTTTTTGCACAATTTCAAGCACCACACTGGGGGAATGATAATATAACGCATTTAAAATGTATAGGTATCATCATTATATTTGGAGTCAACTTCAATAAGTAATGCGCGTCACCACTGAAGAGACGCCATGCTTTTATTGTGACAGGGTGCATTTCCGGCGTGCTGTTTAGTATGTGGGTGTATCAGGCTGAAGCTGCAGCGTCCTGACCAGCGCAGCATCCCTCATCCAGCACTGCAGCTGCAGGTCCCCGGGGTGAGTTCATAATGAAAAAATGACACATTGTCAGCATGTTTGATGTGATGAATGAAGTGTTTAATCCTGCCAATGTTGAGCTTATGAACAATATAAATTCTAACCTGATATTTGGACGTGTGGGCTGAGAGGCCGATGATAACCGTCAGCTATGTCCCCGTCACGCTCTCAGATGATGCAGGCTGTGTTTCACATGATCCAATGTCTGTTTGTAGCATGAACTGAGTCTCTCCCGCTCTCAAATAAGAATAGATAATATTATTGGGTAGCCTTTGAATCAGCCTGGAATGAAATCTCAATCATATACTGCTGTTAGTTATATAATGGTCGCACAACATGCGTGTAAAATGATAGGAAAATAGCGTTTTATAGTCCAAGATGATGTCCTGTTGGATAAACGGACTGGGATTGGGTGTGAGGGATGAGCAGCATCATGGCGTCCTTGAGCAGTGAAGGGCAGAGGAGGAGGAGGAGGAAGGATGCTGCGACAGCTTCCACACAGCTCGACGCTACCAAGATAAACTAGTATTATATGATGATTCAGAAACGACAAGTAACGACAAATCATTATTTAGAATAATACAATTGTAAGTGATGATGACAAATGATGACTTGCAATGTATAATCCTGGTATGTCGGCTGTGATTGCGTGTGGACATCATGGCAGCTTGTCTATCCTTCCACTTCCACTCCAGATTTAGCTTTAACATCCTCTTGTATACACAATACAAACCAGTAATGAATGGATTATGAAAGTATCTAAGCTCTAAGATTCTCAGGATGTTTAATGTCTGTAGTATTTAGAGTTACTTCACGACAAGCTTACATTTATTCTAAAATATTCTGTATTTTCAACCTTTCTTTAATTGCATAATGTAGGTATAATCAGAAAAAAAACTCAAAACTGAAATTACAAACATATCAACGTTGGTTTTGACTCAGAGGCCTTATACAAGACAGGGTCTCAACATCACATAAAACACTTGCTCTGGCTTAGTTAAGCACCTATTATCTAACACATTTACAACAAATACAACCACTAACTTACTGTAGCACATCTGTCATTTACTATTGACATGTTTCAGTTTTATTACAGTTTTCTGAGAAACAGTTATTCAGTACATCAAGATAATAATCAACAGATTTGTTTATGTTATACTATTTCACTGTAGTATAGTATAGTGTAGTATAGTAAAACATAGTATAGTATAGTGTAGTATAGTAAAACATAGTATAGTATAGTGTAGTATAGTAAAACATAGTATAGTATAGTGTAGTATAGTAAAGTATTGTATAGTATTGTACAGAATATAGTATATAGTATAGTATAGTATAGCATTGTACAGAGTATAGTATATAGTATAGTATAGTATAGTATAGTATAGTGTAGTATAGTATAGTATAGTATAGTGTAGTCTAGTATACTATAGTATAGTATAGTATTGTATAGTATTGTATAGTATTGTACAGAGTATAGTATAGTATAGTATAGTATAGTACAGTATAGTACAGTATAGTATAGTATAGTACAGTATAGTACAGTAAAGTATAGTATAGTATTGTATTGTACAGTATTGTACAGAGTATAGTATAGTATAGTATATTTTAGTATTGTACAGAGTATAGTATAGTATAGTATGGTATAGTATAGTATAGTATAGTATAGTATAGTATAGTATAGTATAGTATACTATAGTATAGTATAGTATAGTATAGTATAGTATAGTATAGTATTGTATAGTATAGTATAGAAAACAGTGGAGTATATAATAATATAATAAAATATAAGACAGTAAAGTACATAGTGTTGCATAGTAAAGAACAGTGGAGTAGAGTGCAAAACAGTAGTATACTATGTTGTGTAGTATTGAACAGTATTGTTCTCATTTGTATTAAAGGATTACAATAAACAGTTCTTCTAGAAAATAATCAATGAATATATTTTAAAGATCTAATGGTTTTATGTATTTTCCTATTTGCAGGATTTTTATTGTAGTTGAAGTAGAGTGTGGTGGTCATCATGGGGGAACTATTCAGGAGTGAGGAGATGACCCTCGCTCAGCTGTTTCTCCAGTCAGAGGCAGCCTACTGCTGTGTCAGCGAACTGGGAGAACTGGGCATGGTCCAGTTTAGAGATGTGAGTATGGATGTTTGGATAATGTCATGCTTTGTCTCTCTCACACTCTGCTACTTCTAAGTGATATTACTCCTCTGTAGGCAGAAATAATCTCATTAATTAAATTAAAACCTAGTGAAAAAAGGTGAGAGCTTGAGATAAGAAAATATGTGTGGTGTTGCTTGTGTTCTGCCTGCCATATGACGTCACGTATGTGCTGGTGATATATAATGAAATCATTTAGAGTGGTTTCTGTTCCTTTCCTGGAGTCTTATTTTGAGTTTTTGCCTAATACCATAATGATGAATAACTTTTTTCTACTTGTAGCTGAATCCAGACGTAAATGTGTTCCAACGCAAGTTTGTGAATGAAGTGAGGAGATGTGAGGAGATGGACAGGAAACTGAGTAAGTTATGAGACAAACTAACACTCAGGCCCAGCCAAACGCTCCTGACTCTGATTCAGTCAAGCTTCAATACCTCATCCTCAATTGCTACTGTCACATGAAGACTGGTACTGTGTTGCATCATGTGTATTCTCCATGCTGAACAGGGTTTGTGGAGAAAGAAATCAAGAAAGCCAACATCCCAACTGTGGACACTGGAGAAAATCCAGAGGTGCCATTTCCAAGGGACATGATCGATCTAGAGGTAATCAATCTATTAACATAATTATATTGATAAACATAGGATGCAAAGAAGATTTATGGAGACCACTAATGATCCTTACATAATATAAATATATATACAATTAAATGTATTTCAGGCTTTAGTCAGTCAAAGGGAAGTTGAAAAAACCTTCCAATCTACTGGTTATATGGTCTTTGTCAGTTCATAGAAAGAATGAAAACTCTAGACAGCAATGTAGAATAATGAAAAGTTAGTCTGGTGCAATTCTATATTTCACTCATAGTTAATAGCAAAAGACCAACAATGACTATCAAACACACATGTTCCTTCATTACCATGAACACACACTGTGGTTTATTTTGACTCACCAGAGCACCAAATGTGGATTCATCTGCTGTTGAAAATAGTCCCCAGTAAATGTACTTTTACCTCCTGTTTGAGTAACGTTTGTCAAGAGTGACCAGTTGTTATATGACATTACAACAGGCTACCTTTGAGAAGCTGGAAAATGAATTGAAGGAGATCAACACCAACCAGGAAGCCCTGAAGAAGAACTTCCTGGAGCTGACGGAGCTCAAACACATCCTCCGTCGAACACAGCAGTTCTTTGATGAGGTTTGTTTATTTCCCACCACACACCCAGGAGCACCATCTATCATTGATCTTGTGTGTATTCACCTTATCCAATGTTATCCTTTTATATTTGATTTAATTTCCTGTCTTTAGTAAGTTTATAATAAATCTCCACACTGTCAATGAACCAGATAATAATACTAGATAAAAAGACATGTCAGTTTTATTCCAAAGCCTTGCATTGAGTGAATAAAACATAATCTTGTATTTGTTCTAATGACCAAAGTAACAAGAGCCCTCTTAATGTCTTTGACAGATGGAGGATCCCAATTTGCTGGAAGAGTCATCAGCCCTGATGGAGGGCAATGAGGGGGGCCGTGGGGCCCCGCTCAGATTGGGGTAAAGCTGGGAGCTGCATTATATTCTCTGATAAACATAGTGTATGAAAGTGACTGTTGATACAGTTATATACACTGCAACACATTCTGAAATTTCACTGGTCAGTAGGATGTCCTTGAAAAAAATTTAATTTAGTATCAAAATTTCTTCGTAAAATTGTCCCTCTGCAGATGAATGAAGATAATTATAATCAGATAATAGATGAATTATAAATAGTCATTATAAATCACATATAAATTACAGGGAAAAAACAGTTACAAAACAGCAAATTCACATAAGAGGGAATTGATGTCATCACATCATATTTATCAATTTGTAATCTTTTTTTTTTTTTTTTTTTAACAATAAAGAAAAGTATGCTTTCCAAAAATGTGCATCCTCGTGCAAACAAAATATTGCTGAAAAATACAAAAATATTGCTCCATAGTGCTACCAGTGTGTTTTATTAGAACTTTGGCATAGAGGGTTTCAGTTGTTAGTAATGTGTATCTTTGTATACATTACCAATGTGTTGGATAACTAGAAAGATCTCAAAGGTTACTGTAGACTGTTGGAATCAAACATACAATTTAAGCAAATCGGTGAAAATGTTTTATAGAAATATTTTAGGACAAGAGGAGAAAGTTACTGTTATGTCGCCTCCTGCTCTTGCCACTTACTGAAATAAAAAAACATCTATGGGAGCTAAGTTCAGCTACATTCTCCAGTTTCCATTCATGTATATGTAGATTGCGTCCTGTTTTTCGTCTCTTCTTTCTGTAACAAGATTAGAAATAAAAAGCTGCAAGCAGGTCAGCTAGTATGGTAACAGTGTCAAGTAGTAGTGTAAAGTAGTCATTGCTATTTAGATCATCTGTATTTTTTACATAAAATAAAAATAGGCTCACTCTCCACATACTTTTTTTATTCTGTATTATCTACTCTAGATACATGTATTGTATTGTTGCTGTGCAGGTTTGTGGCTGGTGTGATCAGCAGGGAGAGGATTCCCACGTTTGAGAGGATGCTGTGGAGGGTGTGTCGCGGTAACGTCTTCTTAAGGAAGGCTGAGATCGAGGACCCACTGGAGGACCCGGCCACGGTCAGCACACATGGCATACAATCACACAGAGTAGCAAATAGACACATTAAGAAAAAACATAAGTACAAAGCTGCATATGTCATTTAAACACATATAATACTACACATTTTGACATATGGGAAAGTAGACAACCCATCTGTGAGTTGTGAGTCTAGGTTTAATAACTTCATCCCTTTCCAACAGGGAGACCAAGTCCACAAATCCGTCTTCATCATCTTCTTCCAAGGTGACCAGCTGAAGAACAGGGTGAAGAAGATCTGTGAGGGGTAGGTGTTACAGAAGAAGACATGTTTGCCTGTCATATCCAAAAAGTGTGAAAGTGTTACAGATTTGAGGTCCAACAGTGAAAATGAAAATGTTTAAAGTTGAGGTAAAAGGTTGGTGTGGTGGAGATCACAGTGGGATCATAAGAAGACATCTCTGACCACAGAAAACCTTCAGTATACCAAAAAACCTTGTCATAGTAGGAAATGCAAAGGTGTTACTGATAACATTAACAATGGCGCTGTTCTATTTAAATGTCATGGTATCCCCCTTTTATCCTTTCTCACAATCAGAGGAGAAATCTAGTCTGGGACTTTGCTCGGCACAGAGGTTTGACTCAGGGTTTTTAAATTCTTGTAGTCTGATCCCAGCTCAAGTTATGAGAATGTGACAGTGAGACAGCATGTACACTACAAGGAACCTGAAACTGAAGCAGCTAAATGGAATTGATTGATTTTATTATCTGTCACCTTGTTTTGACTGTCATCTGTCAAAAATGCCTTCGGTGAAAAAGGTGCATTTGTCATCACTTTGGAAGTTACCTCATCTGCTGTCATATACTGTATATATGCGTGTGTGTGTGTGAGAAGCTATGAGCTGACTCTGTTGGTGGGTGTGTTTCTCCAGGTTCCGTGCCTCTCTCTACCCCTGCCCAGAGACCCCACAGGAGAGGAAGGAGATGCTGGCTGGAGTCAACAGCCGCATTGACGACCTCCAGATGGTGTGTTCTTCAATACAGTGGATCTTTACTTCACATTGCTAGCATCAAACACACATTAAATAAACAAAAAAGGATGAATTAAAATGAAAGTAGATTGGAGAGAGGGACAACCAGTTCTCACTGAGGGGGTTGAGCTTGAGGTTAAGCCTGCTTATTGTTTTAAATGTAATAAATATCGCAAAGGGTCTTTGTACTCTTTGTTGCAAAGCTGTCACCTACACAACAAGAAATCAATCCAAAACTTTGCACAACAGGATGCCTGTGTTCAGGCTCCTACTCACTTTTCCCTGATAACATTTATTTCCAACCAAATTACAAAAGCCCTTCGAGTGTAGGCAAGTTTTTTTCTGTGCATTAGTTCTTATCTGTGAAAGACCTTTGTCCTGTCTCAAAGTGTTGTGGGTCCCCAAAGTTTGCCCATATTAAGCCTGGAAATAAGCCTCTGTTCTGCTTCAGAGGTCTGCTCTAGTCTGAGCCTGCCAACCACATACAATGTACTACCCTCTACTACAATAGAGCATTTTACTCAGCTGTACATAGAACATGACATTCTGTGCGTAAACATGAGCTAAGTCTGACAGCCAGCACACTAAGATCAGTTTATCTCTATCACTGTCTGACACACTTGCAACCATAGATCTGAAGAAGTGTAGATCACAAGCATTAAAGTAATACAGAAATCTACAGAAGCCCAGAGAGACCATGGTGGCCAGGTGCAATTATTTGTATTTTTTTTTCATGTGGTCATGGAATGATTATTTTGTATCATAGTTCACCTTCAGGTTATATCTTGTTGGCTGTGTATTCATTGTGACAAGTCAAAGGTGACCTCTTCTTCTTTGAATCAACATTTGACTAAACAGTCTCATCATAAGCTCACTTGTTACAGAACATCTGACCATATCACATGGTCTTCATCAGCAGAAGTGTTCCATTCAGCTGTCATGAAACTGTAGATATTTCAACTTAAAACGTTACAACTTGTATGTATAAAGCCGAAAGCATTGTTATTATATTTCTATAATATATCTATATGACTGACATTGTGCCTGTAGTAGGCACAGTACATATCTAGTGATAAACCTGTTTTTATTTAGTGATTACAAGAAGACATAGATCAATTATTTAACAATCATTAGTTAACTAATGCATTATCATGAGTAAACAAAGCTTTTATTGAGACTAATACATGTTTTAATCTAATACACAGATGGCTATTAAATAGAAATTACACAAAGTCAATTTGTTAAAGGAGATACTGGAAAAGCACCCTGCCATTTTACTTACTGACCAGAGGTCTCTGTACCATAATGACTACTGATTATCATCACTGCACTACACCTCAGGACCAGGATCTACTCTATAACTGAATCCCTCCACACTGCCAATTCAGGTGCTGAACCAAACAGAGGACCACCGTCAGCGAGTGCTGCAGGCCGCCTCTAAGACCATGCGGGTGTGGTTCATCAAGGTGAGGAAGATGAAGGCCATCTACCACACGCTCAACCTTTGCAACATTGACGTCACCCAGAAATGTCTGATTGCTGAGGTGTGGTGTCCCGTATCAGACCTGGACTCCATCCAGTTCGCTCTGCGCAGAGGGACGGTGAGTTTGTATTTATTGGTTTTGTTTTTATTTGATTTACACTGATTAAGTGATCAAGCTCAGATTCCTGAGATTTTTGAAGTGTAGTAGCAAAAACGTAACATGTCACAAATTTGTTTTGATCTGTCTTATACTTTTATTTTTGCTGGATTTTATACCAGAAATGTGACTTCCACCAGAGTAAAATGTGATGCTATTTACTCCTCAGTCTTTCCATTCCAAGCTCTCTGTGGACCTGCTTCCTGTTGTTTTGTGCTGTCACTGCCTGCTTATTGAGTTTATATTGTACTGTGGGTGCTGCTGAACGGGGCAACATCATGATACAGTTACACTGGTATGCTTTGGCTTCTCTCGTTCAAACAAAGGGAAATTTGTATTATATGTACAGCAGTTTAAACCAAGGTCAAAGGAATAGGTCGCTGCCAGAGAACTTTTTGTGCAGGGAAATATAAACAATAATAACCTTTTTCAGGTGGTTGTTAGTCACACGTTTCTGAGTGGGCAATTACCATGGCAACACTCAACTGACAATACAGCTGGTGAAATGAGACATTCTCTCAACCTTTATCACGCACAACCGACTGGAGAATGTCTCGCTGTATAGCCTATGAATTGATACAAGGTATTTTTCCCCCTTTCCAACAAATCCACATAGTGTTATCTATCATCCATCAACATATTTAAGCAGTCTGGCCCATTAGAACAATCAACATATGGGAGGACAGCTTGTTAAGTTTGTGTTCTCTGGATGCCCCTGGTTCTGGAAGTATTCAGAAACAAAATAATACAAACTTGTGGCCATTACTTAAATGTATAGGGTTACATTATTATCCTTGACATGAGGATAAAATCTAAAGACATTTTAAAATAAGGATATCAATTAGGGAAAAACACATCGAGATCCAGGGACCCCTCCCACTTTGCACCCTTTTGGTACATTAAGTACACAAGTTATAAGTTATAATTAAATACCAAGAACATAAATGAGTGATTCCTTAGCAAAAAGGAATTTCATTCGTCGAACTGAAAACATGTAGAACATGTGGCTGATAAATGAATGTTTTATGTGACAGGAGAGGAGTGGCTCTACGGTGCCGTCCATCCTCAACAGGATGCAGACCAAGCAGACTCCACCCACCTTCAACAAGACCAACAAGTTCACATCAGGTTTCCAGAACATCGTTGACGCCTACGGCATTGGGAACTATCGGGAAATCAATCCAGGTTATAAACAAATTCACCATTTTCTACAATTTAGCACTAATCATATTAGATTAAATTTGAATTAATGACCCATATACTTGTACATTTCTCATGCAGATTTACAAAAAAGTCAAAAGCTCAAAACTCATCTGGAAGCTATGCAAAACTACAAAAGTAATTTGAATGTCAAAGAGGGGTTGATTTAACTCTATCGTCATTTTTTGTAAAACCTTATTCTGTCATACACTGTTTTTGTCAACCTCATCTGCAAAGAGATCCAGGCCTTCATTTTGTAAAAGGTTTTAGGTTTAAATGCTAAAACTAAATGTGTTGGAAAAATCTGAACTGTATCCCTTAGAGGGTCTTTTAGTGCAATCAAACACTAAACATGACTTTTTTTAAACAACCAAATCATTAAAATTAACTTTCATGAACTGAAAACAAACTGTGAAATACAAGCTACACCTGTAGTCTGTGAATGTAGGGTTATACCATGTTTACGTTACGTAATCAACATTGTCGTTGTGGTAGCAACTTGTCAATCACATGTTACCTAACCTTGTAAGGAGTTACAATATGATACAATAACATCATAGTATATCACAAGTATGGCCTCAAGGTGCTGGGCTATTTTCTGGGCTTCAGTATAAGTTTCTTGCTTTTTGTCCAAAATGATAAACTGTTAAAAACATATACGCAGTACATTATATTCTCTCACATAAATCATCATCATAATTCAGCTTCAGTATACTGAGCCCAAATCAGCTGTTCTTACACATCGTTATATTTCATCATACTGTACTTCAACCAGGCATGAGGAACTCTCACCACTTCTTTTTGCTGTGACATTGGAACCTTTAGCCATTGCTATTCATCAGAATTTTAACATATAAGGAAGAAGTATTGGCTCAACAATTGAAACATGAGTACTATACGCTGATGACACACTGGTCTTGATATAAAATAGGAAACAAATGAAAACAAGGACAAAATAGAAGCAACTTAAACAGTCTTTCTTTTAAAGAAGATGAACTCACTGGTGTGTTTGACATGACTCTCTCATGACATCTGAAACTAAATATTCGAGTGGTTCTCATTGTTTGAGCCTCATTATGTGACTGGCTTTTCCTGTTTGTCACCTGTTACAGCTCCGTACACCATCATCACCTTCCCCTTCCTGTTTGCTGTGATGTTTGGTGACATGGGTCATGGCGTGCTGATGACCAGTGCTGCCCTCTACCTGGTAATCCGAGAGAGTCGGATCCTTTCCCAGAAGAGTGACAATGAGGTACAGTAACAGAGCAACACATTAATTCAGGAATACAGTAAAGCAATACTTCACAATTGTGAAAAAAGTTGTGGTTGGACAAATGTTTCTACAACAGTTCCTGAACATGCAAACAGTAAGACCAGCCAATTTTAGTTGTAATTAAAGGAGTGTTTATTCTATTTAAATCCTTCAATCTGTGTATCAATTTCTCTGTAGATGTTCAACATGGTGTTTGCTGGTCGTTACATCATCCTGCTGATGGGGCTCTTCTCCATCTACACTGGCGTCATTTATAACGACTGCTTCTCCAAATCACTAAACATGTTTGGCTCTGGATGGAGTGTCAGGCCAATGTTTGGCCCAAAAGGAGCCAACTGGACGTAAGTCTTCCAATTCTGCTCCACTGTCTTGATTTTTAATAATTTTCTCTACTATTAATCAGTTAGAGTTGATCGTAAAGGAATATTTCATGTAAATATAGGCCATGAAAATTGTCCCAAAAAATTAAAGGAATAGTTCAACATTTTTGGAAAATAATTTGCTTTTTTGGGAGTGAGATGAGAGGATCACTGCCAGTCTCATGTCATGAGAGGAAGGTGGGAGGAGATTAACCTAGCAAGGTTATTGTTGTTTTGACATTTTCATTAGTTTTTATTTTTATTTAGTTTTTCAGTTTGCTTTTTTATTTCAGTTTAGTTTTAGTTAGTTTAACAAGTAATTAAGTAGTTTTAATTTAGTTTAGAGGAAAAGTTTTTATTTAGTTTTAGTTTTTCAGGTATTAGGAGGAAAGCCTTGATTAGGATGAAATAATGCTGACACTGAGGTAAGGTTTGCTGTGTTTGTGGTCTCCTGCTTCTTTGTGAGAACTTCGAAGGTAGACTTTCACATTAGTGGGATTTTTCCCTTTTAGCTGTATTCCACTAATGTTCCCATCACTCTTCATCACCACACTTTTACTTTTATCTACTACGGGTCTATAGTCAAAATATTCCCATATTGGTCTGTGACGTTTTCTGCCTGGAACAACTTCTTCTCTCTAGAAAATCTTAAATTGCACGTTAAGCATTTTCTTCTTGTGCGTTATGCAGCAGCCGCTATGCTGCCACCTACTGGTAATAGCCTGTTATCTTAATAAGTCAAACTGAACCGGATACAGTAAAAATGGAGAAAACGAAAAGAAAAGAAAAACTAAGCTGATTTTATCTGCAATTCAGTTTAGTTTTAGTTAGTTTTGTATTGTTCATTGTAGTTTTTATTTTGTTTATGTTTTTTTAGATAACATTTTTATTTTTTTATAAACATCATCTCACTCACATATTTTCCAAATGTTGAACTAGTCATTTAAAAATGTGCTAACAGCAAAAGTAAAGCATTTTGTTGGTTTTACTTTTTTATTTTGTTAAAGGAAAAGAAGGGTAAAAAAAAAACCCCCTAAAGTGCCTAAAATGTGTCCCTTTAAATCCCACAGTGTGTAAGTAATCTGCTACATTTCAATTCATTTATATTTATATTCATTTCCTGCTGTGTTTTAGGTCTGAGACTCTTGATGGAAATTCAGTATTACAGTTAGACCCAGCCGTTCCTGGCGTGTTCGGTGGGCCTTATCCTCTGGGAATTGACCCGGTAAGACCTGCACTATAAAACAACTACAATCAATAACTGCCTGAACCACAGCACAAACTTTACCTTGATTTCATGTTTGTATTCAGTGTTGAAAACAAGGCTTGTAAGTCACATTGCCATTGACATATTGGAGTTTATTTTGAAATTCTGCGTTGTAACCTGTTGTGTGTGTCATCTCTGCAGATCTGGAACGTTGCCACCAACAAGCTGACCTTCCTCAACTCATTCAAGATGAAGATGTCTGTCATCCTGGGTGTCATCCACATGCTGTTTGGAGTGTCCCTCAGTCTCTTCAACCACCTGTAAGTGCGACACTCATGACCAATGCTGAATGTTAACACCATATAGTGATTTATTTCCTTCTAGGAATTAATATGGTTACTCAGATAGTTTTAATCTGTTCACTCAGATAAACATATCTGAGTTTTCTGAAATCAGCTATGTCTATGGTCTTATTGTTCTTCAGTTCTTAGTTCTTTATTGACTTCACTGCACTGCAGGTACTTCAAGAAGCCACTGAACATCTTCCTGGGCTTCATCCCAGAGATCGTCTTTATGGCCAGCCTGTTTGGCTACCTCATCTTGCTGATCTTCTACAAGTGGGCAGCCTATGACGCCTTTGACTCCAAGGATGCTCCCAGCCTGCTTATCCACTTTATCAATATGTGTCTCTTCAACTACAATGACCCCACCAACAAACCCCTCTACCCGGGACAGGTGCCTCCTTCCTCATCCACCCCTCTGCCTCTCCCAGCTTCCTGACCCTCCCCACACCTAAATGATTGAACGCTGATAGAAAGGTGTACAGGACTAGCTACAGGACAGAGCTGTTGGATTTTGAGTATTGGAATACTCTACGTTATTTTTGTAGGATTTATTCTTAGTGACATGAGACTTAATCTTAGGGCCTCCTTTTAAAGTATGGTATTTCCAACTACTGTGGTACCCTTTACCCTGGTAGCCATTCCTACAGTGCAGTCACATCGTATTAGTTTTTCATTGATTCCACTCTACTCCAGTACATTGGATGTAAAATTAATCTGATTAATTTGGTTAAAATCTTGATTGTTTGAATTTTGACCTGATCAGAATTGTCAAAGACAATCCTTAATTGCTTTAATGTTACTGGTGTAACAATGTAAAAATGTAAAAGTCAACCAAAGGGAGGTTTATTCTAGAAGACCACAACACTTCAGTTTACCAACATTTGTCTGCTAGTTAGTGTTAGTTTCTTTAGTTGTAGTTGACCAACATTATAAGCCAGTCTTTATTCTTCGTTCACTGATACTCTTCAGATCAATATATTACCATTAATAGATAAATACACATTTCTGTGCTGTTTTTGTGAAAAAGCAAAGCTTTTACATTGTAGATGAATTTCATGTAACCATAGATTCAAATATGAAGCAAAAGAAAGGTAATTAGCCATGTGGTGGGGTTATTCTGTAGGAAGTGAGAGGGAGTATGGCATTAAGCCTCAGCAGGATCTGTTCAGCATCTTCTGATCACTGCTACAAGTCACCAACACCATGTTAACCTCTCTCTGTTTGAATCTGTAGATGGGGATCCAGGTTTTGTTGGTGCTGATTGCCCTTGCATGTGTACCCTGTATGCTGATTGTGAAAACTATGGTGCTTCGGCGTCAGCACCTGTGGAAAAAGCACCTGGTATGTGGATCTGACCTGCACCTTTAATCTTACTGCCACCTCTGATGTATGACAATTATAACCTTTGATATAACCTTTTTTTCACTCCTACTCTGCCATTCATTTCAACGTACATTGTATCGTGTAATGTGGTTGGTTGTGTTGCCATGAAATAATGCTTAAAGCCTGCCTTAGAAGCGCTCTGATATTTTGATGGGAAATTTGCTTGTAATATTTAACAGTCTCAGGGCACCCTAACAACTGATGAACACCCTAACAACTGCCACCTGCATTCGGCTAGTCTACCTTTGTATTTGGAGAGTATCTACCCAAAAGACTATACATCCAAAATGTACTGATAATTTGACTTCATTATGGAAAGAAATATAGCAGTCTGGAGTTCTCATTACTCTTGCTGGTTCAATTAAACCTCAAAAAGAAGACTTAGACTGAACAGTACCAAAACGAGAAAGAAACCAAGTTGTGTGTTTACCAAGTTCAGTCCATAATTCCCTGATATGGTATTCGTGATTTTGTTGTTAGTCTGCCAGTCTGTAAAGTTTTAGCCTGCAAAAACCATAACAAAAGCCATATCAGTCTAGCTTCACTTGGGGAAAAAAAACAACACAGCTTTCACTGGTTTAAAAATAATTCTATTACTTTTTTCTTTCCAAGAATCTAAATGTTATCATCATAACGTATCAAAACTATTTGAATACGTTATGTCATTCGTCCATCTTTTACATTATCGTTTTGTAATACATTTCGTTAGTCAAAGTTTGTGTTTAGGTTACTTTTTTATTTAGTTTTGGTTTCATTATAAATGTGTAAAAAAAGGTTATCAATGAATATTTTAGACTGATCAAAGCCCACAAGTTTTGATGCCATTTTTAAAAAATGGTTAGCTTACTTTAGCATGCCATATTTCAGAAAAGGTTTAAATAGAATGGTAAGCTTACTGTATCAAGCACTTGACAATGCACATACATACATTTGGAGTCTTAATGCTAATGCAATATTAACATAAAGCAAAAATTGCTAGCTAATCTTCATTCAACATGTTAGCAAACTAACATTCTGGGTCCAAATTAGCCACCAGAGCTGACTAGCCTGCTAGTTGGATGAGGATATTGCTGCCACCACAGTGACCCAACAGCTGATATTGATTCTATCCATATTCAGACCAGACTTGTTTTCCATTTAAAGTTTTACAGTTACAAGTTTACTTTACTAAATTAAGTCTTCAACAGTGTTTGCTGAGGTTTAACTCAACCAGTGAGATGATTCTGCCTTCCAATAAATGCTTGGTTAATCCAATCTAAATCTATAGGAATAATATCAGTAACTCTGTATATCATTGAACATTTCAATTTTTGCTACCTTTTATTTAAAAAAAAAAAAAAAAAAAAAGAAGGTATCATGTTTCACAAGTGGTGGATTTATTTTATTTTGGAATGAAACCCTTCACTCACAGTTCTGGGTGCCCTTTTTACTTGCACTAACAATGAAAGTAAATGAAGAAGAGAGCATGTAACCTAAGGCTTGCTTTAAGCTAGACACAGCTCTTGTGGCTTTTGTATCTAGTCCCAGAAGAGGGAAGAAACCCCAGCAGAGAATCTAGAGCAGTCTTTAGAGCAAACAGGCGTGTCCTCATCATGCACCGGACTCACCCAACAGGGCACGCAGAAGTTCGGAGGGGTGCGGGTGGGCAACGGGCCCACGGAGGACGAGGCTGGCATCATGGACCACGACCAGCTCTCCCAGCACTCAGAGGAAGGAGATGAGGTAAGCCCACTGAACATCACTAGCATCAGCCTCTTGGGCAGGGTTTCAAGATGTATGATCTCAATATTTTGAATTGTTTTCAGTAGGATTATGATGTTATATATGCTTTCAACTTTGTGGATTGTTTTGGAAAACTCAAAGGGAGTACAACATATATTTTAATAAGTAGAGATCCATTCAAAGTGTATGACAATATTTATTGAGGTATGCAACAGAGAAAAGTGTTGGCAATATGGTCCATTGACATGAACGCACATATGAAGACAAGACTTAAGAAGGTTGAGCTTTTTTTTCAATGAAACTAGTGAAAATATAAGGAACACATAGCAACAGCATTATAACATGACTTTGCTTGGAGAAGTGTTGCTGCAGTCAAAACGAGTCCATCAGTGAGCAGTAAATTGATATTTCCAACATTTGATATAGTGTTCTGTCTTCCTGGATAGGAAGGCTATTCAAACGGTGTTTACAATAGATGTTGTACTATAATCTATTGTATTTGGGCTTGTTAACAAACAATTAATCTGCTTCATAATCAGTCTTGTTAGTTCAAGAAGATAAGCTAGAGCCCCAGCGGTCAAAATTTGATTTGAAATCCGTCTCAGCCCATTCACCAACATCATGCTTTCCCTGGTGAACCTCCATATCAGACAGAGTCTTTTCTCCTGGGTAGTAACAGGAGATGGGGGTGATGTGGCCACAGCTGAGTGGAGAGAGTAATGGAGGGCTGGGGCGGACTGGAGTTGATAAGAGATGGATTTTCCATTTCAGAAACATAAACAGCAAGCTAGTTTTCATGAGAGCCAGTGAGTGGAATAACTGAAGATACAACCAAGTTTTTCTATCTATGAGTCATACATAATAAATCATAAGTGTTTATGTTGTGATAACATATTACATAACTGTAATGTAATCATTATTCCAAGCAAAGGGGTATTCCATGTAGGCATGGCTTATCAACAGGGTCTAGGAATTTCATATTGCGTAATGTTGGGTGTAGCAAGTGACTATAAAAGTACCAGGCTGGACAACTTACTGAATACAAAAACATCCAGGTGCCAGTCTGACAAAAGTGATTTGCTGGCAGTACTTTCATGCAGATTGTAAATGCTGCCAGCCTCCCATTTCACAAATGATTCCCACTTGTAAATTTCAGATAAAGTGTTTCTTTTTTATTAGTTAAATGTGTCAAAATTAACATGAGAGGAAATGATCTCATGTTGCAAATCACAGCTTACATGTTGCAAAAGTTGGTGAGGTGTATGGAGTATAATCTTTTCACCTATATTTTTTTATATTTTATGCAGCTCTTCTGAATTTTGTATTATCATTCACAGTGCATACACTGACCCTTGAACCCTTTTTTGTGTATTAGTGTTCTCCATGGGCCTAAATCTGAAACCCCAATCTGACCCATGGACACTTCTTTAAATGATAGGCTTTTTAAAATCGTATATCTTTATCTTGTCATAGAATAAAATCATTTTGTCAATTTGTCAAACTTGTTTTGGTTTTTTAGCCAGCCAAAACTACAGTACATGTGACTATTTTGACTTATCCCTCTGCTACAGCTCAGTGAAAATACTAAAAACACAATCTGTGGATAGTATAAGTAAGACTGCTGTACTGAAAATATTGTAACATTCTAAGATACCCAATTAATTGGTGTAGACTAGACTGATGAATCCTTATACTAGCATCAGCTGAACTGTAGAATATGTTTTTATGCAGAAAAAGGACTGTGCATTCTGACCTACGTAGTTACTTCATTTAAGGTATACCTTCACAGCCATTATGGAGAAGAGGAAGGGTCACAGTGATATGTAACTCTTCCCATGTATATGCAGGATTTCACAAGATTATTGTGTTATAGTAAAATAGACATGAAAAGAATCTGAACCTATACTACTAATTGTTCTGCCAAATTTGAGACATAAATCTACTTTATTATATATTATATTAATTCCACTATTGACTGTTGTTGCATTGGCTACACACTGTCTCTTTCCCTCATCCCACCAAACAGTGTGTATCTATTTGCAACACATAACACAAATGGATGCAGGTGATTGGCACAATCAGAGAGTGAAAGACATTTTCCAATACATTTAAAAAAATGACCAATCCAAAACTTGACTGGAGTCCAAAGCCTTATGCACCAAGAGGGCCTAAACCCAACCTGAAATCTGATGCTTTGTCAGGGCCCAATGGGTTTGATTAGTGTGATTATTTATTTATTGACATAAAATGCAAAACAGTGATCCAAAGAAGGATGGAAGCCTCTGGATCAATGCAGTTGAACTCATTTTTACCCATTAGGTCTTGACCTTTAACACTAACCTTTGACCTTTGCTTACTTTCAAGCACTCAGAGGAAGAGCCGGTAAGAGTCTGAGTCTGGTATCCTCTCAGCATGTCTGGATGCTGTCTTGCTTATGTGTCTGATATATCTGTATGTACCTTTAGTACCAACTGGTGGTCTTTCTTTCTGTTCTTCTTTGAACTCTGGTTGATCTCTCTAAACCTCCTGTACTCCTTTACTGTCCAACCTCTAATGCCAGGCATGCGTATCTGAGGGATAGTAAATGTATGTTTGTATGTGTGACAGAAACTGTGAAATGCCAAACTCGCGGTCATTTAGTCAGATATTCATTCTGTAAGCCTTGATTTCAAACATATTCTACAAGTGAAAAACACTGCTGACATGCAATTGTTTTACGTGTTACCAAGGCAATTGTTAACAAGGAACACGATTTTTCTTGAGGGCCCCTTGTGGGAAAAGAAAATAAGTTCAATCAATTTATATTGTAATAACATTTAGAAACTCAGAAATGTATGAAAGATTTTAATTTGAAGGGAGTGAAACTGTTTTACCTTTGTGGCAGATGTGCTCACTTGTAAGAAATGAAAATCTGAAGACTCAAAACACTAAATGACCTATTAAGTTGGACATTTTTGTAGTGTACCATTGACCGTAGCTATCAAGACCACTTAAGTTGAGTTGAGACAAGTCAGAGTGAAACAGTGCCCATTCAGTATTCTTAATACTATTGTCTTGTTCCAGAATCAGACCACACAGTACTTTTGCTGTTTGAGATGTTCTCTATGTCAGTCAGAGCTCATTAAGTCAGCAGATCACATGATCTTGATGCCAATGAGACAAAGACAGTGAGACGAGTCCATGAAAAAACACATCCACAAGGCCGAGACAAGTCCGAGCCAAAACAATCTTGAGACTGTGATGAGTACAGCATCTCTGCTCTTGAAATATACCCTAATTTAAGTCAGTGTCTAGGACTTGTCTTGGTCTCCGGTACGACATCCCTGCTTCTTAAATACCCTCTAAGGACATTTTCACATGTATACAGTAGTTTGTGTACTTTGGTCTGAATCACTCAGTGAGTTGTTCCCTTTGGTTTTGTTTCTTTTCGCACAGAAATAAAATTGAAGCGAACCAAAATACATCACAAAAAGCCCATTGAGAATTTCCACTCTGCTTATTGGTCAGATGTTACTGAGAGAGCGAGAACATAAACACAGGAATAAGGTCTTGTGTTCTTGGTGCACACTCATATTTATGTTCTGCTGCCTCAGTTTTCTTTCTCAAACACAGCTCTGTTCAGTGGACCAGTCACATCCACTCTTCTTCAGCTGCTGACTGAACATTATGAACACTGCAGTGTTTAATGTGTTGTTTGTAGAAGCTGGTCGATCTAGTCATCTGCCCATATATCAAGAAGTCAATGTACTTTGTTGTTAGTACAGGTCAGACCTCCATTTATTCTTGGGCTAGCTGCTAACAACTATTGACTTCACTCATCTGCATCCCTGAGTGAGTACTCCTTGTAGTTGGTTCAGATGGAGATTAAACGAACCTCTCCAGAAGACCAGGTCCTCTAAAGGATGTTGTGCAGTTGGTTTGGCACATGGATGTGATTGCCATGTTCACATGTTCCCAAACAATTTGTACCAAGGGGGAAAACCATCCAGAGTCTGATGTAGCCAGACTACACAGCACTCATTTTGGATCAACACCTGATTTTCTTTTGAACTCTTTGAAAGGAGTTTGTTGATGCTGAAAACTTTTTGAGCTGTTGATTTACTCACTCCATCACAGATTCAAAGTCTTCCCTTTTGTAAATTCACATTGTGACATCACATGACTCTATTCAGTTGAAATGTTTAGTACAACATTTCCAATGAGAGCCATCCGCCTTCGTGTGCTTTGCCATTACGGCATGTTAGCCCGTGTTGTTTTCATTAGCCACTTGTGTCGGAGACCCTTTGAATGGGAACAATGAGTGCTGCTTCCATGAACTCTATTTCATGGGTCCAAGGACAAAAGAGAAGCATGGAAAGAGGAAACCCGGCCAGCGCCAAGCCAAACCCAACAAAAGCGACGTCAAGCAATAGATTCCCATGTTTCCCCCTCCCAGCCCACTTCATACAGGAAAGGCTAGCCTTGCTCCAGGATGGAGAGAACGGAGGAACCCTGTTGATTTTACAGTACACAAACAAGTCCCAGTGCTGTGATCCTGCAGTGGAAAAAAGAAGAAACAAACCCAAACAAGCTAAATGACTTTGCTCCTTGTTTTCTGCCTGATCAGAGCTAAAGGCTCTGATCAGGCCCCAGACAGGGGTCAAAGGTCAGAGCAGCTGCTCATTAAGATGATAACAGAATTTCCATTCCTAGCCACTTCCACTGTTCTTGGAACAACTTTACTGACAGTACAGTTATTTTGATTAGCAACATTTTGAGCAGGAGAGTGTGGTGATACAGATCTGTCATTGTTAAGTTAAAAGTGAAGTGTTTGTTTCACATGGCTTAGTTGATAAGCTATGATGACGCATGTGTGTGGCTGGACATTTTTCTTGTTTTAGTTCTTTATTCTTGTTGTGTTTACGAATGCAGTTTGTTTAAAACATGTTCTGTTTAATTTATACTTTCATTTTTTTTATTTAAACAATTAAAATGAAAACAAAGATTCAGACAAAAACACACACACAGTAATAGTTTAAGTAAAGGTTACGCTAGACTAAAATCTGTATTCTTAAAGGAGGAGATTGATTGGAGCAAAGCAGCAGACTGAAGAATCAATATTTTCAAAGGTGCACATCACAGATTTTAACCAGCCAAAGTCAGTCTACTAGTCGTGGTCTGTACTACTCAGACTGTGAAAACAGGTGTATAATGTCTTCTGTGGCTCTGAAGGAGCTTTGTCAAGTCTGAGACATGACATCACCAGGTATTTTGGCCTGGGTTTGGAGACTACACATTTATGACAGAAAGCCTACAGTACTAACAGGGTGTGTGGTTTTTGACAGAGCACAAAGTGCTGTTTACCAGGCAAGGAGGACAGCAAGAAAGATGCTATGAAGTATAAAGTGTTGGATCCAGTGATTTTGGAGCTTGACTCATACTAGGAACTACAGCAGCTCCAATTTTGAACTTTCTTTTTAAAATCAGTGTCTTTGTAAGTTCTCAGACTTTATGGAAGCAAATTACTGGATACTGCCAAATACTAAATCAGTGGAGAATCCCATTACTGTTGCTTTTATGATATTGAAGAAAATGATAGAGCTGCTGCTGTACACATGTATTTTGTGGACATTAACCAGGTCACTACTGTGCATGTTGACATGTTGTCCAATTAACCTGATTTGTCTGAGTAACCTGATTTCATGTGTGCATGTTTAACTATGAGTGTTACCTCCCTGGATAAATAAAGGTTAAAAAAACATGGATGAGTGAGCTTTGTCCAGTGAAAATAGTGCATGTAAACAAGCCACTGAAGCAACACCACATACACTGTTGTAACTCCTAATCAAGCTATCAACTTAATGCCCCCAAAATCCAAAACCATGTTGTGTATGATAAATAACCGTTTTGTCTCTCCACCACAGTTTGACTTTGGTGACGTAGCTGTCATCCAGGCCATCCACACCATAGAGTACTGTCTGGGATGCATCTCCAACACTGCCTCCTACCTGCGCCTCTGGGCACTCAGCCTTGCTCATGCACGTGAGTATAAGCACGAACACACACACACATGTACAGTTTTATGAAACATACTGTATGTTGTGAGTTTTAGTGGATGCATCAGTTCAATAACAATGTATTCAAACTAATATGAATATTTTTCTGTAAACTTTGTTGTGTGTGTGTGTGTGTGTGTGTGCAGAGCTGTCAGAGGTGCTGTGGTCTATGGTGATGCACCTGGGTCTGTCCTCCCGTAGCGGGGGCGGGTTCTTCGGCCTGGCGATCATCTTCGGGGCCTTCGCCACTCTCACAGTCGCTATCCTGCTCATCATGGAGGGGCTGTCAGCCTTCCTGCATGCCCTGCGTCTGCACTGGTTAGAAACACACACAAACACAGACACACACACACACACACACACACACACACACACACACACACACACACACACACACACACACACACACACACACACACACAGATGAAATACCGACACATGTATGGCCTAGATCAGTAGTATTCAAATAAAATTCACTTCAAGTGAAGGTCCAGAACATCATAACGTCTGAGTTCTTTTTCAGTAGCTTGAAGTAGCATTGTAGTTCCATCAGCATCTGTGTCTAGTGGCTAGATTGTAGACTGTCACATAAATACAGTACAATTCATTTATTAGTATTTACACTCAACTTGTGGGATTCAAATAAATAATACAATAAATAAAATAAGGAAAAAAAGTAAATATTTTCTTTTCTTCATCAAATAAAGATGATATTTTAAAATAAAGTGCATTACAGAAAGCTTCTGATTATGCTTCATAAATAAAGTGATTCGTTTTAGAAAAAAAAAAATCCCTTTTTAATTTTTAACTTAACTTTAACTTAAACCATAAACTTGAAACATTAATTAAAACCAGACATCAACCTTAAAACAAGTGTAGTGCACAGTGTCAGAGTGAGTGTGCCTGTTTGAACAGGTGTGTTTTGAGTTTGGATTTGAATGTTGTGATGGAGTCTGACTGTCTTACTGTATGTGTAAGGGGAGGGATTTCCATAGTCTGGGTGCCGAGCAGGTGAAGGCTCGGGCACCCATGGTGCTGAGGCGTGATGTAGGGATGGTTAGTAGACCAGCAGAGGTTGAGCGGAGGGTGTGGGAGGGGCTGTAATCCTGGAGGAGGTTGCAGAGGTAAGAAGGGGTTAAAACTAATAACTTTATAACAAAACATCTCAACACATATGAACTCCTTTCTCCCTGTGTACAGTATGTCACTGACAGTCCAGTCTCTCTGTGTGTCCGAATGCACAGATCTGATTGGCTGATTAGCGTCACGTGATAAGATTGGCTATGCACAGTGGTCTGTGAGTTTCTGAGAGCCGCTCCACTTTTACTGTAATAGCTGGAGAAGCTGTGCACGTTAAAATAAAAACGCCGAAACAAAATTTAACAAACCTCAACATTTAATCAGTTACAGGTCCGGGTCTGGATAGGATGAGTGACCTCTGATCTAGATGCATGGTATTATTAAATGAGTAGTATATGTTCAAGCTGAGCACATACACACACATATGCTCACATCACGTGTGCAGAACACATGCAGACAGTAAACACTCTCATATGTCCACACGATGAATCCCACATTGACAGAAAACATACACACAGTGAGCTGTCAGTCTTCAAACAAGTATTTCTGCCAAAGCTGGAGTTCTTCAGTTTTACATGCACACCAGGAATGCAAGCAACTTGAAACATTCCTGACCCAAAGTGGTTTACTAAACTATAGGACTCCAGATAACCTCACACAGCATCCAGCTCCATCGCCTCCTAGCACCACTGATCCAACCTGCGCCAGTGTAAACCGCACTGACACACACAAAGTCAAACATTACACAATTATTATTTGTTTATCATGATACGCCAACACATAGGGACTGTTTCATATAGACGTTGGGTTTCTCTCTCAAAAAAGAAAAGAGCAAAAAGCTTTTACTTTGAGGGAGAGTTTTTTTTAGTGAAAGAATAGAATAAAATTGAATAGATAGATAGATAGATAGATAGATAGATAGATAGATAGATAGATAGATAGATAGACAGACAGACAGACAGACAGACAGACAGACAGACAGACAGACAGACAGACAGACAGATAGATAGATAGATAGATAGATAGACAGACAGACAGACAGACAGACAGACAGACAGACAGACAGACAGACAGACAGACAGACAGACAGACAGACAGACAGACAGACAGACAGACAGATAGATAGATAGATAGATAGATAGATAGATAGATAGATAGATAGATAGATAGATAGATAGATAGATAGATAGATAGATAGATAGATAGATAGATAGATAGATAGATAGATAGATAGATCCAATATTAGTCATAAACATTATCACTACCTTTCAACTCTCACAGTACTTACTGTAACACAGTAGAGCAGCACTGATAGGAAAAGAAGATATGGGGAAAGGAAGAAAATGGTCTAGGATTGATTGTTATAGTGACATTAGGTACTTTTCTACTGGCATGCTGACATGCTTCAGTGCGTTCTGTCTCATTATTTTGCAGATACCTTTTCTAACTTAATCAATTTTATTTCTTCAGTGATCCAATTTACCCTCTGAAAACACTTGAGCAATATTTTCAAAGCTTCTCCTATTAGACACAATGAAATCATGTAAAGGAATAGTTCAACAATGTCAGAAATACACTAATTTGCATTTGCATATCTGGGCTTTAAGTATAGAGTAAGAATATGGATATAATGAAGTTGATATATTGGGTTGAATGCAAGGAGTGAGGTGGTTGCATAGTTCACTTTTCACAGTTGACATTAACAGGTGCACCTCGCTGCATTTCTGTGTGACAGGTGATTCCTTTTAAACGTATGAGGTGAAAGCAGCATGTTTATTTTCTTTAATCCTCCTGGTCTGGTTCCTGCTGTTAATGATGTCGTGATGTTGAGATGGATGAATGAAAAGATACAGAGAATATATGTTTTTGTTGGAGAGAGGTATGGTGTTAATGCTCAACGGCTGCTCTCAGGTCTGACTTCTAGAAGTAGGTTGAAAATGGAAGGTATCTGTCTGGTTGTTGCTGTAAACAAGTGGAAAGTGATCGGACCACCTTTCAAATTAGAGCACAGCTGTCTTTATTCAGACTGTGTTGTTTTCCCAGGAAACCTACTCTATGTATAATATAGACCCACTTATCAGTTCTACGCATGGACTGGCTGTATGTTCCAGGCTGGAGATCATGTTGTACAAAGCATTCTTGTGGGCCGGGTTGTTCTGAGGGGCCAGAATAATCAGTTGAGTTGAACCAGAACCAATATTAATACAGTCAATGTAGAACAGATAAGAATTGAGTGAAAAGGCCAAACAACACACCTTTGTCTGCATATCAGCAGCTGCAGAGCTGTTCTTTATGACAGATCAGACAATTGGAGGCAACAGCAATATGTATGCAATGACTGATGAATCCTAGATGATGCTCTAAGTACCCTTTTATGAACCACATTCTGCCTTAAGACCAGTCACACCAGCATTTAAAACAGGGACCTTTTGGAAGATTTGATTGCAGAGGCGATGTAACCCTGTAGAGTTCCATTTATATCTTAATCCCCTGTGCTGTAGACCTCTGATGTTGTCCAAAAACTGTTAAAAACACATCAGTGAGTCATACTGTTGCACTGGGTGATACGTTCCTTCATTCCCATGAAAACACACCCTGCACTTTATTTTGAATCAATCCCACGTACACACACACACACACACACACACACACACACACACACACACACACACACACACACACACACACACACACACACACACACACATACACACACACACACCATCATCCCGCTGCCAGGACTACACAGATTAGCACTAAATGCAGATTCATTTGCTGCTAAAAATAGTCCCCAAAAAATGCACTATTCTCTCCTGTTGTTTGTTAAAAGCTATTCTCACAAACTGTTTTTAATGAGCCCTTTTTTTTTTAAAGATGAAACCATAAATATGTGAGTTGCTTTTAAAGATTTTTGTCTCCAGTCGGAATCACTGGGCTTAGAGCTGAGAGCCACAGACAGAGTAAAGGAGTCAGACAGTTAGAAAATTGTCAGTTTTATCTTTAAATGTTCAATTACAATATTAGTATAAGCTCTAAAACCCCAGTGTTGGTCAGGCTAAAGTGTGTACACAGAGCTGTAAAACCCAGCTGCAAAATGGATTAGGAATCGGGATGAGAAAGTTCACATAATATAAACAGTGAGTGAAACAGTGAGCAGAAGAAGAAAAGGGAATCACCTGAGGCAGGAGCCACACCTCTATCTAAACACAGCTCAGTGTTTCAAACATCACAAAGTCATTCTGTCAATGATCATTTCTAACGCAAGTAAATGCTTTTGTTCTAAGTTACCACCAGTAAGAGGCCAGTGTTGTACAGGGCTCCTCTGAATGCTACTTTGTTAATAAAGCAGCAGCGTGTCAGCTCAACAGCTCTCCGCTAAGGTTAAAAAGAGTAGTGGAGTATTTTTCGCAGAGGTGAGTGAATGGAAATAGTCATGTTCAAAGTAAACAGCAGTTAACCTGTACCCTCTTCTCTGGTGTCCACTCTTCACACACACATGCTGATGAGTTGTCTGCACAAACACACACACACACACACACACACGCATGCACACACACACAGACACTCCCTATCTCTCTCTCCCCCCCCCACACACACACACACACACACACACACACACACACACACACACACACACACACATACACACGCATGCACACATACACAGACACTCCCTATCTCTCTCTCCCCCACACGCACACACACACACACACACACACACACACACACACACACACACACACACACACACACACACACACACACACACACACACACACACACACACACATAAACACAGCAGAGCAGAGTAAGTCAAGCGTAGTGTGTGTCAGATACAAGCATTTTTTCCACCTCCACAGCTGTGTGGAGAGGCAGATGAGAGGATCTCTCATTTCTTTCCTCTTTGTAAGTGTTGCCCTCTCACAGCTCTGGCAGGCCAAATATTTGCCACGGTTGGGAGACATTCCTGGGCAGCTCCCCTCACTCACTGAGGCCAGGAACCAGCAGGAACTGAAAATCCACTCTTAAGTTTTTTCCCCTCAAATGAAGACATCAGAGGTTGTCAGGATTGGAGAGTATCAGTATCCTCTTAACTGTGGATGCAAGAACATTTACTGTGCTGAGGTAAATTCATAAAATATGGTATTATAAAAAGACACATATTAAACTCATTCAATTTATAATAACACTGATACTCCTGTCATTTTACATGAATGACAACAGAAACTGAAGTGATGTTCTGTTGTAGAAAAGACTTAAAGTTTGCCTCACACTCACATCACTACATTGTCTTAAATCTGTGTAATTACTTTTGATCGTAAGATTGTAACTTATTGTAAAGAATATAGTGTCATATAATTACAAATATCATACACAATACTGTAACATACCTAATCAAATATTTAAGAAAGTTAAATTAGGATAGTGCTTCACTAATTTCAGTGCAGCCTTAATCTAGTTTAACTGTGCATGGTGCATCTGTAATCTATTATCCCTACTGTATTATATATGAAGAGTAATATAAAATGTAATAGAAGTTCAAATCAGGTTAGACTTGGTATCAGGAAATACTTCATGTTAAAGGATCAGATGAACATGACCAGTGCTTTTGACTGAGTGCTGTAACTTACCAATGAAGAATGTGCATCACTTCCAACAGGCTGTGCTCAGTAATCCAGTCATGTGACTGACAGTTAACAGGCTGCTTCTGTACGGGTAAAGTTCTGGTTATAGTTGTGAAAACTAAACATAACTTTTAATACTATATAATTATTTAATATTAATATGTAAACTAATACAATATGGTTTATTAATGATGAATTAATTGAACCCTGCAGTTTTGCTTCTCTGCTGCATACTCAAAAATGTGCTTGAAAAACAGTCTGTATTCATCCAATGGACAAAAATCAGTTCCTACATTATTAAACAAACATACTTAAATAACTGAATGCATAACTCTGCTATGCTATTACTTTTAAATGCAAGCTAATTTTAGAAAATATTTAAAATTAGAGCATGGATCAGTTCATTCTTCTAAACTCAAAGTCCACTTGCTTTTCCAGAGCTTTCTACCACATCTCACAGGTGATAACTGGAGGTCGTACAGTAACCCCTGGTCTGGACAAATGTTCTCCTTCAGCCTCACTGACTCCTGGTCAATGACCTTTGACCCCTCCTCAGTCAATGCTGTTGACCGAGGAGGTTGGTCTTCACAATAGGGTATCACCACACTTAGCATGTGTTCAACTGTCTGGATGTTTCTTTTCTTCTTTCCTTTCTGCTCTGTCTATAACAGAAGTGAACAGAATGTGTAAAACAGTTCAACTGTGATCTGCAGCTCTGTATGGAAATCTATGGAATAGATAAATTATCACATATATTCAATGACGAAGTTCATTTTCTGTAGGACATGAAAACAATAGTGACTTCAAGATTGAGCAGGCAGCATATCAGAGACTAGTTTTATCGGTGGGGATATTAGGGGAGGTGTCAGTGCTCTCAGCAGCCATATTTGGTCACATCGTGATGTGAGCTTGTGCAGACTGTAAGACTGCTCCTCATAAATGTCCAATCCACTGACTCTCACAGATCATTAATAAATGCTGCTGTCATCCCTGCAAGTGTGAATGTCTGAGATGTGTTTTACTATACAAGCAACAAAGTGGAGGCAGTTCAAGGATTTGAAAAGGCTAAGCTTTCTACTGAGCCTGCTGCTTCCTGCTAAGCTGTGGAACATGAGCCTGTTAAAGTAAGACATATGGGCTGATGGGCAGAGTGGGTTTCTGTCTGTGTGGAAGTCAAAACATTTTCAATTCCACACTGTGCACTGCTGCTCAGTGTCTGATGTTTGATTAAATCATATTTAGGAAGCAGAAGTATCATCATATTATGACATATATTACCACTTGTTATAAGGCACACGTTGCAAAGGGTTTAGAAATTGTAACAAATGCTTTGTTAATGTTACTACTAATGCTTTACAGATCAGCTATAAGCCAATTATAAGAACAAACGTTGTGTTGAGTTCCATCTCTATATGTCTAAAACAGCTTCAGTCTTTATGTACAGTTATATGTTGATTTTAATGAGTAATTTGCTGCAATGACGTGTGTTGGAGGCAAACTCTACAATGTTCAGTTTAACAATAGATGTTTCACAGTTGCTGTATATGATAAAAAGGCAGCTTGAGATACTTAAAGCTATGAAACAGACACCTGGGACACATTGTTTTAAATGGCTGGTCAAGCTGAACAGTACTTCCAAAAGGCCAACATAGTAGCTGCAGCAGGACATCATGCATAGAGAGACTATCATTTCCCGAATGTTTATAGCACAGGTAAAGCTGCTGTGCTCCTTCACTTCGTTTTCTCTAGCTGCCTGCTGGTACACTGGCAGTTCTGTGTGATAACATCTGTAAGAGAATCTCCTGTTTGCTCTGGTCCACAGCAATGCACTCAGTGATCCTGATAAACACTCTGCTCAGGTTTGTGGAGTGGAGTAGTACAAGCCTTCAGTTCAAGCCTAAATTAAAGCTAGGATTAGGTGGTTGGAATCAAAATCTGTGCTCCTAAAAAAGAAGTAGTTACTCAATGTTTCCAGTTAGCACAGTGGAATTTCAAATGATACAGAATAATATATGTTAAGCTTACTTTGTTGCCACGTAACTGTACCAGATGTTCTTAGTACTTATAGGGATACTGTTGGAATATTGTATAGACCTGCATGCTACTGCGAAATTATGCTTTCTGAAGCTCTTGGGCGGGGCTCAGCTGGAAATCTGTGATGTCTTGTATTTCTATGCATCAATCAGATCAGTATTGAATTGAATTAAAGCATGTCAGTTATGGGATTGCTTCATTATGTTTCCTGTTTACCATCAACCAAAAAATACTGAGCTTAGCTGAGCTTTATGACTGTAAAGGATGTTTTTAATGCGGTTAACCTGGATTCAGTAACTAATATTTAATCTGATGGAAATTTGAAAGTTGTTTTCAGGGGCTTCAAATTATGATGAGGCTGATTAATAAGTTGTTACATTTTCAAAATCTGGCAACCCCAAAGTTGGTCTTATAACTATTCTATAAAGTTTAAATCTAACTTGTAAGAGAATGAACCATATTTCCAGATATAATACCATATATAGTACAACACAGCACATGGAAACAATACTCATGTGTTTGTTAGAGTCAACTTGTACTCTGTGGTTCATCCTGTACTACTCACAGTTTTTTTTTATGTTGACACAAAAGCTTTTGGTAGAATTACAGCCAGCCTCTGGTGCCAGTTCACTGAACAATGAGGCTGATATTTGCTTTTTATTAAAATCTTATACCAGCTGCTAACCCCCCAGCCGATAAGATGGAGGCTATTGCTATTTTGAGCATCTTTTTTAAATGTATTATTATGTTAGTGTTATTTCAGATGGCCGACCACAGAATAGCTCCACTGATGTGTGGGAGGATTTTATTTTGACTTACTTTAATGGAATGTGCTCTATCTTATAGAGAAAACATCCAAAGACATTTTGTTATCCAGGTCTTTGTTTTCACCCTAACCAAAACAAAAATAATATCACAAAAACCTCTCTAGTGAACTCACATCTGTGGCTTATCTAGTGGTGGTTCTAATATGTATGGCACCAAAGGCAAACCACCCTTCATATACATATACACATAAATAACAACCCTAAATACCACAATTATAGACAATCATAACAATCACAAATACCAAAAATGAAGTATGAAGAATAGGGACAATTCTAGTATATAAATATAAATAAAATAAAGAATCAAATTATCATGAACATGAACATGAACTACATATTCAAAATTATAAGTTGTGGTTTATTTGAAACGTGACTGATTTTATTTTTTGCCTCATTAGGCTACCATATAAATGAGGTGCACTAGATTCCCCCACTGCTCCTACCTCAGGCTTTCAGTGTAGTGAGTCCCACGCTGCCCCCAGCTAGATGCTGACCTGGGCAGCTGCCCATATCGCCCATATCTAAATCTGGGCTCATCCATAGCAGCTCTCCAGGTTTCTGCAATATTTATTAGGCCATCTGCTGGTGAGCTCTTGTTTTCCTGTGACTGTGAGAGTCAAAGGAATTAAAAAATGCATCAGGAACAGATCAATAGGTGGATCAATAGGATCAATTGGGGGCGGCTGTGGCTCAGGAGGTAGAGCGGTTGTCCTCCAATTGGAAGATTGGCGGTTCGATTCCTCCAGTCCACATGTCCACATGTCCATGTGTCCTTGGGCAAGACACTTAACCCCAAATTGCTCCCGTTGCTGTGCCAACGGTGAATGAATGCGAGTGAATGGGGTGAATGAGTTGTAGTGTAAAGCGCTTTGAGTGGTCGTAAAGACTAGAAAGGCGCTATATAAGCACAGTCCATTTACCATTTACCATAGGTCTTGAGAGAGTATTTGGTGGTAGGGGGTCAGTTCAGTCAGGATGTCACAGGAGGGGAATGGTATAAAGCTGAAATTGTCTCAACAGCTGTTATTTGGATTGCTGTGAGATTTGGTTAACACATTCATGTTTCCCTCTGGATCTGGAAAAGAGTTGTTGGACTTTTTATTCATGGCTATCACCAGGTCAAAATGTTCATTTGTTCAATACTTTTGTATGACTGACTGAATTCCTGCTAAGCTAATAATATCATTAGCTATCACATCAATATCATCAGCCTTAGCTGTGCTTTGTGTTGACTGCTAATTAGCACATGCTAGCATGTGAACACACTAAATGAACATTGTTTACATCAACACTGTGTTAGCACTCCTGTGCTAACCACTCCCATTTTTCCATTTACTCCAGCATAACTCTTAAGAGTCCCCTCCAGTCAAAAATGTGTCATCACATGACTATGATGTTTGAGCCTCACCGCTCACAGTGATGTATGTTTGTTTTCACATTCATCTGCTGAAAGTGGAAAGTTTCTTTATGTTCACCTTAACTCTAGTTTGAAGGCATGTAGCTACGAGCCGGATTTGTTTCTCCTCAAAGGCAAAAAGTGAGGTAATCACCTCAGCACATCAGACCAATCACTGCATTAAGGTGGCTGTGAATTTCAGTTTAAGAAAGTTACAAGATTGTCAGTCACAAGCCCCAATTCCAACAGTTCAGACGCCGTATAACGCTCTCCTATCTGCAGTCGTGTTCATCCTGGTTCCTTATATATTTACTTATATGTTACCTGGTATGTTTGATTGACAGGTGTATCAGAAGAGTCATCAACAGGACAATTTCCATCCAGCTCACTGTGTGAAGTTCAGTCATTTCATCACACACACACACACTCACACACACACACACACACACACACACACACACACACACACACACACACACACACACACACACACACACACACACACACACACACACACGTATATTTAATGAACAGACAGTCAGACAGTGTTTCAGCTTGGAGTGATCTTACTCAGTCCACCCTGACATGAATCATATTAAACAGGAAGCACTTTAAAACAGGACTTTTGATCTGTTGTTTATTAAACCTCAGTTCTGACCACCACTTTCTTCATTTTTGACTTTTCTTTTCAGGGTTGAGTTCCAGAATAAGTTCTACTGCGGCCAGGGCTTCAAGTTTGTCCCCTTTTCATTCGAGAGCATCCTGGATGGACGATTTGACGAGTGATCAGGCCTCGGCCCCTCCAGCATGAGCTAGCAGAGTCCCCAGCCTTCCCTCCTCTGTGTACGTGTTTGTGTGTGTGTCAGTGTGCATTAGCCTAAGTGCAGCCCTCTGTCACCATCTAGTGGCAATTTGTGAAACTTAACGTGTACGAGCTATAATGTAGTTTTTTTCCAGTGTGTGTTATTGATTAACAAACACATTTGGAGGAGTCTGTGTCGTTAAACCCATAAAACTTTGCATTTCTTTGTCATGTGCCGTAGTGAATCTGGATTAAAGTTCCCTCTGCAAACAAACTGCACCACAGTTGTGTCGGAGCAGAGCTAAGAACCAGGCTTCTGTGGTCAGTTTGGATCTTTCAAACTAGCTGTACCAGAATCCAGAGCTGAGATAAACTACTTAAAACCTGCATCCCGTGAAGGCACCTTAAGTATATGTACAGCTTGGAGCAGTTAAGCAGTGTTAAAACCTTTAAAGATCCATCCAGCTCATGAAAATGACTTTACGACCTGTTCTCTTCCTCCTGTATAATGAGCATTTACACACAGCCATTGTAGAAACCTGGTGTTTACTCTAAGCTTGAAGTTTTACCGAAAATCTGTTGATCCATCTAAAAGAGGAAATTGTCAGATGGTGCTAGGGAATAATATTGAGATACAAGACAGAAGAAGTGTTCAATGGTACATTTGTGAAATTATGGATTAAGTCATTTCTGAAAGTTATAAGGCCACGATTGTACATGTGGCAATAATTGTGGCATTACAACAAAGCAATATGATTCCTCTTGGCATTTAGGTATCCAGAAATCACAGACATTTCCATTTAATTTTACAATAAACTCCTTCAGTTCATAAAATCACTGTATGTTTATTATCGTTTATGATCTACCAGGACAATATGAAGACATGGTGTCCTCTGTGCTGTGATCTGTGGGTTCCCTGTGCTCATTCTGTGTGAATCGTTGTTGTAAAATCAGTTGAAGAATTGAACTGATCCTTTTACCCTGAAATGTCAAACCTTATTATGTGGAATTACTTCCAGTTGCTGCAGAAATGTAGGAAATAATATCACCAATGAAATAATTGTTCATCCTTTGTTTCTGAAAAAAACAAAAAAAACATCTTCGAACATATTTTAAGCTCATGTTAAATTTGAAATGACAGTGCACAGCATTTCCAACAAATCACTCCATCAATAATCATCACAACCATTAAAGGATTCAAAAGTGTGAATATTTATGTGCTGTGCTGCACTGAAACATTCAGAGGCACAGATGAGACTCATTTTTAGTATTTTATGATTTTTTTTGTGTTTTATTTTATGAAAACAAATCTAAGTGATGACATAAAATGTTTCCTTGTATTTGCATTTTGATGCCATATGACTGGAGAACGAGAGAGTCTCTAAACAACAAATGCAACTGATGAGATGGAAGTTCAATGTGTTTGTGATCAATAATAAACAAAGATTTGGGGACTCATCTTGTGTCCTGTTTTCTCTCTCTTTGTCTCCTTCTGAGCAAAGCTGACAAATACCCATGTGACCCTCAGACCCTCAGGGGCCCCAAAGACTACTGGTTACTGTAGTCATACATTCACAAACAAATTACAAATAAAAGGGGGAGGGATGAACAGCATTGTTCCAAAATATATTCCCTCATTTGGTGTTTTGATGATGGTGGTAGAGAGCGTTATCTAAATCCCCTATAAATGTTCATATGGGCTGAGATGTGACTGTGAAGCCATAGCATATCATTCACATCATTTCATTCTCATCAAACCATTCAGTGACCCCTTGTGCCCTATGTGTGTGGGTATTGTCATCCTGGAAGAGACCACTCCCATCAGGATAGAAATGTGTCATCATAGGATAAAGGTGATCACTCAGAACTACTTTGTACTGATTTGCAGTGACTCTTCCCTCTAAGAGGAACACCGTGCCCCCCACAGATCCCCTCACTGTAGGGGTCAAAGCATTCAGACCTGTACTGTTCTCTTGGTGCACACCACACATTCACTCACCCACTTGTGGGATAATTAGGATAATTTGTTCACTACATTATTATGTACTATAAAGGAGAATATGTTTTAGAATTGTATTCATATGTTTCATATCTAAAAATATTTGGTAACACTTTTTACGTTTATGACTGTTGTCATTAAGTGTCATTCAGTTTTTGTAAAGTCAAGTTGACATTGTTTGGGTTGTCTTGATATGACAACTTGACATTAATCAAAGTGACATTACCAGAAAATGTCTTTGTCATGACATCTTGACATTAAATTTGTTTGGGATGTCCTTATTATGACAACTTGACATTAATCAAAGTGACATTACCAGGAAATGTCTTTGTCATGACATCTTGACATTAACAAAATATGCAGATCTATTACAGACCAATTCTAGGTCATAGATGTTTGACAGGATACGGACAGGATACCCACAACAATTGTATTACTCCACCTACACGTCACTAACATCATCATGACAGTAGTGCGCGGCACTATACAGCCTGTTACCTGCATTACGGTAATAGGCACTACTAGGCTGTAGCGCGAGACAAGATCTAGACGACACCTGTTGAAGACGAGACAACAGGAGGGAAACGTACTGGAGTGAAGTTCGAAAGAAGAGGTAATTCAAACGAGGCATGTTATAACTTTTCTGTGTAAATACACGTCTATCTCTGGCAACTGTCTTCCTTGCTCAGTATTTGGTAGAAACCAGAGGTGGAAAGTAATTAATTACATTTACTCACATATTTATGGACGCACACTAAAAGAAATGTCCATTAGACGTTGTGCTGTCATCTGTCTCACTCTGCATCTGTCTCACTCTGCAGCTGTCTGTCTCACTCTGCAGCTGTCTGTCTCACTCTGCATCTGTCTCACTCTGCATCTGTCTCACACTGCAGCTGTCTCATTCTTCAGCTGTCTGTCTCACTCTGCATCTGTCTCACTCTGCATCTGTCTGTCTCACTCTGCATCTGTCTCAATCTGCATCTGTCTGTCTCACTCTGCATCTGTCTCACTCTGTATCTGTCTGTCTCACTCTGCATCTGTCTCACTCTGCATCTGTCTCACTCTGCATCTGTCTCACTCTGCATCTGTCTCACTCTGTATCTGTCTGTATCACTCTGCATCTGTCTCACTCTGCATCTGTCTCACTCTGTATCTGTCTGTATCACTCTGCATCTGTCTCACTCTGTATCTGTCTGTATCACTCTGCATCTGTCTCACTCTGCATCTGTCTCACTCTGCATATGTCTGTCTCACTCTGCATCTGTCTCACTCTGCATCTGTCTGTCTCACTCTGCATCTGTCTCACTCTGCATCTGTCTGTCTCACTCTGCATCTGTCTCACTCTGCAGCTGTCTCACTCTGCATCTGTCTGTCTCACTCTGCAGCTGTCTCACTCTGCATCTGTCTGTCTCACTCTATCTGTCTCACTCTGCAGCTGTCCCACTCTGCATCTGTCTGTCTCACTCTGCATCTGTCTGTCTCACTCTGCATCTGTCTCACTCTGTATCTGTCTGTCTCACTCTGCATCTGTCTCACTCTGCATCTGTCTCACTCTGCATATGTCCGTCTCACTCTGCATCTGTCTCACTCTGCATCTGTCTGTATCACTCTGCATCTGTCTCACTCTGCATCTGTCTCACTCTGTATCTGTCTGTCTCACTCTGCATCTGTCTCACTCTGCAGCTGTCTCCCTCTGCATCTGTCTGTCTCACTCTGCAGCTGTCTCACTCTGCATCTGTCTGTCTCACTCTATCTGTTTCACTCTGCAGCTGTCCCACTCTGCATCTGTCTGTCTCACTCTGCATCTGTCTGTCTCACTCTGCATCTGTCTCACTCTGTATCTGTCTCACTCTGCATCTGTCTGTCTCACTCTGCATCTGTCTCACTCTGTATCTGTCTCACTCTGCATCTGTCTCACTCTGCATCTGTCTCACTCTGTATCTGTCTCACTCTGCATCTGTCTCACTCTGCATCTGTCTCACTCTGCATCTGTCTGTCTCACTCTGCATCTGTCTCACTCTGCATCTGTCTGTCTCACTCTGCAGCTGTCTCACTCTGCATCTGTCTGTCTCACTCTGCATCTGTCTCACTCTGCAGCTGTCTAACTCTGTATCTGTCTCACTCTGCATCTGTCTCACTCTGCATCTGTCTGTCTCACTCTGCAGCTGTCCCACTCTGCATCTCTCTGGCTCACTCTGCATCTGTCTCACTCTGCAGCTGTCCCACTCTGCATCTGTCTGTCTCACTCTGCATCTGTCTGTCTCACTCTGCATCTGCCTGTCTCACTCTGTATCTGTCTCACTCTGCATCTGTCTAACTCTGTATCTGTCTCACTCTGTATCTGTCCCACTCTGCAGCTGTCTCATTCTGCATCTGTCTGTCTCACTCTGTATCTGTCTCACTCTGCAGCTGTCTAACGCTGTATCTGTCTCACTCTGCATCTGTCTGTCTCACTCTATCTGTCTCACTCTGCAGCTGTCTCACTCTGCATCTGTCTCACTCTGCAGCTGTCTGTCTCACTCTGCAGCTGTCTCACTCTGCAGCTGTCTGTCTCACTTTGCTTCTGTCTCACTCTGCAGCTGTCTAACTCTGTATCTGTCTCACTCTGCAGCTGTTTGTCTAACTCTGCAGCTGTCTGTCTCACTCTGCATCTGTCTCACTCTGCAGGTACAGGCATTGAGCATGGTGCGTTCACGTGAAAAGGAAATGAGAGATTTAAGCTAATGGTGCACAGGGGCATAGCCTTTTTAACAGGGGTACTTAAAAGTTTGGTCTTTGGGTCATTTAAAGAAAAGTTATTGCTCTTGTGACCTTGACCCGTATTGATTTATAGATGTGCAGTATGACTGTTGGTTTACAGCAGGGGCGATTGTAGGACTAGGATCAGACCTTTAGAGGGGCTCAGCTCCTTATGAGAATTTGACATTCAATGCCCTGCAAGAGTTTAAAAAAAACAATAATAATTCAGTGTTTCCCACACAATTTTTAGAGACTATGGTGGGTTTATTATTTATTTTTAGGGGTGCTAAGATCAAATGTAGGGGTGTTAGAGCATCCATAAAAAGGGTCTAAAATCGCCCCTGGTTTACAGAATCCACAATTTATGCCACCTTCAATTCAATGGTTGTGTTGTTTGAAAATGTTTTATGGGATGGTCTTCACTAAAATGACACATATCTCCATAACTGTTTTAAATGTTGTGTGTCGACATACTTCCTTTAGTCATTGAAGTTGAGTTGAGTCATTGAGTGAGATGTAAATGGCTTGGTTTAAACCGTGTGATTCGGTTTGAACATGGAGTGGTGGTGTTTTTCCCCCCTTTTTAATGCTGGTCTAGATGGAAACTCGTGGCAAGAAGAGAGGTGCGGGGGTGGGCAAGACCAAAGAAAGACCGTCACCTTACCTGTGTTCCTCTACGACTGGTGAGTTTAAAGACAGAATAAATAATTGAATAAATAAATAGTTATAGAATAATATTGAAGCCTCATGTATTAAAAGGGGAATCATCGGGGCAGCTCATACACTTTGGTGTGTTCCATATAGTAAACCAGATTTAAAAAATAAAATATCAAATATTTTGGTAAGGCCTCTCCCCTATAGATGGGATTACATGTATTTAAACATGATGTCCCAGTTTCTTCAATGCCATGGATAACAATGGGCAACGTCTTGTAATGGATTTACATTTTAGTGAGATATACATTGATTTTTCCATGGTCAAAGGCCGAAGGTCAGAGGGGTTTGCAGTTCAGTAATGCATCTCAACGTTTTTGGGTAATATTTAAATTCATATTCATCCTGAAGCCCAGTTAGGAGTTTGACTAAATATTGTTTGTGTGTCTGTTGGTAGTGACAATTCAGAATGCTCAATCTGAAGATGAAGCTGGCATGCAACCGAAGACCAAAAAGGCTGAAGTTGGTTGTTCCCCGAAAGAATCACGTAAGTCTGTATTGTGCATAATATGGAAGTCTGTGTAAGTAAAACGGTAATGCATCTCAAACTTTTTGGGTAATATTTAAATTCATATTCATCCTGAAGCCTAGTTAGGAGTTTGAATAAATATTGTTTGTGTATTTGTTGGTAGTGACAATTAAGGATGCTCAATCTGAAGATGAAGCTGGCATGCAACCGAAGACCAAAAAGGCCAAAGTTTGTTGTTCCCCGAATAAATCATGTAAGTGAAAAGTTATTAAAGACAATGCCTTCCCCTAGCCCAGACTAGCAGCCTAGCATGGTCATTTAAATGGTAAAATGTTGTCTGTCTGATCAATGTCAGTGTATTCTCAACCTTTATTATTTAATGTGTTAACCATGTTTAGGAAAGGCTTTCTAAACTTTTTCTGTTTACTTTAACATTTATTTCCTCTCAAATTATGCAGGGTCACCAACGGGAGCATCATTTATTGCAAAATTGAAAGAGGAAAATAAATTGGCTAGGATACAAATACAACACCTGGAGGAGCGGGTGAAGCACCTGGAACAGGCCAACATGGAACTCAAAAAGGACAAAGATTTTCTACTCAGTAGATTTGGCGAGAAGCCAGGTACAATTCCAATAACCCCCTCCCCCCACTTCAATGACCATAGCATATATGAATATATATATATATATTATATTCAGAGGTGGACGAAGTCCACAGCTTCAGTAGTGAAGTCCAAGTACAGATACTGCTTGTCAAATGTTACTTCTCTACAAGTGAAAGTTCTACAGTCAAGTTTTTACTTAAGTTAAAGTACAGAAGTTAAGTATAAGAGTAATTTCTTAAATACTGTATGTTATTGCTATCATAACGCAACCTCATCCAGATCTTGAATAATGTAACAAAACAGATAGACAGTCATTTTCATATTTCTAAATGTCCCTTCATCAAACACTCCTAAGGGAGGTTTTGTAGGCTGCAATTTATTTTAGGCAAACAAAGTAAACACTGAAAATGAAAAGAATCATTGGCCATCTCAGAAAATCAAAAACATTTCCCTAGGCACGGCCATGGGTTTGCACATTGCAAGGACGGACCTGCTACTTTTACATCTTCCATTTTGCCACGGTCTGATGACGCTGAGAAAACTGTAGGTGATTGCTGATAGGCTCTCACTACCACCTGTGATCCAATCAATTTTAGAAGGGTAACAGCAAGAAAAATGATCCATAGACTTTCCAATCCTTTAAAAAAACAAAAACAAAGTGTACTTGGTCCCTTTGATAGAAATGTAGTGGAGGTAAAGTCAGAAGTCCCCTACCAATATTATACTGGGGTATAGTACAGATCCCCCAAAATGATACTTACGTACAGTAATCAAGTAAATGTACTTCACTACTGTCTGCCTCTGATCACATGACATTTTCACAGGTCATTTTCGCAAGTGTGCAAAGCAAGAAATCATCTTGACCTCATCTACCTCCCCTGAACCATCCTCATCCTCATCCTCCGATGGGCCATTCTCCTCAAAGGAAGAAGAGGTTAAGAAGTCAGAGGAAGAGGAGGACAAGAAAAAGAGGAAGGAGACCAAGAAGCCAATGAAAACCTTAGAGCCGCACAGTCGCTCAAGGAGTGAGTAGGGCTATTGGCTCAATGGGTTTTGCTCTTAAAGGGGAATTCCATCCATTTTCCACTCAAAGAATCTATGGGGGTAACATAACTGTAACTGAAACCTGACTTATTGTTCGTCAACATTGTCCCCATAGATTTGCTTAGCTGCTGTATCACATATTCGGTCTATAACAAATAATGAAAGTGTTTTTCCACCTCAGGGAGAAGTGCTAATGGGCAGGTTAGGACCCCTGCGCTAAGCTTATATTACCTGTTAAACTGCAGCAGAGTAGCAAAATGGCCAAATTTCATAAGACAGTGTCATGTTACTGTAAAGGAGAGTTTCAGCCATTTTCGTTTGTTCAACGCATCACAATCGTTCAGTAGTGACAACAATAATATAATCTGGCACAACATTGACTAAGTACCCGAAACATCAGCTAAAGCGAACGTATGGGCCCCCATACATTGTTGTAGCTGATGTTTCGTGTACTTGGTCAATGTTGTGCCAACTTGTATTATTGTTGTCACTGCTGAAGGAAGTGACGATGTGTTGAAAACTGACAAAATTCTCCTTTAAAGGAGAAGTCTGGTGTTATTTGACCCATAGCCCTGTTGTTTGAGGTCTCTGTGTACTAAATAGTAGTAAAAAGAACAAAAACATTTGGATCTACATAAACCAAGTTACAGTCAGGCAGCTAAAGCTTACTCTATGGAGCATATAGCATTGAACTGAAACTTAAGGCCATATTCCCCATTAGGTCAGCTTTAGCTGCCTGACCATAACTCTGTGTATGTTGTACCAAATGTTCTTCTTTTTCCTATGGACATCATGTGATGAACTTGAACAATGGGGCTTTAGGTCAAATAACACCAGACTTCTCCTTTAAGGAAATCATTCAAAACTAATTCAACTTTTGTCATCTTTTCTTCAAAGTGACAACCGTCGATGGTGTCATCCGGCGATACAAGGAGGCACTAAAAAGGTTCAAGAAAAGTGGATCCATGAAGAGATCGTTTGAGCACATGGGGGTTGACCGCAACACGATTGCGAGGACGGCTCCCATTGCCGAGCTCTACATCAGTTTCTCCGATGTATTTAAGAGTTTGTCAAGAGATGAGCATGAAAAAATCTCCACGTTCACGGAGAGGTGCAGGGCAGCTATAACTGCAGAAATGGCACACACAATAAGACAGAAAAAAAAGGCAGGAGAACTGCTACCAATTACATATAAGCTGACCTAGGTAAAGAACATCACAATTTACCAATTAGTCATTAGTTTTTATTGTATTGTTTAATATGTTTTGTTAAGAGGCTGGAACACCACTTTGTTTCTTCAAGTATTTATCTGTTGTTTTTTCAACAATATTGCAAGTATGACATTAATAAATGCTTACTGTTTTTTGTTGGATGTCAGTAAGTTATACATGTTATGCATGTTATTGCGGTATTTAACTGCTATATTGTTTAGTTCCTGAGTGTGAGTGTTTGTTGAGCTTGGTCATAATGAATTTTATTTCAAACTTTAGATTATGTCATCAACCCCTACCCCTGTCATTTTATTGATGCCTCACAAGAAACCTGTGAGAGCTTTTAAAAAATGTTTAGCAAAAAAGTCTGAGTCTTAACAAATTAGCCCCCCAGCCCAGGTTTTACATACCAGTAGAGACATTCACTGTTATTTTAGTCAGTTTAAACCCATATCTTTGCCGTTTTTAACTGAAATCATGGCCCACATGAAGCCCACCACGTGCAGCCTTGATGTCATTCACTCAAAATTTCTCAAAAGAAAATGATTTATTTCCCTCTATTTTTAAACATGCTGTGGTACAACCACTTTTAAAGAAACCAAACCTGGATCCCTCTGTTTTTAATCATTTTAGACCAATTTCTAAACTTCCTTTTTTAAGCAACATTTTTAGAAAAAAGTGGTTTCAACTCAACTTTTAAGTTTTATGTCTCAAAATGACATCTTTGAGAAATTTCAGTCAGGTTTTAGAACATCACATAGCACAGAAACAGCCCTCCTCAAGGTAACCAACGACATTCTTTTAACAACGGACAGGGGAGAGAGCACAGTTTTAATCCTTTTAGACTTAAGTGCAGCTTCCGACACAGTAGATCACACAATTTTAATTGATCGTCTTAAAACCTGGGTGGGCATCAAGGATACTGCACTTGATTGGTTTTATTCTTACCTTTTAGAAAGAACCTTTGCGGTCACCAGAGGTAACTACACCTCCTCCACAGCCCACATTATCTGTGGTGTACCGCAAGGTTCTATTTTAGGTCACATTTTATTCTCTATCTACATGCTCCCAGTTGGCCAAATCATCCAGCAACACAATGTTTCTTTTCATTGCTAAGCAGACGACACACAGATATACCTTCCCCTGAGATCCAGTGACCCAAGAAGCCTAGCTGCTGCTGTAGACTGTCTCCATGATGTCAACTGTGGGATGGCACAACATTTCCTTCAACTTAACAACTCCAAAACAGAAATAATACTGTTCAGTCCCCCAAATACAAAAAATCCCATCAGTCTTGGTCCCCTGTCTGCGAACATCAAGCCCACTGCCAGAAATCTTGGAGTCCTGTTTGACCCAGAATTATGTTTCATTCCTCACATCACAGAAATTGTCCAGTCCTGTTATTTACAATTAAGAACAATCTCCAAACTCAAGCCGATGCTCACCCAATCTGACCTGGAACAAATCATTCATGCTTTCATTTTCTCCCGTTTAGATAACTGCAACTCTCCTCTCCGGGTTACCTCAAAAATGTCTCTCTTGGCCCAAACTAGTTCAGAACGCAGCAGCTAGGCTTCTTACTGGTTTTAACAGACGACATCACATCACCCCAATCCTCGCTTGTCTTCACTGGCTCCCTGTTCATTTTAGAATTGATTTTAAGATTTTACTGATCACTTTTAAAGCACGTCTGGGTCTAGCTCCAAGCTACATAACTGACATGTTGACTCCGTATGAGCCGACCCGCAGCCTTAGATCCTCGGGTGGGACCTTTCTGGTTGTTCCAAAGTCAAGGTTGATATCCAGAGGGGACCGTGCTTTTGCCATCAGGGCCCATCAGCTTTGGAACAACCTCCCTTCACCTCCCTTCATCGTGTTAATGACGGTCTTGTTACTGCTCTCTGTGTTGTGATAAGAATAGCTTATTTTCATTACCATAGAATGAGCTCATTATACAGTATGTACATAGGGAGGAGGTCCTCTTCCATGGAGGCTACCATGTTGCACTGCCATGTTATTTTGGTGCTCAGACGTGTAAAAACCTCCATAAACGCTCTTTACAATAGAGGTTAAACATAACCCAAACGAGTAAAGAAAAAACATTACATTTATTAATAAACCATAAATGTGACCATATACCAACACAACAACATACCACCAACAAATAACAGAAGGCTGATGGGCATTGGGCTGACCAAAATGAACAGGAAAGGATGCCACCCAGATTAGCCTGCAGTGGGTCATGGATCTGAGTTCTTCCCTCTCACCTAGGCCAACATTAGAACTAAACCTAACAGAAATAAAGCAGCAAAAACAGGACTACTGGACCAACAAAAGAACCGACAATCTGACCGGACCACATACATCTGAGGGAAGAACACAAGCCATTATGAGTTCAAATCATATGCATATCAATCAATCAATCAATCTTTATTTGTATAGCGCCAAATCATAACAAAGTCATCTCAAGGCACTGTACACATAGATCAGGTTCTAAACCGAACTCTTCAGGTTTTAATTTAAAGAGACCCAACATTCCCACATGAGCAGCACTTAGTGACAATGGCAAGAAAAAACTCCCTTTTAACAGGAAGAAACCTCAGACAGAACCAGGCTCAAAGTGGGAAAACATCTGCCTCGACTTGGGGTAGAGAGGAGAGAGAGGAAGGATAGGAGAGAGAGAGAAGCACATAGAAAATAAACATTGAAGCTAGAAGGTCCGAGACTGGAATCTGTCATCCGGACGTCTACAGGCCCAGATTACCTGTGAGACGAGAAAGCACAGACAACTCCGGGGAAGAAGTGTAGGTTACTGAATGCATTAATAGTACAAGAATGTTAATGGATATAGATGGATGGATAGAGAGAGAGAGAGAGGGTGAGGAGGAGAGAGGAGCTCAGTGCATCATGGCAGTCCCCCGGCACTCTAAGCCTATAGCAGCATAAACTAGGAGCTGGTCCAGGACAAGCCTGGCCAGCCCTAATTGTAAGCTTTATCAAAAAGGAAAGTTTTAAGCCTACTCTTAAATATCATAACCAGAAGGGGAAGCGTGTAACATAAGCTGGGTTTTTGGGCCCTATTTTAATGATCTAAGTGCATGGTCTGAAGCACATGGCGCAAGTGCATTTGGGACGTGTCCAAATCCACTTTTTGTTTAACGCGAACAAGATGGTCACAGCACCAGGCGCATAGTTCAGAAGGGTTGTACGTTGTTTCTTAATTATTCATGGGTGTGTTTTGGGGTGTATCATACAATAAGCCAATCCGAGTGTTGTTTCCCATTCCCTTTAAAAGCCAGGTGTGCTTGTACCTTGGTGAGTTGCTATTATAATGGCAGATTTGCTAAGTATTAGAAAAGGAAACAGATCTGTTTGTGTGTGAGATGAAAACACACAATCCTTTACTAGCACACTGGCCCCTGCTGCTCCTGGACCCTCCCATTGCCAGCATCATCTTAGTGCTCCTCATCTGCAACCCTGAGGATGAAGGAGACCACCAGTTTAAAATCCTGTTCATATATTTGTTGCAAATTTATTTTCGCTCATTATTTGAAAAAGGTTTATTTTTTTAATTACATCTCTTAATTTAGTTTGTTTAGTTCAGTCATTGAGTAACAGATAAAATCAGAAGGGTTTTAATTGCTGAAAGTATGGAAACTTGATCCCTGTAATCTCAAAAATTCAGAATATTTGTAGAATATCCTTCAAAAATGTATTCATTAATTTCTATAATGTAGAATATCATAGATAATACACAGTTGTCATGGCTGTGTGCCATGGCACTCTCCAAGGTGCTGATCCTACTGCTGGCTTTCTAGGAGCTGTCCAGAGTTCTTTCCTTCTTTAGTTTAATTATTGTTTTCACCTCACTTATTTTCCCATGTCTTCCTGATGTCTTCACGTAGTGATGTGGTAGTAAAGATGATCTGTGTCTGATCCGTTGTTGTTATCCATTTGCTGGGTCTTGACAGACACCCTCAACCTGGCGGGTCTGTTTAATTTTCTGTGTATTGCCATGATTTGGTAATAATTAGACAATCTTGTCCGTCATAACTGTGATTAGCTAATTCTGACAGATATAATGATGTGCACAATAAAAATCTTTTTTTTAACAAGCAGAGTGAATGAGCATTGTGTACCTGCCTATGTAGGAGCATACCACTTTCTTGATAATGCGGCCTTAAAATAACAGTGAAATACTGCACCACTGACTTCACACCAAGTTTTTGTTGGTCAATTGCCAGACCACACCTCATTCTAAGACTAACATGTCCATGGCCGCTCAGATGGGCACTGGTGCATTTGCTTTTTAACCCTCCTGTTGTCCTTGAGTCAAGGAAGGAAGGGAGGAAGAAGGAAGGAAGAAGGAAGGAAAGGAGGGAGGAAGGAATGGAGGAAAGGAAAGAAGGAAGAGTGGAAGGAAAGAAGGAAGGGAGGAAGGAAGAATCGAAGGGAGGAAGAAGGAAGGAAAGGAGGGAGGAAGGGAGGAAGAATGAAGGAAGGAAGGAAGGAAGGAAAGAAGGAGGGAGGGAGGAAGGACAGAAGAAAGGAAGGAAGGAAGGAAGGAAGGAGGATGGAAAGGAGGGAAGAAGGAGGGAGGGAGGAAGGAAGGAGGGAAGGGAGGAAGAAAGGGAGGAAAGAAGGAAAGGTCAAAACAGACGGGGTCAATTTTACCCGGGAGGACGACACAAAGGTTAAACAACATGGTTGCTGGATGGGAACTGCATCTATCTTAAACCAGCAAAGACACTTGTGTTGTGATTGCCACCACTTTGTGCCGGGTGTAAGATATGGCCCTTTGCATGTTAAACTCTAGAAAAAACTTCAGCTTTGATTGTTGCTTATTTAGTTATGATTATTCAGTCTTATGTACAAATGCTTGCCATGTTTTTTCAGGGGTTTTAAAGATTAACGTCAACGCCTTAAATTGATTTTTAAAAATGTAATGCTAAGATGTTCACAATTGAACACGCCTGAAACATCGGTTATAATAACTATTTTATTGTTATTCACCTCACGCACACTCACTTCAGATGCACTTATCCAATCTACTGGATTGTATTATCAACACTGATAATATTTTTTAAATTTCTCAAATGTTATATATTGGGTAGGCAAGTATCAGGTCAGTACTGGCTATCAGAGGTGAGGTATTGGAATCAGTATGGGGAGATAGAAATTTGAATTAGTGGATCCCTAATTCATACACATATTGTTGATCCACTGGCCCATTCAGCTTTACGCTTTCTACAGTTCAACAAATACACCATTGCACAAATGCTCAAAATGTACTTTAAGATTTCCTCATCTGACATGTATCATATTTTGGTTTGGGATGTTTTTAGCCTGTCAGGTTGTCTGATCACAGAGGAAGGCTGTGAGTCTCTGGCTTTAGCACTGAGGTCAAACCCTTCCCATCTGAGAGAGCTGGACCTGAGCTACAATCATCCAGGAGACTCAGGAGAGAACATTCTGTCTGCTGGACTTGACGATCCACACTGGAGACTGGACACTCTGAGGTATGCAGAGGATTACCACCAAGCAAAACCAATGTTTGGTACAGATGTTAGACTAGAGGACTAATTTAGTCTTTTTTTTGGATGAGAATTGTTAAAGCAGTATACAGTATTGTAGTTATTGCAGGGGAGGTCAGAATCTGTCTTTAAGAAGAACCTCCTTAGAAATTCAAATAAGAAATAACTAAATATGTTTGTTTGACTCTGTTCATCTTTTTCCAGGTTAGAAAATTGTGGAGTCCAGCAGTTGAAACCAGGACTTAGGAAGTGTAAGTGTGTTTTAGGTTGATTCATTAAAACCAAACTCATAAACATACAAGAGAGTGGAAATAGCCAGTATCATCTTACAGCTAAAAAGTCAGATAATGGTTGAAAATGCAACCAAAATAGAGCTAGAACAGGAGTGAATATTAGGCTTACATGCATCAGGTGGTCAGAAGATTATTGCACATGAATATTGCTCTGTGTCTACTGGATGTGTAAGTGGGCAACTGTTTGCCATATGAACTTTATAATGTGATAATGTCCATGTTGTGATTACAGCTTGATCCTCTGCTCCTATGTGGACAAAAAACTAGCAATGTTGCGTTAACCCTTACATACTGTTCATATTCTAACTTATAATTAGTCTCTGATTTTTATTTTATTTTATTTTTTAAATAAATACAGGTCAAAATTGTACATTTGCATACTCAAACATCATGCTAGTCATGCTAATAAAAATGTGTATGGGGTGTTTTTACAGCTCTCAAGTATAAAAATGGGTCCACTGTATGTACAGCATGTAAGGGTTAAGCCATGGTTTGGTTTATCATGTTGCAAGAATGCAAAAATGTGGACTCTCATTTGCTTGCTAAATGTTCCACATTGTTTACTTTAACTCTGTCATTTGGCCCTGAGCAGGTTATGTCCAATTAGCTGGGAGCAGCTGCACAGTGTGCCATACAGCACTATGAAAGCCATTAGACATCAACCAGATGGATCACTGAACTCATACAATGAGCTGAAAGCTCTTTGATTGTTAGAATCAAGAAGCTAGTACTAGATACCAGTTCTCCCTCCTTGATTAAATCTGATGTACTATTTGTTAAATGGTTTCATGCTGTGTTGTGACAGGCATCCTATATATAGAAAATATTGTGTTTTGTTAAAGAATAAGATGGGAATTTTTTTTTTCATTTTTAGGTTAAGATAGCTGTTCAGTGGTAGAAGAGAGAAGAGAGAACTTCAGAGTAAAACTTCATGTCAGCCAGTGATTGTGTGCTCCCCTTGTCCACCAAGCAGGGGCACCACCAGGGATTTTGGGCCCCACCACCACACACAGGTCACACCAAACATAAATTGTTCTAGTCATTTTCTAATATTTTTAGGGCCCCTGTCAATCACAGGCCCTAAGAATCATCCTAACTTTTCACCCCCTTACAGCGCCCCCCCTCACCAAGCCATTTTCATGGGTCTAAATGCTGATCTTAAGCTGACTCATTGACACAGGGTACCGGCTACGTAGAAGTGTTCAGTAGGGGCCTTCCAAAGGTCTAAAATGTTAACCTGATTCAGAATGGACCCATGGAAAACTTACTTGAACCCTACTTAGAGTTAGCAGGTTTGAAGAGAAATGTTTAAATCAGTTTGTTTTAAAGTTGTAAAGAAAGGTAGTTTCTTTAAAAATTTCATTTAATCGATGTAGAATTTGGCTAAAATAAAGAGCAAATGAATGATAAATTGTTCATTGCTGGAGAATTTAGGATTGTTGAATGTGAATAACAAGTTGTGTTCTTTGAAAGCAACGTCCTTCTCAAAGTAAGATTTAAGATCCAATTGAAAGTCAGCCTAAAACACTTTCACATATACACATTGAATAAAAACATGTAGAGATGCACCACTTTATTCAAAAAAGAGCATTTGTCATCTCTATTAGGAATAAATGTGCAAATAATGGAGTTGACCAGGTAATATCTGACTATGTATCTATGTTATACTTTAGTCAATAACTGCTGCTGTTTTGTGTCGTATTCTCTCATCAGATGCCTGCGAACTCACAATGGACCCAAACACAGCACACACAAACCTGTTCCTACTTGAGAACAACATTGTGGTAGAGGAGGAAGAGGAGCAGTCATATCCTCATCACCCTGACAGGTTTCACTTCTGGTACCAGCTGCTGTGTAGAGATGGTCTGACTGGCCGCCGTTACTGGGAGGTCCTGTGGAACGGACTGGTATCTATAGGAGTGACTTACAGAGGAATCAAGAGGAGTGGACACGGTGATGACAGCAGGATTGGAGGGAACAACAGTCCTGGTGTCTGGAATGCTCTGCTGTTAGTTACTTTGCCCGCCACAATAATAACGTGAAAATCATACGCAGGCCCGCCCCATCCAGTACGCGCAACAGAGTAGGTGTGTATGTGGACTGGTCTGCTGGTACTGTGTCCTTCTACAGAGTCTCCTCTGACACACTGATCCACATCCACACCTTCCACTGCACCTTCACTGAACCCCTCTACCCTGCTTTGAGGATTCGGTCTGAGTTTACATACGGACTCTGCCACTCACTGTCTCTGTGCTGAAGAGACACACTCACACTGGTGCCTGACAGCTGCTCACAAGCTAGTTGAATGTACAGAATTTCTTTTAAATACCTACTTTGACAAGATAATTGTATATAGAGGAAAGTTATTTTATTTTACAGAGCTGATTAATACAGTATATTCTACATGTATAAGTTGAACATGACAATTTCTACATAGAGGAAGTAGCACCAGGCTGCTATTCTTAAAGGGTCAGCTCATCCAAACATTTCCTTAGCTCTAGCAGGATCTAACTATGCATCTAGTTTCTGTTTTGGAGCTGTAGAACTTCATAGCCCATTGTTTCCAACTGAAGATGCAAATCTTTAAAAAAGTTTATATGTTACGGTTATGAGATATCAACTTTAGAATCATGTGATAACCGTACAACTGATGTTTAATGAATTTTCATTTGTGGTGAACAAAGTATTTAAAATATGCATTTTCACAAATTCAACAGTAGTCAGTATTAGTGTCTATCGAGAATCACTCTGGATAATCCACCGGTCTTAATGTCAGCAGGGTTTCTATTGAAGAGATAGTCCCTATGAAAACTGTTGAGTCACATGTGGATTATTCAGAGTGACTGCAGCATACTACAAATACAAGTTAGTGTTGAGTTTTCAATGTTTTTCAGTTCTATGAGCACTCAAGACCACATACATGCAAACCAACAAGAACGTTGATATTGGATCATGCTGCAAAATCTTGCCTTGCATGACAATGTTTTTTTTTTTACATCTAATACAATAATACAATGAAAGACTCTACTAGATTCTACTCTCTGTTCATGACAACTATAGTACAGTTAAGGTTAAGGAAAGATCATGTTATGGTTAATAAAAAAGCAAATGTTGGGCACCCCACTTGCTTTTCTGGTTAAGGTGTATACCATATAGCCTGCAATGCCCTCATTTAAATTCAAGTCATCCCCCTCTCTCCTCATTTTCTGTCTACCTATCTCTACCAATAAATGTGAAAATACAAAAAAACACTTTTTTTTTTGGTCAAAATGAAGACAGCAGAACAATCTGGTCATGATTAACATTCTGTTATCAACTCACATTTCTAATTGATGTGTTTGAAGATTCAATATCTGTTGTTTAATAAACCTATTTGACTTCTGCAAAGGTGGTGATAAAGAAACAAATGACTAAATCCATATTTGAATGACATAAACACAAACAGGTCCAAGGGGCCCAATCAAGAAAACCTTTCTAATTGTAAAAACTAAATGTAGAATTATTGTCTCAGGGAATCGATGGGCTTCAGCAGAGCCATTCATTTCCAACCCAATTAAAGGATAAGGCTGGTATTATTCTGTATTTTTCTCACTGACAACAACTCAAAATTTTAACATGGAGTTGCCTATGCTGTATGTGACTCTTAGCACAATGGTTCCCACTGAAGACATACATCTTTCAAAACAGGTCACAAATATATAGTTTTAAAAAAATTCATTTAAAAAAAGGTGCAATCATTTCCTAAAACAGCTTTTTAGATTAGATTAGACATCATTTATGGATCCCCAAAGGATAAACTGAATGCAAACACATATGACAAAAGCAAGAAAAACATAAACACTAGAAGAAAGACAAACTAAGCCAGGATAAAACACTGGAAGCATGGTAAGTAATGTGCTACTTAAACATAAGGCAATAAAAACTCCTTCAAGTGCTAACAAAGATCAAATAAGAATACAAAAGACCTAACAGCCAACAGAAATAAATAATTAGTAAGGCTACTTAATGGTCTAGCATGTCACTGAAAAGCTTCACTGCAGTAGACACAAAGGAGTCCCAATGTTTCTGTTGAGCATCGGGACATAAGCAGCCCTGCACTAAAAGAGCCGTTCAGTCCACTCAAGACACTATTGAGTGGATGTTTTTCATATTTTAGAATGCCTCTCAACTTTGTTCTTGTTCTGTTTTCTAAAACAACTTCCAAGAAATCTGGTGATGAGCAAATGATAGAGCGTGCTTTCTGGATCAGCTTGTTTATCCTCTTCTTGTCCTCCAAATAAACAACAGCATAAGAAAGGACATTAACTATGATGCTCTGGTAGCAAGTGTTACTCTTAATGGGAGGAAATTAGTTAATTTTCATAGACAGGTTAATACATATCTGATGTTGTAATGAGTATTGATGGCAGCAAACTAAACAGATGTGGGTACAGTGGGTGATATTATCATTTTCATTTATATTCTGTATTATTTCTGATCATGGAGTGTTTGATAATGGCATGAGTATTGCAAGATACAAACAGATCAGATTAACAGTAGTGGTGTGATAATAAGGGAAGTGAAACGTGTGTGTAGACTGCTATGTGTATGTTACATCTAATGTCTTCAGTAATATCTCTCATTGATCTCTGATGCTACATGTTGATGCTGTTATCTTTTTGGTTAGAGATGTTGCCATCAGTCAGGCAAAATTCTGAATACACTGTACGCAGAGAATACATGATGAATTGATTCCATAATATTCAGAAGGTGAAGCAGCCTCACACCATGCTGGTGATGTACTGCGTTATCACAACCAGCAGAGGGCGCGAAGCTGCAACTGAGAGAAATCGCTTCAACAAACAATAACCAGAGCAACCGAGAGATACGTCAAGCCCACGAGAGTTAGCCAACACCGGAAGTATATTTTTGATTATAAAAGCAAAATTTAAACGTTGAGCATTGAGTGAATTGCGCAAGGTTATCGGTTTTGCACAGGCCTAAATGGCCGTAAAAGTAAAATAAGCATTGTTACAATTAGCATCATTCCGTTGTGTTGCCTTTGTTACATACAGCTCTATAACAGTGTCTAATATAGACCAAAAATAGGGGGATATTGTGGATCAGAATAAGATATTTAATGAAATTGGAAGTTATTAACTGTTTACCAATATTACAGAAAGTGACAACAGTTTTCATTTTTCGACCTTTCTGAATGCTTGGTACGTGTTATGCTTCAATTCACCTTTTATTTTCTAAGATTTTCACCGGAAGTACGAATAGCTTGACAATAGCTGTACGGGACAGAGCGAGCAGAGCAACCGCTGGTAGTAGAGGTAACCTGTTCGTACCTCTTCTTCATATCGTCCTGAACGCTAAACAAGGCCGTAGGTCAGATCCTGGAGGACAGAAGAGGAACAAGGAAAACTTTAAAGTTTAAACAGCGGAACATAAAGGAAAAGACTGAGTGGAGCAGCCGCTGCGTCCGGCGGTATTCATCATTCAACTGCGTCCAAACTGACGATTGTTTTTCCAAGTAAGCTAGCAGGGTTATTGCTGTATGCTTCCCTGAGGTTCCCACACTCACTCAAAAGTGTTACATTGGAAAAAAAGAAGTGAAATGTGTTCTGTGATATCTCATGGTAAGTCTTTCTTTGTTAAGTTTTATCTCTTCAAACTTTTCCATTGAGAGTGAGATTGTTACGTTGCCGTCTGTAGAGCCAGAGGAACTTTAACCATGTAGGAATGTAGTAGTGTTTAAATAGTCAAACATGGAGTTCTTGGTCAATTGTCCTTATCTGGAATTGAAGTGTTTGTCTCTGATGCTTAGAATCAGTTGTGTCACATTTTAACAACATAGCGTTTAAAGGAGATCTTAAATAATTGTTTTAAACTAAAGTGGCACAGCTGTGATACAGAGCACAGCTAGATCAACTGATGCCATTTAATAATTAAAAGCATTATCCGCAAGTAAACCATCAGGTGCAGAGATTATGATGATGTTCTAGGCGGATTAGCTACTAGCCTTCCTCATTTCATGGATCAACATGGATTCATTGTAGAAAGCCTCTCAGTGGAAGCATGGCTCCACACTGCAGGCCAGTGCAGGGAAACAGATCCACAGATCAACCTTTAAACACTGATGGAGAAGCTGCTTTTATTTAATGAATGTATATCTGCACCCGCAGTCTGCCTAAACAGATGTTTGTCTGGTGGACTGGATATTCTAAATATGCATTCCAGCTGTTTCTGATTAGAAGTAATTTAGTTTTTTTTTTTTTTAAATCATTATATTACATGAAATGATTTGTCCCTGCTTTCTTCTCTGTTCCCCTTCCAAACGTCCACATCTTTGTCCTTGTGGCAGGTCAGAAGTTCACTTGAAACAGCACCCCTATAAAAACAGTGAACACAGTGTGTTGTCTACAGTATGCTGCTTAACTCTGATGATGCATCACTTTCTTTCAGTCAAAACTATGACATAAGTCAGATGAGACATATCTGATCATACTTATGTCATTATTTTCTGTATATCTGAATAATCTATCAACTGTTAAATGTCTGAATTTCCCAGAGGCTAAAGTGACCAGATCTATAGCCCCTAACACCTAAATATATTCTATTTACAACGGCCAACAGAAAACATCAAACAGTCACATTTGAAAAGAGGGAAATTCAAAATAGCTGAAGATGACTTTTCTTGTGAAGTAGTTACAGGGATGCATTTTTTGGGAGGGGGCTTTTATTGTGATAGTGAGGTAGCTTAACCCTTACATACTGTTCAGGGTTACATTTGTTACATTTGAGAGCTTTAAAAACTCCATATACACATTTATTTTATCCTAATGTGACCCACTGTATAAAAAACAGAACTAGAATGCATCTTTTTTTTAAATTTTTCTACAGCTGATATATATATATTTTATAATATGCAACTGTACATATAAGATAATATATTGCTTTATTGGTCCTACAGTGGGACTTTACAGTAAGTAGCAGCTTCATTAAACATTGATCAAATATGTATTAATGACTGATGGGGAATTTTGTAGAGACTAATTATGAGTCAAAGTATGAACAGTATGTGAGGGTTAAAGGAAAGCGTTTCCAATTGCTGCTTCATAATAAAAGCATCTACATTTCTTTTAGCTGATTCACAAAAATAATTTCTCAGTGTTTGGCTGGTAGGAAACTTTTATTTTGAAAATGTAATACATTTGCAACCGAACTTAGCAATGCTTTAAGTGTTCAATAAAACTGGACTGCAGAACCAGATGTGGACACACCAGTCTGCACTGCTGTATACTGCAGGGGAAGAATGTGAGCTGGAAGATGAAGAGCTGCAGTTTAATACTCATCTTGCCACGGCGTTTTGTGGAAAGTGATGCCCAGTATCAAAAAGTGGTACCACAGTAGATAATAATGCACCTGGAATCAAACAATCATCTCCATCTATTACAGCTTACCTTCCATTGTAATTATTCCACACAGACCACAAATAGTTTTTTATGGAGCAGCTTAAATCCTCATTTGATAAAGGTGAAGTGGTTGAAGGACCTGAAGTCACACTATATTGGTACTCCATCACAGAATTGGTTGTTGCTCTATATTCCATTAGTCAGAACCAAAATGGGGGGGGGGGGGTCTCTTATAATAATGCACCTTACACATCCAACAATCTGCAAAAGGCCTTAACATTAGATTAGCTGTTCAAAAGCCTTATCTCAGACCTTGTTTTATTTGATTGTAAATGTTTTTTACTTCACTGTATCTTGATTGTTCAACTGTATTTATTCATTGTTTTATTTCATATTATTTTATTTTTCCTAATATTTTCTTTTATTTCTCTCTTTTCTTTTACCTAATATTGTTTTGTGTAAATGAGGATTCCTCCTCAATGATCTTTTGAGGTAAAATAAAGGTTGATAAATAAATAAGAGGTTGGGCAGTGAACATATTGAACCCTGATATTCTCATTTATAAACTTTACAAATGTAGTTTTACTGATAAAAATGTTAGAAAACAAGACTCAGTCCCTGTCAGAGGTTCATGAGTTAAAACTGAAGATGAATGGAGCATGTATTTAACAGCTTTCAGAAGTAAAATATCTCAGCCTTTTTTTTCTATCATGTGAAAATGTTCTTTATTAGAGCTTGAACTTGCCTGTAAATATGTGTGTTGAATCTTGCTCTTGTGTGCAGGGTTCCATGTGATGGTGTGAGGATGGGACAGGGTGGAGTTGGCAGTGACTGCAGCCCTGGAGGCTGATGAACCTGCTCCATCGGCCCGTCAGGATGCACATAGCTTCAGTGGGTGTCAGTAAGTTCTGCTTCCTATTTTCCCTCGTCTTCTGTGGCCTCCTGCTTCTGCTCATCCCGGCACTCCAGCCCCAAGCTCGCCATGTGGACCTGCCTCATCCCCGACCCCGGGTCAGACCTGCACAGGCGGGCAAGGCCTCAACCTACACCTCACAGCACAGTGGGGTTCCTGCAGTGTCCAGCCATGTCGGGGACACTGACTGGACCACAGGACTGAACAGGAGCTCGGTGTTGCAGGGGGAGACTGAAATGAACATAAATGATAACCACAATGACAAAAAAGGCACAGACTCCAAAAGAAACCCAGAAAGAGGGGCTCCACATCGAGGGAAGGTTGGAGGGCTTTCAAGCTCCAGGTCACGGGACGTGTTAGAGTTAAAGGACATTTTTATTGCAGTGAAGACCACCAGGAAGTACCACAAGTCCAGACTGGAGCTGCTGATTCAGACCTGGGTTTCCAAAGCTAAAGAACAGGTGAGATGGATTTATGTGTGTCTTTTGCAGGATTCTTCAGTTCCATTCACTTTTCTAAATGAAATGTTAAGGTAATGCACCCATCTTTTAAAATGCAGTGCTTCACCCTACAAAACACACATCTGCATTTCTAACTCATGTACTCATGATTTCACTGGTAAAACAATCTTTTATCCTGCAACTCTTTTCAATATTGTAGCTATTCCTCCTGTCTAGTTCTGTGTTATACTGGTGAGTATTGGATTGGATGGACAAAATATTCTAGCTAGAAGGGATGCACAAGTTCATCATGTCAGCTGGCCCACAGCATCACTGCCTCACTCCAACATGTCCTGTTCATGGCAGATTTATACCCTCTGATATTTTCTTGTTAAAGCATCACTTTACAGTTAAGGCCTCACTAACTACAGTTTGTTTACTGACTGGTAGCCAGATTTTCCAGCGCTGATTATCCAATAAGAGCACACGTACTGAAAGTTGTACTGAATGGTCATAGGTCATTCAGTACAACTGTCAAAATCAAGTTTTGGACGTTCATGTCTGATAAGTATTTGTATCAGCTATTCTGTCATCAAACCTTCTTATCAGCATGTGAATGCACCACCAGGAAGGATTCACAGATCACTCCGTCATTTAAACACTATGATGATAATGATAAAATGACTTCAACTTTCAGCACACACTAGGTTTTATTTTGGTTTCATTCAGTTGGTTTTGATACACTAACCTGAACTGAAACCAGTGGGCCCATGGAAGACAGGAAAGCTCATTAAAAAAAGGAAACAGCAGTTGGTAATGTTGTAAACACAGAGGATTTACTGGACTGAATAACTACTACAGTAGTTCTCTATCTGCACAGTGCTCACTGTAGGGACAACCTGAAGGCTGAGCAGCACAATGCTATCATATTACACTTACACACAGTCAATCAAACACTGTAGTACTTAAAGATAAGTTAAGATTAACTTTACTTTATTGTCCCGAAGGAAATGAGTCTGGGCTAAAAGTGCAGAATACAGCTGCACATGAACAACTTACAGTACTGTACATGACAGACACAGTGACAGGAACAAAAATGTAACAGTGAACAAAGTAACATAATAGGGTTGACATGGTTTCACAGTATTTTGCATATTGCACATAGTTGAATATTGTATGTATCCTAGGGCTGGGCGATTATGGCAAAAATCTAAATCACGATTAATTGAACCTTTAACCTCGATTACGATTAATGAACGATGAAGTGTAATAATGATGTTTTAAGATGTGACGCTGTGGTTAATGTCTAGTTGATTAGAACTATGAACAGATCATGGTTTGGGTTAAAATGATCACTGGAGACAAGTTTTCACATTCCCTAAAGATATGCAACCTTTACTGTCATGGCAACAGTGAACACCACCATTAATTGACATGAACAAGATTAAGTCGATTAGAGTTTCTAAATGTCGATTTCGATTATTTTTTCGATGAATTGCCCAGCCCTACTGTATCCCTAGGTAACCATGGACTTAGTTGAATATTATGATTATTTTTGTGCACACATGATCAGTCATTATATATAAAGGCTTAGACTAGTTAAAGCAAATAAAAAAAGGTCACACACGCTAATATTTCGTTGGACCGCCTTTAGCTTTGCTTACGGCACGCATGCGCTGTGGCATTGTTTCGATAAGCTTCTGCAATGTCACAAGATTTATTTCCGTCCAGTGTTGCATTAATTTTTCACCAAGATCTTGTATTGATGATGGGAGAGTCTGACCACTGCGCAAAGCCGTCTGGACTCTGTGGTGGCCAATCCATGTGTGAAAATGAAGTTTTAAGCCTGATGAATCCTGGCATTGTCATTCAGTATATTCAGGTAGTCAGCTGACCTCATTCTTTGGGCTCATAATGTTGCTGAACCTAGACCTGACCAACTGCAGCAACCCCAGATCATAGCACTGCCCCCACAGGCTTGTACAGTAGGCACTAGGCATGATAGGTGCATCACTTCATCTGCCTCTCTTCTTACCCTGATGCGCCCATCACTCTGGAACAGGGTCAATCTGAACTCAACAGACCACATGACCTTCTTCCATTGCTCCAGTGTCCAATCTTTATGCTCCCTAGCAAATCGAAGCCTTTTTTTCAGATAGCTTCACTGATTAGTGGTTTTCTTAAGGCTACTGACTACTGACTACCTGAATATACTGAATGACCAGGTTATTCCATCAATGGATTTTTTCCCCCTGATGGCACGGGCATATTCCAAGATGACAATGCCAGGATTCATCTGGCTCAAATAGTGAAAGACTGGTTCAGGGAACATGAGACATCATTTTCACACATGGATTGGCCACCACTGAGTCCAGACCTCAACCCCATTGAGAATCTTTGGGATGTGCTGGAGAAGGCTGTGCACAGTGGTCCGAAAAATGAATGCAACACTGGATGGATTTTTTTTTTGGGTGGCAACTTTTTTTTTTGGCCAGGCAGTGTCCATAGATAGATATATATATATAGAGAGAGAGAGAGAGAGAGAGAGAGAGAGAGAGAGAGAGAGAGAGAGAGAGAGAGAGAGAGAGAGAGAGAGAGAGAGAGAGAGAGAGAGAGAGAGAGAGAGAGAGAGAGAGAGAGAGAGAGAGAGAGAGAGAGAGAGAGAGAGAGAGAGAGAGAGAGAGCTCTGTCCCCTGTTGTTCATACGCCAATAACTTGGATACTGATGATTTGTCAAAGGCCAGGATTATGAAGTTATTGTTGGCTTAAATGTGTTTATAACTGTTGTCATAGCAACAAGTTAGAAAATCCAAACCAGCTAAAACTAAAATAGACAAAAAGCTCATTCACAGTTAGAAGGATGAGGAGCAACACTTTTTAAGGTGAACCCCCAAATATGACCTGGTTTTCAGATACAAATGACTCCTTAGAGGTCTGATGCCATGGTGATGATGATGATGTAAAAGTGACATCTTAAGTCAATTGGTGGACTTAAGATGATGACTATCTAATTGATCTTTAGTCTGAAGAAGAGCACTGACTCGTGGTATCTTATTGAATCTACCTGCATTGGGAGCTGCAGTAGTTGGACTTTTTTCTAGCTCATGTATGAAAGGTTCTTTCATGACAAGTACAGATTTTCTGTACTTTGACTGAAACAGAATAGGAATACTGGGTTATGAATATGAAGTTATATATAAAGTTATATTTATATATTTCAGATACACTACCAAGTACATTTTTTGAAAGAATGGCATATGGTGATAAATGTGTAATTGTGCACACATAATCAGTCACTGGTTAGGGTTATTATAAATGTATAGGGACATTTATATACATTTTTTTCAAAATAAGAGAACATCATTCAAGACGACTTAATCTATGATGAACAAGTCAATCCTCTGACAGTGTAAAGAGTCGCATTAGCTGGATGAGAATGAACAGGATCATTTTAGCCTGAATGAGTTAAGTCACATTTTGAAGAACAGGATTTGTGAAGGACGTGTTTCACAATCTGCTGATGCTGTATAGATTCATTTTTTTAAAAAAAGCAAAAGATTAATTAGTGATGAAAATGATTGTTAGTTACAGTCTTCAGCTTACTTTTTAACATAGTTTCAACACAAATAAATCAAGTACAGCTCCCAATGCAAAACACCACTTAAACAAAGTGTTTGCTCAATCCTGTGGTCATTTAGAAACATAACCACTCTCTAGAACTCACGTTACCCATCAGCTGAACCATCCAAAATCGCTGCCAGGGGTGCGATCCATAATAATGCATGTATTGTGATCGGTAAAGCGTTCAGTTGCACACTGACAGCAGATCTTTAAAATAAATAAGCTCTTATATAAACGTGTTCCTCAGGGAGCAGAGGCCTTCTCAACAATGTGGAGTCCACCACTGTTGGATTTAGGTTTCTACACTGATGCTAGTGTTAATAAATCTAGCTCTTGCCTCAGGGTGTTGCTTCATCACCACCAGAGATTCCTCGCTGGTGCGGTTAGAGTTTGTCCTCATTGACATTTAGTGGAACCACAGGACTTTTTTAAAAGATAAATCTTGACTTCACCCTGCATCTAGTTCACGCCAGAAACCCCTTCTAGCATTGTTTATTGACGTCACTATAGATTAATTGTGTTTAACCATCATATTAAAAATGTGAGTAAATGTTCCAGAGGAAGCTGAAACTGTGATGAACTCAAACAATCTGTGTTCTACCAATCACCATACACACCCATCACTGACCGCAGCACAGAGCAGCTTCATGCTTGAGTTTAACAGTTCATCTGTGACTTTGTTAAAGTCAACTTTTAAACCAAAATGAATAAGAAGTCCTTAATGTCTTAAACATCTGCACTTCAGTAACAATGTCATCTGCTGATGAAGATCAGTTGAGTCATTTTTCCTTGAGGGGAGAATGTTTTGTCAGTTGCTGTGTCCAAGCTCAACAATGAAGAGTAAAGCTCCATGTTTAAGCCAACCTGAAAGAGAAGTCCTTAGAGAGCAGAGAATAATGGAAAGTTGATGAATCGTGCTCTCTTTAAATGGGGAAGAACTTGTTATAGAAGCATTTTTGTTGTTTTTCTTGTAAAAAGGGAACTTTTTTTTTTCTCTAGAAAAACGCTCTACACTGATGACCTCACTGATGGCTTAACAAAGTCACTTCAGCTAGTTACATTCTGTTTAAAGAAGAAGTGACACCAATCACACATTTGTTTCATCATCACAGAGCCTGCAGAATTTCAATAATTGCACACTCAAAAGTTCCACCATTCATCCCTCCTTCATCAGATTTGAATGAAACCAGTGAGTTTAGTCAGGATCGCTCAAAAGCATCTCGAGTTATGTGTAAATATGTGATTGCATTGATCAGTCTTTCAGATTTTGGTCTTTGTTCTTTCCATAGAGCATGCACACCAGTTTTACCCAAATTCTGTTTGCTGAAATGTGTGGCTGGTGGACAGAATTTCTGTGGTTGGGTTAAAAATGTCTTGGTAGGGCTGTTCCTAAACAAGGACTGAAATTCACCAAGATTTCTAATGACAAGACAAATTAATGAGTAGTGGCCAATATTCTGTGTATTCAATATTCTGGCGGCTGTGGCTCTGATGAGCAGGTTGGCACACTGTGTGGTAGCTCCCCAATTAGCAATGTATTTTCTTGACTTGCACATATTTCTCTCTATAGAGTACACTAATGAGTGTCTATTAGTAATAGTTATATAGGTGGTAGTGAATGAGGGTGAAAGAAAGACCCAAGGCTTTGTTGAGCTTTCAATGATCTTGTCTACAACATTTGACTTTGTACTGAGTCTCTGACTATGACTGTGCTGCAGGTGTCATAAACTGACTTTGTTTTACTTAAGTTGAAGAATGAAGATGATGTGTTTGAGCAGTTGGGGGGTTGCAGAGAAGCATTCTATAATTAACAACAACAAAACAGACAATTGAAGATGTATACCGACATGTCCAAAATGATTAATATTTATCCACCAACAGGACACAGCCTGTTTCCAGCACACACACCAAGTCAAATGTGAAAGGAGCCAGGCTTTAGATTAGAGTAGTCTTAAGTACTTTGTATAAAGTTAAAGTAGCCAACACAGAAAGCACTGTGGACAGCTCTGTATTGAGAGCTGTTAGGAGCAATTAGTAAGTCCCACTGCCAGACAAAGAGCCTCAGTGTGGTGAGAAGGAGCTTTAAAACTGCCCCACTTCAGAAATGTCACAGTCACAGAGGGTGGAGGAGTTCCAGCTCAGTTTATGCTCCCAGTATCAACAGCTCGGCTCACACTGGCTCTAAGTCCAGCTCTGTTGTGAAACGCCTCCACTGTACGTCTGTTCTGTGTTAAACACAGGCCTGTCACCGTCTTCTTTTACTGCTCTAACATCAGTAAAGTCTGCCCCCCCCCTCCATGTTTACAAGTGCCTGTAAAATTAAAAGTGGCTATTTAATGTAAATGTGTCAGGTAGCTCTTCTGTGAGTGGAAAAAGTATCCTCACATAAAAAGACAGATGGATTGTTTTTTAATAGAAGGTCAAGTAGGTCTTTTTAGGGTGTAGCTCATTTGATGGTGTATGAAGGTTACAACCTGCCTGCAGGGCTCTGCAGAGGCTCAGCATGTCTGTGCCTGCTATAGACTGCACTGCAACTGTCCATGTAGACAATCACTGCACTATCACACATCAACTGGAATCCAGATGTTTTGGTCATACTGTGCAGCAGATAAATGTAGCTGTGACCTATGCTCTCAGGTATGACTGTTCCTGTGATTTAATATGCCAAGAATGGGTTAGGTTAGGTTAGGGTTAGTCTCAGACATAAAGCAGTTGACATTCCTCCCTCGTGTAAGAATGGTCATTTATGGTCAAATTTGAGGCAAGACTGTGATACACTCAGCTCCCTGTGTGTGTGTGTGTATGTGTGTGTGTGTAAACATGGTTTTATAATAGTTTTGGCTAGTTCCAGATTTTTTTACTCAGTCCTGTTTAAATGTAGGCTTGAATCAAACTTCCAAAGACATTATAACATTTTACATATTTTTAACCCTCACTACTCTCTACACCAATTCACATTCATAAATTCCTCATCAGTCATTAATAAATGTTTGATTCATCTTATGGGAAAAAGACATTCACAATCACTATTTTATGGTCCAGGAAAACATTTTATACAATATGATGAATACAACAACATGTTGAATGCTGATTTTGGAGTTTGTTTGATAAACGTGTACATTTGCATATGTAACATGTGCACACATTTTTTATTTATTTTTTATTAATTATTCTAATTCCATTTTTATATACTGTGGGTCACATTAGGAAAAGTCCAGCTAAAAGAAATGTGTGTATGGTGTTTTTACTGCTCTCAAATGTAAACAATTGGTTGTCAAGTTCAACCCTGAACAGTATGTAAGGGTTAACTTCTGATGAATGCTGGCTGTCACAGGAGATGCATGGATGTATGTCAGTGGTTCCCAAATACAGCCATAGTGGAGGGGCACACATCACCAGGGGGAGAAATGTGGAGTGAAATTAAAGCTGAATGTACCTTTATCAAATTCCACATTTAGATTTTTGTAACACAGGTGTAACTAATAACTCTAGTAATTGCTACATTGGATAGAAGCCATACTAATGTGATCAATTCTTCTTGTGCTGTGACAAGTCAGAAAGTGTGAAACATTTCTGTGAACAACAGCTGGGAACAGCGCGTCTTTGTCTCTTCCATTTGGTAACGCTAAAGAAACTAGAACACTCTGATGCTGGCATGCTATCAACATTTCTTCAGAAAAAAATGTCAACTATGAGATTGAGAGACCTCAGACGGGGGCAGAATAGAAATAGTGATGCTCATTAATCAGACATGTCAGCCACAACATGAATATTCAACAGCTCTCTTGTTACTCTTGAGTTTGAGTGTAGCAGGTTGACTTGGTGCCTTTTGTAAGTTAAAACTCTGGCAGCTTCATATGTTGATTTTCAACAGAACCTAAACAGAAAAGATCATTGTGCTTGACTAATGACTTCCAGAATCACTGCCTGTTGATAAAAATGGAATCATCGTACAGATAACATTGTAGTGTGAAATGTTGCTCCTCTGTAGCTGTATCTGGCACTGTTGCTCTTCATCTTATAACAACATACACCTTCTCCTTGTAGCAGAGCATGAACGTATGTGTGTTTGTGTGCTTGCACTGCTTTGAACAGTGTGTGTTTGTGTGTTTCAGACCTACATATTCTCTGATGGTGAAGACAAAGAGTTGCGGATGAGAACAGGTAAGAAGCTTGACAATTCTCATAGGAAGAAAAAAGAAATCTGAAATGTTCCCTCAGTCTTTTATGTAGCCACATTATCAATCAATCAATCTTTATTTATACAGCTCCAAATCACAACAAAAGTCATCTCAAGGCACTTTACACATAGAGCAGGTCTAAACCGTACTCTTTAATTTAATATAAAGAGACCCAACATTGCCACATGAGCAAACACTTGGCACTATATTATGTATTGACCCAACAGATAAAGTGAAACATGATAATCCCAGCATTTCTCAAACAGGATTTCACATTTTTGGTGAGAGAGCCAAGTACACATTTTTCAGATAAAGCAGATGGAAGGAGAGTGGTAACATTTATGATGTACGTTATATTCAAAGGTTATTTACTTTATATGAATCATCTGAAACCAACATACAGTGTAATGTGGTGCAGATACAGTAATGTATATGTACACTGAGGTGAAATGTTTCTGGAGGCTGGGGTCAGTTGGGTTGATATGGTTAGATTTAGAATTGGTTCATTTTAATTTAAGCAAAATAAAATCTTCATTTAGAGCACAGAATTCCAATTATGTGGTTTGGAGCATTCTGCTCATGTAAACCCCAATAACCTCTATCTGTGACCATGATAACAGTCTGGCTCTGTGATTGGCTGGACGGACTATAAGTGAAGAGGAGGGATATGGTGCTATCATCACAGCAGTAGGCATGAAAATGACTAATGGTACTTAAGTCGGTGGTTTTAATAGTGTTGTTTATCTGTTTACCTCAAACCCCACACTAGGATACAGGTAAGATAAAGTGTCACTAACAGACAGCTTAGTTTATTTGATATGTCATTTAGTTAATTGTTATTATTAAGTAATACTCTGCTGTTTTTCTCCTTGCTTATAGAACTATTTTTTCATAGTAATATTGTAGTTTTATTATAGTAACCAAAGAGAAATGCTTGAATTCATCTTTACATGTATTAAGTTGTCATATGTAATTAAGCATATAGACTAGATGTAAACTTTTTATAGATTTTAACAATGATATGCTTGAGTGTTAAAGGACCAGTGTGTAGGATTTAGTGATCTAGCTGTGAGGTTGCAGATTCTAACACACTTCTCCTTTATGTGGAAACTATTTGAAAACCAATACAACTTTTTTTTTTTAAGTACATTTCCCAACCACCCTAGTAGTACATGTTCTCTCTATTCTTGCAATATCCTCACCTTTTATTGACCCTGTATGTGTGTGTGCTGTCCTCTGATGTCTCATCTCTAGGAGCTAACATCATCAACACAAACTGCTCAGCAGCTCACACCCGACAGGCTCTCTGCTGCAAGATGTCTGTAGAGTACGACAAATTCATCGAGTCTCAGAAAAAGTGAGTGATGACTCATCAGTACCTCAGACTAAACAGCAGTGATGCAGTTAACTAATAATAACCAATAGAACAGTGACTCAAGACATTTCTAGCAGCTGATAGCAAGTTCACCAACACACTGACCCTGAACTGACTTCTGGGATTTATCAGGTACTATACTTAACGTGTGTGTGTGTGTGTGTTGCAGGTGGTTCTGCCATGTGGATGATGATAACTATGTGATCCTGCCCAGTCTTCTGCGGCTGCTCTCCTTCTACCACCACAGCCAGGACGTTTACTTGGGTCGACCCAGTCTGGATCATCCCATAGAGGCTGCAGAGAGGGTGAAGAGTGACGGATCGGTCAGTTACTACATCTGATCAGGATTCACTCACTCCACTAATTGACAGTTATAGCTGTTTTTCTTTAGGCTACTACACCTCAAATCAAATCTGGTCCTTTCATTTCAGGTGTCGGTCAAGTTCTGGTTTGCTACAGGTGGAGCCGGTTTCTGTATCAGCAGAGGTCTGGCTCTGAAAATGAGCCCGTGGGCCAGGTAGGTCACAACCCATTCTGATTCAAACTGTTGTACACTCTGAGGTCAGAAATAATCCAGCCTTGCTTTTAATGTAAGAACCCAGGCCTGAAAGCACCCCAAGTCACTTAAGAATGATCAAATAATGTCTTGAGATAACCCTCATACAATGTGCATTGACTTGTTACAGTATGTTTTAGGTGTATCTGGCAAGAGAAACAGGCTTATGTTTGCACTACTAGAAGATAAAAATGTTTAAACCTACAATCTACAGCCTTCCTCTCTGTCTCTCTCCAGACAAAGCAGCAGCAGCTCTGCATGTTATACTTTTCCGCCCAGATTTCAGCTGACATTTGTACATTTTTGCAGTCCCACACAGTCCTAAATTACATATTTTAACTAAAACGTGCTATTGCACTTGACTGTTAATTTGCTAGTGCAAAACCTGTGTTGCCCATAGTAAATGCAGAAAAAAAACACAACCCGTTAGTGCCTTTAAAAAGCATCTTTATTCTCATTCATAAGTAAAAATACTGACATTAACAATGACACACATAGACAATAGTACAATAATAAGCTTAAACAAGAAATTACAGTTGTAATAAATGATTTTCTCACTCATTGTGTAAGAATGTGAGTTTGGAAATAGACTGTGGGTGTGAAAACATGCTGTGATGGGTGTTATGGCTGAAACTTGGTCTTGTGGTTTCAGTTTGGGGAATTTCATCAGCACAGCAGAGAAGATCCGACTCCCAGACGACTGCACCATCGGCTACATCATCGAGGCGCTGTTGGAGGTCACTTTAACACACACACACCTCTTCCACTCCCACCTGGAGAATCTACAGAAGCTGCCCACCGACACTGTGCTGGAGCAGGTGAATATGTTATATATATATGGAGAGAGAGAGAGACTTTGAGGAAATGAGTGAGAACTAGCTGTGGAATATTGAGTCTTTTCATTTAAAGTTTTTTTCCTCAGATGGTGAAATTAAAAGATAAAATCATTCATGATTTGCATCCTGCAGTAAAGTTAATGTGTTTGTATTTTATGCTTGTTTTGCAAACAGGTGACTCTCAGCTACGGAGGCTTTGAGAACAGAAGAAATGTGGTCAGCATTGTTAGAGGCTTTTCACTGGCTGAAGACCCAACAAGGTAAACACAATAACACATTGATCTGTTGCACTGTTCCATGGCTCAGTCCAGCATTTATCATCATGTACTATATCTGTGAAAATTCAAAGGAGGGTTCAATGAGTGTACTGAACTAAGTGTAGGCTTTTATGAAAAATGAGTACTGGTTCATTCAGGTGATGAACCTGTGGTGCCATGTATATCAGCTGTGTTCTGAAGCTGAACTCATTTTTATGGTAATGTGCTGCTCAGTGGTGGTAGTTCACTAAACCCCAGCCCTGAACAGTGATTGTTTAATCATAGTTCAGCCTCCAGAACTAAGCATGGCTGGAATGTCAAATGTTGGATTGCTCTGCATGTTGAAGTGTTTTGCAGATGGGGTCTAATAAGATACTCAGTGCTCTGTATCTCAGGAGTTGTGTCTGTTTTAGAGGTTAAAAAGTCCAAAAACAGAACAGCAAAACATCTAACAGAAACAAATGTGATCTTTATTTTAGATTATCCTTACACGTTAGTTTTTAAACGAGTCAGCTGCTAACAAAAAACCTGACTGGAACGGGGTTAGGGTTAGTCTTCAGTCAATCAGTACATCATGCAGTGTGCTTTGATTGTAGTTGAATTGATTAACTCTACACTGCTTTACACAGAAATTCCTTTAGCACTTTCTCTTGTAAACATTGTTACTATTTCTCTGACTCTGTCTTTTCCCATCCTGCAGGTTTAAGACAGTCCACTGCCTTCTGTATCCAGATACTGACTGGTGTCCAAAGCTCAAACCTCGCCACAAAAACTGAAAGTGGCTGTGTTTTTATCCTGCTAAACCTTTATCCCACTGCCTCACCCTTCATTCACGCCATGTGGTGGATGCCTTCACTGAAGGGCACACTCATTTCACGCTTCATTTCATAGATGCACAGTGCCAGTGTTAGTACGATTTTTCAGTTTTTGTCATGAGGCAGAGCTCATCGATGGGCAGAACTGATTCAGTAAGTCATTAAGTGAAACCTTAATAGATGGAGCCAAAGATTGACTTTTTGTGACTAATAGAGAAAGCAACTGGGTGAAGCTAGTTGTGGCTGGAGCTGGATTTTTTTTTTCTCCACTGTAAAATAGCTCTTGAGAGTAACCTCAATGTTCCTCAGTAGAGCAGTCTCCTGGGTAACTTAGCCAAATGACATGTTTATGTCTCTGCCATTATGTTTTAAAGGTGTCGATGTAAGTCCTGAAAAATCATATTTTATTCCTTGGTTTAGTAGGTGGTGTGGCAGGAAATGATACACTTTCCATGTGAGGCCTTTGAGAAGAATCCAGCTGTGTTCCTGTTATATTGTCCAGACCATCATACCAGTTCACATCAGACTCCTTGTTGTAATTTAGGAATAACTTAATTCACTTGGTGTTACTCTAAGGCAGGTAGTGGAGGTTTAATAACAGGATGTTGTCACATTCACTCCCTTTGTTGATGTGTTAGCACTGTTAGTCACTAGAGTCATGAAACCAGTGCTGCACCGTAGCTGTTAAACTGAAGATTGATTGAAGATGTTGAATAAAATCCACAAACTATACACATTTCAACCTCAGAGTTCACTCCACTGTGAGTGGTGCAGCTTGTACCCTAAAACTATGTACAAGCAAACTTTTCCAATACTGTCACCCACTTTTCTACTGACCGGGTCAAGTTAAACCACAGTGGATCCAACCAGAGAATAAGATATTATCTAAAGCACAATGATGGAAGCAGGAAGTAGGAAAGATGGAAGCTAGCTCTCACTCTTGCTATCTGTAAAAATTCATGAGAAGCTATAATCTGTAGTGAATAAGTTGCATGTCATATATACAATACTGTGCAAATATTTTATAAAAGTAAAGTGAGAATGCTTTCAAAGCTAATACCCTGAATATTTTTTTTTATCAATGAAGTTAATATAAGACACAGTGAACAGAAGAAACCTAAATGAAATCACTATTTGTGTTTAAAACAGCAGCAGTTCTCATCGGTACACATCTGCACACAGATGTTCAGGTAGTCGGCAGGTCTGTTGCTCCATCTTGGAGAAGTTGCCACAGTTGTCCATCTAATCTCAGACTGACTCCATGATGGCTGTAGGTTTGGGCTTGTTGTTATACTGCAGAACACATTTGGGACCAATCAGATGCCTCTGATGACACTGCATTATGAATAATAATCTAAATATCTGAAGTGCCTAAAATGTTTGCACAGTAATGTATGTTGAAAGAATTGTAGGTCACTGTGAAGCAAGACTTTCTAAGAGCAACTACGCTGTAATAGATACGCTCTCTATTCACTGTTTTAACACGTCAAATTAAAATCTAAAGCTATGTGTGGTTATGAATTGCTATAATATTACATTAATGTTTGCCTGATAATTAACAAAATACAGTGGTTCTATAGCTCTACCAATGAGATCATGTCTATGAAAAATAGTGCTGAAACACTACTCAGCATATTAGTGCTGCCCAGTGTAGGCCCGCTTCAGGCCCATAGTGTTCTGTTACTGCCCAAACATCCACACCATTTAAAGTCCTCCTTTTCCAATTAGTAATGTTTGAGGTACTTTAAGAGAGTGTAAGATGGCTGAAGTGAGATTGATGTTTGATATGAGCAGAAAGAGATTATGGTTGGGATATTGACAGAGAACCCTTGTATAATGATTCAGTCTCTGTCTTAATTGTTGTGACACCTTCATATTCTCAGCCAGTTACCTTTTCCTTTTCTTTGTATTAGCCTTTGTCTAACAGGCCTGTGTTCATGGTTTTGCACTACTTTGATCTTATGTACAGTACCAGTTAAAAGTCTGGACACGCTTTCTCATCCAAGGGGAATGGGGAGGTGTGTCTGGTACAGTAACTGACTGTTGTTTAAATGTGAGTGAAGTTCATTTTTTTGTTTGCTCTTATTTTTTAGTGTAGGTTGTAGTTGCAGCTTTACATAATGTGTTTGTTGGAGTTAGATTTTAATGGGTGGAGCCAAAGATATCTCAACCACATCAATGTGTAATTTGGTATGGATATTTATGATCCCCAGAGGATGGTCTCTAATCATATAAGTGAGCTTTAGTGTGGCACTACCATCAGGTCAAATGAGACATCATGTAAACTAACAGCTGGATGTATAACCATGGTGTGTTCATTCACCATCATTAGAAATGTGATCTTTTCAGCTGCATGTACAGCAAATGATCAGTGTTTGTTGCTTGTTTCAGCATGTTTGTATTGTTGGATATAACGAACACTTCAGCTTTACAGTCTTATTTGTATTAGCCACACTAGCTGCATTGCTCTAGGGATGGTCATGTTTCTCTGTTGCACCACTTGAAGTTTTGTACAAACACTCATGATCCAAGTATGAATCCTAATAACTTACAGTAGCCTCCACAGGATGGAGGACCTCATCTAGCGCCACCAGCAGGTCAAAGTTTTCACTTATCTAGTCATTTATCTCAACATCAACTGCATGTATTGGAATACAATTCATGGTTCTCAGATGATAAACCCTAACCTCTGTTGGTCCACCACTTTGGTTCTGACTGAAATAACTACTAGATGGGTTGCCATGACATTCTGTACAGATATTCATGATCTCCAGAGGATAAACCTAACTGTTTTTGGTGATACAATGACTTCAGCTACCATGAGATTGGTATTTGTGGTTTTCAGTGAAATATCTCAACAAATATTTGATGTATTGCCATGGGATCTGGTATCAACATTCATGTTTTCCACAACATGAATGACTAATGACCCTCCCATCAGCCTTAGTTGTGCTTTGATGAACATGGTAATAATGCTCAACCTGTCATTGTGAGCTTGCTGACAGAAGTATTTTGCTTGAAGTGCAGCTGTGCTGAAGTACAGCCTCACAGTTTCTGGCTTGTTGCTTGAAACATTGGATTCAAAATGTAAGAAATTTCAAGTTAGAAAAGTAGGTTCAGTTATGATGCCTTATGTGAAAACTTACTAATTGAGAATTTACTAGCAAATGAAGGAAACAAATGAACAGACATTATTTTATATCCAGACCAGCACTCCTGCTTTGGAATTCACGTTGTTCCAGTTGGCTAACTTGTACTCTGGTAAACAGGTTCTTTGGCTCCTCCCACTTATGTTACACCAGCCACTGTCAGTATTCCTGCCTGTAAAAGGTATTTGTGTAAAACTCCAGTCTACCTTTTTTTTTTCCCTTTTTTTTTTTTTTTGCACACAAGTCTAGAATCCAAAATCCAGAGCATGTATGTCACTGCAGGTCAGTGGCTGAGACAGTGAGAGATGTGTTTTTGTAAAGCCTTTACCACTGATGTATTATTGTGTTTCCATAAGAATAAAACCTTTCAGCATCATCAAGTGTTTGACTGTGTGACTGTTTTATTATAGAACTGCTAACATTGAGCAGAACACCATTTATAACTTAGACTATACTATATATATATATATGGTTAATGACATCATTTATAATTGGAATATAAAAACATGTAGTCCAGAGAACTGACTACCTGTAATCAGTTCAAGCTATTATACAGGCAGGGAAGCTCACTGAGCTGAATGCTGGGATACATGTGTGATTTATTGACAATGATAGAGAATAACAGTGATTTAGTGCTGAGGGACTCTCATGTGCTGCATCATAAACTGGGTGGATGTAGAGTGTGTGTTTGTAATACTAATGACGTGTGCTTATGTTTTGTCAATTTTCTCATTGTAAGTTGTAAATGAATCACACCAACTTCAATTTTAAAGCAAACAAAGTGCAAACAAAACTTGACAATTTATCTGCAAACTGGACTTTTTACATTACAATAAATTTACATTTCAGCTTGTTTCTAATGAAAATGAACATTTCCATAATTCTTTGGGATTCTGAGAAATCTGTCTAGTTAAACACAATTATAATTTTGACAATTCAATTCAAATACAAAGTTTGCAGTTTGATTTAGATCAATCAATCAATCTTTATTTATATAGCACCAAAATCACAACAAAGCAGGTTCTAAACCGTCTCTTCGGGTTTAATTTTAAAGAGACCCAACATTCCCACATGAGCAACACTTGGTGACAGTGGCAAGAAAAAAACTCAATTTTAACAGGAAGAAACCTCAGAACCAGGCTCAAAGTGGGAGAACATCTGCCTCGACCGGTTGGGGTAGAGAGGAGAGAGAGGAAGAATAGGAGAGAGAGAGAAGCACATAGAAAATCAACATATAAGTTAGAAGTTAACCTGTTAAATAAAACTGTGCAACCCACTCTAGCCTCTAACTTTGGATCAGGATCATTTAAACTCTATGATTTCCTGTTGTTGTAAAATGTTAAAGTTACCTTTAAAATGACATCTGGGTTATGAACACTAACCTTTTTATTTTGGGCACATTATTTCCGCGCTTGTACATGAAAATGGGGGTGCCTGGTTAAAAGTTCATTTCACATTCAACTTATCATGATCATCTCAACAGTTTTTATTTTAAGGTTTTTTTGTAACTGTAATTACATATGCATGCACCATACCATATGCACCCAGGTGGATAAGACATTTCATATTTCATAATGGCAGCCATAACATTCCTGACTGTTCTGAGAGCTGTGTAAGCCACAGAATACAACCTTTTCACTTTTGAGTCCCATCAGTTATCATCATTGTGGGGAGATATGTGGGTGAGGAAAGTTTTCCACATGTGGTTTTCTTTGCTTTATTTACAATTTTTTAGTTTTTCCACCAAACTCACTGAAGCTCAGGTTTCCACTAAGATAAACAAAGATTGTGTGCTGCACCATGCCATCAAATGGAAATATTCTATGTGCCTGATGCATCATTTACCCACAAATTGTACCCAACAGATTTGGTATGTTTGTAAAATTTGCACCAGAAGTTTTGTGGGTTTGAACAGAGTTGGCTGCATAACAAGACTTTCCACCGACTGGGACTGAAGGGGTTAAAATAATTTAGCAGGATAAGGTTGTCCTCTCCCTTATCTCATCACAGCAGCATGACTGGATTTCCAACTGCCCCCTCGCTGGATAGTATCCCAGCATAGATATACCATAAACCTACACAATGGAGAGTGATGCTGACGAGGAGTTACTAATAACGCGAACACTACCAATAAAAACAGTGAAGTTTGTTTATCCACAGTCACTGTTTCTACAATTAAGTTGCTGTAGATATATTGCTGAGTTATTGCTACTATACAAGTCAGACTTTTGCAGTCAGGGCCCCTCAACTCTGGACCTCCCTGCCTGAAGACCCAAACCTGCACAATCACTGACATCTTCTAAATCACTTTCATCAATGCTAACCCACTGCCTTATTTCCACCATGTCTTATCTGGTTTATTAGTCTACTTCCAGTATTTTTTTTAAAAATCTTATATTATTGTTTTATTTTATTTTATTTTATTTTATTTTGTCCTGGTTAAATCATTTGCTGTTGTTTACCATTAAACTCCTGGTTTGGTATAAAGATAATAATATAAGTTTATTATTATTATTATTATTATTATAAGGGATGTGATCAGCACTAGCAAACATTCATTCTAATGTATTGTATTAAGAAGAAATGACAGGTATGGATAAAGAATAGCAGTGGGAGGGAGGGAGAAAATATAAGATCACCGTTTAGATCAGCTGTTCATGTGATCAGGGTTTATAATGTGGCATTGATAGACTGAGAGCTACCCACAGTGGATAGTGCGTGTTCACAGTGACAGTGCAGGACTGACCTGGAAGAAAAACATCTTTTGAACATTAACTCAGTGCAACATTCATCTTTGAGCCCAGCGGAACTTCCTGCAGCCTGCTGCCCGGACTGAAGCTGTGTGCACTGCTGGTGATCACTTCCACCATCTACTATACATCCATAAATACAGTTATTATTATCAGTGATTATATCAGTGTGTCTGGAAGTCCTAAGCGAGTGATCAGGAAGTCGTAGTTCAGACTGGACAACAGACTGGAAAGAGTCACATGATCGATGTCTTCTCTCCACTGAACTAACTGTGTGTGTGTGTGTGTGTGTGTGTGTGTGTGTGTGTGTGTGTGTGTGTGTGTGTGTGTGTGTGTGTGTGTGTGTGTGTGTGTGTGCGCGCGCGCGCACCGTGTGTCTCTGCAGCTGATTCTTCGGACCTCACCGATCATGGAGATTTCATTCGCAGGCAAACGAGCTCTGGTTACCGGAGCAGGAAAAGGTAATAAAACTACACACAAATACACAGATATATTCAGTGTGAACAGTGACACCATCAGGCTGCTGAGGGGAACACTGCAGGACCCCCACAGTCTGTAGGAAGTGGGGTACTATGGCTCCAGTCAGATTCCCCCACACCCAACCGAAAATTTAAATATTCAAATTGTAGTAATTAGTAGTAAGTGTGTGTGTGTGTGTGTGTGTGTGTGTGTGTGTGTGTGTGTGTGTGTGTGTGTGTGTGTGTGTGTGTGTGTGTGTGTGTGTGTGTGTTTTCTATATAAATGTAACTTCTCAAATACAGAACACTGTCTGTTATTCTCATCTCCTCACCAGTTAACTTCCACTTAGTTGTCTTGCAGTAAACTGTGTAAATCTAAGACCTCAGCTGACTTCAATTACATTTGTTGGCCATATATCATTTATATTCTATATAAACTCAGAGTCAATGAATTGTTATGTGGTGGACGGGTGTTGTGTTTCTCATTGGAGACCAATTTTTACCATGTTCCTCCAAAATACTTGAAAAAATGTAAATAAAAGTCTTTTATAAACATTAGTATGGCTTTTGTGAGAAAATCAAACTGTACGTACATGGCTTTGCTTCACCTGACAGATCAAATATCAGCAACACTACTTGTATCATATTTCTTGATCTATCAAAACCATTTGATACAATGAATCATGATAATAAGTACAGTGATATGTTTTTCTGTCATTCTCACAGTGATATTGTAGTGTGGAGTGCTCAGCGCTCTGTTCTTGGCTCACTATTATTCCACATAATTACACACAGAATCTTTCTTTCACATCTTCACTCCTCATCAGCTCCTTTATTGCAAGAAACTCAGCTTCTCATTTTTGATGAACTTTTTCTAAATATTGACTTTAAGTATGAAATACAATTACAAACAAATAAGATAAATAAAGAGGGAACTATTCCAGGTCTTATTTTGAAACTAACTCTCAGATTCACTCTGACTCAACTACACAATAATCTGACATGCAGAGGTCAATTCTCAATCAGATACAACTACTATTCTCATTGGGTTAAACATTCTTTGTGCCAACATATTTCATTTTGGTTTTATTATCCCATTTATTATAAATAGGGATCAAAACTTACTTATAATTTAAAGGTCTTTCTTTTATATTTATGTTTGTATATTATTTAGGTTGAAGTAATCAATAAACCTACTAGACTCTTAAGCCTATTAGATCATTTGTTTGTATTTGTTTAATTTCAACCTAATTAAACAAATAAATCAAATGATACAGGATCCTCTCCATCATGTTATGAAATGTTACATGTTGTCTGAATGTCAGCAGTTGAATAAATGACAGTAAATACTAGATAATATAAATTGGAATCATTTAGTTTTATTCAATCAATAAATAAGTAAACAAGATTATGAATCTGAGATATTCATAATAGATATTTAAAACAAATGGGATAATAACATAACACCAAAATTAAAGCCTTTTTAAATATGTAGGCAAGTTTAGTCAAGTTTAAATGCTTGATGGTTTTTAATACTCCATGCTGCATTTTGATGGGTAAATAAGTTGTGATACAATCCTAATCATTTAAATGAATCGATTTAATTAAAAATGTGGCGATTGAAATAGAAAATAAACATTTTTATAACCTACAAAATGTCTTTAATCATCCAGAATGTATTATTGAACAACAGAATCCAGTTAATCGTTCATCTTGAGCCTCACTCATGAAGAAGAGACGATCGCACTCATCCCCCAAACTAAGATCAACACAGTCCAACGCAGTGAGAAAATGGAATAAAAACGCTTTGTTCCTGGAATGCAGTGTGGCAAAGCGTGAGACATGTGTGGAATGTGTGTGTGAGTGTGTGTGTGTGTGTGTGTCAGCTCTGGTGTCACAGCAGCAGCTCCGCTCTGTAATAAGTCTTTGTGTTTATGGATGTTTTGTGCGGCAGGGATCGGCAGGGCTACGGCTCTGGCTCTGGCACGCTGCGGGGCAAAGGTCACGGCGGTCACGCGCACGCAGGCCGACCTGAGCAGTCTGGTGCAGGAGGTACACACACACACACACACACACACACACAATAACCCATCTGAAGGGTCTCTGTACCTGACCTCTGACCCCTGCACCCCCTCCTCTGTTTGATCTGTCATTCCATCTCTCCACTCATTATCATCTGAGGTGTCAACTTTACTCTAAACCCCACTGCTCTGCTCATATTCTTCCTCTATTGTTGTCTCTCCTCCTCCTCCTCCTCCTCCTCTTCGGTGTACTTAAACACTGCATGAATCAGCTTGAAGAGGTTTTCACAAATATGTTGAACCTCTGTATATCCTCATCATGTGTCCCTGCATGTTTGTCCCAATGCCTAAACAGTCAGCTATCACATGCTTGAACGAGAGAGATTTTCTACAAGTGATTAAGATAAGATAAGATATTCCTTTATTAGTCCCACAGTGGGTAATTAACATTATTGCAGCAGCAAGTGGACAGTAAGAAAATAGAAGATCATCAATAAAAAAGAATAAAGAACAATAAATACTAAGTAAGTACACAAACAATAAAACAAACAACATTGGTATTAAAAAAAAAATAGTAAAAATATAGTAACATTATGTACAAAGTAATAATGGTGTCAAATGATAATATACCTGAGTTCATATTGTAAATAAAAACATGCGCGCGCACACACACACACACACACACACACACACACACACACACACACACACACACACACACACACACACACACACACACACACACACACACACAACAACAGGACTACTGCTGACAGGAAATGATTGTGTGTGACTCCACATGATCACTGTAGAATGGATCAATACTGCTTGTCTATCAAAGTCTATATAATCCAAACTATTATCTCCACCTGTGTGGCTATGGCATCCTCTCACAGTGTCCCTCCATCACCCCGGTGTGTGTGGACCTGGCAGACTGGGGGGCCACAGAGGCTTCCCTGAAGGACATTGGTCCCATTGATCTGCTGGTGAATAATGCCGCCTGCGCCAACCTGCAGCCGTTTCTGGAGGTCACACCCGACCAGTTTGATCAGTAAGACAAATATAATATACACACCTGCACCCCTCAGTACAATGAATGGTTAGCATTGTTTGCTAAGCTGTCTTCACTGAGGCCTGAGACAGGATGAAATAAATCCTAAACAACTCTGTCCTAAGGTGTCTTTCATCTCCAGGTCATTCAATGTGAATGTGAAAGCTGTGCTGCATGTGTCCCAGGTAAAATAATGTAACCATAATCATATCACTACACCCGCATGTTGTGTATTCTTGACGTTTGCTGATCACACAAAGTTCTTTGTCAGATTGTGGCAGGTGGTATGAAGGCCAGAGGATCAGGAGGCTCCGTGGTCAACGTGTCCAGCCAGGCGTCACAGTGTGCTCTCAGAGATCACACTGTCTACTGTAAGTAACAGAGGAACAGCTGTGTGCCAACATTCACCTGCTCCACTTTCTAGCTTTTTCTGGAGATTTCAACCATATCTCATAATCTTTATAAGCAAATGCAGTTTGTGCCTCTGTTTACAGACAGTTTCTAGATGTGAATCTTCTCCTTGAGCTTTCCCTGGTCATCTATTGACTCCTTTGCAATGACCTTTGACTTCTTCCCAGTGGCTGCTGTGACTAGTTTTTGCTGCTCATTCAGTCTCTTGGCCAAGGTCTTTACTTTTTAACTGACTGTCACATGTGGTGCCATACTCCATTCCAGTCTTCTTATTATTAAAGCACTCAGCAGTTTCACAGGTTTTCAAGTCTGTCTTAAAACAGTAGTCGGGTACCAAAAGAAACAATGAATAGCAGGGTGAAAGTGTCAGTATTAGACAGTGCAGGATACGTTTTGGGGTGTCAGTAATCATGAGACATAAAGAAGTTGAAGCTGATGACATGTTGGATTCAGTGTGAATGTATTACTCCTGTCCAACAGCACAGAGGTTGTGACAGAACCTCCATAGAAGTTTGTCTTAATGTCAATTAATAATATCCTTCTATTGAAGGCACTGAATAGCCTCTTTAACCAGGTGTGTCCCACTGTGCTCAGGGTTGGGTACTACAGAGTATTGGTTCACGTCAAATCAAACGGTGCCAAGTTTCGGTACATTCACGCGCATCATTCTGGAGTGGAACACACGAGCTGGGCTCATGCCTGAGTGGAATGTTGTCTCTTTAACACTAGAACGGTTTGAGTTTTTATAATGTTAATAACTCAAGCCTGTCAGTCGGTCACTTTTCCTAAATATGTATCTTTGATGTTTTCTGAAGCCCATAAGATGCTTAAAATAATACACAAACCATTTCTGAGCATTTACACCTCCGACGGCCGCCGCAGTCATACAGACCTCAGTTCCCTTATTACACATTAATGTCGCCTATGATAAGCTTCTCCATTTCACGTGGGAGTTTTTTGTTGCTCTCTGTGATTCATGCGTCTGTGATATTTTCCATCTGTTTTTGTTTCCATTTGATATTACATAGAGAGACGCTTTCTAACAGTATGAACACCAGCAGCTACTGACCTGAGAGAGCCTCACTATGTCCAGATGCAGGTTGATTATAACAAAGCAGCCAAACTACACAATAACACAAATGTGTAGACCCATCTCTGAAAACCAACATATCATTTAAAAAACAGAATATTTCTACAAAGTAAATATCTATAACCTTTTGTCCATTAGAACGGCAGAAGAATGATGATGAAGAATGATGATGAAGAAATAATCCAATTTTATGTTGATGTGTGACCTTAATCTCCTGTAAAGGAGATTATTCTTATTTCTAGCATTATTATTATCATTATTGTTATTGTGTCTCCTAGTGCCATAGGCGGATTGCAGCAACGTCAATAAAAATCCTGCAATGTGCCTAATGAAATAAACGATATAATATAGGCTGAGGTAAGAAGGGACGGGAGAAATGCAGCATATCAATGCACATAAAAAAAACAGATGCAGAAAATCAAACTAGCATGGACACAGAGCATGTTTAGTAACTTCAAACTAATTATTATTATTATCAAAGTATTATGGTGCATGTATTCATTCTGGTCTTCAGGTGACAGCTCTTTATATTGTCATGATCTTTTCCTCCGCCGGTGTTATGTCGAAGTTGGTTCCCCTCTCAAATAATGTCCCCCTTCTTTCAAAATGGTGATTCTCATAACACCACATCCGCGGTTGAAGTCAGGTTATGGTTAGGGTGAGCTGGTTGGGGTTAAGGTGAAAGTTAAAAGCACACCAGAAGAAGACTGGTTGGGGTTATATTGGAGAAGGAGGAACTCATATCGACGGGGGAACAGACTTAGACATAACACTGGTGTTCAGGACTTCAGGACTTACTTTCAATAGCTGCCACAGTGGTAGCTTTTACACCTACAGATGACTAACCTACTAGCTGTTAATGAACCCAACCTTCTAGATGGTTGAGATATTTTGATTTAGCTTCAGGCATTACAGATTCAGAGTAAAGTACTGAAGTGAAGTACCATTAAGTACCGATACCGAACACCAGGTAGCGGTACCGGTATCAGTTCAAATGTGAAAGATACCCAACCCTAGCTCTGATACACTCCCTCTCATGATGTCTCAACAGGCATTTTGAATCATCAGTATATAAGTGTAGGTTTCAGGACAGGCACTTAGTTTGATCTGCCTCCACTGATGTTCCATACTTTATTCACATGATGACAATTCATCAGCCCACACCTTCATTCACACATGAAAACAGTCAAACTAGCGTTCACAAAGCCAAGAGGGAAGTTTCACACATGAGAAAAGTTTCTCCAGTGCCTGAATAAAAATGATGATGATGATGATCCTGTCCTTTTGTCTATGTCTTCATCTCCTTTAGGTGCCACTAAAGCAGCACTGGACATGCTGACTAAAGTCATGGCCCTGGAGCTGGGACCCCATCAGGTCAGATAGAGAGGGAACTTCCTTTGATAGTAAACATCATCCTGTCTTATCAAACCTGTTACTGTTAATACTTTGAATAATACGAATAATAATAGATTATATTTTTAATAGAATTAATGGAGTTATGTAGAACTGAATATTAAACAATCAATGTGTCAATTAGTGTGTCTGTTTCCTCTGTTAAATCATCTTAAAGTGATGGAATGTTTAACAGAATGGATCTTATCAGCGCTGTCACTGTTTGAATGTTGTAATTGTTTTAAGTGACTGTTTCAGTGTTGTGTTCTGCTCAGATTCGGGTGAACAGTGTGAACCCCACGGTGGTGATGACTGAGATGGGTCGCATAGGCTGGAGTGACCCCGAAAAAGCCAAGGGCATGAAGTCCCGCATCCCCCTGGGTCGCTTTGCAGGTCTGTCACACACGGCACAAGATAAATACATTCATTCATTTTTATTCTTCCATTCTGTAATACATGGGAAATATGCTTATCCACTTTCTCCCTGAGAGTTAATATGCAGGTGCAACCAGCTGCTGGTTAGCTTAGCTTAGCACAAAGACAGAGAACAGGGAAGCAGCTAGCCTGGCTCTGTTATTTATTTATGGTGCTCTTTAACAATAAGCTCAGTATAGGTAGCACTAAAAAAAAATCATACAAAGACACAAACACTAATTAAATAGCTATCAGCATTTTGGTCCGCAGAAATTCATTCTATCTTTATATTATATACAGCACACAGTTGAGCACTTTATTAAGAACACCTGTGCAATATAATACAATCCATTACAACAGCTCTGCCAAAACCGGGGTCGGCTGCGTATGTGGCATGTGCTCTAACCGCTCGACCACCTGCACGCCCCAAAATGTTTCTTTTACAAACTATTGAGAACAGTGACTCCTTTTAAGTCTTCTTACTTCCAGGTTTGTTTCTATTGTGCTAAAACCTGTGCTCACTGACTGCTAACCTGCACTACAGCCTGAGAGGATGCACACAAAGACTAGATGCTGGAAAAACTGCTGTTTGTTGAAATGGTTTCAGCACTTAAGCCCAGTACAACCGCTTTGTATAGGGACCTATAGGGTGGGCTCGCACTGCTCAGCCTCCTCAGGGAGTTCATATCAGGGTGCTGAAAAGGAGGCTGAAGGTTGATTCAGATTCAGGAATGTGGATTCCATCCCTGTTGTGGAACAATGGACCAGCTGTTCACCCCTTGCCTGCCTCTCCGGTCTATATGTTTTGTGGACTTGGGTGGGCCTCGTTGTGTCCTCTTTTAAAAGCTGTGTCCTCTCTGCACTGACGTCTAGCATGTACTTGGTCATTGTTGCACCAAGCCATCGCCATCAATTCTCTTCATGGTTTTCTTTGACAGCCGTTATCTGGAGGCAGAGCTACAGAGTGCAATCATATCTTTTTACCAGCGTGGGTATAACATGTCAGTTTAGTTCTTGTGCACGTACAGTGTCTGGATTTTGAAGGCAAAATCACATCTCATGCAGTGTACACACACACACACACACACACACACACACACACACACACACACACACACACACACACACACACACACACACTTTCTAAACTTGCTAACCTGCTGTAGGTGTTAACTGACATCCCTGTGTGTGTGTGTGTGTGTGTGTGTGTGTGTGTGTGTGCGTGCGTGCAGAGGTGGAAGACGTGGTGAACAGTATTTTATTCCTGCTGAGTGATAAGAGCAACATGACAAACGGAGTCAGTCTGCCAGTGGACGGAGGCTTCCTGAGCTGTTAACCAACAGTGTCCTCAGCACGCCGCCCATCTGTTCAGAGCTCCTGTCTCATGACTGTTATTCACTCAATAAACTCACACACTGCACAACCAGAGTGTAGTTTTGTTGTGTTATTTGCATTTTTCTCCACTTGTCTTTGCCATTTATTGGAAAGCATTTTGAATAGTGTCAGTAAAGTTTACACAGGGAGTAATATGCCTGCAGGTGAGGTTAGGAACAACCTGTGCAGTGATGGTAAACAGGTTTATTTTAGAATATATGCATTGTTGGTAAAGCCTGAGTCTTAAGGTGCTGTCATTTATTATTGCTAGATGTATTTCACTGTTAATACTGTTCTTTCTAGTAAACAATGTCCGGATTTAATTTAGGTTTAATTTAACTGGAGTTTGTTTCTGACTACAAAACAAATCAGTAGAACTATGTTTGCTTTGATCAGAGTCCACAGACTGAGGTAACCTGCAGATAGCCAGTGTGACCTATTTTAATAGTTTGTTTCAAGCAAACTGCATTAAAGTTAGACTGAAATTTTTGGATACCATTAAACAACAGTGTCCACAATAAAAGATCCTTAATCTTAATTTAATTCCTCATCTTTATCATTTGATTTGGTACATATAATTTATTCATTTTTCATGTAATTTTCTATATAATTTAATCATTTAAATTAAATGTAATTATTGAATTGTATTTAATTGTAATGAATTAAATCTAAATTCACTTTATTTCATTTATTTTAATTGAAATGAATGTGGTTTGATTTGAAATAATGATTTAATTGAATTGTAATTTCATGTCATTTAAATTTCCTTTTATTTGAACTTATTTGACTTGACCTGCAGTATAATGATTAATGTTTCACTTCACATTCTCTCATTTAGACCTGTCACCTGTCAGCCAATCACTGTAGACACAATGATTACATTCATTCATTCATGAAGCATGATGTCATCCATAGCAACAGGGTCAACCTTCTCTTAGCTTTGGAATTCTTTCAGCTCTCAGCAGCTCTTATCTGGGAACATTTAGCTGAGAACTTGTATTTGTATTTAGGAGTAAGATAAGATCCTCCTGGTCTTATGTTGTCTGGATGGAGAAACATCACTAAAATGCTTGTTTTGTTTTCATAAATAAAATAAAGGCTTCATAAATCTGACAGTGGGTTAAGACTTAAACACAAGTTCTCTCTTGTTGTAATTATATGTGGAGAATATCATCTCATTGATATTACCCTTAAGCACTCCTTTAACCTCCAAACAGGAAGCTGCAAGATGAAACATTTACTTGTTAGGAAAAAGTCTAAATGTTACAATTTTCTAAAGTCACAGGTGATGTCTTCACATTGCTTCAGTTATCTAACTGTCTAAAACACAAATATTCATTTTAACATCACACAAGGCAAAGAAAGGCAGGAAACCACTTCATTGAAGAAGTTGAACTAGAGAGTCATTTTACACTAGTCATGTTGTTCAAAGAATGATTAAAATAGGAGATGATTCATCTTTTGTTGGTTGACTATTCTTTAAATGGACTAATGGCCTCCTCTGTAAAGGACACATCTATCTAAATTAAGCTGTAATCTACCAATTATTGTTCTTCCTTCCAGTACTGTTAATGTGAAACATTCTACTAAAAGCAACAATGACCATTTCCTCCTTTATTGAATTGTATTTGCTCAGTTTGATTTCATTACTGAGCAGTCATAGTTCTATCTGTGTATGTCTGTCTTTGTATGCCTGTATTGTAACTCTTCATGTTTAAAGAGAAGTAGTATAGTGTAGTATAGTGTAATGTAGGTAATATAGTGTAGTGCATTAGAGTGTAGTGTAGTATAGTCTATTGTAGTGTAGTATAGTATAGCATAGTATAGTATAGAATGTAATATAGTATAGTATAGAATGTAGTATAGCATAATATAGTGTAGTATAGTATGTTATATAGTATAGTATAGAATGTAGTATAGCATAGTATAGTGTAGTATAGTGTGTAATGTAGTGTAGTGTAGTATGTTATATAGTATAGTATAGAATGTAGTATAGCATAGTATAGTGTAGTGTAGTATAGTGTGTAATGTAGTGTAGTGTAGTATGTTATATAGTATAGTATAGAATGTAGTATAACATAGTATAGTGTAGTGTAGTATAGTGTGTAATGTAGTGTAGTGTAGTATAGTCTATTGTAGTGTAGTATAGTATAGCATAGTATAGTATAGAATGTAATATAGTATAGTATAGAATGTAGTATAGCATAATATAGTGTAGTATAGTATGTTATATAGTATAGTATAGAATGTAGTATAGCATAGTATAGTGTAGTATAGTGTGTAATGTAGTGTAGTGTAGTATGTTATATAGTATAGTATAGAATGTAGTATAGCATAGTATAGTGTAGTATAGTGTGTAATGTAGTGTAGTGTAGTATGTTATATAGTATAGTATAGAATGTAGTATAGCATAGTATAGTGTAGTGTAGTATAGTGTGTAATGTAGTGTAGTGTAGTATGTTATATAGTATAGTATAGAATGTAGTATAACATAGTATAGTGTAGTGTAGTATAGTGTGTAATGTAGTGTAGTGTAGTATAGTCTATTGTAGTGTAGTATAGTATAGCATAGTATAGTATAGAATGTAATATAGTATAGTATAGAATGTAGTATAGCATAATATAGTGTAGTATAGTATGTTATATAGTATAGTATAGAATGTAGTATAGCATAGTATAGTGTAGTGTAGTATAGTGTGTAATGTAGTGTAGTGTAGTATAGTGTGTAATGTAGTGTAGTGTAGTATGTTATATAGTATAGTATAGAATATAGTATAGCATAGTATAGTGTAGTATAGTTTAGTGTGTAATGTAGTGTAGTATAGTGTAGTATAGTATGTTATATAGTATAGTATAGTATAGAATGTAGTATAGCATACAGTAGTATAGTGTCTAATGTAGTGTAGTGTAGTATAGTATGTTATATAGTATAGTATAGTATAGTATAGAATGTAGTATAGCATACAGTAGTATAGTGTGTAATGTAGTGTAGTGTAGTGTAGTGTAGTGTAGTATAGTGTAGTGTAGTATAGTGTGTAATGTAGTGTAGTGTAGTATAGTGTGTAATGTAGTGTAGTATAGTGTGTAATGTAGTGTAGTATAGTGTGTAATGTAGTGTAGTATAGTGTGTAATGTAGTGTAGTATAGTGTGTAATGTAATGTAGTGTAGTGTAATATAGTGTGTAATGTAGTGTAGTATAGTGTAGTGTAGTGTAGTATAGTGTGTAATGTAGTGTAGTGTAGTGTAGTATAGTGTGTAATGTAATGTAGTGTAGTGGAGAATAAACCATGACAAAGAGCAGAGTAACTTACATATACATTTGTATTTAGTATACAAAAAATTGAAATATTTCACCACACAGACATGTGAAGTAATAAAAAATAAGACAAACAGTTGGAACAAGTATACAAGTCATCTTACATTACATACGTACATGGCCAATGCATTTCATCATACAACCTCTCCTAAGAATTACAGTGGGTCAAATAACCAGAGAACTTCCATGCAATAGTAGATTAGAATTTTTTGCTGCGTTTCTCAGCTACATTTCGACACCTTAGCTAGGCAGGACCACACAACATTATTCAACCACACAGTTTGCTATGCCAACCAAAGACAGCGTGACAGAGTGGACTGCAGTGCTGCGTCTCGCCACACGAGGGAGACAGACACACTGCAGTCCTGCAACCATACAGAAATGCATTTCATAAAGGTGCAATCTGCACTGTTTGTCACAACAGACAAACTCGACAAAGATTGGCCCCTTTATTGTACACTGTTAGCAACACTTCTAACTTCAACATGAGTGACTATAATCCCTTTAGTTTGAATTGTTTTAGAGTTTTAAAAGCTAAATATTCAGGTACATGTAGATAGATATTCATAACGCATTCCTTTTCTAAGGATTATTCTGTACATCACTAGATGTCATTTATCTTTCTTAATGTTGACAAATTGTTGAAAAGTCTCGTGTATTACTACAGTACAATATGAAATAGTACCAAAAAACTTGACACTAAAAAACTTGGCTTAAAACAATACTGTCTTTTATGCACTACCCCAAACTGTCAAACAGCTCTGTCTCAGCGATACCAGCTCACACACACACACACACACACACACACACACACACACACACACACACACACACACACACACACACACACACACACACACACACACACACACACACACACACACACACACACACACACACACACACACACACACACACACACACACACACACACACACACACACACACACACACACAGAGAGAGACAAGATCTAAACAATGGGATAAATTAAGACAGAATATTTTAAGACCCATGCAAGCTCCTCCACACTCAGAGGCAGAACTCAGGCAGCAAGGTTTTACAGCCCCCATGTTTGGCATGCTCGTCTGTCACATGTTCACAGTTAGATGAAGTTACCCAAAGACACTTGACTAACATCAGATGTGTGACTACAGTAAGTCTCAACAAAGAACACATTCGTGTTGGAGGAACACATTAAAAAGTGAAACAATTTCAGGTAATTTGACAAATCAGTGTTAACTGGAGGTCCACTTACTCGCTTTTTCTGTAGCTTTCACCCGAGTCATCTGAGTTACTTTCGACTGCTATTTCAACACTACATTGAGTCTCTGCCATATAATCCTATCATCCTATCATTTGAAAGGAAATGTCTACTTTGTTATTACTTGTTTTTTTTAATATTCATTGTTTTGGCCATCATCATTGGTACTAATAACATTGTACTCACAGTTCATCCACATGATCTAAACCACTCTAACTCAATGTCAAACTGAAAGATAGCACACCTGAAATGTTTCTAATAATCTTTCTTTGCACAACAGAACTGTATAAATTGCATGTTGTATGCAATTACTGATGATAATAAAAAAAAGTTCAGTGTACAACAGTAAGATTGCAAAACAATATTACCATTCACCAAGGCTGGATTAACCTACCAGGTGGCCCAGGGGCAAAAAAATGAGCTACTTCACGTCTTTTGTGTTTTTCTACACTAATATATTACCCGGCCCTAGATTTTTCTGTGTGGTAATTTGAAACAACGATTTGGGATCATAATAGCAAAATGACTCAGGTAATAAAGCTACCTTAAAGTTCTCATTTCAGTCGATACTGTCAGGTTCAGATTAACCTGCTGCAGCCCCAGGGCAAAAAAGTCAGCTCTGGGAACCTATTTCTGTACTTCTATTGGTTAGAGTTGTTACAAGTGTATTGAAGAAGAGGCATAATATCAACACATATATTACAGGTAATATTAACAGGTGTTAACTCAGAGCCAGAGGTGGCTTTTCCATTATATTCCAGTACATATGAATCAGTGAATTAAATAAGCACAGACTTCTAACACTGCTCCTGTTTGTTTCCCTGTCAGACTTTGTTGTTAAAATGTTTCGCCACATTTCCAGATCCCAGCAATGAATGTAGTGAATACAATGTTATTATTACTAATAGGAAATACCCAGCTCTAATAAAACAGAATTTACAACATATTGCTCTCTTTTCTAACAGAAGGGCCACATTATTTACTTGTTCAGACAGTAGTGGTTTCACTGTCACTGTGGACAGATGTCAGTGTGACGTTTTGTTTCACCATGCTGATCTTAAATCAGAAGCTGAGGGTAACTTCAGACCTGAAAGGCATATTCACAGTTCACTTTCTAGCTAGTCAACACTGCATTAATTCAAGCAAGCATGGCTGAGAAAGAAGGGATGTTGACGAGTAATAGAAACCTTTTTTCAGCCCTCTTGGCAACTTGACATGTTTCTATGAGTACAAAGTAGGTGGACAGTAAATGTCTTTCACAGAGAACCTATGATCCTATTTAGTAATGGTAAAAAAATCAGATTAAATATTGGTCTTGTTACCAATATCGCTTTGAAAAAACATCAATATAAAGAAAGCAATCTCAGCAGTGCACACTCACTCTCGCTAGTTTTTCTCTCATCCTCTCAGAGAAGTAGTGGTTGTTGTTCATGGTGATGTAGTGTAGTGTTTCAGCAGTGTTTCCTCCTCAGAACATGGTGCACCTCTTCCCCCTCTTCTTCACTGGCGGAGGGCAGAGCACGGCTCGGATGGCCTCGTCGAACACCGTCTTCAGGCCTCGCTGGGTCAACGCGGAACACTCCAGGTACTTCACAGCACCTGAAGACCAGGAGGAAGGCATGATGGGAAACATATCTCTCAGTGATACTGCTTGTCGTGTTCAAGTACAGCAACGGCTTTGGAAGTTTAAATGGAGACAGTTAATATAAGCATTCATCAATCACAGGGCCTCAGGATGCTCCAAACAAAGTGGATTCTTTACTAGCACCTCCTCACCCTAAAACTGCTCTGGTGTCAGAATTGAGGGAGCTTCATTTGTAACTCTGTAGAGACTCTGGAACTTTTTCCTGACAAACTTTAATAACTTTATTAACATATCCATCCAACCAGAACTACCTGAGCACAGGTCTTGGTGTTGGTTTCTGTAAAGACACAATAGCACCAAACCATAGACTACATATAAAGATAGACACGGTGAGATGTGTTGTCACCTGGTTTGAATGTTGAACTTTCTACAGAGTTGAACTTTCTGGTTGGCACCATCTTTTCAATCAAGTAACATTAAACTTTTTGAAATATTGTGACAGAGCAGCAGGTCAACCAACTGTCAATCACAGCTGATAATCAAATGCCCACCAGGCAGATGTAAAGGCTACTATAAGTCTAATCTTATTAACGGAGCAACAATTTTAAAAAATGACCAGTACACTACACTTATTAGAGGGACTGAGCTCAGAGATTGAGACCAGAATGACTCAATGAAAAATATGATTATTTCTAGCCCTTTACTTTGTATCCTGTGTGGTCGTGCGAGATCCCCGCACAGCACATCTAGAGATCTGTGCGGGGATCTCGTGCGACCACACATGATTTCGACGATGTTAACAGCTTTAGCAGTAGCAGCAGAGTAAAAGCCATCAGGTAAGTGTTATTTTAATAAACTCCTGGTGTACTTACAAACTTTCCAAAGCATGGATTTATGAGTAAAGACCCTATTTGTACTACTGTAGAACTTTGATAACAACCCAGGCATTATTAGTGGAGTAATTTACGAGATACACTGGTGGGTCCGTTAGCACCTGTACTAAGCCATTCAGCTGATGGCTCTAACTCCACCAGTTTGTGACAAAATGAAAAAGAAGGGGAGCGGGTGGTTAGATAGACGTCATGGTGCATATGACGCTAAATTATGAAATTACGCCGAACCATCGCTTTAATGTTGTGTGCCATCTCTACCACTCAGTTTAGTTGCGTAATGCTACAAAAATCCACTAGATGTCACTTAGTCTTTCAGTAAGTTGACTCCAGACATAAAGATGCATTTTGGTGGAATTTTCGAAAATACAGAAACTTTTTTCAACATATTATAGTTTCAGAGGTCTCACTGAGCAGAATGATCTAAGTTGATGCAACAAAAAGAAGTCTAATAATAGTCAAATCATTTTTTTAAAATGTGCTATACCAAAAATAAAAATCTCTGATCATTCATTTTTCTCTGATCATTCTTTTTTAAAATGATACGATACGATTTGATTTTTTCTACATGTTTTTGGTATTTGTAAATGTATTTCATACTTTTACCATGTAGGGACTTCTCAACCACTTGGTAGAGATCTATATCTTAATAACTATGGGGTCTGTTTAAAAAAAAAGATTTTTGTTATGATTGACCCAAGTAGCCCTTCACACGTCTCTTAATGTACAGACTAAACAAAGAAGACACATTAATCAGTGAACTTTAGAGCTGTTAGCCAGCTTTTTTCTCTATCAACAGAACCAGGCTAGCTGTTTCCCTCTGCTTACAGTCTTTATACTAAGCTAGGCTAACTACCTCCTTTTATCATTTCATGCTCATAAATAAAGTGTTACTTTAAAAGAGGAAGTATTCTACACATTTCCATGTCTTCATTCATATTCTTTGGCTCTACTGGAATATATTTGCATGATTTACAGTTAAAAACACATTAATAGCAATATACTGCCTTAAAGTTTAAAACTCTATTTTTATTCCTTTTTTTTTTTACTGTGCTTATTTTTATTTAGTAAAGTACGATCTGTATTCACACATGTTTGTAGGTTATGTGTGTTTTTGGTCATTGTGTCATTTATGTGATAGCTGCACTTTGGGGATAAATAAAGTACTATCCATCCATCCATCCATCCATCCATCCATCCATCCATCTCATACTATGTGAAACAGGCCGTTTTAGCTCCTGTCTCTTTAAGGCCCCCCTCCTGATGAGCCCACTCTGTTCTGATTGGGCCTCTCGAGAGGTTATCTCAATAAACCATGAAAGAAACTAAATATAGTAGTAGGATTTCACTACTTTTTTGTACATGTTAGAGTTAAAATCCGATCTGAAATATGAGTGTGGAGAATGAAAACATTAGCAACAACCATAGCAACCAAGGCTAGGGAATGGATGCATTATGGGCATGTGCAAGAACAGGTTGAAGCCTTGACTTTTGACTTGAAGGGAGCATTTCTACATATAGTACATTCACCTCAAGCTTTGGAACTTTGACCATGTTTAGCACAGATCTCTGACATCAGAACAGATATAAGTAACAGAAAACCACAAAAAGTGGAATATACCCCCTTTAAGTTGTTTTGTTTGCTTGCCTTTTCTTACTGGATGGGGTTCCTTGATCAATCTCTGCTTAAATGTGAACACAGCAGATGTCTGGCAACCTTACAGTATGACCGAGTAATATTGGCTTCCTGAATCATCTTCATTGACTTGATTTGCAATAATAACTCCTTACATTTGATCTCATTGATTGTCAGGCTAATCACGTCATGTGTAGCAAAATAAAGTGTAATAAGTGATTGAATCTTCATAGAAGACATATCCAGTGGTGCACATTGGTACACTCAGCCTCACCAATCTCTCTTGCCATGGCCAGGCCCTGCGGGTAGGTGATGGGGGAGAGCTTCTTGTCCCGCAGCCTCTCGATGGTGTCCTTGTCATCTCGCAGATCCAGTTTGGTGCCCACCAGGATGATGGGTGTGTTGGGGCAATGGTGTCTCACCTCAGGGTACCACTACGGCCCCACGCACACACACACACACACAATTTGCATATACAAAGGACAGAGTCAGTGAGAAAGGAGAAAGAGAACAGTTAGCTGGATGCATGGGTAGAGCGTCGAGCGCCTTTCCACGATGACATTCAACAGATTCCATGAGTAGTAGAAATAGAAAAAGCTGTTTGTAATAGAACGGTTTGAATGGAAGCATAACTGTATGAACACAAAACATCCTCAGGCAAAGCAACCTCCAATAAACATCACATGATGAGAGAATCCCTTCAGACGAGAAGCACCCAGACTCTGCAGAGAGAGTGTGTGGACCATCAGAAAAGCGTGATTTCATATGTGAGCGTCTCATGATGCTCAGCAGATGAAACCACAGCAGGTCATCACGCTCACTCTGCACAGTGTTTGGACTCATTCAGACCTCACATTATAACCTCTCTCTGTACTTCATCCCATTAGGGAATCAGTTCAAATCTAAGAGGGTTCTAAGCTGAGGTCTGGATAGGTGGGGCAGCTGTGTGATAAGCCAGGTGGAGCCAAAGATGTGCCTCCTAGTGGTCAGACTCGGCATGGAGGGGGCAAAGGGAGGAGGGTCAGTCAGCGTACTGACCTTAGCTCGGACGTTCTCAAAGGAGGCCGGACTGACCAGGGAGAAGCATATCAAGAACACATCCTGGGAGAGAATCAGAAACATGGCTAGTTGAGAGCAACATCTGTGTATGTGTGTGTGTGTGTAGAAGAGTGTGTGTGTTTCCCTGTAACTACAAAAATGTTTCTTCTTAATTTTCAGTTGACACTTAAAGTCGAGTTATCTTACTATAACTAAAACTTGTTTATCACTACATGCTGATAAAGATGTATGTCACTAATATATCACTTAACCTTCATGTAAGTATAGATACATGTGTGTTTCTCCATGATACACAATGTAACCAACCTCATTTGGTCATTTAGTTTCATTTTACATATAAGGTACATGTAAAAATAATGTGTTATTTTTATTTTTCAGAGTTTTTTTGCGATCATTTGACATACAGAGCAGAGACAGGAAACTAGGGAGAGACATGCAACACAGGTCACCTGGCTGGAAGTCCAACTGTGGACATTGCATCCATAGGAGATAGTTTGTGGTGTCCAACCCATTTAAATGTAATGACTTATTGATTACACTATAACTAGTTTGAGTGTGTGTGTTTGTGTGTGTGTGCGTGTGTGTGTGTGTGTGTGGCTGGGGGAAAAGGTTTCTGAATACCGTCTGTGGGTAAGACAGTGGTCTGAGCCTATCGTAGTCCTCCTGTCCTGCTGTATCCCAAAGGCCCAGATTCACTGGTTTCCCATCCACCATCACATTGGCGGAGTAGTTGTCAAAGCTGCAGGAGGGTGGATACTTCACTTAGTGAAATGCAGTTACATGTACAGCAGGTGAATGTTCTTTATTTCCCTACATGAGTGCACTGAAGATAAACCAGAGCAAGTTTCTGTGTCAGAAGTAAGAAAACATCAAAATCACACCGACGTCTGTAACAATGTAAATGATGAGATCCAGCCTTAGAACAGAAATAACCTTACTCAATAATATATTGTCTTTCTTTTGGGAAATTTCAGTATTTTGCAACTTGGGTCTTGTCAAAATGTTGGCTATTCTGAATGTGGACATAATGCTAACTTTGGACCTCTGATCTTAGAAGAGATTTTTAGAATTGGGGCAAGTAGCATAAGCAAAGCTTTCCAAATAAACTTCAGTTTTACATAAAACATTTTAAACTATTGTCTCAGAATTCAACCAAGTAAACACAGGATGGATTAGCTGTTGTGGCTAACTTCATATCCATGCCACTGTTGTGCCTGTGAAAAATCATGGTAGTGTTTATATGCTAACAGAAAATCATTGTTAATTCATCTTTACCTCTGTTTAAATCGTAATGGGTTCTAATTATTATCTTCTACATCAAGTGCAGCAGAAGATATTTATTCATCCTCAAATATGGATAGTAAAGAACATGCTTGACTATTCCAGAAACACAGACAAATGGAATTCTTAATCAGTTACAAACAACTCATTGATTTATTGCATTACTCAGCCAACGACTGAAAATGATGACATATGAATATCAACTTTTGGCTCCTATTTTAAAGGAACACTCCCACCTTTGGGGAAACATGCATATTTTAACTCAGAACCAGTCAGATGGGAATTTATTTGATCTCTGTGCCTCCAACATGGAAAGGTCTGAGGCGTGTTGTCTTAGCTTAGCACAAAGACTGGAACCAAAGGGAAACCGTTAGCATGTGTCCTTTGATTAATATTACTGCTAACCGTACTGTATCTGTTTTAACTGTTTTCTATCACTGACTGCATGATCTTTCTGAAGGTAACTTTTAGGTGTCAGACACACACTTAAATATGTATACACCACCTGCTGCTAATCAACAATCAGTGACACCATCACCGAGTCAAAGGGTACACCTGAGTTTATTTAACTACATATTTCTTGTAATGTTGAGTCACAAATGTGGTTATGAGTTAAGATACTGACCATGAATGACTGGTGCTGTCATATAACATATATGTGAATGAATGTGAATGCATTTTAGTCATTGTAATGAACTCAGGTAAACCTTTTGATTGTTGATTGTGGCACTAATTGTAAATTGCCACCAGGTGGTGTATGTATGTTTAATTGTAGCCAAAATGTCAGCAATACATTCAAATCATTGGATCTTAGTGTGTGGTCATCATCTATTCAAATATGTACATTCACATTTATATTATTAAAGATGTTACTGGCATGTACAGAACCAGACAACCCATGATGATTCTAGAAACCAACGTCTTCCTAGAAAAGTAGAAAAAAAAAAGACGAAAAAAGGAATAAAAAAGAAAAAAAAGAAAATGATGTGCAGTAATCTAAGGCACATTATCACACATCACCATACTCATACTATGATAGTATACAGTATGTCATTTTATGTTACAAAATCAATATACATTGTGATTTTTTTTAATGGAAAATCAATTGGGAGGTTGTTTATATATAGTCTGATGCGTTTGAAACATGATGATTACTAAGCCATCGCCATGACAGCTGAGTAAACTCAATCCTCTGATAAAGACTGTAAAACATGGCTGAAAGCTGCAGGTGATATAAACAGGAAAGTGTTTTTAGTCAATCCAACAGACTAAATACCTGACAAACAAAGATTCATTCATTCAACCTTTATTTACACTCTAGAGAATCATTGAAGGAGACCACCATTAATTAATGAGAAGCTATTCAAATGTGCCGATTATGAAAGATATATGGATTAAAATTATTAAAATAAAATAAAATAATGTAAAAAAAAAAACAACTCTAAAAAGTCATTCTAAATATGTTAAAATATTTTAAAATGTAAGATAATGTACAGTTATGTTAAACAATTGTAAATATATTTTAGGAGGTTTAAGATCCAGTTTCTAAAATTAAACAACCAATATGAATGAATCAATTTTGAGGAGGGGCTGTAATTTGTTCCAGGAATATGTAATGTATAAAATATTTGTTTAATATATAAAAATCTAATTCTGCCATAAAGCAGTCCTGCTCATGAATCTGTAACATTGAATGGACTGAACTGGACTTATATGGACCATTCTACTGAATTAGTGCAAAGTCAGGGTTGGAATAATCCTGGAAAAAAGTTTCTTTTTCACAAATCTTTTTATGTGTGCAAATGATAGAATGATAGATCTAAAGTATACATTTCTAGTAATTGTACACTTAATCCTCATATTGTATTTTCAGAAAGTTTTAGAATATTTTTCCTTTCCCAAAATGTTTCACTACCGAAGCACACAACATATAGTATAATAAAAAGGGTTATCTTAACTTGTTAACTTTTTTGTTTATTTTTATCTTATTAATGTCATTTTTTGCAATTTTATTGAAAGGGTTTCAGAAGTAAAACAATAACAATTAAAATTTGAATAATATTTTGAGTGTAATTTTTGAAATTCATTGGATTTTGATAATGATTAGATTTCAGGATCCATTAGTTTTAATACACATTAAAGGGGCAGACATACTTCCTGATAGAAAATGTAGGTTTGTGGCTAAAATCAGTCCCAGTCCACAGACTAAAATGTTTCGGTAGAGACATAAAAATTGAGGACAGCATTTTTTTACATAAAATTTCCTGAATTACAAATTAAAAGTAAAATATATGTATTTGTTTGTACTTTACTTTCAAAAAGATCAAAAAGATCTTTTGAGAAACAACTATGAAAAAATTGGCAAAAATGATTTCAGTATCATTTTCACTGATTTACATTTAAGGGTTAGTGTTGGGGACGGCCACCTCGCCATAGAAAGTACCCAGAAATGATGATTTTATACATATTACATTTGTTTTTTTGTTGGGGGACAGCAGTTTGCACCAATGTGGTAGAATGGCCCATATAGCATTTTTCTTGTCTTTTTGACCCCTCAAAGCACTTTGAATTGGCCACAACAGAGTAACACCACCACAGATATATAACTGAGAGGTAGTGTGGTTTAAACTTAGCAAAATCTTGCCTGATTTATACCATCTCATCTCATCTCATCTCATATACTGCATGTTACCCGGCTCTAAAGGTTAGTATGGTGCTTTAACAGGAAACCACTGCTTACATCAAATAACAATGAGAGCGTGCATGTGCAGTGTATGGTTTACTTACACAGTGGGGATGTATTCACCAGGGAAGGCATTGGTGGTGTAGCTAATCAGCAGACAGGTCTTACCCACAGCCCTGAAGAACAGAGAGAGAGGAGACACAACACATGAGCACAGATTGATAATACAGCTGCATAGACATTTATACATCTGTACTGAAACTACATGTGTAGGACTGTATGTGTGAGTAGATACATGACTGTATGTGTGAGTAGATACATGACTGTATGTGTGAGTGTTCAGGCAGGCAGCTACTCTCTTTCACTAAGTGCCACACAGACACTGGCCTACATTCATGTTGCCGGAGGGACAAAGTAGCCCCCTATGATACCCCCCCCCCCCTCCTCTCCACTGCCCTCCACCCCTCTCCACTACACATACAAACACACACTCACTCACTTACAAACACAGGCACAACTTACCTCCCTCCTGCTCAAATACAGTACACACAACCCCCCCCCCCCTCCCCTACCACACTGTACTATACGAGCCACAGGATGCCCCACAGATTGGTGGTGGCATAGATGGGTATTGGCTGTGTGCTCATGCATGAAGTAACGGGCAATTTTGTGTGCATGTCTCCATAGACACAGCAAATGGTGGTGACACACAGTGCCAATATGTGTGAGGGTGCCATGAGACTGATTTGAGGTCAGTGGGTTTATGTGGCTCTGATGGAGAGCATGACAGACAGATTGAGGATGAGAAAGAGTACAGGCCTTAATACTAGCAGCTCCTATTCATCTGTTCATTTCTTACAGGGAAGAAGAACACCACACATTGTGTCTTTTTCTTATTAAATCAGCACTCAACTATAACACAGAACATGTTCATAACCAGAGCAGCACAGGCCAGGATATCCTGACTTTTAGTCCCTGTATTAGGTCAAACTAAAAACACCTGGATACTACACTTCCCATCATGCAATTCAGTTATGTCACTTGTCTACGGTGTGTTCATATTGAATACAAAGTGAATTCTTCCATGTGGCACCATTTCTTTATAATTCAATTCAGTGATGAAAACAGATGTGAGGTTGCAGTGGGTGAGGAGAATGACAGGAGTCTGAAGGAAAATCATAGAAAAAGGAGTTCCTGGTAAATTCTCAGATCCGTCAGTGTGACTTCTCACAGTGTGTTCAGACAGAGTGTGAAGAGAATTGTAAATGAGGCAAGTACACAGAAGAGGGGAAGTGGGTGCAAATAGAGGTGAATTTGCACCGGATGGCACAAACTGAGAAAAACTGTGGGTTGAGAATGGTTCAGCTTGTGTAAGGGCTGCAATTAAAGATTATTTGCATTATTAATTAACCTTCTGATTATTTTCTCTATTAATAAATGTGTCTATATAATGTCAGAAAATAGTGAAACTGTTATAGTGCCTGTTATAACTTCTTAGAGCCTACAGTGATGATTTCAAGTGTCTGATCCGTCAAACTTGAAAAATGACTAAAATGACTATTAGGATATCAAAATGAATGATTTGATCTATCGATTAATTGATTATTTGTTACAGGTCTAAACTTTGAAGGGATTTATAAATGCATTATATGAACAAAAGAGGACTCTGAAGGAAAATATCAGGATTAACTGGAGTTCCTGGAGACGTCTTATGTGTTGTCTCACTGAACACTGACTGAATGATTGCATACAATATCAAAAGATACACACAAGTGACTGAAAATAAATGCAAATTGACCCTGCAGAGTGTAGACACTTCAGTGAGAGTAGAAAACATTTCTACTGAAGCACAAAACAGACTTGTTATATATTTGGTACACCAACTGTTTGAGGGGAATAAACAAAGCTCAGCAGTCCAAATCTTACAAATACAGAGAAGCAAACATTCATTTCTGTCTAACCACACCTTCACACACACACTCACACACACCCACACACACACGCTCAGTGCATAACCTGCTAGCTGTTCGGTGCTGATTTCTTCTGCACATGCATGCTGACAGGGGGGGGGGGGGGGACTGAACACAGACTGCAAAATCACTCCACATGCAAAAATGCGCTTTATGATGAGTGCGACCACACCTTTAGACCCAGCCTGACTGTAAACACCCCCACCTCTGTCAAAACTCCTCACCTCCAGTCTGTAATGCAGGCTTTCTGTTACAAACATGTCGTCTCCAAAGCTAAGCTGACATAACCCTGATATGAGAAATGAAACCCTGACATAACACTGAGGATGTTTTTTTAAGACTTTAGAAAGCTTTGTGTTAAGTCTACGGAATGTCCCTTTAGGAGATGTTTTACCTTTGAGAATCCAGAACAATGTCTTCCTGCACATATCATCTGTGATATAAGCTACAGCACTGCTGTACTGTACTGTAGAAGAGGCTTAGTGTCAAACCCACATTAATTAATCCCACATTTATTTTGAAAAGGTTGAAGAATTCTGACAAAGCAGCATTATAAATTAAGAATTCAATGTAGATTTTTTTTAAATGTCTACACATATAATTTAATTTCTATACATTGACATTATGTTTTTTTCCCCCTGGCCTTAATCAACAACCAGGCCTGATATTAAGATGTAGCCCTCGTATTGACACATGCAGTAAGAAACGCTCAGTGAGAACAGAATGAGGGCAGCGGGGCCTGTTTGCTACTGACAGGGCCACAAATTCCTTAGCGTGCATCAGCACTTCAGCCTGCCTCCAGTGGCCTACGAGGCGTGTAGGTGTTCCCGCATATCATCCGGACGCTCGCCGCTCCCACAGCTACGATGAGCGGGAGGCCACGACGTGATCGACCCGAACACAACCACAAAGCAGAGGACCGTCGAGCATCCGCCAGCACACCGCACAAAACCAGGGCGACGACATATCGGTGAGCCCCAGCCCCTTTTCCTACATAGCATCCTCCCATCCATCCATCCATCCTTCCATCCATCCATCCGTGGACACATCACTGAATCACACAGGAGAAAAAAGAGCCGGAGCTGCGTTGTGTAAGGATGCTCTTACCCGTCGCCCACCACCACACATTTGATCGCTTGCATTACGACAGCCGCTGGAGGCTTTCAGGGAGCCGACGCTGGTGCTTGAATAGATCCGACAGTGTGTGCTGAGGTCTCGGATGAGAGCAGCGGGCCAGTCCGCTCAGCGATGGAGCCGCAGTGAAAGGGGTCGATGACGAGCTGTGTCGAGAGAGTCCGGAAAATACCGAGTTTGTTTAAAGCGACAGAGAGCGGACTAGATGAATCAGCAGCGGAAGAGGAAGGGGCTTCACTGTTTATACTTCCGGCTTCGTTTCAATTGTTTTCCTGAGGACATTATTACTATTAATATCATTCCATCACTCAAAGAAAAGAAAAAAAGATCACTTGTTAAGAATCACAAAAATGTAAAATATCTAAATAAAAAATATTGACAAAAATAAACGATGAAATCAGAAATAAACAAACAAATGAATAAATATGATGACATAATGAGTCCAAATGCCTACAATCTCAAAGGTCAGAACTGTAAAAAAGTATTAAATAACATATTACATTTTATAATAGAAAATCTATTAATATAAATCTATTTTTAAAAACTAAAAGTATTATTTCAGATTTCATGAACAGCTGCCCCATACAATACTTAACATATTAAAACATGGTATCTGTAGCGCCACCATGTGGTCAGTTATTAGGTGTTTTAGTTTTGGCTAATAACTCATCAGTGAGAAGTGTCAATATCATTTTTGCACAGTGTTTATTGAATAAAGCTGATACAATTAATATAAGCCACGCCCATTTGTGCCCGAAAATGTTTCCATTGGATTGGATTGTTTTTGGAAATATGTTTTTTGCTTCTTCTGCTTCATTATGAAGCATCACCTGACAGGTCTGTTTTCTGTCCACAGAGTCCAAACTAAACATGGAGAAGCACTGTTCAGTTTTGATGCTCCACATATCTGAAGAAACTCCCAGAAAACTGCAGATCTGCTGCAACTCTCACTTCTTTTAGATCAAAGCTGCAGCCATTAATTCCATCTCACACTGCACTGTAATATTTACTCTGCTGTTCTATCTGCCTTATATTTATTTCCAATTTAAAACCTTTTAATTGTATTTTAATGTTATTTTATATTGCTTTATGATTTCTTTTATGTTTTATGTAAAGCGCTTTGAATTGCCTTGTTGTAAAGATGTGCTATAAAGAGGGTAGGTATAGTACTTCAGTTGATTTCTCCTTATTATTTATAATGTTTTATATTGCAACAGTACTGTAATTGAAGAGGGCATTACATCATCAGACTATTTGGCATGCAAAATGAACAGCTTTTACTTTCTTCATGAACTGCTTTGAGGGAGCTTTAAAAGAAAAGGTTCACATCCACTGGAACCGGTGTGACGTCACTGTGATCGTCAGCAGTTATTTCAGCTTCCAAAGGAGGAGCACAGACAAAGGTTTCACTGGATAGAAAATGGAAGTGAACTATCTTGATCACGTTTGCTCTTTGGCTGTAATTTCAAGACCCAGTGACCTCATACATCCCCACCCCATCAACACACCACACTGAACACTGTAATGTTATCTGTTAAATAGAATAATGGACTAATCCAGATTAAGCACTAAATCATTCACACATGAAGAGAAAGCATGAGACAGCTCCTTCAGAAATTAGCACGTTTTACTGATATAAAAACACAGGTCATCAAAAACAGAGCAAAAAATGGTAAAAACACACCTGCGAAAAAATAAAAAAGACAAATATCCATCACACATCTGAGACAATCTCTAGATATAACACAGCAATCATCATACACATCTTAGAAAAGACTGCATCCACAGATCATTTGGAAAATGTTATACGCAAAAGCAGCAGAGAACATTTGTGAATGTGCTTTGTGTGTGTGTGAGCTGCAGAGAGGCAGCCACCTGAGGAGAAACATACAGTATAAAGGCATATTTCAACTGAATCTCATTTTGTATGTAAACACGTTAACAATGCTACTCTGCCTTTAATTCATTTAGTCAGGAGGAGAAGAAGAAGAATTAGACTGGACAGCATGTTGGTGACAGCTGTTAATGTGAGAGCTGAAGAATTTACTCTGATCTAAACATATATAAAACATTAAGACGGGTCTGTGATCACAGCAAATAAAAATGTCCTTTTAATGGTAGTTAAGTCTCATATTAAACACTGAGTTCCTTTCTTAACCCTTACATACTGTTCATTTTTACATTTGAGAGCTCTAAAAACACCATATACACATTTCGTTTAGCCTGATGTGACCCCAAACATACAACAATGAAAACAAAATGAATTTTTACTTTTTATTTTTGTGCAGCTGATACACATTTTTATATATTTGACCTGTGTTAATAATTAAAAAAAATTAACATCAAGCATGTTGTATTGATCATATTCTATAAAATCAAATCAAACATTTTCACAAACATTCAACTCATGAATGTGAATAATTGTAGAGACTAATTATGAGTCAGGGTATGAACAGTATGTAAGGATTAAAAGGTATTGTTAAAACATTTTTGGAAATATGTGTATAAGTATTTATTGTCTTTCTGAGTGTGTGTTCAGATGGATATCAAACCTCATGTAGAGTATAAAGGTACAAAGCTGTAGTCAAGACGCGGTTAGCCTAGCTTAGCATAAAGACTGTAAACTGAGGGAAACAACTAGCTCGGCTCTGTCCAAAATTCACAAATACACCTACCTTTAAAGTAGTATCTCATTTGTTTTATCCAGACTCAAACACAAATAGAAACATAACATTGTGTAGCATGAGTTGGTGTTAATTGCTGGAACTATGTGTTGACACCAGTGTAACACAGAATCCAGACTGCAGCTTTATACGTGAGACTTCAGACATGAGACTGACATCTATCTTCTCATCTCACTTTTAGAAAGACAGGAATGTTTCACTGTTTCCTAAAATAAGTCAGACTATAATCAAGGTGCAGTAACAAAGTGGTGTCTGCTGTTATTAGCACCTCTGGCACTTTGAGATCATTTTAGGGGCTCTAACAATAGAGCTGACAGTGTTTTTGCAAATGAAACATGCTATTTGGAAACTGGTAATAATCTCATCCAGCAAGAAAAAAGTGAACAAAAACATCAGAGTCTAATGCACTGCTGGCAAGCCCTGAGGCTGAAGTGTTCATTACACTCTATAATATGCAAATGACAGAGTGAATAACCAACATATTGATCATTTAGCTATTCATTGAAGTTGAATAGTAGTTGAGCTAGAAATGTACATTTTGCTCTGACGGTGGTGTTATTCATTCCCTCAGGAGCTTGAATGTACTCTAATCTAATGACAACCTGGCTGTTAGATCATAAACTAATCTGGTGTATAGCATTCATTCCTTGGGCACCATGAATGTCCACAATAAATGTCATGGATATGTGTCTGGTAGATTGAAGGAATGAATGAATAGATGGACAGACTGACAGAACAGCTAAGAAACCTACAAACTGCAGTAGAAGTACTAAGCTGAGCACATGTGTTAGGACTCAAAAAAGTGGTGAGGTTTGTATTTAGTCAGTGTGTGTGTGGGAGGTAGAGTCCCAGCAGTAAACCAGACCACAGTTCAAACTGAACCAGTCCTTTTGAGGAGCAGCAACTGGAAGTGAGGACAAAGTTTAAAATTCCAAACTTTAAAAACCTTCATTTGTTGACTGAATGTGTCACATCTGCTCAGTGTGATTACTGCTCACAGCCATGTCTCCAAGCACCAATGATCTCCCCCTTCTTACTGTAATAATCCTGATTGTGTTTCTAAAAAAAACATGATATTTGTTCTATCCTGCAGGTTTTCAGACTCCTCTGACCTGTGCAGGACCCAGTGAGTTCAGAGGTCAGAGCTGATGGGTGGAGGTGCGTGGAGGTGCGTGGAGGTGTGTGGAGGTGTGGATCATTTCTTGGGGCTGCTGTAGTGTCCCAGAGGGGAGCCCTGAACGTAGGTGAGGATGGCACTCTGCAGGTAGCTCGCTCTCTGGGCCTCGTCCTCCCTCATCCTCTGGATCTCTGCCTCTCTCAGCCGCAGCTTCTCCAGCAGAGAGGACATCTCGCTCTCTTTGTCGAGCAGCGCCTCCCTGTGGTTACTGCTCAGTACTGCAGGACACAACAGACAAAGACAGCAGTACAGAAAATGTGTTAAATTACAGACAGGATACATTTCAGTTGTACAATATCTGACTCAATAACAGGAGAAAATATCACATTATATACAGGTCGGGGAAGTTTTATTTTTTAATTCCAAATCAACATCTTTTAATTGCATTCAAATGTCTTTAGATTGCCTTGTGTTGCTTTTACAGTGAAGATTTTTTCCCCCTTAAACATAAAACTCTTGGGTGTTCTAATTCTGGTTGTCCTGGTTCATTTTGACTTGTTTCAAGTTATTTGTGAAACTTCTAACTAGAAAAGCACCAAAACAAGTAAAGCTGTTGGAAAACTGAAGTGTTACTTGAACCTGTTGGTCAATTTTTTTCCATGGTTGAATATAATATTTTCGACATTTTTTGCAACATTGAATTATCTCAAGAATTCATGTAAGTAAAATATGCTCCTTAAGAGAGAAATGAGGTTTAATTTAACCAGATATAAGATTGTATGATTTTTCTATTTCTTTTGAAATCGTCAGAATTTCCATAACTCAGGCTAGAACTAACACTGATGTGATTGAGTAACAACAGAGTGAACCTGCTCTTCTTACTAACCTTTCACAGCAACAATAGACAGGTCACATTTATATTTAGTCCTATTAGTGCATAATCAAGGAAAGTTTGGACTTACATTTATAAAATTATAGGTATGTGACTTTGTTTATTTACAATGTTTTGGTTGAGCTTTAAAAGTTAAGGGTGAGAGTAAAGAGGGTAAAAGACACATAAATGCAATATGAAACTAAATGGCTTTTTGAAATGTACCTTTTTGTAGTGTAACATGGCAATAAAAAAGAAAACAAGACTCATGTAAAGCGATGAGCAGAACAGAGTGTTTGGAATGAAACAGTGAGGGTTCACCTTTAATCTCTCTCTCCAGAGCATTGATCTTCTCCTTCAGTCCTCCTTGTGCCGTTCTCTCTGCCTGTAAGTGTCCGATCTGCTCCTGCAGTTCCACCCTCACCCGGCTCACCTCTGCCACCTTCTCCTGGTCCTTACTCGACAGTTCCTGAAACAACACACCACCTGGTCAACCCCCAGAGCATGCTAATGCTAATAAAGAAACACCAAGACATGTTCATGAGGTATCTGAAGAAAGATGGAAAATGGAAGGAAAGAAATCCTCTCTGTGTTTTACAGACATTGTTTCCTTGCAGGGGATCCATATAGTTCTTATTAGTTCACATGTGTCTATTATCTATCTATCTTATTAACTTCAGCTGAACTTTAACAGTCACAGAATGAAGTCCCCCATCTTTGTCGTCATACTGGAGTCACTTGAGGACGATGTCATCTCACTATCTGCATGAAGAATAGGACTGATTACATTGTCCAAACACTTCTTTAATGTACATATGGCATGTCAGAATTGTATTAAAATGGATTTGAAATTCAAACCTATCATTTAAGGACAACTCTGAATCCAAAAGCATTTCAGTAAGAACCATCCAATCACTGAGCTAAAAATGCTGCAGCATTAGTCAGAGTGTGAACTTCAGGTTCAACTTTGCGGAAACTTGATTCAAAACATTCAGAACTGTACATCAACTCACATTCAGACTGTACAGATATTAGATGAATTCAGCAACCATTAAGTGTCATTTTGTCTTTCAAAGTCATCTTTAGGACCTGATTTAGGAGAGTGGTATCAATACCAATATTAGTTGAGATTTTAAAAATCTTATGATGATACATCAGTCAATATATATATTTTTTTTTACACAGACACATAACATATACACACATATTTGTTAAGAATTCTTAAATTTGGTGTAAAAATCTACTTCAGTTTGTGTTTCTAAATAAAAAAAAATGGAGACTACAGCATGGACAGAAATAACAGCACGGCAGCTCAATTCTATACACGTTAACTGATTCAATAAATATGATTAGATGTTTGTTGAATCTGAATGGTGGGTGTCTTAGTATTTCCAGCCTACTACTAAACAAACCAAACAAACAATATCATTTCTAAGTAACAAAGTTAAAATCATTCAAAATGATACAGTGTCATAAATGATCATTGTCTTTAGAAGTTGAGGGTAAAGTACTTCCTGAGCCAGTACAACCTCCTCCTATTTTACAACTATATACACTGACACATAGTGCACGTTCACACACACAGTCGGTTCAGATTTCACAGATTGGTTCAACTGAATGTGTTTGGAGTGTGGGAGGAAACCCACAAATGCAAACCCCACACAGACGGGGCCCAGCTGCTCAGGCTGGCTTCAGGCCTGGAAGCTTGTTGCTGATGAAGTGACTGTTAACCCACGCTGTGCTTTCTCTGGAAAAGACACATTTAATGCAGGCCCACATTCATATGTCCAAATTTGATGATGTGACTGCATAAACAGATCTATTTATTAATAGTACTTTGAATATCATTCTCAGTGCGACCCCGTTACTTCATTCATAATGTGAGTGTATGGTGTGCACACAGGAGGCACATATGGAATACAGTGTGTGTAACAGGCAGCTGGTGTCCTGACCTGCTGGAGCTCTTCTATCCTGCGGCGCAGTCCGTCCATCTCAATGCTCTGCTGGCTGTTCTTGGCATGCAGCTCAGAGATGGTCTGTTTCTGCTGGGAACAGTGGAGCTGCACCTCCTGCAGTGAGGAGCGCACAGAGCGAAGCTTCTCCTCCAGGGATGACACATGTTCCTGCTGCTCCGAAAAAACAAGGTGGAAGAAAAGACGAGAGGATGGAGAAACTGAGGTGAGATATTTTGAAGTAATACTGTTTCTCAAACCAAAGTTTGTTTAAAGCAAATTTACTTTAAAGTTAAAGTTAAATTGCCAGAAGTGTGTGGGATGGGGTAGTAAAAGTAGAAGCTGGCCTGCTGTGGAAAGAGTGATACAGTATAATCACAATTCTTTAGATTACTGAAGATATGGCACCAGTAGCAGCTCCAATCATACTCATATGAACTCATTAAATATAAACTGATTTATTTGTGTTTAACCAGAATTATGACTGAATCATAGAAACATGAGTTGGAACTTTTTACTTTGTCATCAACCAAAAAGTTTCTTGTCTTTGTCTCTTCAGATTTTCTGTTCCAAGTTGACCGTGTCTCACTCAGAGAAATGATCATTAGTCAAACAATATCACATGAGCCTGAAAAAGACACATTTACTGTACCTGCAGCCTTTCACAAACAATGAATAGTTTTTTTTTCTCTTTTTTGTTCTGTTGGTGTTATTTCAGTGATGCACTACAGATCTATGTTACAACAGTCCCAAGGCGTGTCTCTATAAAACCGTTAGGACAGTTGAGATGCTGTTTGTCACCAGTAATTTCCGGCTATTAAAAATTTATTTTCATAAAAAGATAACTGAAAGCCGACTGAATATTATCACTCCAAAGCAATTATAGGCTTCCAAAACAAAGCAGTAAATGACTGTATTGCTTTGTTTTTCTTTGCACTTGTTTGATATTCTGTGCTTAGGAGCTTTTATGATAACTGGATAAATGTTTTAGGAGAGGGGGTTCTGTGTGAGCTGGCTCTGCTGCTCTATTGTCCTCATAAAACTACCAGTGGAAAACTTGTGCATGAACAGAACAGACGTGCAGGAGTAATACAATGAGCTACAAATGCTCAGAATAAAAACTATAACTTGTTTGTGAAAGGCTGCAGGTACAGTATGTCCATGCTTTTCAGGTTCATATCACATTATTCTACTAATCATTTCCTTGCGTGAGCCAAGATGAACAGAAAAAGAAGAAAAGAAGAAAAGACACTATTTTGCTGATGATGAAATAGAAGACAAAGTTACAAAGAATGTCAGAAGATTCATTCATAATTCAGGTCACAAATTCACTAGACAGCTGCATAGAAAGTGAGCTGATGTCATCTTCATATCTGATCATGCAAATATAAATATCTGATACATATTTTTTAACCCACCTCTTCAAACCGCACTTGAGCACGAACTCTTCCCAGTTCCTCTTCTGCCTGGGCTCTCTCTGTCACACATGCTGCCTTAGCTTTACTAATCTCCTGTAAGAGATGGATTATTCATTAATGGATTAATACATGAGATCAATCTGTGCTTAAACTGTGCGTTTGAATGTTTTAAGCACAAATGTGGGATTCATCGTGTTCAAAATGTTTGTTCTTACTCTGCTAACACATTTAGAAACTGCCTAAGTCAGCCATCAGACTGTTCAACACCACAGCTCCCAGTACCTCCCACTCCTACTAATGCATTGTATATTTATGATTTATTGTATTTAGTATTTGAAGATTGTTTCATTATATATATATATTATATTTTATCTTATTTGATTTCATTTTATTTTATATCACTTTGCAAGAATACTGTTGTGTCAATTTTGAATTTCCCCTTAGGGGGATCAATAAAGTAACCTTACCCTACCTACCTACCTACCTACCCTAACTCATAAACGTCCCACTGCCTTAATGAATGTATAGTCAATATTTGATGTAAGAATATAGTAGAACCGGAGTGCTTGGGTAGCTGAGTGGTTAAAGGCACATGCCACATAATCACAGTGTCCCTGATTGGAATCCAGCAAGGGACCTTTGCTGCAGGTCATTCCCCTCTCTCTCTCTCCCTGCTTCCTGTCAGCCTCTATAATAATAATAATAATAGTAATATACTATAACCACACTTATTCAAAAATGATTAGCCCTAAACATATAACATTTCATAAATAGAATCAAATTATAATACATCAAAAATGTCCTGTTTCCACTTTTAGATGACAACAACTTGTTTCCATTGTGAAATGTGACACCAACCAGATTTGGCTTTGATAGGTGTAGCTGGTGTAAGCAGCAGCCTGTTCAGTGTTCCCTACAGTCTGACAGGTCAGTAGTGTCACAGGGAGGCGCTCTGCTTTCACTACATCACAGTCTGTTATAGACAGAGAAGAAACACGGTGTGCACCTGGCGCAGTAGTACAGACATATTTGAATCAATTCCAGATGTGGTGCAAGAGGTCTGTGTGATTAACACACAGTTGTGCCAATGACATGTTTACCAGCCAAATCTGAGTATTCTGGTTTCTACTGCTGAAACTAGGGTTTGCATTTTACCAGCAGGATGTATACATGTTTACCATCACAGCAGTCTTTTCAATGTGTGACAGCTCTCTCCACTGCTGCCCTGCTCCAACAGAGCTTTCTTTATGTAGATAAATGGGGCGTGGTAGTAGAAGTAGTAGTAGTATGTTTTTTTTAATGTATTCTTGTTTATTTGATACTTATTAGTTGTAAGTTTAAAAAAAAAAAAAAAAAAAAAAAAAAAAAAAAAATAGGTGTCATTTCCCTGCAAGTGTGTGTGCACAGCATAGGAATTAAATGTTCCAATAACTAATAATAACTAGTATTTATAGTTGTTGTATATTATTGTATATGGTATTTTAGTTTATTTCATTTATTTATTTAGTTTTTATCACTTAAGAATACTGTTGTGTTCATTTTGAATTTCCCCCTAGGGGGATCAATAAAGTGTCCTACCTACCTACCTACCTACCTACCTACCTACCTACCTACCTACCTACCTACCTACCTACCTACCTACCTACCTACCTACCTACCTACCTACCTACCTACCTACCTACCTACCTACCTACCTTACAGATAGTGGGCACGCGCCTGTCCATTCAGATTGATTCTGATTCACTAACATTCACACAGTGGTTAGAACAAAATTGGCCTGTGCCCACATGTCATGGATCTGATGTTAATTTTGCACATGCACTTATTTTGCATGCAAAGTAAGAACATTTGTAAGCACATATTAGTGAATGAGGCTCATTAAAAGCACAGGCAGCCTGGAGCTTTCAGCAGCAGTTCTCTCTCCCCAACAAAGCACAGTACAGTGTACAGGGGTTTATTTACTGTGTCTACTAGTCGCATGTCTCCTCCTACATTCATGCATACATGAATGTGTACACTGATATCAGAAATGTGCATCGGGGGGCTATACAACCTTACAAACATCAGGAAGTTACAGAATAAATGATCCAGATTACAAATAGAAGCTGACTTGTGGATTTGAATAACTGAACTGTCTAGACAAATGCAGTTAGGGAAAGTAATAACCCCCCCCCCCAATAAATGCTTTTGGCATTAATCCAGCTGCTCCACAATGTGTGTGGAGCAGCTGGCAACACTTTCTGCACTTCCTTCAGTTACTCTATTTAGACTAGACCAAGCAAAACTTTATATATTAAACTTACTGTCTAGTAATTAGCCGTACCATCTAAAGATGATGACATATGACATCATCCACAACCAAAGTTCAGTTCAACACTATCAGAGTTGCAACATGTTAAAAGTAGATTAAATTTCACTAATTCATTTTGCTTTTTCTTTAAATGAGCAAAGTATTGTTTTACAATAAGACTATAGCATTATTTATATATTGATTCATATTTGGGAAGCTCTCTGTTAGCAACCATCCTCCTCACACTCAGCATAATGAAAAAATGAATAATACAGTTTCTACTTTGAGATCATTTATTCACTGTATGACAGACAATAGTGGCTTACTATTCACTAATGGACCATTATAATAATAATTTTATGCTATAATATGAAATAATGAAATGATCACATTATAATGTCATTAACTCCACTGATTATGCACATCACAAGTATAAATGTTAACATTACAACAGAATCTTTTTTTGTAAAAATAAAAGCAATACACATTTGTATTTTGGGAGAACTCTGCTAATATTCACCTCACAGTGATTGTGTCTATTGAAAAAAGCCCTGTAAACTATCATGTTGCATATCCCACAGTGGCTTGTTTATAATGATGTGGTTTGCTTTGATATGGCTGCTTAATATCAGAGATGTGAGGAAACCCCCAGGCAGCGCAAGCCAGTCACATTTCGCGTGGTGTCCATGTGGTATCAACATGTGCCACAGCATTTAGTTTGATTTATTTTTTTACATTTTTAAGAAAAAATTGAGCTACATGCTTAAGCTCTGCTGCTACACAATGATGTACAAAGTCAGGTTTTTAACTAATAAATAACTATCATGTGTTATATTTCATGTGCTTTTGTTTTTAAAAAATAGATATTTAAAAGATCTGACCTCCTCCAGTTGTATTCGCTGTCCCTCCAGTTTAAAGATGCGCTCCTGCATGGCTCTCTCACTCTCCTCTAGATGTCGATTCACATGCTCCACCTATACAGAAATGTTAACTTTAGATATTTCACAATTTCTACAGAGTAAAATAAAATAAGTGTCACATTACAACATGAAAAGCTAAGAAAGTGCTGTAACTGCTGTACACAGTGAAGTGATTTTTGCCTGATGTGATTACAGGAGGCTGAGAGGAAGAATAAACTTGTGATATTTTGAGAAAATATTGTTATCTTATGAGAAAAAAGTCATAATTTTGTGGGGGGAAAATATTACAGGAATTAAGCCATCATTTTAACCCAAAAAGTTGCATAAATACTGCAACACATCTGCTTCATATCATTTCAAGAGAGTCATGAATTCCATTTGGCTTTAATCCTTTTCTGATGAACTTCTGTTTTGATGTCTGCACCTCGTCGTAATTATCACATGGAATTACATAAAATTGGCTAACTTTCACACAGATAACTTATAATCAATTAAAAATGTTCACAGTTAAAGTATATGTGGGTAATATTTACTGTGTGTTTTCCTATTCCTAATTCCTACCTAAGAAAGCATTTAAAATGCTCCTCATGACCCAATCTCTAAATGAAATCTTAAATGGAATAAGTGGTTGGATTTGAGCATCAGCCGTGTGATGTTGACCACATTTCTGACTAGAACAGGGTTAGGGTTAGGCTGTGGCTCAGGAGGTAGAGGTCCACTGATCAGAAGATTTGCAGTTCCAATCCTTGGTCCTCCAGTCCACATGTTGATGTGTCCTTGGCTAAAATACTTCAACCAAACTTGAATGTGTGAGTGAATGAGCAGGTTGGTACCCTGTGTGGTAGCCCGTCATCAGTGTATGAATGTGTGTGTGAATGTGACATGTAGTGTAAAAGCACTTTAAGTGAACAAATGACTAGAAAAGGGCAATACAAGTACAGTTCATTAACAAAGATCCAGAGAGCACCTCTTTCTGTCGCAGGTGATCCATGTCCTCCAGGGTTTGCTTCGACCTTCGCTTCTCTATTTCAAGACGATCTGTCAGAGAGTGAGACAAAGCAAATCTCTCCTGGGTTTCATGTGGAAAACGATGTTCTCTTTGCCTATCTGTGATGGAGGATGTGTGTGTGTGTGTGTGTGTGTGCAGCGGTTTCAGTGTGTGTTACCTTCTGCCTGTGCTAGTCGCAGCTTGAACTCGGCTGTGCTGTTGGTTAGTTCCTGCTTCAGCTCAAAGATCTGCTGCTGTTGAGACTTACACCTGCGCTCCATCTCCTCCACCTAACACGCACACACACCGACACACGCACACGCACACACACACAAATAAACTTAACATAAATTACGCCTTTAGCATTGGTACCATAATGATGCAACCACACACACACACACACACACACACACACACACACACACACACACACACACAGACACACAGACACACACACACACACACACACACACACACACACACACACACACACACACACACACACACACACACACAGAATTCTCCCCATCCTAAACAGACATGTCATACCTTATTCCTGAGTTGGAGGTTGGTCTCAGTCAGGTTTTGGGTCTCTCGGAAGAGCTTACCCTCTCTGAGCACACTGTCCTACAGGGTGGAAAACAATTTCATATGAATCACTGAGGTACATTAACTTACAGCAATTATTAACAGCAAGATGTCAACGAGCACTGCTGCAATACAGCAATCTCATAGTCCAAAAACTCTCATTACACTGAGTGAGAGAAAACTGCTTGTATACAGCTGAACTCTCTTCATCTTCTGCTGTACACAGACCCTCATATTCTCTAGTAATATTTCCCACAGTCTGGTGTCATGAACGGAATCCACTCTGACAGGTATTCGTTAATCGTAGACCCTTAGGAATACTTACCTGGTGGATATTTGGAAGATGACTTTTGTATCAGTCTAATGGATTAATGGTTTGGAATTTAATTTCTGTCATTTCTGTAAATGACCAATCATTGTATAACTGAAGGATTCAAAGGAAGGATTATTAGTATTTCACATATATCAGTGTGATATGTGTATTGGATTAAAGCCAATACCTCGCTCTTCTAAATCACTGAATGAGTCAGACTAAATAGCAGCAATAAAGTCAAACAAACCATTTGGCTGAATATTGTGTTGCAGTTGTGTTTTGATTTATGTACACAGAGGTAATGCCAGAAGTTACTGGTATTAGAGGACTCTACAAGTTGCTGAAAATCAAATACAACACAACACACATTGTCTGTGCCAATATTTGCATGCAATGAGGAAACTGTAATGGAGCAGTGAGCCTAACACCAGACAGTTAACTTCCTACGGTGGACTCAACAGGCAGTTGGAAAAACTCTTCATCATAATCGTATCTCTGTTTGATCTTCCTAGGTAGAATATTTTCCTCTCTTGAAAAAAAATATATATATAGGTCATCTGCAAATTACAAACGTTATTTCCTGGTAAGCAACGCTATTTTTAAAATATGCAAATACATATATAAGCAGCAATCAAAAAAGCCGTTGTTCTGGTTTCTTATGCAAATCACACTGAAATTGTGTTGAAAAGACTTTCTGCAGCGCTGTCCCTCCTCCAGTCGTTCTTTACCTCTTGCTCTTTTTTCCTCTCTCGGCTCTGCTGTTCACGCCGTTCTTCTTTCTCAGCCTTCAAACGTGTCAGCAGCTCTCCCATGTTGTGGTTTTTCTGCTCAGAGAGGGTGAGGGCAGCCTCTGTCATCTGTAACCTGAAAAACATCATAAGAGTCACTGTATATACTGTAGTTAAAGTAGTATGAGTTCACTCTGGGGCCCCAGTACATGTGGCTTTGAAATCTAGTTTGGCATCTTCACATGAGTACAGGTCAGCCAGACCAGTTGACTTTAAGCAGACTCTCACTTTACTAGCAAGAGGCTCTTTTTGTCAGGACAGGTGAGTAGATTTTTTTCACTATAACCAATTTTTTGAGGAGGCTCACAATTTCAAGCCTAGTTAAGTCAGCAGCCCTGTGGGTAGTTTCATAAAGCAAGCTGATCAGATGAATCATGCTTTAAATTGTTATTTTCCATAAAGGTTATTTAAATAAGCAATACAATAAATAAATTCATGTTTTCCTCTAGACCAGCCTCAATCTGACCACGTTAGTTTTCAAGCTTGCCTTCATTTCCATATTAACCAGTGTTATAATCTGCCACTCTGAAACACTGTGAGCCCTATTTAACGATCTATAGCGCATGGCATGAAGCGTGTGGCGCGAGTGCCTTTTAAATTCAACTTCCGAAAAGAAAAAGGGGATTACCACACCTACACATCACAACACCCTATCATCATACCTTCATATTCATCATCATAATAGCAATGTAACTGACATCAGAAATGCACGATTTCACGCACGCACGCACGCACGCACGCACGCACCTACGCACGCACGCACCCACGCACCCACACAAGTGCCACATGAACATGTCATCAGCAGAAATGTTCATGTGTTTAAGGAAAATGTATATGTTGTAGTTGGAAATCTTTTGCAGTGTATCTGGGTACACTTTGCTAATCACTTTCTATGGGTCAAAAAAATGAATGTAAGGGCTTCAGGATAGGGTCATCTGTGTAGCAGGAAACTATCAAGATCTATTAATATTCAGTGAATGAGTGGAGGAGCATCTCATTATACAAAGTATATACTGTGGTCCATACTTTAGATTTTCATACTACCTTTGCTTAACTGAAAATGGAGAAAGTCACTTATATTACACACATACAGACGATGTTGTTCTGCATATTGTGAGTATAGAATAGAGGAAGATTAAATGATTACTTGGCCGTGAGTGAGTTGACAGCTGACTTCCTCTCATTCAGAGCTTCCTGGAGTTGACCTATCTGAACGGAAGTGGACCTAATGAAAGAGAAAAGAGGTCATGAGGTTATTGCTATGAGGTCATGGACATATCATTTGATTTGTAAGTGTTTCTTTTATAATCTGTTTCTGCATACATGTGCTGCCTAAATAACATGCGATGTGGAGATTGTGTCTCTTACTGATCTCAGTCTTAAATGATGGTTATGATCAATGAGCTAACATAGTAACACTGTCTCTCACCTGTTAGAGCGTCCCATCTCATCCCTCTGCCTGTCTATGGTCTCCATCAGGCCTAGGAACTAAAAGAGAGCAGAAACAACCATCAAGAAAGACCCAAAACTTATTTGAGTATCAAAAACATTGAGTGCAAGACATTTATAGTTTTGTTCTTAACAGAGTGTGGTGGCTGTGGTCAGCTCTGGACATGTTGATACTTATATCCAAAGGTGCTCATTATTAAAATGTATTCTAACTGACTGAATTCATGCTGCATGACAACACCTTCCATTCTCTGTACAGGAGGAAACATTTTTTAGCCAGGCTAGCTACATGACTATGGATGAATGTTAGTCAGTCCCTCCTCTGGTCCAGACTGAACTATTGCAACAACTATCAGTGGAATTGCAATGAACTTTTGTCCAGACATTCATTATTCTCAGAGGCTGAATCCTAATTACTTTGGTGACCGTCTGACTCTTCCACTCTAGCGCCACCATGAGGTTAGCATTTGTGGTTTTTTTAAAGAAATGTTTTAACAACTAATAGATGGATTGCCATGAAAAACTAAACTATGTAAACTAAACTAATCTAAGATGGTGAACACAACATGAGCACCTTTCTAGTCTTCCAACCACTAAAAGTGCTTTATAATAAATGTCAGCATTCACCCATTCACACACATATTCATATGCTGATGGCAGAGGCTCATATGCAAGGTGCCAACTTTTTCAGCAGGTACTAATCTTAATGCACATTCACACACTCATTCACTCACACACTTCTGGCACAGCCATCAGGACCAATTCGGGGACTAATGGGCGAGCCGCTCTGCCCCCTGAGCTACAGCTGTGCCATTAATCTTGAAGATCTTTCAAGAGTTTGGTAATGTCAAAAGCTGTGTGGAGTAACACAGTAGGATTTTGGTTTTTTTTCTGACGCTAACTGCGTCTATAAATAATACCTTTGAAGGACAGGTATTAACCGGCTGTTACTATGGAGACAAGGAGACGGAGGCACAATGACAGAATACACACAGGACAGAGTTTTTCCACCTGTGTTAATATTTTTGGAGTGGAATATTTTTGGTTTTACTAACAGCATTGACTTTGTCACTAATATTCTCCATATGTGGGTTTCTCTGGTAATATTAGTTTTTGTTATAACTCAATATATTAGTTAACCTCTTCCACTAGAACCTGATCACATTTCATTTTGTACTTGCAGCTTTGTACTCGTCCAAACTCTCCATAAAGACACAAAACCCTCATTTAAATACTGTTGTCTGCACCTGTTGCACCTGTTTTCATTTACAGTTATTCTTAGTAGATCACCTGCAAAACGCACATAAACGAAACATGCAATCTATTGAACTGTGCACGCAGTTTAGTACCCACTATTTGGGATCTTAGTAAATCAGGCCCTTTGAGTTTTAACTTTAAAGATTCTTGTGTCATCTGTAAATGGCAGCATGTATAATGTTTAGGTTTCAAAGAAAAACTGTTTAAAGTTTAGGAAGCAAACAATGATATTGCTCATTAATACATTATCTCAGCTGTCTCAGTTGTGGATATTTCAAAACTTTCAAAACAACATATAAAAAAAGTATCTGCTAGATGCTTTATGGGATAAGTAAGAAAATCTGTGGGGAGAAATCTAAAACAGTTAACACTGTAACAATCAGTGTTCAGATGAACTCTAGTTACCACTAAACTACCATAAGTATTAACTTATTATCAAGCCATCCTTAGAAACAATGTATACTGTATGTTTAAGCAAATCATTTAGTAACCATAGTAACACACATCAGCATGAGTGAGGGGCTTCTCTAAATCCGATAAAGGAATTAAAGGAAAGGTGTGTTTGCATGTGCCTTATTAAGTAACTGTCTCTGATGTAAGAAGGACGCCTCTTTTTGTCCTGTTTTTATCTATTCATCATTTTCCAGAATTGACTGATTTTCAGTCTAATTGTACAAATTATAGTGAAATGATACTTGATGGGCTCTTTGTGTTAAGTGCTGCTTGAACTGCTGTCAATCACCAGATTTCCATTTTCTTCTGTGGTCCATGTAGTGCTGATTATGCTGGTTTAGACAGTCTCCCCTTGAGATAGTGGTAAGCAGTGAGTCTGCTCCTTTTGGGGAAAACAGGAGGCATTCTGATAGTGTTGCTATAGCAGCCAAGGTCAGATATGTCTTTGACTGTTTTCCCTGAACAGGGTAAAGGTAACTGGAGTCAGAGGTTTGATATAGTGTTAGATGTAGGACTAAGGTCCTGAGTGAGGTCTAAGCAATGTTTTGTCTATAGACCAGTAGACTACATTCTGTATATTGTAGATGTGTTGGAGCTGCCCATATTTGGGCATGGCTCAACCTGTGGCATTATCTGTGTGGTTTAAAGTCTATCCCCGGAGGAGAGAAACTTCAGAATTTTAAGGGAGCATCAGAACATAACACTGATCATTCATTCATTTCTCCTTGTACAGGTGAACCAGAATTTAACACAGATGGAGAGTTAATTGAGAAAACAAGAGGAGCACAAGCTCCAAGAGGTGCTAAAAGTTCCTGTTGCCGTGCCACAGACGGAACACCTGGGAGTACAAATTCTAGAGTCACCAGACGGACACAAAATGCTAACACAGAGCCAGCTTTCTTAAATGATCCTTAAATAACGATTGGAGAGACAGCTGTTTGCAAACCATGGACACTTGCTGAAATTTTGAATTTAGACTGATCATTCATTCATTTCTCCTTGTACACGTAAATAAACCAATGCAAGACATCCTGGACTCCTGTCTACTCTCTCCATTGATATTTGGGCTGCATAATTAAAGTCTCTAACAAACTGGCATCACGAAGCAGGATCTCAACATAACAACGACTGGGTAAGTGCTAATTTTAAATGTTATGCCTTACCATGTCTGTGTTTGACCAGATCAAAATAATAGAACCTTTTGATTTTAATTTTGCAAATTGGCAAAGGCAAAAGTAAGAAAGCCCATAAATTGACATTGATCAAAACGAAATATCCATTTTACTAAAACATGGATACTGTATCAGAATCAATGTGATTGACAACGATTGGTTGTAATAGCAGAGTGTGTGGTGTTGGAGGGTCAGACTGCAAGTTGGTGTTTTTGACCCCTCGTAGGGCCACATTGTGGCTGTTTTGGTTTCTGGGGCGGCTTCGGGCTGCACTCGGCACAGGGGGACCCGCATGAGGTTTAAGCTGTAAGAAAAGACGTTTTCGGGGATAGTAATTGTCTCTACCTCGCTTAAATCAAGATTGCGGACCATCTGCTCTGTGTCCTTTGGGAAACGTGGCTCTGTTTGAGCCTGGGCGCCGGTAATTTTGTGTATACACGTTTATTCTAAGTTTCAAACCAACACTGCTGCTATTGTAAAAAAGGAGTTGGAGTCCTAGATGCAGTTGAAATTGTATGTGTATCTGATGTTGTGAAGTGATAAAAATGGGCAACGACACGTCCAGTGCAGGTAGTAGTTTGGAGTCTAGAACTACACAAATTGATTCACCAAAATTTAGAGGACAGAGAGACTGTCAAGCAGTAAGAAACACCAGTGAAAATGTAGAACAGACAAATCAACCTGATAATCCACAGACAGAGGCACATGCACACACTCTTACAGACACACAACCAGCCAACCCCACAAAACAGTTTCAAGACATGTTTTCTCCACATGCACCAATAGGAGTTGTGGGAAGGCTTAAAGGATGGCATTTTGCACTTCCGTTCTCTTCCCTCATGAATGACTGGACAGAGAGAGAGTGGCCGTATGAGGGGTCGTTTGAGAAAGAGAAACTGCAAATGGCAGAGATGAATGTTAATACAAACGTGGGTAATCCATCCTGGAACTTTGCTTACATGAGAGAATGCATGCGAGTGTGGATAACTGTGGCTCGTCAGAGATATGGAGTGCACGTGGATGAGAGAAGACCTGAAAGGTGCTCTGCTGAGTTGAAAGCTGCCGTAGATAAGATTGCTGCCCGTGTAGAGATGCATCATATTCCTATGATGGAAGCGGCTTTGCAGACAAGAGCAATTGAGTTGACCAACATTAAGCAAAGACATGGTGATAATTTGCGTGCGTGTGCCACAGCTATGATGTACAATTGGGCAAAGCGTCAAGCTAAGATTCCCTCTCAGCAAGAACTGCTAAGTGCTTTGAAAAATGTTGAATTTTTACGACCAGAGCTACAGAAAAGTAAACATTCAGTCTCCAACTATCCCAAGCTCACTAAAACAAATCCTGCTCAACACAGTAACAGAGATGAACAGGCCAGCTTACAGCAAGCCACAGCCGATACAGATTTTTTCCTGCATGCCGCTGCAGTGATGGAGGGACAAAGAGCAGAAGCTGCAGAAAGGGCTAGACAGGAGAGAGAGCTAGAAGAAGGTGTAGAAAGGGCTAGACAGGAGAGAGAGCTAGAAGAAGCTGTAGAAAGGGCTAGACAGGAGAGAGAGATAGCAGAAGCTGCAGAAATGTACAGACAGGAGAGAGAGCTAGCAGAAGCTAGGGCCAAGCAGGAAAGAGAGAAGCTGGAGGCCGAAGAAAGGAAAAAGAGAGATAGCAAATTGCAGACTGTTAGGCCGAAAGAAAAGGATAGCATTGTAAAATCAGGATCAGAAATAAAGAAATCAAAAGACTGGCTTAAAAAGTCGATGATAGCTCTCTTAACTGAGGCTGGAGACTCAAATGCATCAGATGAGAGCTGTGAAGGTGAACCAGAATTTAACACAGAGAGTTAATTGAGAAAACAAGAGGAGCAAAAGTTCCAAGAGGTGCTAAAAGTTCCCGTTGCCGTGCCACAGACAGAACACCTGGGAGTACAAATTCTACACCCAGAGTCACCAGACGGACACAAAATGCTAACACAGAGCCAGCTTTCTTAAATGATCCTAAAATAACGATTGGAGAGACAGCTGTTTGCAAACCATGGACACTTGCGGAAATTTTGGATTTGGCCAGAAAGTCTCCAAATCCGATAACGCAGGCTGAAGAGTACTGGGTGTGGTTGTCTCAAACATGTAAGGTGTATAACAGTCTGATACCTGATGTTCAAATGTTGCTTGAATGCACATATCGCACTCACTGGTCTCTGTGTAAGGATGAGTTTGTTTTCCCTGCTGCAACTGAGGATGGCCGGTGGCCGCCAGTCAAACCTTTGAGTGAATGGATGAACAACGAAGCTAAAACAGCAATAACAAAATGTGCTAAAAAGCGTTGTGATTTCTCAGAAGTGGTTGACTGTGTTCAAGGTCCTAATGAGAGCGTGCCTGAATTTATTCAGCGATTTATGCAAGTGTGGGATAATAATGCTGGAATGAAACGAGAGGATAATGGTCTCCTTGCCATTCACATTTTGCTGCAGAATTTGAGACCGCAAGTTTCCACAGCATACAAACTGTCAGCCACAGATTGGCTAAGACTAGATTGGAAAACAACAAAAAGCAAGCTGATGGATATGTACAGGAATGACATTTTCACTACTGAAAAATCCACTTCTAGGTCTAAACAGATGATGCAACAGGTAAAATATCAGAGTGGCGAGCAGCCCACATACAGAAAGTACAACAAAAAGAGATTAAATTGTCGCAGATGTGGGAAAAAGGGACACTGGGCCAAAGAGTGTCAAAGCAATCCCAGACAGGAGAGATATCCCACAAATCCGAACCAGCTTCGCCTCACATACGAACCCAGATAGGCGCCCCAATGCTCTCAACATCCGAACTCTTACTCTCCTCCCCCACCTCCTCCTCCTCCTGGCTCACACACACCCCAGCCGGCTGCGTACACATCGCAGACATATTACAATCAAGCATACGGAGGCCATGGAGAGATAGGATCAGAACAACCAATTCACATTCAAGCAGCAACTATTCAAATTTCGAATAATCCCTCTGAGGATCCAATGATATCAGTTCAAGTTAATGGTAATAATGTTGATATTTTGGCGGACAGTGGAGCAACTATCTCCACAGTAAAAACTTCTGAGCATGTGTGCACTCCGACCTCTAGATTTATCACAACAGTCGGAGTCTCCGGCATTCCTAATGAAGAGCCGTTATCACATCAAGCTGAAATAAGCGTAGAAGGCACAAATGTACAGCACTCTTTTCTGATATCTGAAAAGAGCCCAATTAACCTAATGGGGCGAGATTTGCTTTGTAAGCTCCATGCAACAATTCACTGCACCCCTGAAGGGTTGTTTTTAACCCTACCTGATCACAGAGCAGACCAAGCATTTCAGTTTTTGCAATCCACTGTTGATTGTTTGTATTGTTGGACATTGCCAAATTTTAACATGTCTTCTATGTTCACAGTTCCCAACATTCAGAAAATTGCCACAACATCACCAGCATGTGCGTCATTGATGTCTGCCATGAGGCCTCTCCTGAATTGTCATTGCACAGCAGCCTTTAACCCTTTGGATCAGTATATGGTATTGGCTAATGATTTCCTAAACAAACGCGAGGGGTTGGAGAGTGAGCATTGTTTGTTTGTTGGTCCACAGGGGTGCGCTATTCCAATTCGACTGTCTGACACACAACATACACTGTTTGATGTTAAAGATTCATTTCCACACATCATTGTAGCTGTCGCGCTCGGAAAAGAGGCAAAACATCTTGGTAAAATGGTGGCTCGATGCCAAGCACTGAGAGGAGCTGTAACAGCCTCTCAGAACCAAACAATAATACACTTGGGCGAGGAACTGTATGTGTTATCATTAAGTGAGAACACTCAGTTACCAGAGAGCACATTTGTTTCCACCAGAGTTGTCAGAGGTTCCTTTAACTTTGTGGGCAAAACACAAAAATCATGTAGGTTGTGTGAATTCGGCTCCACCTCATAAAGTCACACTCAAACCAAATGTCACATTTCCAGCTATCAGACAGTACAACTTGCCTCAGAGAGCCATTGCTGGAATTGAAACAGTTATTCAATCTCTATTGGATCAAAATGTACTGGTGCAAACTTCCAGTCCATGCAATACACCCATTTTGCCCATCCCAAAACCAAATCGTCCAGATGAATGGAGATTTGTAGGCTATTAATAATATTGTTGTGCCCACAGCTCCCACTGTGGCAGACACTAATTTGATTTTAGCCTCATTATCATGCAATTCAAAACACTACACAGTCATTGATCTATGTTCAGCTTTTTTCTCTATACCGTTGCATCCAGATAGCCAGTATCTGTTTGCATTCACGTTCAAAGGCAAGCAGTATACATGGCGGCGTTTGCCACAGGGTTATGTTGAGAGTCCAACAGTGTACGCAGCAGCGGTAAAAAGAGACCTGGATGACCTCCACCTCCCAGGGGGTTCAACACTTCTGCAGTACGCAGATGATCTTTTGATAGCCTCTCCATCAGAGGAAGCTTGTCGAACTGATGCAATCTTGCTCATGCAGAGGTTGGCTGAGTGTGGACATAGAGCATCACTGCCCAGACTGCAATTTTGCCGATCTGAGGTCACATATTTGGGTCACCTCCTGAAGGATGGACAGCGCCTCCTATCACCAGAAAGGGTGAAACTGCTGGTCAACATGCCTCCCCCCAGAACTAAGAATGGCATGCTTTCATTCTTAGGGATGGAGAACTATTGCAAACACTGGATTTCTGAGTATGCGGCTATGGACTCTGTATTGCAAGCTGCCACGCTGCAGTCAGCTCCCCCTGCGGTTCAATGGACTGATGACATGCACAAAGCTTTTCAGAACTTAAAGCATGCTCTCACCATGGCTCCAGCATTAGGATTGCCAGACTATCATCAGCCATTCCATCTACATGTACATGAGAGAGAAGGCTTTGCTACAGGCATTCTAGTACAGAAACATGGGTCTCACTACCGTCCTGTGGCGTAATACTCATCTCGACTGACCCCTGTAGACCTTGGTGTGCCGGGTTGCCAGAGAGCAGTGGCCTCTGTTGCTATTCTGCTTGATAAGTCCGCTCCCATTGCACTGGCTCATGACTGTGTCGTGCACGTTCCGGCTGCAATATTACACATTTTAAACACATCAGCTACTCAACACATGACAGCAGCTCGACGTTCAGGTTACGAGGCAACTATCCTTTCCAGCCCACACATAACTTTAAAGCGCTCACCCCTCCTAAATCCAGCCACTCTCCTTCCACTGATTGACACAACCGAATATGAGCATGATTGCATTGCTACTATTGATATGTGTACATCACCCAGGCCAGACCTATTGCAGACACCAATACCTAACTCTGAAATGATTCTTTACACTGATGGTTCAGCTAGCAGACCATCTGACAACGTTAACCTAACTGGCTATGCAGTAGTAAATGGGAGGTTTTAGAAACAAGAGCTCTGCCGCCTAGCACTTCAGCGCAGGCAGCAGAACTATATGCCCTCACTAGGGCCTGTATTATCCCTTCTGGTAAAACTGCCACCATCTACACTGATTCATGATATGCTTTTGGTGTAGCTCATGATTTCGGTCAGTTATGGAAAATGAGAGGGTTTGTGTCATCGTCTGGCAGGCCATTACAACATCATGCGTTGGTAAATGACCTGCTAGACGCCATTATGCGCCCGTTCCAGCTTGCAATTGTGAAATGTGCTGCTCACACTCAGGAAAATGATCCTATTTCAAGAGGAAATACAATGGCTGATTTTGCAGCCAAACAAGCAGCAACTTCCTCTTCCTCCATGGTACGTCAGTGTGCCTCCACACAGCCTGTCCATCAATTTTCGCTAGCCTCCATTAATGATCTTGTGATGCTGCAAAATCACGCTGATGATAAGGAGCGTAGTCTTTGGTTGAGAAAAGGTTGTACAGTTGATGCGGAGTCTAGCTTGTGGCTTCACCCTGATGGTCGACCAGTTTGTCCTCGAGCTCTCCTACATGTACTGGCACAGCGCATGTCGGAAGAGGGGTGATCAGTGATGTTATTCGCTCACAATGGTTTGCACCGGGTATCACACAGGTCTCACAAACTCTTGTTGAAAGTTGCTTGATATGCCAACAGACCAGAAAACAGAACAGCACTGTGCGACATGACCATTTGGAACCCCCATCAGGTCCATTTGTAAATATGAAAATAGATTTTGCACATGTGCCCAGTTGCCAAGGCTACAAGTATTTGTTAGTCATAACTGATCGATTTTCAAAGTGGGTTGAATGCTTCCCAACCAGGAAAGAAGATGCCAGAATTGTTGTAAAGTGTATTCTAAGGGAAGTAATTCCAAGATTCGGGGTGCCACAGGGAATAGATAGTGACAGAGGTCCAGCTTTTGTATCACAAATCACACAGGGACTGTCAGCTATCTTAGGATTCAAGTGGCAGTTACATGTTCCTTATCACCCACAAAGTTCAGGGCAAGTTGAAAGGATGAATGCAACTATCAAAGAAATACTGACTAAAACGGTACTGGCGACGGGTCTGAAATGGCCTGACGCCCTACCTCTGGTGTTATATTCAATTCGAAGTGCACCAAACGCAACCACAGGACTTAGTCCTCATGACGTGTTGATGGGGAGGCCAATGTCCCCAGGGACAAGCCCCCCTTTAAATGACGGATGAGTTCATGAATGATTATGTGAAAAAAACTAACAGAGATTTTGAGAAAATATCATTTGCAGGTATCCAAGAGGCTCCCCAAACCATCAGAGGAACCAATTCATCCTTTTAAGGAGGGTGACTATGTACTAATCAAATCTCTGGAAAAAGTGTCTTTGTCTCCTAGGTGGAAAGGGCCGTACCAGGTGCTGCTGACAACCAGGAAAGCTTTAAAGGGTGAAGGCAAGGCAGAATGGATTCATGCCACAAGGTGCAGACTTGCCCCCCCAGCTGCCAGAGAGGATGTGCAGGTCAATGGCAGGTAATCAGACGATTACTCATACTTTCACTCCTGCCGGGTGGGCTGGGCCAAGTTACAGGTCTGGAAGTTTCAGGATATGGAGAGCAGTGAAGTTTCTCTGCTCGTGATACGGTCATAGTTACTGAGTCCTCAAAGAGGGGGGGCCCTCCTCGGGACAGTCCTGGAGAAACAAACCAGGTAATAGACTCTGAATGCTAGGACGGAGTAATTAACTTATACCTCTAGAGTTATGGTGTTTGTGTCACAACAGGAACTTGCTTCTTCTTTTTTTTTTTTTTTTTAAGATTTTTTTCAGGCATAGACACAGTTGCCAGACAGGAAACATGGGAGAGAGATGGGGGGTGTGACATGCAGTACAGGTCCGCCGGCCGGGATTCGAATCGGGGTCCACTGCGTACGTGGCATGCGCTCTAACCACTCGACCACCTGCGCGCCAGGAACTTGCATTATTATCTAAAGTCTTAGAAAATCACCTGAAAGCCTGTAGTAGAGCTATGTTGGCTGAACATAAATAGTTACAGGAAGTCAAAACTGTCGTTCTGCAGAAAGGAATGGCTCTTGACCTCCTGCTTGCATCACAAGGTGGCACCTGTAAAATTATTGGCTCTGAGTGTTGTTCTTACATTTCTGATGCAACAGCTGAAGTGATGGATATGGCTCATGAAACTGCATTAGGCATAAAGGAATTACATGTTAACCATAGGTTTAATTTTGGAGATTTTTCAGGTATCTTCGGGCCATGGGGGTCCAGCCTGATCAAGCTTTTGACTACACTGCTGGTCATCGTTCTCCTCCTCATCCTCCTCTGTGCCTGTATGAGTTGGCTGATTAAGCTGATGGTGAAGAAGACCACTAAATCCGTCAGTCAAGCCCCCCAGGTGTGTACAACTGTTGACGCAAATGTTAACAATAATGTGACAATGAGATATTATGATTTTCGAGGCTTTGAGGACTGGATACAGCGTCTTGGGCTGAATGACGAGGAGGAGGAGACCTCAGGTCTGTAAGCAAAAGTATTTAGATTAATGAATCAGGGAGTCAGATAGTGGGAGGTGTGATTTGTCTGAGTGTTAAACTGAGGCAGATGCGTATCACCTGCTGTTTGTAGATGAAACTCAGAGGCTTCTGTGTGTTCAGGTACTCCTTGTTTTATTTTCCTTTCAGGGTCTCATTGTTTTAATGATTCCAGATTTTATTGTGTGTTCGAAAATTCAAAATGACACTAGTAATCACTTTAATCATTTTTTGTTTAATGAAATACAGTTAAAACATTTCTCTAGTTTGAATAACCAGAATCATTACTTTTGTTTGGTTTATAGAGAATGTTGTATGTGATTTAGATTTCATAAATGTGTATTTGAATGCAATGAAAAAAACTGCAACTGATGAAGAGGATTTACGAGGATGAAATTGATGAAGGATTCAAGGCCACCATGCATCGAAAGTGCTAGTAACCTCTCCATGGTGGTGACCCTTGACTGTACGTTAAATACATGGGTTGAAGACTTGTCAGTGCATAAATTAATGTGTGACACTGATTAAAATTGTTATTGTGATTTAACTTTTTCCTTTTTAAGGGATGAAATGAGTATTTTGCTGTACTGCTGTAATCACATGTATGTGTATGTACCACCTTTTAAAGTGTAAGGTTTCCTTTTGAGATGAGATAGGGTAAACGCATAGGTCTTGTTTCCTCCATACCATTGAGGCATGGCCTTAAGCCCCTCGCTAGACTAGGAGTAGTTAGCACAGGGTTCTTTTTGCTTTTTCAGGATCTTTAGGGAAGTATGGCTTCTGTGAAATAGGTGCATGTGACTCATAATGTCCGTCGTGAGCTCCTTTAATACTTCAGTGTTTCAGGGGTTCTTCATTCCTTTGAGGGTGAGCCTCACAACTGTCCTTGTTGGCCAGAAGGCTGAACTCATGTGTTATGTGACAGAAGAGGCATATGTGGTACATAAGAGGGGAATGTTATGATTTTCATGAAATGTTTTTCAAGTCATTTTTATTTTTCTCCCTAGGGACATTCATTGTAACTGAATGATGTTACTGTGTGAGATTATGTTTTCAATACCATTTGATTTTGTCTTATGTGACTTTTGTGGATTTGTACTGTAAATGCTGTTTCCGTTCTGGGGTACTCCGTGGGTAGTCTTGCCACTGTAATGTCTAGAGTATGGGTAGTCAGTATTGATCTCATGATCAATAAGAGGGGATTGTTAGGGAATTTTCCATCATTCATATGCACTGGGTCAAACTAGGCTTTGCCGTCATAAAAAGGCCACACCAAATGTTGGGTTTAGACAGTTTCCCCTTGAGATAGTGGTAAGCAGTGAGTCTGCTCCTTTTGGGGAAAACAGGAGGCATTCTGATAGTGTTGCTATAGCAGCCAAGGTCAGATATGTCTTTGACTGTTTTCCCTGAATGGGGTAAAGGTAACTGGAGTCAGAGGTTTGATATAGTGTTGGATGTAGGACTAAGGTCCTGAGTGAGGTCTAAGCAATGTTTTGTCTATAGACCAGTAGACTACATTCAGTATATTGTAGATGTGTTGGTCTGCCCATATTTGGGCATGGCTCAACCTGTGGCATTATCTGTGTGGTTTAAAGTCTATCCCCGGAGGAGAGAAACTTCAGAATTGAAGGGAGCATCAGAACATAACGTGTACTGATCATTCATTCATTTCTCCTTGATCAAGTAAATAAACCTTTTCAATACAAGACATCCTGGACTCCTGTCTACTCTCTCCATGGACATATGGGCTGCATAATTAAAATCTCTAACAGGTACCCACCTGCCTCAACATCACCAAAACCGTCCAATGAATGAGTTATCTCTCAGTCCATGTGACATCACCTGTTTCTTGGTTTGTTTGTTTGTTTGTTAAAAGACATTATGAACACCAACTCAGCCAGTTCTGGGCAGTAATGTATCTTTTTTTTTTCTTGGTCGGGACCAAATTAGTCACAACCACATCTCTGAAATCACACTAATAGAATCCAAATTATTGATAGTCTTCAGCGCCAGGCTTACCTGCTTTCCCTTCTCCTCTTTCAGAATCTGAATCTCCTTGCTGAGGACCTGGGTCCTGCTGTGGCTGTCTCTCAGGGTGGACTGTCTGTCTGAGTTGTGCCCTGTGGTTTGCTCTGAAAGGGTTAAACAACAGGAGCAAAAGGGTAATGAGTGAAGAGAGTGATGGATGGTATGTGTGGTCAGTCACAGGTATGAGTGGATGACGATGTGTACCGAATTTTGGAAATTATATAACTTCCCAGTAATGAGAGGTGTAATAAATGATCATACAAATAGAAGCCATACAGTTACAGTTAAAATCACAGATGGTTTTCAGTTAACTGTATCACCACTTTTCAGTTTTATCAAAAAGAAAAGCTGTTGACAGTAAGTCCTGTTGATTATGATATACATGTGCTGTTAATTTTTTTCACAAACTAAACTCCATTCACCTCCATTATATTTGAATGGAGACATCTCAGAGACAGATATATTAAAAACTGGACAAATAAAATCTAAACTATCTGCAGTAAGAGATACTGGTGGAGGTAACTGTAATTTGGATTAAATGATCCTTTAAGGAGAGAGACAGGATGTAGCTTTCTGTTTAGGGGTATAACACACAAATAATACACAAACAACAAATTACTTTCAAAAAACAGAAGAGATCAGAAAAAGACCAGGATGAGTCATGTTCACACACACACACACACACACACACACACACACACACACACACACACACACACACACACACACACACACACACACACACACACACACACACACACTATACCAAGTGCTTTGAGTATATCACTGGGTATGTTGTTCCCTGCCATTTCCAGCTGCATTATGCTCTTGTTCTTCTGCAGAGCCTCCAGCAGAGACCTGCCACCCAGCAGACCAATATTGTTCCACCTCAGGTCTGTGAACGGTCAGTGAGAGAGAGGACAGTCAGTAAAACACCCCAATACACAAAGACTTGTCTCTACATTTCCTCAATTTGAATTAGAGTTATTATTTGTATTATTATCATATTGAGGGTTAGACAACAATATAACAACATTTAGATAGCAGTTCCTGGGGCATAAAACATATAAGACAATTAAAGACAATTTAAGACATAAATAAAACTGATAATCTATAAGGGCAATAAAGTGCAATATGCGATATAAAAAGGCACAAACACAGCAAACAGCAGCAATGCTTGTAGTAAAAGTAGGTCATAAGTAAACAACTGAAACAATTTAAGGCACACAGGTTATATTTTTTTCCATTACTAAATACATGATACATTTCTGCAGGAGAACCCTGATTACAGTGACAATGTACAAACATTGCTGGGTTCCTTAAAGAGTTTTTAAGTTGTGAATTTGTATGAAAAGGCAGGGAGGTTATTGTTTAAAAAAGCACTACTGCAGTTATGTGATGGGATGATCACTCCATAATTACTTGCATCTGTGTGATAATAACCCAACTACACAAAACTACAGGCTAGCCCTGGTTGAACTACTAAACATGTCTGTTTTTAAGGCTGAATAATATTTGTAAAATTTAAATAAGTAACCTAAACAATCACCTAGCACTTCCAGGTTGCTGTTGTGTTTGAGACCCAGAGCGAGCTCAGATGCTCCGTGGTGGTTGATCTGATTGTTGCGCAGGTCCAGGTGCGTCAGCGTGCTGTTGGAGGTTAAACCATCACAAAAGAGAGAGAAGGCTTCATCCCACACTCCCAACGCATTCCACTCCAACACCAGCCTGCACACAGCATTTACAAACACTGTGTTAGATATAGCAATCCACACTGTTGTTAAAGCTACAACAGACACATTCATAAGCCCTGAACTTTTAATACCTTTACCTGAATACAATCAGTAAAGCTTCTGTTATGAGAAAATGTCTTTCCAGATCTGAAACCAGCATTTTGATCAAGGTGAACAGGATGAAATCATTATTTGTAAACCAGTGGGGGTAGGACAAGGTGTGCCACAATGTGTGCTGGTTGACCTGCTCCAAATTGAAGCTAAGACCGTGCTGGCATAAAACTAGTTCAAAAAGCATACATAGGTTGAACAATGACAGGCCAGACCAATCTGTCTGGTGCTTACACATAAGGATGGATTAGCAACCAGGCAAAGAGGGCAACTGCTTGACCCAAAGGCTTCAGGTGCCTAAATTCCTTCTTGGTCATTTTCATTCAATGTAAACCTATAAAGGGATTTTTCATCAAATACAATAAGTAAATTAAGTAAGTAAGTTTGCCTGCGTGGAAACTGCTAATAAATTGAGCTATCTAAATACATTTCTAATAAACAAACAAATAAAATAAGGTCAATCCTGTATTATTGCCTACAACAAGCCAGTGTCTTAAAATGTAATTGACTGAAAGAAAAGATCATAATAATTGTGAGGACTCTCAAAAATCTGCAAAAAAAGCAACACCAGGTGATATAAAATCTGAATCTCATTGTAGCTATGGGAACATTAATGACACAATGTGCATCACAAATCTTTTTAATTTACGAAGTTCATATGATTTGAGCAGGTAACTTCATAGATCAGTTCAACTCAAGGTCCACTTACTAGCTTTTTCCTATACTTTCATCCACTTCTCAGTGTCATTATTAGTGCAGATCAAAATCAGATTTCTGTACATCAACAAATAATGTTCAGTTCTTCTGCAAGTTAGAAGATCATTGCTAGATATAATAAGGTGTGTTGTTCCTTTTTACTGTCAGAAGGCAGTTGAACTGTACTACTGTAAGTTATACAGTCATTGTAATATTAGGTAATAGCACATTTTAACTTGGAAAAACTGTCTATAAAGTGAGTTTTGAGTTATAAAAAGTTTTTAAATCTGTAATGTAAACTATTATAATATATTATAATGCTACTTATTATAGTTTCTTTAATGTATAATCACTGTTCTTTGTATGCGAGTTGTGTGTTTTGGTCCCTGCTCATACTGTAAATGTTCTCTTGCGCACCCGTCTCACTTAAGAAAGAACAACTGAGCCATCTCCATGACAACTGAGCAAATTGCCAGACTGGTTGAAATCTCAAACATTAAAAGCTAGTTAGTAGTAGCGGACATTGACCAGGTTATTTTCCTCAAACTTCATATGATTTATTTGATATCTTATGAAACAGTCATATACATATACATAAAATAATAATATAATATATATAAAATTAAAATCATACTGACATATTTTTATATCTAAATATACATGAGGAGCATAGTTCTCACCTACGCAGAGTCTTGTTCCTAGCCAACAACTTTCCCAACACCTCAGCTCCTGTTGATCTCAGGTTATTTCCCTGTGAATAATGTTTCACATCAACTGACCATCAACACACATGTTTAATTTAACATCAAATCTATTGGTGACTGAGAGTGTGTGTAGTCCAAATACCTTCAGATCCAGAACTTTCACTGTTGTGTTGTCAAACAGTCCAGTCAGGAGAACTTTGGCACCTGAGAGTCACACACATGCATGGAAGCAGATACTGTTACATACACACTCATGTGCAGATCCAAACCAACAATGAATTCATTCACCAACTAGTATTGTGTTTGTATCCAGGATCTGATATATCTGATATATCTATTTTAACAACAAATGCACAATGTCCTCCAGTTTGAGTTATGTTTGCTAAAATAACAGTGACCAGTTAATATAGGAAATTACTGAGTCTAAAAAAATTACACATTAACATTTTTTTACATTTTCATTAGGAACCAATGGGCCTTGGGCTGAGAGCACCCAGGGGAGGGAAGTCAGAAACTATTAACAGACAGATTAACACGCTGCTGGTTTTGGTCTATTCATGTGACAAGCTTATCTTATTTAAAAGACAGATAAATCATACTGGATTACACTGGTTATCAGCTTTTTTTCTACAGTGATGACTTACAAATAGTTACTTAAAATCCTCCAGACCACCCTGCAGTGAATTCAAATTAGCTTTATTGCACAAAGCACATATGCAAACTATTAAAAATGCACTAAAGTTGAATCATGCATGTTTTCATATGTATGCAAAATATCTGTTACGATATCATTTCACACGCTATTTGTCTGCCTTATAGAAACTCCTCACCTTCCTCACTGAGCATGCAGTCGCTGAGTGACACTTCTGTAAAGGCAGTGTCTCTCTGGAAGGCCCTGGCCAGCACTGAGCAGGTATCTGCAGACAGGCTCTGTCCACTCAGGTCCAGTCTGGAACCCTGAGCAGCCCTGCTCTCCTGGAGCTGGACTACAATACTGTCCTGGGGCTCCACACCTCCCTCTTTACACAGACGCAAGTACGTCCGCTTGAAATCCTCCATTCTCACTCGTCCTTCCTTTTCATCTGAGCTGCACAGAGCTGTCTTCACTTCTTCCTTCCTTCCTGGGAAATTGTGTCCTGGTGGATTTGACAGTAGAAAAAAATGACAACACAGGACTAAAAACAAACTATAAAGCACATATACTCTAAAAAGTCCCTCTGTCCTGCATCTTCAAGTACATCCAACCCCAACCCAAAGCTGTTTCTCTGGTAGACTACTGTTTTAAACATGTAAAGTGAAGCACTAGCTGTATTACCTTCAGTATGTAAGTGGAAATAGATGCAGGAGAAGGACCGATGTCAGACTGCAGTAATCAGCCTCCTTTTTTGGACTGACTGGCATGGAACTATACCAGCTGCTGGTAGACTGTCAGTGCTTCCTAATAACCATGCTAACATTCCAAAACAACAGTTTATGATTTATGTTTTTGTGATGATTTTTATGCTTTATTACAATACATGGATATTTAGTCTGGTTAAGCTTAGCTAATAATTTGCAGATATACAACCGAGGACATCCCTGCCCTGACATAATCATTCATCATCCATTGTAAAAAAAAAAAAAAAAACACATTGTAAGATAACGAGCAAAGCCTGGCCTACATCTCGAGGTTTAATTCTTTAAATCGGCGATATCCATTCAAGAAGCAGAACATAGGGTGGATCAGGGTAATGTGGGACACTTTTTGCAATTCTGACTTGTTCACCACATTAACATATGAATCTAATACATTATATCAACACTTAATTTCATTATGAAATCCCTAAGATGTTTCATTGTTAAATCAGAAGACAATTTTTAGATATTGTACTGTATTGGAAAATGGCACATATATTAATATTCCTTTCAGAATTTGTAGATTTTGTAACCTGGGACACTTTTTTTAGGCTTAGAAATACTTTGATTTATACAACACAGCCTCATCTGCCAAAACTTTCTGAAATGTGCTCATATTTGGTCATTTCATTTTGTCGGTCTACATGTTTTTTTTGCTTTCTCCATCAGATTGTTATAAAACTAGTAGCCTGTATGTTAACATGTTTAATGTTAAACAATATAACTTACACAGTTTGCATATACTAGTTATAGCTTTATAATAATTTAATAGAAAAAGAGATAAATGCAATGGAGCCTAATTGTCCCACATTGGTCAATGTCCCATATTACCGTAATCCACCCTGACGCACACATTTCCACTTTCAGTATTCAGTTGATAATGACTTGGCGGGAACAAGTAGTGCGCCTCAAAAGTATACATTCAATGAAATAAATGCTGCTTGCTGGAATCATATATGTGCCGAATTAGAAGATTCCTTTAACTGATTGTGAAAAAGTATCTTGATATATTGTATTATGTAGCTTAGCAATAGACAATTAAACTGCCACATTTTGAATGAGTGTGTCGCGTTAACACAAAGGCTCGTGCAGGGCTAAACAAGGAAGTGTTTGTTTAATAAACTTTTCCTGAAAAAGAATAAAGACAAGTTGAAGTAAAGAACACAGACCTCAGCGTCTACACCTCAAGTATCTTCGTGTCAGTTATTGTTGTTGCGGAAGGCACAGCTGATAGGTAAAGGAAGCCAAACGACAAAGTAACTAGGAAGTGTATTGCGGCGCAAAGCATCATGGTTAGTGTAGTCCAGTCATCTACTGTGATGCTGAGTGTAGATAACTGACCAAAAACTGACTAAAAAGCAGATTAAATCAATATGAATTAGTAATAAAGTAGAAGAGGGAGATATGTTATCTATATTATTTTGGCTTAAACCTCAAATAAGATGTTAAATATTAAATCACACAACCAGCAGGTGGCAGTGATTCAACAACAAAATGCATGATGGTAGTTACTCAGCAGAGTAGAAGAAGAAGGTTATTCACTGAAGAAGAACAAGCATGGCAGGAAACATAAGTAACAGCGCATCTCCTCTAACTAGTTCTCTGTCTAAACTACAGTCTCTCAACGGACTGTTCGCTATTTATAAAAAACAAGGACCGACATCTGCAGACGTCCTCAATACACTCAAAGAAACTTTACTAAAGGGTAATAATGCAGGGCCAGCGTCAGGAGATGAAGCTACTAACATTTGTCCCTGACACTGAAGACGTTTTAAAGTGACTTTTCTTTCAGAGGCTGGTGTGAAGGATCCAAACCCGAGAAAGAGGAAGAAGCAGAGTCTGAAGATGGGTCATGGAGGGACGCTGGACAGCTCTGCCAGCGGGGTGCTGGGTAAGAGGGGGGGGGGACACATGTTAAAGACAAACACATAGCTTGTTACTACTAACTAATGGTCTACCTTGGTGACTGAACCGCCAGGTAGAAGGTTTCGTTTCACAGTTAGTAAGGACGTAAGGATGGAGTTGATGATGTCATAGAAACATCAGAGGTTATGGTTAAAGTCTCCTTCCACTCAAAATGTGTTGTCGTTCTAGTACTTTCACTTGGATGTTGTTCTCTTCTCTGTGCAGAATGATGGATGTGCACAGTTTGTTTCCGCATTCCATCTGCTGACGGAGGAAAGTTTCTCTGAGCTCACTTTAAATGAAATCTAGGTTTAAGCAGGAATCAGATTTGTGACATCACAGCTAGTTTGGAGCCAATCATGGTCCAGTATGCGACTTGGCCTGATTTATTGGTGGCATGGGTTCCACAAGATATTGGAAACATTCCTTTGAGATTGTCGACTGTTGTCAACTGCTCTTGTCCTGTTCAGCCACATCTCAAAGGTGTTCTGTAGGATTCAGATGTGATGACTGAGCAGGTTGTTGAAGTACACATTGTCAGTGATAAAAACCAGTTTGAGATGATATGTGCTTTGTGACATGGTGTATTATCCTGCTGGGTGGTAAGTCATGTCTACAAATGGAGTCATATCGTTAGCACCAATAGTCATATAAACTGAGGTATTCAAATGATGATTGGATTGGTATTAAATTAAAGAGAACGGTCAAGACCTGCTCTATGTGTAAAGTGCCTTGAGATGACTTTTGTTGTGATTTGGCGCTATATAAATAAAGATTGATTGATTGGTATTAAGGATCCCACAGTGTGCCAAGAAAAACATCTCCCAAACATTCCATCTATGGATTCATGCTGCTGACACCAAATACTAAGCGTACCATCTGCTGCCAGACCAGTGGTCAACTGTGTGGTGATCCTGAGCCCACTGCAGCCTCACATTTCTGTATTTGGCTGACAGGAATGGAACCTTCTGTGATCTTATTGTGTTATATCTGCCTCAAGGTTCCACATGTTGTTCATTCTGAGATGCTTTTCTGCTCAGCACAGTTGTAAAGAGTTTATCAGAGTTACTGCAGTCTTTCTGTCAGCTCCAGTCTGTCCATTCTCATCTCACACCTCTCTTATCAACAACACATTTATGTTGTATTGTGAGTAACCTGTAGAGACTGCTAGGCATAAAATTCCCAGGAGATCAGCAGTTTAAAAAATATCATCATCATCATCATCATCATCATCATCATCATCCACCAACAATCAAAGTTACTGAGATCACATTTTTTTTCCCAATTCTAATGTTTGATATTAAAAATGATCTGAAGCTCCTGTCTTGTGTTGCACTGCACTGCTTCCACATGATTGGCTGATTGGATAATTGCATTGAATAAGCAGGTGTACAGGTGTTCCTAATGAAGTGCTCGCTGAGTGAATACTGAGTTAAACTTAAACTTTAAGTTTAAACTTTAAATGAACAACATTTACAGATTCATTCATTCGGGATGTTTTTAATCATGGAGAAAGAGCAGATGTCATTTTAGGAATTTCTAATGCAGTAATGTATTTTTAGTATTTTTTATGTCTTAAAACAGGGGATCTTTGAAGAATGTATGTGACATGCTGTAAACTTCCATCAGGGATGTAGAGAAGGAGGAGAGTTTATTGCAGGACTGGAACCAGGATTTAGAAATACTGAGTACATACAGATTCCCTCAGCCCAACCACACACCAAAACCACTCTGTTTCACATTGTTTATTTAATAGTTATATTTTCTTTATTCTGTATGCTAGTCTGTATCTTCTTCCTACAGTTGTGTTTCAAATACATAATTGGCAGAGAAATATACACTATAAACTATATTCAGTTTATTTGATTTAACTCAAGGGCCACATACAGCCAATGTGGGCCAGACCAGTAAAACCATTACATAATAATAACCTACAAATAATATATATTTTATAACTTTAACTATAATAAACCATCTATTTACTGTGAAAAATAGGTGCAATTTCAACAATATTATGTCTCAGTTTCTTTCAGATTATTTTGCACAGAAGCTGCTTATTGACAACATTTTGCACCCTGTTCAATATATGAATTTATATATGACCATAATGTGTATTCATCATTTTTTCAGAGGATTGCATTCTGGTCAGGGTGGGAAAAAAAACGTCTGAAGCAGCAGAAAAATTGGAATACATTTTCTGCAATTTTCATAACTTTGCAAAGTTATCCAGTGGGCCAGATTGAACCCCTTGGAGGGCCGGTTCTGGTCCATGGGCCGTGTGTTTGACACCCCTGATTTAACTTTAATAGTTCTACCAATAACAAGTCACGCTTAAAAATTGTAACTCTAAAGAATAGTCATTTCCAGAAACTGCACCGAGGACACGACCTCATGACCTCATGACATATGAAACAATATCTGCACAAAATATACACTTTGTTTTCCTTTTACAAATGACTAAGTAAAGACAAAGAGCAGTTTATCAGAAGGCTAAAAAAAAGGTTTACAATGACTTGCACCCTGGCATTAGCCTCTGACAGCACAAACAACAGTGGAATAAAAGAGGACAAACATCATCAGAGTCACTGCTGTCCAGGCTGCAAAATGAAGAAAATACTTAGTGTGTTGTTAAGTGTGTGAAACACATTTGTATCTTGCAGTGTGAGGAAGCTAACATGACTCTGATGTGTGTGTTTCTTTCAGTTGTTGGTGTTGGGAATGGCACAAAAATGCTCAGCACCATGTTGGCTGGTTCTAAGGTGAGTTTGTGAATATATTATGTAAAGACTGAAAGTCAGTGTCTACACAAAGGTTATAGAGACACATTACCCAAAAGTGTTCCACTTATAGAGAACCCGATTGTTTCTATTATGAAAATACATATAAATAATGTGTTGGGTGTATTTTATTAATGGACTGAGGCCCATTGTCATGCTATTCATCCATCATCACCCACCACCCTCATCATCAGTGTGAAAGTGATGTGTCACATTGCATGAGGCAAATGCCCCCACCCCTCTAATAAATGTCATGCTCCCTCTAAACTTGTGACACCTGTGGCATTGTGTTGCGTGATAAAGCTGCACTTTTTAGAGAGGACTTTTATTGTGACGAGTCCAACACACCTGTGGAATAATCATACTGTTTGATCAGCATCTTGATATGCCACACCTGACATGCTCACTAACATGGATTTAAACTCGTTTGTTAACAAAATGTGACCTGAATGAACCTTGTGTGTGTATAAAACGTCTCCAATCTTTTGTTTCCACTAATGAATAATGGGAGGAAAAACAGAAGTGTTGTGTTTATCTTTTAGTTCAATAACCAGTGCTTTAGTTTTTAAAACTTTCTTTTCTCACCTACATTCTGCCTTTAACACAGTGCTAACAATCCCTCTAAGTCACTGTACAGAAACTAAAGAACTAGCTGTGGTTGTATTCATTATACACTGAGCCTGACTGCATTATGAACCTCACCTGTACAGTGGATGATCATTTTGCATATGTGGGTCAGCTCAGGTGTAACCTGTTCAGAGTGGATGTGGGTCTGGTTTTTTCAGAAGTTGGTCTTCATTTAATCAAAGTGACATTTATGTTTTTGTGTGAAAGTACATGATCATTTAAAAATGAATAAATAATGATTATAATTCTATGCTGGGTTAGTCAGCTCAGGAGCACATTCAGCCAGAGACTCATACAGCTACATGCCTTTCATACCATCAGCCATGAGACTGTACAACACCACAGCTCCCAGTACCTCCCACTACCACTAATAAGACTGAGGCTGACCTTACTGTTTAATACCAGGAACATTGCACACTTATATATAGTATCAGGAATGTATTTATATTGTAGATTTATTTGGTTAAAGATTATTTTACACATTTGTGCACCTCAATCTGGAAAATTAAAATACACACTGGACATTTGCATTTTAATTCAATGCATGTCTTCACATTTTTTAAAAAGGGCTAAAATGAGGACATGATACATTGACATACATGACATCAGTTTCATGTCATTAATGTACAGAGCAAAACAAAGTGATGTGTGCCGTTTGTCCTTCAGAAATACGTCGCTGTGGGAGAACTGGGAAAAGCAACAGATACGCTTGATGCGTCTGGCAGCGTGACTCTGGAGAAAGACTTTGGTAACACTGCAACAACACATCATGTCACTAGAACAATTAATCATATTGAGTCTGATGCATCATACTGGTTTCACTCCACAGAACACGTCACCAGGGTGGACATCGAGGAGAAGCTGAAACATTTTGTGGGTGATATTATGCAAGTCCCTCCACTGTGAGTAAGACCTTTGATTTCCCTCAGGGGGGGATTTGAGAAAAGTTTGTGGTGGACACGCATATCCAGAAAAAGCATAAAAGCAGGTGCTGGAACAAATAGCAAATGTGTGCAAGCAAGAAAGAGAAAGTCTGAAAAAGTCTGTACAGTGCAGCTCCCAACACACACAGACTAACGTACAGAAAACATGCAAAAATACATGAACCTCCAATCTGAGGAAATGTTTTCATGACAGCAACATTTGTGTTTATGAATTTAACTTTGACTTAACCATTAGTAGAAAATCTCCATTTATACACAAGAAAGATCAACGCTGTCTGAACATGTGTACTGTTTTATCTTTATTTCATTTCTTCATAATAGCCAGTATTTAACTGTGACTTCAGGTGTGGCTGCTCTGATCAGATATGGTCACTTTTGTCTAGAGATGCAATGATGAGTAGATTACCAATAATCCAGCTTCTCAATTGTTCATTTTTGCTACCTCTCTTAGTTCCATGAGAAATATCTTTAGGTTTTGAGTAGGAGTATTTTTATACTCAGAAAGGAATGACATATTGTTTCTCATTAGCTCCAGTCAGTGCAAGTAAAGTAAAGTGCTGTTGAAGACATAATCGTTATTAAGATCAAAATCTTGGTGTCAAAACACATGATTTTACACAGGATTATGATTCATTTATTACAGCACAGCAGCTTTGGAAAGCTTTTAGTTGGTTTCAGTTATTTAACCCTCACATACTGTTCATATTCTACAACCTTGCAGTATGTTCCAGGTCAATTTTGACCCAGTCTAAGAATCCCCTCAAAGCATCAATAGTTGATCTGACTGATCAATAAATGTGATTAAACCTTGATTCATGTGTCAGAGAGCAGAGAGAGTGTATTTTTTATCTCATTTTAGCAGAAGAAACAGCTCCTATCACACAATATCATGTCCTATTTTACCTAAGACATGAAAATATAACATAGTAATAATGATGGAAATGTATTTTATGTAAAGTGAAAATAACAAGAACTTTATGGAAGTGTGGGGTTTATTGTATAACCATTAGAGCCATCAGTCTTCACTGCTACATCATAAAAAATACATCCTCATAACTACTATCTTATTAAAACTATTAACTATTATTTTCACTAAAACACATGTCAATAGATATTGCTCATATGTGTAGCACCTATACAAAATAACATTTTAAAATATTTGAATTTTTGTACATTTTGGGACACTTTAGGAAAAGTCATCACATTTCAGAGAGTGCAGAGTAAAAGATATTTGAGGTGTTTTTACAGCTGTCACATTTCAAAACGGGTCAAATATGACCCAAACACTATGTAAGGGTTAAATGCAGTGGTGGAAAGTAACAAAGTACATTAGCTCAAACAACTATACTTAAGTACAATTGTAGGTATTTTCATTTAATGTCACTTTATACTTCCACTCTGCTACATTTCAGAGGGATAGTGTGTCCACTGTTGTACCTCTGGAGCACCGGCAGTGGTTATCCTCACCTTATGCCCCCACCCCAAACCCCACGCTAATGCACGCGCACACACACACACACACACACACACACACACACACACACACACACACACACACAGAGAGAGAGACTATAGCAGCTGTCTGGATATGTGTATTTTATTATGGTGATGATAATGGTAATAAGAGGGGTTGTTTATTGTGTCCATTCCAATAATTGTAAAAATACTGAATGTCAGATCCAATGATTAATTCTATTAACCCTTAACTTTGAATTCTAATCAGACAGATGAAGACATTTCAACATGTCACCCTTGGCTTTAAGAAAGTGTGATGGATTTTTTCTACTATTTTTTTAATATTTAAAATAAAAAATTCTTTAACATTTTACCGACCAAATAATTTATTCATTCATTCAAATAAACTTTTGCAGAATAATACATCCCTGAGAAAAGATAAGGATAAAGAGCTCATGATATATTAGATAAAAACTCCCTCTGTGCTCTATGATTGGATAGATCATTAACACTTTTATATAGTGTTTCAGTTCACATTTCAGTCTGTAGAGGCCACTAGCTTCAGACTTCTGGTTTGTTCGTCTGTCACTTCCCCAGTGAAGAAGCCTTCCTGCCAGCTTTAATGTGGACAACATGTCAGATTGAGTGGAAGTGGAACAGCCTCACTCTGTGATTTGAAACAATGATGTGAAATGTTAGGATGTCAGTCGGGACTGTGTTCTGTTTGTACCTGTTCTCATTATTTAAGAACAGTGGACCTCATCTTTATGTTTGATTGTTTTTCATTCTAGTTACTCTGCGCTGAAAAAAGATGGCCAGCGTCTGTCTGTCCTGCTGAAGAAAGGTCACAAAGTTGAGGCCAAACCTGCCAGAGCAGTGTCTGTGTACAACCTGACCCTGCAAGAGTTCAAGCCCCCTGTCTTCACTCTGGGTTCGCTTATGTGTTGCATAATACACTCTTTCTTTCTTCCTCTATGAAACACTGACTTCTGACTTTGTGCTGTTTAGAATAGCATTGTGGATGTCATTTCCTGCCTTTCCCATTCATGTTTTTTTATGTTAAACTGTGCATTGACGTAGTTTTATTTCCATAACAGATATTGAATGCGGTGGAGGATTTTATGTGAGAAGCTTGGTGGATGATCTGGGAAAAGGTGAGATAAAATTCATTGTTTTTCACAGTTCTTCTCTGCACATTTATGGACAGTCAATAAACTAAAGAGAGACATGAGAAATGAAAGCACTCATTAGAGTAACCAGTGGTTCTCCTGCTGCAGCTCTGTCGTCATGTGCTCATGTCAAAGAGCTGATCCGTACCAAGCAGGGTCAGTTCACCCTGGAGGAGCACACCTTACATGAGGAGCACTGGACACTGGAACATATCCTCAAATCACTGCAGCCCTGCTCAGAGTCAGAGCCGGCTCAGGACTGTACCAAACCGCCACAGGTGGACACCTGAGGGAGCAGGTTCAGAACGGGACCAGAACTGAAAGTCAACATCTGGGCTTGCTGTTGGTGTCGTGCTTTGTCACGACTCACTGGTTTAACTTCTCCATTGATGAGAACATCAGGTGTTAATGTGTCCAGTTGTTCTGGATGATAAAGGTGTTTGTTCCCAATGGAGACCAAAATGTCAAAATAAGACTTATTTTGGGACTTGTGATATGTAGCTCACATTCCTGTGCTCTCAGTTTGTTTCGCCTGAAATTTATGTCGTAGTTACAATTCTGCTTTTGAAAATGGAAACACCCACTCCACCCTCCACCGTGCACCCCCCCACCACAACCCCAACCTCTGTCTCCACCTGCTCATATCCAACATACAGTAAATACCTGTCCCAAACTAATTCCACTATATATACAATGTTCTGTGTTTGTGTGTGTATTATATGTATATATGTTTTATATTTATAATTACACATGCACAGGGGACATTGTGACAACTGTTTGACACACAAACAAGTAATGGCAAAGAAAGGTATTTTTAGTGGTTTCCCTAACAATTCCACCTTCTGTAGCCATGCTAGACAATACACTTCTAGTTGTATTAGTTTACCTGGAGATTCATTCTTGCTCTTAAAGAAATTTCACATGTGAGTGAAAGCTATTTCTGTTCTTCCAGTAAATTGTTTGACACACAATTTTTTTTTATTTTGAAAACCGATGTGCTCTGAACGTGCTGTTGCATCACAGGTGTTGTAAACACAGCATGTCTAACATTATTTTGTCTGCATTTGCAGATCAAATAAATACTGAAGTAAAACTAATAAAGTTGTGTCTTTGTAAATACTTTGATTTCATTTCTAACATCATCTACAACAGAGTAGCTGCCAGACATGAAGAACTTCTTTACCTGACAGGTGGAGGCAATAAAGATAGAAACATTTTCAGGCTTCGGTTTGAAATGTCAGACAAACTTGAGCCAACAGTGCCTTACATTTACAATCAAGGCAGAATAGTACTCTGTGGTTTAAGTGTAAGCAGAGTTGTAGTGATTGTGCCAGAGGTATGGTGTGGTTATCACATGTTAAATATATAGTACTGCCATAGTCCATGTTGTAGATGATAATAGTGCCACAGGGACAGGAAGAGATACAGCAGCTGGCTGATAAACTGCTGTGTGGAAGCTCAACTCGAAACTCAAAAAAAGTTGTAGATGTCAATACGTTTCAACTTTTCAATCTTAAAATGGATATTATCACAATTTCAAAGATCAAAATAAAGAATTGTCAAAAGTGAGACTTACTAAGTCAGAATCTTGACTTCATGTCTCACATTTTGAATGATCTTATAATAATCATGATTTAGTGCCAGTAAGTACATTTTTTTTAGATTTGTCATGTTTTTGATTTATTAAGTCAAAATGATGACTTCATGCAGTGTATGATTCTGACTGACCCCATAGTGATAGTGGACTTCCATCATTTTGATACAAATTGAGTTTTTTAAAAGTAATAGTTTAGCCACACTGATCCTGTCAGGTTCTACAAACATTCTGGTCAGTTAGACGTGATATCATCAAACTGATCTTTAAATGAAACATCTCATTCTGCTCAAGCCTGTTTGTTCTCATAGTCACAGAATAGACGGTGACCCTATAACCATCCAGGGTGTGCTTCTCTCAGCTGGGTATTGCAGCAGCCCAAGGGTCTCTCACTCAGACTCACCAACCAGGTGGAGTAATAATATGCTAAGCAGATGAATTACAAGGATCAGCTCAAATCCATAAGAATCTTATAGACATGTCACATAACAGCTCTGTGGTAGAAGGTGTTTTTTTAAGTCTTGTTGTGCGGGCCCTCAGTGTTCTGTAGCACCTTCCTGAGGGCAGGGGGGCAAAGAAGCAGTGTCCAGGGTGTGTGCTGTCTCTGGTAATGCTCTTAGCCTTTCCGGATGCAGCGGGTCTGGAAGATGTCCTCTAGTCTGTGGAGCTGAGTGCCGATGATCCTCTCTGCAGTCTTGATGATGCGCTGGAGAGCTTTCCTGTTCTCTGCGGTGCAACCAGAGTAACATACTGTGATGCAGTATGTGAGGATTGACTCAATGGCTGACCTGTAAAAGCTCACCAGCAGCTGTTGTGGAAGTGAAGCCTTTGAAGTCCTTTCTTGGCCGTCATTGTGGTGATGTGTCCTGTCTCTCAGCTCTTACACTGACATATTGTATATCAAGTGTTTTCTTGCCCTGGTTGAAAAGAAAAACTACTGAACACAAATAATAGGGGAGAACGGGGTTGGTTGTCACACAGGTTGGTTTTCACATTCATCAGGTCTCAGTCTCTAGAGGGCGCTGTTAAAAAGTTTTGGCACTGAAAGTTTCAGAATTTAGGTGAGATGTTACATCAGAGGTCATTTCTGGAGTAAACTGCTTGACATTAAGGTGTGAGGACGTTTAGTGTTTTTCATGTGAAAATGTAAATATCCAACTCTTCAGTGTTTCTCTTCTGGGCTTTTACACAATGAGTTTATAATAAAACAATCATTACCATTAAAAAGTATGAAGAGAGAGTGATAGTTAGGTAGGTTTTATTCTTAGCTACACCAAAACATGTGGTTGTTAGCTTTGTTGGTAGCAAAAAAATCCTAGTTTGGGATGCTTGTCACATTCTCTTTGGGGTTGGTTGTCCCATGTTGGTATATACATATATAGTGTGACATATCTAGTATTTTCTTTCTTTTAAGATAACAAAATGAGCAGGAACTTTATCAGGAAGACAAACAAGGGCCAGACTCCTCCAGATGTAAAGCTCAGGACAGTCAGAGAGGTGAAAATTAACAAAATTGTTATATAAGGACAAAAAGATGCACTTATAGAAATTATTGTTCCTGTTTATGTTCTCTTGGTGCATGAGATGTGTTAGGTTGTTGTATTTCAATGAAACTAAACTTCTTTTTTTTTTAAATACTGTCTACATTTTTTATTCTTTTCCATTAAAATAACCCAGGAACAACCAATAGTGTGTGACTACCAACCCCACAATGGGGACCGTTGTCACAAGTGCACAAGACATATCTGACGTTCATATCCTTTGAACAGAACCAGCTGAAGGAGAGTAAGACCTCTCTATTCCTACCTGACACTTTAGGCTTTCGTTACAAATTAAAAGGGAATTTATTCAGAATTCAAAGGAAAGTCAACAGTGTGACTACCAACCCCATTCTCCCCTACTAGCTTATAGCGTATCTTATGATTATTGTTATTGTAATCATTTGTGACTTTTGTTTTTCCCAGCAGTAATGGGCTTCCATAATTAGGAAACCAATGAAGGGAAAAAAATAGTTCAGGGGAAAACAAACAAGCAGTCAAAAGTAGAACATGGAATCAGCTGGTCTGTGCTGAGCTGATGAAGAATACCACAGTTGGGCATTGTGTCCTTTATTACCTAACATCCCTGAGAAAAAGCTTGTTCGTGGTGTGTTCAGGTAACACCTTGAGGATCATACATATGAATAATAATACAATGTTAAATTCTCATCAGGATACTTGAGAAGTTGTAGCTTTGAGTCTTTCACCACATTACATAGTTAATGGTGAGATATATGGCGCCAGCTGCCAAGGAGCTGCTGCAGCGCCTCTGCTCACAAGTTATCAATCGTTTTTTGGACAGGGGTCTGACGCCACGGGGAGCTGGCCGGATCAATGAGCTGCAATGATTGTCTCAGTCCAAATATTAGCCGTTTGGTGATTTCTTTCATGTCTTCAAGGCTGCTCATATCCCTGTTTGCTCTCTGAGTCCACTTTATCTAAATTACAGCCGTTCGAAAGTTGTCAGTTAGCGGTGTGCGCTTTAAAGACGCATCAGAAAATCGAAGCATTGGATTGGATAAGTGAGCACATTTATCAGTGATAAGCAATAGGCTTCCTCCCAACACTGAAGCGTGACTTGTGACCATGTCACGAACGAATTCACCTGCTAATAAAAAAAAAAATCCAGATGAACGCAACACGTACAGCTGGATCCATCAGAAGCAGCTCACAAACACAAGTTATCCGTTATTGCTTAATGTGGAAACGTGTGAGAGGGAATAAACATGTACTTACTGAAGTGTTCAAGCGATTTACATTTAAAACCGTTGTCATAAGCATATCACCCCAACCACAGTGATATGTGGATTTCACAGGAACACGGCAAACATTCAAATCATGAGTTAATCACTCGACATTCAGCTGCACAGTTAAGGATGTGGATTGCAGTTCACTTGTGTTACATTGTTAAAGATAAAGCACCAAGCTGTTTGATTAGTCAAATACCTGTTTAACGCTCGTTTGTGCCGCGCGTAAAAACCTGGGCCACACTGCTGGATCACAGAGGTCATGTCAACTGGATTACAGGGACCTGGACAGAGATCATTATACAAGTTTATTACAGTATTTTATTAGATACCTGTACGTAGACCAACAAAAATCAATCAATAAATCAATAACAGTATTTCTTCAGCTGAATTTTATTCCTTTGAAATTTGGAGAAGGATTTGAAACCGACCTCCATACAGGGAAATAAATAATAACATAGTATGATTAAAATACATATAATATGCCTAGAAAAACATATTTGGGAAACTATATAGACTTGTTTTAATTGGGGGGTACCGAAAGAGCCACTCTCACTTATTGTTCTTACAATACAAATAACAGCATTGAAATGGCCAAAAAAGAGTGACAATCATTAGAAAACTCAGTAGTGTATGTCTTCGCTTTCTGTGGGATGTGTCAGTAGGCTATGTGTAAAAGGGCATGGAGAGACTGCTGAACAGGCAAGAAGCAGGGGCACGAGGAGTTGCAGGAGAGGGGGGGAGGGGGGCTAAAGAGCCTCTGTAAAAAAGTGACTGTTATTTAGCAGTTCTCAGTGGAAAGCCAAGTAGTAATCTCATTTCTCAGCCTGATCCTCAATTATCAAGTATCTGCTGATACTAATTTGATATTTCTTTGCATATTTTATTATAGCTTATAAAATAAAGCACACACTACATTTAATTATGATACCTTGGACATCAATGAATATGTGTTTTAAGATTTAAAAAAAGATCAGAGCAACCAATGAAAGAGATGTTAGCTGATATGCCAACTGATTAAATACAGCAATGTATGATTATTATTATTATACTATATTTAAACCATGAATGCTTGATGCTTGTTCTTTATGCTTGTCATTTATAGAATGTAAGTAACTAAGTAATGGTACTGCACAATCTTGGGGTACATACACTTTAAGTATCCCAATTCGTACTTTATATGTAAACTATATTGATCTGACTGCTATGATCGTCTAATACAACACAGTGTAGTCTTAATGAATTAACTGGTAGAAATGATCTCAACCTCGACCAGATAAAACATTAACGTAGTGCTCAGTGATAATAAGCTGATAGTGTAATGTCATATTATAATATAACATTCTCAAAGCAGTCATTCTGTACTTCATTCTGTACTTAAAGCAAGTTTATGAATGCAGGACTTTTACTTATAAAGGGATATTTTTACAGGGTGGTGTTATCTCTATAAAAAGTTCAGACACACTGGTTATCACAGAATCACGGTACTCAAACGCACCCTGGAAAACCCGTAGGATCACAGTCTAATTCTTTATTAGCATGGAAATAGATTTCAAACGCTTACAACATATGAAGATGTATTTTTTTACACCAAATGAATCACTTACACAAAAAACAACTATTTAAGTAATATATTCCAAATCAGTCAATAACTGTGAAACCAAACCCAACAGAAGGGTTTAAAAAATATTAAAATGTAACTTCCATCTTCTCTTTATCTCTATCTGTTACTGACGACTATTTCTCTCAGTAGAGATCACTTTTAAATGTATCATCCATTCCTTAACTTGTCCCTGACATCTGTAATATATGGTACTTTGAATTCTGATTTACGTTTACTCTCCAGTGATATTTACTGACACGGTGCGTCATATGTATGACTTTCTATATGTATGATTTGTTTGGCTAACCAACTGTCTATGTAGTGAAACCACAGTCGGATATGAGATGGTCTCACCGCCTGAGTAAGAGTAGTATTTGGGTGACCCGTTTAACAACCCGACCCTCCTACCAGTGTCATGTGTCGTTGCTCCATCGTGTCCGCCACGACATAGATTCTTCAGTTTACTTGTTGCCAGATGTTGCCAAAACTGATTCGCTAGGAATACAATTATCTCTCCACCACTGTCATCTGATCACTGTGTGGGTCGATTGGAGCTGCGAGTAAGCCAATCAGAAACTGCCGCTGGCCACCTGCAGGAAGTCGGCCGTCCACTTATCTCCTCCCTCCTCCGCCTGCAGCCAGATAACAGCCCCAACAGTTGGATCAAGTACCAGCTAGTTCACCACCGCAAACTGATGGACACCAAAACACAGTAACGGCCTCCTCCACAGCTCTCTCTTCTCTCTCTGCTCTGCTACAGGGAAGTGTGTGAAGTGTTTTCGCTGGAAGTTACGGCAGAAGTTTGGTAGTATGTTAAGACGTGTTAGTGAGATATAGTCGATAAAGAGGAAGGCTGTTGGGAGAGAAGGAAGGGACGCAGCTCTCCGTTATTTCTCTTCTAACGCGCAGCAGCAGCAGCAGCAGCAGCAGCAGCAAACAAGCACGATGAGCGTCCCGCTTTACGCACCGACTCCCATCCAGCCGGCTCACCCGACTCCCTTCTACATCGAGGACATTCTGGGAAGGACTGGTACCACCTCCTCCTCTCCCTCCTCATCTTCCTCCTGCACCTCCTCGTCGTCCTCCTGCTCCACTCCGGTCATCCCCACACCAACTCTCCCGTCACCCAACTCCTCTTTCACTAGTCTCATCTCGCCGTACCGGACGACGATTTACGAACCCACACCGATCCACCCAGCACTGTCGCACCACGCGGCTGCGGCTTTGACGGCGACATACGCCTCTGCTGGGGCTTTCACCAGCTCCATCTACCCGTTCCACCACCACCAGCACCACCGCTCCATGGGGGAGTACGCACAGGCACTGCTGAGGCACGACCCTCTCGGTGAGTTGGCCAAAAGGCGTGCGTAAAAGTTTTAAAGTTAAGAATGATATGTTACTCTGGATATTCTTTCTTCTTTCTGGTGAATGTGTTATGACTTCAGTGAGGGCGACATGCAATCATATTTTTTATTTCCTCGTAAAACTCACTAGTCTAGACTGTTGGCCTAATGACTGTTTTTCTGCTTCTGGAATCAAACTTTTCACTTTTCATACTTGAATATTTGGTGTGTTGCGTTTTTATCATGACTTATTGAACAACAGTCCATTTTCTGTCTTATAATGACACATTGAACATATTGAATTAGTCCATTCCAGCGCAAAATAAAATGATTAAAGTGACTTTGATGATGTGGCATTAAGAACACTCTTTACCCTTTGCATGCCCCAAAAAAAAAAAATTCTCTCCACAAGCTTCGTTTCAGAGCGAACGAAACCATTTTTGCATGAGTATATCACGCTTGGTCATGCATGCATATCGACTTCAAGATACTCTTACATGTAGCAGACATAAATAGATTTCACAGAAAATGACAGAAACTTTTGTCATGCCTTTTTTTTCCAAACACATTCAAGCTCATCTGCGTCTCAATAAGAACATTTTTTCTTGCATGATGCCTGGCCACGCACCTATGAGTCACGTTGTTATTGTGACAGACATATTTGGGGCCACAATAGCAGCAGCTCTATCCATTCAGTCCGCTGGTGGTGATGGTGATGGGGGGGTGGGGGGGGCAATTGAGAGGGTGGGTGGGAGGAGGAGGAGGGGGGGGGGGGCATGGCAACCTTGACTCGTTTTCCTGACTCCCATTGTTCTGAAACATCAGAGGTGCAAGTCAGCCAGTGGCTAAAACATAACTGGACTCTAAATCACTTGTTATTTTGTTAGTGTGTGTGTGTGTGTGTGTGTGTGTGTGTGTGTGTGTGTGTGTGTGTGTGTGTGTGTGTGTGTGTGTGTGTGTGTGTGTGTTTCTTTATATTTGTGAGGACCCCCCCTACCACCCCAAAAAAAAAAACAAGAGAGAAAATACAATCAAGTTTTTGGATTTTATGTTAGGTTTCTCTTCCACCATATGTGATTCAACTTTTAATAAATACAAATAATAATGTGTCACAGCACATACTAAAATATATCAGTGTGTTGTCTGTTGACATGTGGTGTCTGCTTTAAATCTGTGTTGCAATCATCACAATAATATATGAATACATTGGGGCGCGTGAACGTATCGGGGTTTAGGTAAAAGTAGTGTTATCGTGTTTGGATGGAACAGTTTCACAGGGTTTGGTTAGAGGCTGTGATGAGTGATAGTCCTCTTAAGTATAGCATGACAAGCAGACCGTCTGACTTTGTGCTGCGCTGAACAACTTGGGCCTTTTCCGTTCATAGCGGAAGCCGTGAGCCTGTCGATAGGAGTAAATCTGGTTTCAGAAGCTGTTAAATGTTTTCCTGGCTCACCCCGGCCAGCCGCTTCCTCGGGAGCCCGCTGCACGCTGCTGATTATTTTATCGACATCCTCAATACAGACATATTCAGGAAACACTCGGCCTCTGATAGCCCGGGATCCGTTTTTCACATATTGTTGCACTTCCTCTGCCTGGCCAGCGAGGATGTGGCTGACTTTCTTTATGGTTGGCGGCTAGAAGAAAATAAAGCAAACAGAGCAGCACATCAAGCCTAATGGGATCTTAAGAGAAAAGATAAAGTCTCATTTTATAGGCAACAAAAATACAAGAGAAAGAAATGGTGCTTCAAGTGACGTAGACATTCTTAATGGTGAAAAAAATCTATCAATGTGACATTTTCATCAATGGAAAAACAATAATTAGTTTAGAAATGACATTTCATAAAACACGCACGCATGTCAATAGAATTGGAATAGCCTGATGAGGCAAAAAAAAATGTGTTCAAATAACACAATCATGAGCTTACCTTTACCTTTTTCATTTTCAACAATGTGTATTTATTTTCTTTAGGTATATAGTAGTTATTCACATTTCATTAACATAATACTGTCCTACTTTTTCATCTATCTGCAACAGCACCATAACGTTTCTTTTGTGGTGGAAAAACAGTTGAAAGTTTATTATATCTTATAATAACAGACACATGAGCGGGTTATGTCTATACTTTGCCCACAACAGAATGTTAACAGGAAAACTGTAGAAACTGAAACGTCTGTAGCTGCAGCCTGTTAGAAGAATTAAAGGTGGATATGTTCGCAAAAGTGCGCCAAATGCAGCTCAACCATTCAAATGCGTTTAAAAATGATTTATAGTTATATATATTATTATAACTAGAATAAATGGACATAATTCATTATTTATGAAATAGCAACTTCTACTCAGTTCCACTAAAAAAAACTTCAATTGTAGGCCTATCTCATAATAAAGGTAATTCAATTAAAAAGATAGTGCGTCTATTATTCTTCTCTTTAGACACAGACCTGTTTTATGGATTAGCCAACTTCCTCTGGAAAAGAGCAGCAATAAGAAGGCCTTTGACAGCAGTTTCGACCACAACAGATTTGTATTGTGTCAGTGAGAGCAGAGAGGACATGAGTGTCTATTGGTGGATGCCATCGCCTATAATCACACCACAAAGCAGGAAGCACATGAAGCGGATATTTGGCCATAGTTTTCACTCTGTCACGACCTTCCTTAAAGACAGCAGCGTGCAGCAGGCCGGTGTGGCGGCCGCAGCTCTGCTATTGTTTGTTCCAGGCCATTAACCGGAGAGGAAACCAGACAAGACAAAAACACTCCTGATTACACTGCTGCGTGTGTTTCTCCTGAAAAAAAAAAACAACATTCACTGATCAGCTGCACCTCTTTATTGAACTATTTCACTTCAGCTCAGTTCAGCAGATATTTGTACCAATGATGAGCTAGTTGTTAACATTAACATTAATAATAATACATCATAAATAATAATAATAATAATAATGATGATGCACTTCTTAGCGCTGCTTCTGAAGTTAAATCTTATATTTAATCCTTACATACTGTTCATATTCTGACTCATAATTAATCTCTTCACCAATTCACATTCATAAATTCCCCATCAGTCACTAATAAATGTTTGATTCATTTTATGGGAAAAACACTATTACAATCACAATTTAAGGAATACAACAACATGTTTTAATGCTGATTTTTTAATTTTTTAATAAACACAGGTCAAATGTGTACATTTGCATATATAAATGATCAGCTGCACAAAAATGTAAAAAAAATGATGCTTTTTATTTTCCATGTGTGTATACTGTGGCTCACATTAGGAAAATTCCCGCCCGTTAAAATAATTAGTATAGAGTATTTTTACAGCTCTCAAATGTAAAAATGGGTCAAATGTGACTGAACAGTATGTAAGGGTTAAATGGACACAAACTGAAAGATAAAAGTGGAGTTTTGAAATGATTTACAAAGATAAGATGCGTGGAGGGAGCTGTGTGTTGAAAGGGTTTTGTTGTTCCTCTCATTATTCCTCCTTTTTCACATCATTACTTTTTTCCTGTCGTTTTTATTTGATTTGTCAATCCGTTCATCTTGTGCTATTCTGTGTGAATAGAGTGAGAACAGATTTCCATTCGCTCCATTCACCAATCAGAGACGACAGTGACTATCCTCTGATATTTTGAGGCCCCTACATTAATACTCTACTCTCTGTCTTCCTCCTCTGAAGGGAAACCTCTGCTGTGGACTCCCTTCATCCAGAGGCCCTTACATAAAAGAAAGGGCGGTCAGGTCCGGTTCTCTAACGACCAGACCATCGAGCTGGAGAAGAAGTTCGAGACGCAGAAATATCTTTCACCTCCTGAGAGGAAACGACTGGCCAAGATGCTGCAGCTCAGTGAGAGACAGGTGAGCTCACATTACACATACACTGTAAAATCACGTTGACTTATGAAGTATATTAATAAAGCACTGAGCCCTGAACATGAACTGATCACATTATTTCACTGTCATTTTTATTGTGTAGCTAGGCTTTTGTTATGTGGGCATGATGTTATCAGCTCTTAAATGAGCAGGAGAAATTCTAACCCAATTTCTTTCCCGCTAAAATAACTGTCATCCTGTTACAGAAATACTTATAAGACACATCTACTCAGGCGTTTAACGGAAACACAAATAGAAATATGGAAAACCAGTAGAACGAGTCTTTAAATGGAAACCGCTGCAAATAGTTTCAACCACAGTAGAAACGTCTCCAGTAACCTAGGTAACAAAAAGCCTCCATCAGTTTGTGTAATGTTGTATATTAAACGATAGTCATGCTGTTGACCGGATGTCCAGGGGCCCTTCAGCAGACTGGGGGCCCTCGATGATGGGAGAAAAAAATGTGTGTGATTTTTTTGGGTCAGAAATTCTCTTGATGTTGATAATTATGGTCACTGTCAGAAATATAATATGTCCAAAACTAAATATGGAGTTACAGTGTTTCCACCCGACAGCAGCGTTATCGTATCACAATAAAATAAAAGTTGGGCTCCTACTAATGCAGCCTTGGTCATGTTTGAAATAACTGAATATAGTTCATGTGGTTAGACATTTTCTTAATAGACATGCAGTGCATTTAATGTAGATCTAATAAATGCATGAATCCGTTTCCAAATCCTTCATAATAACATTTAGAATATGCTACACTTTGTTCTCACTGTCTAATTCATTGTGTTACTTTCTTTGTAATAAAGGTATGGCTGTAAAACATTTCAAAGCTTTGATGTCGGTAAATTAAATTAATAATCAGAGCCAAAAGATGAAACCTAGTCGCAAAATAAAATCGATATATTTTCATGTCTGATCTCTAACTTGGAGGCCGCTGTTATATTTAAATAACCGCCACAGAAGGAAAAAAATGATATAAATGTATCTGGACTATGATCATTTTATCCCCTTACCACAATGTGACGTTAATAACTGTCAAAGCGATAAATGATAAATGATTAAAAACTGGATTAAAACACGGTGGAACTTGTGAACAGCAGTGTGTTGTTCACTGTGAGCTGATGGATCCAGCGTGGTTTTATTTAAACAGTGTATCACTATGTTGTGTTTCAGTTTCAATGAAAAACATAAATCCTTTATTTCTCATTTTGTCTTTCAGGTTAAAACTTGGTTCCAAAATCGACGCGCCAAGTGGCGGAGACTAAAACAGGTGAGAGTTTCTGTCATTAAGCAATGATTTTATTTCTTATTGAATTATTATGAAGCACAGATAATAATGACATTAAAAAGACAGCCTGACAGGCCTTTTGATTCATAAAAATCTCCATTTGGATCATCAGGAAAACCCTCCGGGTAAGCGGGAGGTGGAGGACGACGGTTCCACTGGGAGGAGTAATAAAGGAGACGAGACGACCGATGTGTCCGGCATCCAGAGTCCGGAGCAGAGACACACTGTCTCGGCCTCTGAGCTGGCTCAGGCGGGCCGCTGCGTGCGCTCCGTGTCCCCGCAGCAGTCCCACACAGAGCTGGACTCTGAAGTATCAGACGACACAGACCAGGAGCTCGACATAGAGGACGACGACGAGTTCACACTGAACCCACAGCTCTGAAACACCAGCTCCACACACACCGACCCACTCGGAAATGTGGAGCTGGATGATGAAGACCATTGGACTCCTATGACGCTGGAGACAGACAGGTGATGGACTAGTTCCCCATGTCATTTTTTGGTGGAACAATTGCCGCAACTAGACTTAACTTTTCCTTCACCCTCATCAGTGCCTTCACAGGATTGTCATGAAGCTTTTTGTATATAACGGATTTCCCTCACTTGTACTTTGTGTTGATTATTTCTGTGTTTCTGTAAATGAATATAGATCATTTCTCTGTATTGTATGTCGTTTTAAATGATTCACGTTGTTAAGCCTACTTGTACAGGCCTTCTCTTTAAAATATGACATTTCATTAAATAATCAATGTAGCTCAAATTCTGTTTTGTCGGGTGACATCTAATAAACTATTTTTTTGTGATAATAAATCTGTCCCTTTCAGTTGTAGCTCAAATGGAATTTGACTGTCATTTATTATTTTGCATTTCTTAAATTTACGGCAGGAAAAAAAATAGTTTAAAATATTAGATTTCTGATTATGTGGCAAATAATTAAAATGACAATTATTTCAAATAAAAACAAATTGAGGTTTTACAAGTATTTTCAGTCAGATCGCCTCATTTAAGTTAAGTAGTTAGTTAGAAGCCTAGAGTGAAATTAAACTAATATATAAATAGTTATTGTAATAAAATGATTGAAAAGCAGTAGCTATGTAATCACACAATGTTCAAAAACGTATTACACACACCAGCAGGCAGGTTCCTGTTAGTGACTACTGAGAAACAACTGTAGACATACTGTGCCCACACACACACACACACACACACACACACACACACACACACACACACACACACACACACACACACACACACAAACACACACACACACACACACACACACACACACACACACACACACACACACACACACACACACACACACACACACACACACACAACCTGTGAGTACATATATAGTACATATATATATATTTAGATAGCCTATATTTACAAGTAGACCAAATTTGCAGTGCAGTCCAGTTCGCATGGTATCGATAATAATTGTTACCAATAAAAAAGCAGTTATGTTGCAACCGACCTGAAAGGTGCATCAGTGTTAAATCATATGCATAGAGATATGGAGTTTGGATCGAAAAAGTTATGAACTTATGTGATCAATCAGATAAGGTCAAATAATAAGACTTCCCAGGACACTTATCACATATGATTTTTTAGGGACTATTCATCATTTAATGACAGTAATTGCTGCTTTTATTGAATAACATTACAGATCCCAGATTCCATAAGAAGGTGTGGCTTTACAGCACTATGACTGGAACATTAAATAACTGACTCAGTCTGACCAGTGAAACTTATTGATTTTCATGGTGTGGCTGAATAGTCCATTCATACTGCACCACTTGTTGCCTAATACAAGATAAATACAATGAAAACACACATCTGAATAGTGCTTTTTCTTAGTCAATAATGCATTAATATTAAATGATATTGCCTATTTTTACAGCTATTAATATATGTGCAAACAATGTATTCTAATTTAAAGATTAACGATTAAGACAATTATAAAAATGCCAGTAAACTATCTTCTCTTTATGTTTCCATCTCTTCATCTTAACACTCTTAAATTTCCCCTTAAATGTTTAATGTTACTATAGTTTTCTGTATCTTCTGGTATGAACACTTTGACAATGAATCATTTTTAGTGAAATATCCAAAGCCCAGATCACCTTTATTGTGGCAGCAGCAGCACATTACAAACATTGGAACGGTTCTAGATGATTAACATTGTATTTATATTTTCTCATAATTCTCCCTGAACTATGTGTATCTGAACAATGTTGGATACAACACCAGTGGGTTCAGCAGGGTTGAAGACATTACAGGAGAAGAAATTGTTAAAAACAATTGTGTGAGCTGAGGGCCATGGAGCAAGATAACCTGTCCCAGAAGGTTACAAGTTAGTATCCAATGACCAATCTGATCCAATCTACCATACAGTATGAAGGTATGTAGTTGTGGAGGACCTGTACATTTTTATCCATTTAAAAATTAATTTCCAAAGGTAATTCTGCACAAATATTCCAATCCACCTTTTGGCTATCCAAGTATGTTTAATTGTATTTTATGAGAGTTTTACATGTTTAAACTGTTAGATAAAAACCAAGCATATTCCAAAGCATAGATAGCAAACCTTTCATTTTATTTTACAAAATTATAAACTTTATTTTATTTCATATTGCCCATGTCACATTAGTAGACTCTAACCCCTTCCATAACCCCCACAACCTAAACAAGCATTAAAATAATGAAGTTTTCAGGTGTGTTCACTATATATCTTTGAATAAGATCTACATCTCAATTACTCAAAAATACAAGTTTACAGTGCAGTAACACAGACAGTAGGAATGTCAACGTTGTCCTTGTGTTGTGAGCAGCCATGCCCCATGTCCATATTTAACGATAAAATCAGTTGGTGTCACCATCGCAAATTATCAACAAGTTCAAGTTCAAGATATCTTTATCAGATGCTGAATCCTGACAGTCAGCCTCAGACGCAATCGGTTGGCCCACGAAAATGCCTTGTGTAGATGATTTGGTAAAACTGTACTTCAGAACTGGTTTTAGCAACAAAGAAATTCTCGCTCTTTTAGTGTAGAAACACAATGTTATCATAAGTGTGAGAACGTTGAAAAGGTTGTGCCAATAACTGTCTTTTCAGAAGGATAAACCAAACACATTTGGAGGAAGTGGCTGCATTCTTGCAAATTGAAATTGCTGGAACCGGACAGATGCAAGGATATCGATGGTTACACCTGCGTGCAGTACAGAGGGGTTATAGATTAAAGTCGACATGAAATGTCAACTTTATTGTCGAAATTTCGACTTTAATCTCGACCTGTCGACTTAAATGTCAACATGCTGAGATTAAAGTCGGCATGATATTTCAACTTTATTCTCGACATTTCGAGTTTAATGTCGAAGTGCTGACTTTAAAGTCGTCATGTCGAGTCAAATGTCCTCATGTGGCCCTAATACTCCATCGTAGTTGTGAAATTGTCCTTTTATAGCCTACATTAGCCTAAATAAACTTTGAGAACACCTCGATTTCCTTTACTCGTAAAGGAAACTCTTTGGACCAATCATTTCGAGGCAATATAATGACTCATTTGAGATGTGCATCATCAAATACAGTCAAAGAAGCCTGCCAACTTCACTAAAGAGGGATTGTGTTCCCGTCCCTGTGCTACCAGCAATTGTGGTGACCTTCAGCACTGATTGGCCTTTCAGCAGAGGTGTTGTGTGCCTGCAGAACATCGCCTGTGTACGTGTCGACCATATTTTGAGGGATCCTCATGCTACAGAGTCCCGGGGGACTGTTTACTGCTGTGAGGAGAATCTGTTCCATGCTCATCAGCAGATGCAGATTGGGTTGGTTAAACCTGTGAGTTAACACAACGGTGAGCAGGTTGACTACCTCAACAAACAGGCTCCTGTAGTCCTCTGGACATCGTAATTGCATGGAGCATGCCACCTTGGAGGCAAAGATGATGCCTTAACCAGGGTTTTAATGACCTGTCTTTGGGCATCTTTAAAGATGTTGTGGAATGTGTCAGTGGACCTTAGGTTTGTATAGCATTTCTGGAGCATCTGCACTGCTAACTGAACTGATCTTTGGACCGAAACACCTTAGCCACCTCTTCCTCAGAAGAGAACAGTTGGACAGACACTTTCAATCCAAGGAAAACACTGAATTGTGTCATCAATGCCTGTAGCCCTTTTACAGACTACTTCTTAATTCATTATTATTATATTATTAGATGCAATGATCCACTTTGAGGTACTGAGGTATTAGGTTTAAACTTTGCTTGGTGCAATGCATTGAGACTAATATGAGTCTGTATTTCAGGAATTAATAGGATTAATACCTCTTCAAGACTTTTAGCCACGCCTGACATTTGGCACTCATGCTACCAATAGTCCTGTTTCCATTAAGGAAGTCTCTACGTAAAATTTAGGAGCCGAGAACTTTACAGGAACGTCCTCTCACTCTGTCCTCGCAGCCGTTGTGTCTCCATTGCAGAGTAGGACCTTGATAGGATCCAAAGGACTCTGGAGGTGAAGTTACCATTCTGCATCGGTTTATAGGTGCTTATTTTGGCGCTTTCTGTTGACGTCACATCCCGTTTTGAGTATACCCAATCAGCACCGAGTCAACCTCAAGCCCCACCCAGGAATTTTCGGGGGTTGCACAGAGTACATACCCCGAAGCAGGGACCTGTTTTGCCCCCTTAAAAGTTCCAGGAGATTGTCCTTCAGGGGTGGTTCCTGATAAGGAGACACGTGCCAACAATCAAACAGTAAAATGACCCTGAAGTTCCTGCAGTGGAAACGGCCCTGATATCAAGGCTGC